>NW_027507790.1:185374981-185974981 GCF_037356315.1 Lithobates pipiens | reverse complement strand
CTGCTGGTGCCTTGGCCTGTGGACACAGGTCAGCATGGGGGCACCCTGACTGGTCTGTGGTCCCATACTCAACAAACCGTGATGCACCGTGTGCTCTGATACCTTTCTATCAGAACCAGCATTAACTTTGCCTGCAACTTGAGCTACAGTAGCTCTTCTATTGGATATGCTCCCTATGTGCATCAAAAAGCCTCAGCTGCCCATGATCTGTCTCCAGTTTTGCCCATTCTTCTTCCTTGGGCCACTTTTGGTAGCTCCTGACCACTGCAGACTGAGAACATCCTACAAGAGTTGCTGAACCAGCCGAGATCCAAACCATCTCTGGCCAGCTTAATTTATAGTTTCTGTATGTAGGGGAAATCTTTACTAGTCCAAGCAAACAGGAAAAGTAAAGGATGTTTTATAATTCTTCCTAACAGGCAAGATAATTTGGCTTTTTGCAAGTACAAAACCTAATAAAAATCTTTCAAATGATAATATACGAATTTATCTTATCTCTTGTCTGCAAGGAAGATAGGCAAAACCCAAATAATACGATGCATTTCTTTACCCCTTTTGCTGCCAGGTTCGTATGGCATAACGACCTACAACACTGCCCCTAGGTGGCCAAGTCTGTACGCCGTATGGACCTCTTTTCTCCCTCTCTTAAAAGCTCATAGTCACTTCAATGACCATAAACTTATAGTAGAATTGTTTAGCATAATCTGCTGAACAATTCTCTAACTCTGATCAGTGAAATCCGCTGATCAGAGTTATTAACCCTAAATATAACCGCCACCCCCCTCCATGCTGCTGCTTCCCTGTCCCAATTCTCTCCACCCCTGCGCTCCTTTCCACCTAAAACTACTCCCCCCACTCTCCTTTCCTATCCCCTTCACCTCCCTTCTTCACCTCCAGCACTGAGTACCCCCTCCCACCACCCGATCCGACCCCCTGCAAATTGGATCCCCTGCAGCTATCATCATAAGCTGGCATCCCTCTTCTGCCGCTCCTGCCGGCTTCAGGTGCTGCATGGGGTCCAGATGTGTCCCCCCAATCACTCTGCTCACCCCCCATACCTGCCCCCGCACCCCTGATACATCCATGCTGGGAGCTGCATCTCCCCTTCCCTCCTGCAGCCTCTGCTCTGGCTATCTGACAGGCTGGAGATTGCGGTAGTGGATGTTTGGTAAATATGTGTTAACCAACCCCCTTAGTGTAGCACCCTGGGCACATGCTGCCATCACTATGATCGCTTCTATATGCCCATTGACATCTGATAATAGTAACCGCGAGAGTTACTATGTATCAGACTGAGTTTAAGAATGAATTAAGAAAAGAAATGCAAAAAAACTCTCGTAAGACCTAGTGACTTTTTTGGGGAATGGCGGACCCCTCCTCCAGGACAGTCCACACCCCGTCTCTCCACAGTGACGGCCGCCACCCCCCCCGCATTCACCCCTCCATGGTGATGGTCTACCCCCTGCACTCACCCCGCTACTCTGATAGTCTCTCTTTGCACTCACCCCTCTACAGATACGGTCTCACTCTGCATTCACCCCTCTATGGCGACTGTCTCCCCCTGCACTCACCCCTTCACGGCATCCTCGGGAATAGCCGGAAGACCATAGCGAATATTGATTCACTATTGTCACAAGTGGGTAGGTTTGGGCTGGGAAAGGTTCTGCGCCCCAAGCCCAACCCATTTTAAGCCAATTAGAGTCTCAGGATCTAATCATGTGGCTTGAAAAAAAAAACTCATACAAACTTATGGGTCTGGCGCCCTTCCGGGGAGTAGAGCCCCTGCGCCGCTAATGGACCGGCCACCCCTGGTAAGACCCCTTTCACATGAAGCGGACTCTGTTAAACAAATCTGCCTACTCAGCGGGGGATCTGTCTGGTGTACCCCACTGAGCAGGTGGATGACAAGTCTGTGTTTGCTCTGCTAGTGCAGAGCGGACACAAAAACAGCCCGCTGTTCTCTATGGGGCAGTCAGATTGAAACAGACCACCTGTTCATTTCCATTGGATACCATCCGATCACATCTGCTAGATGGATGGGGAATGGAATTTGCATCCGTCTGTTTTTACCAGACTGGACCAGATGCAGGCAGGCATAAATGAACACATGCCCATTTATATCAGCTTCTATAGAGAACAATGGGTGGTCCAATTGGGCCCACCTGAAAAATGGACAGGCAGACCCGATGGGTCTGCTTGTGTAAAAGGGGCCTAGGGCCTTGTTTACACAGGGATGCACAGGTGTTCCGTGCATCTCTGTGCAGGCCATCCCATTGATGTCGTTTGGGATGTAGCAACTGCACGAACAGAGCCGTTGCTCCAAATTTCAGAAAATTTAATCTAATTTGAGGAGTCTTTTCAAATTCTGAAAGCTATAAGTGAAAAATGGTAACCTTTTTTAAATTAAATTGTTATTTACAGTTTTGCGTACCTTCAGTTTTCACCATTTCACAAAAAGGTGCAATTTAAAATGTACAAATATTTGTTATTTATTAACTCAATACAGTTTTAACTTTTATATTTTATAGGAATTTACCAGGAATTTTGGACATTTTGCCATGTATGAATTCATTATTAATGATGTCAGTGTATTTTTAGCTTTCAGAAAATATATGAAAAATGAAATATGAGAAAAATGAAAGACTTCAAATTTTTAGAAAAATTTGGATATTTACACTTTTGGGTCTGTTCAGTTTTCACCATTTGGCAAAAAGGCGCAATTTAAAAATTACAAATATTTGTTATGTATTAATTCGATACAGGTTAAGCTTTTAAATTTAGTCGGAATTTTGTAAAATGTGTTGTATTTTTATCTGCTAATAATGGTTTTAGTGTATCTTTGCAAATATATTGGTCTGATAAACATCTGCGCAAATACTGCGGTGTCTACAAAATCAGTGGCATCTTCTTTTTATTTTACTGATCATGTCCTTTCAGAAAATATATGGTTTGGGAGGTCTTTAACAAACACCGAAAGCTATAAGTGAAAATAAAAAAAGCAAAGGTAAAATTGCAAAAACGGTCTGGCCACCGGAGTGTACAAAATGGAGCACAGGGCCTGGCAGCAAAAGGGTTAAAATCAAATAATACAAATACCCAGGGAATCCCCAGCAGAGTGTTGACAACTGCATCCATATTTCTGCTGTCAAAGAAAATGTGATACAATTGTAAAGAGAATTTCCCAAGCTGCACTGGCTATGTTCCAGTCATCCATGATGAGGGAGTCATCAGGTAAATATGTCATCTGTTTCTAGATGTCAGGAAACCCCAAGCACTGGCACAGAATGAAAAGATGATCTCTGGGTGATGCCATTTCTCCAGCCAGAGAATGCAAAATGCCTAAAGGTGTTGCCAGTAACCAAATTATATTTTTTTACTTAAAAAATAAAGCAAAACAATAGTAGCACTGGAAGCCTTTGTAGCACTATTTTCCAGACTTTCTGCTATTATTTCTAATCATTAAAGGGATTGTAAAGTAAAAATATTTTTTTTTTTTAAATAACAAACATGGTATACTTACCTCCACTGTGCAGCTCGTTTTGCACAGTGGCCCCGAACCTGCTCTTCTGGGGTCCCTCGGCGGCTGTCTCTGCTTCCCCCCGCAGGTACTTCTCACGTTAATGCGAGCTCCCTCGCATGGTGAGAAGCATCTGCGGGCGCGCTCCCGTGATACAGCCGGCGGCGCTGTATCACACGGCCCCACCCCCCGGCATGCTACGTCACTGGATGTGATTGACAGCAGTGCGGGCCAATGGCTGCGCTGCTTTCAATCCATCCACTCCAGCCAATCAGCAGCCAGGCTGAGCGGCGAAGAGGACGGCGGGGGCGAGCGTGGGACTTTCGAGGGGTCAGGTAAGTAAAATGGGGGGGGACTGGGGGCGCCGGCAGTGTGAGATGTTTTTTCACCTTAATGCATAGAATGCATTAAGGTGAAAAAACATTTACCTTTACAACCCCTTTAAGGCTCCCTGTACACTAGCAATTTTCATAAACTCAAAAAAAGCTAGAAAAAAAATTCTGGATGAAAAATTCTGATAATAGTATCTTTGACCCAGCTTTTAGCAGCATTTTAGTAGCTTTAGGACCCCTTTTACACTGTAGACGTTTTTGAGGAGCTTTAGTGCTAAAAATAGGACCTGTAAAGCACTTGATAAAAAGCTTCATCTGCAATCCCAGTGTGCTGCGCTGGCAGAACGTCACAAAAAAAGACCTGCAAGCAGCTTCTTTGAGGCGCTTTAGGAGCGGTGTATATACTGCTCCTAAAGCGCCCCTGCCAATGGGCAGTGACACCGAAGCACCTGCAAAGCACCTCGGCAGTGGCACTTTGTCGATGCTTTTAACCCTTTATTCAGCTGCTAGTGGGGGTTAAAAGCACCCCGCTAGCGCCCAAAAATCACTGCTAAAACTAGCGGCGCTTTACCACCAACGCCTGGGAGCTGGCAGTGTGAACGGGCTTTTAGAAGCTATTAGGAGCATTAGCATTTTATCAGCGTTTTTGCAGTACATATAGAATGTAAAATCAAATCCATAATTCCCTAGGTATTTGTTATACTGCATTCGTTTGATTAATAGTCTGTGATCATTGTAAAAAAAATGTTTGTGCAAAAAGTATCTATATTTCAATTTTATAAACACGCCATTATTAGGTTCAGAGTCCTCCAAGACAGAACTGTGGCTCAAGAGATTAGAGCAGTGGCTTAACATTCAGATTTTCCAGTAAACTATTTTAAAATGTTGGCAACTATAAACTGTAAAAATCAATGTAGGGCCAATTAGAGATCTAAACACAAAAAGGGTTCCATTTATGCAAACACCAACTGCTCTTACAGTCACTATAAGAGCAAAGACAGATACTGGCACAATAAGCATGCTAGTGCTGCCCTCCTCAGCTCACCCAAAGTAACACTATACACAATAAATATTCACATATACAATAAAATACATGAATATTACTGTGCAAAAGATGAAAAAAAAATTCTAATAAACTATAATATCTCTACAGTCATTTGTATGAAGCGGATATTTTTTGCATCACCAACTACTACATTGGTGTACAACAAAAGTGACTCATAATACATTTCTGCATAAGAGACGTGTCATTAAAGAGGTTGCAAATGAGAATAATAAACCAGACAATATGTTTTGTTAATAATGTGGCTAAATATTTGTTGAAATATAAATATGACAACTATTCTGGGATTTATTTCATGAGAAAGGGATTTTAAAGCTGAATTCCAAGAATTTAACCTTTTTGTAAAATGTGCTGGCATGTTATGCGTTAAATCGAATGAGGTGCATACCACTGCGTGGACATATCTCTTTAGTATACATCTGACAGTTTTACAGAGCCCCAGGAGTACAGCTTATTGCTTAACTCCCAGGGATCTGACAGGAGAGACGGTGCTCTTACATACAACATCTCTGCCCACTCCACCCTCAAATGTTAATTTACAGGAGCCTTTGTACATCATGTGAATGAGTGCACATAGAGTGCATCCGGAAAGTATTCACAGTGCTTCACTTTTCACACATTTTTTATGTTATAGCCTTATTTCCAAAATGGATTAAATTCATTATGTTTCTCAAAATCCTACAAACAATACGCCATAATGACAATGTGAAAGAAGTTTGTTTGAAATCTTTGCAAATCTTTTTTTAAAAATACAAAATAAATCACATATATATAAGTATTCACAGCCTTTGTCATGACACTCAAAAATGAGCTCAGGGCCATCCTGTTTCCACTGATCATCCTTGAGATGTTTCTATAACTTGATTGGAGTCCGCCTGCGGTAAATTCAGTTGATTGGACATGATTTGGAAAGGCACACATCTGTCTATATAAGGTCCCACAGTTAACAATGCATGTCAGAGCACAAACTAATCCATGACTTCACAAGTCCAAGGAATTGTCTGTAGACCTCTAAGATGGGATTGTATCAAGGCACAGATCTGGAGAAGGGTACATAAAAATTTCTGCAGCATTGAAAGTCCCAATGAACACAGTAGCCTCCATCATCCAAAAATGGAAGAAGTTTGGAACCACCAGGACTCTTCCTAGAACGGTCAGGCAGGTAACCAAGAACCCAATGGTCACTTTGACAGAGCTCCAGCGTTTCTATGGTAGAGTGGCCAGACGAAAGCCACTCCTCAGTAAAAGGCACATGACAGCCTGCCTGGAGTTTGCCAAAAGGCACCTGGACTCTCAGACCATGAGAAACAAAATTCTCTCGTCTGATGAAATAAAAATTGAACTCTTTGGCTTGGATGGCAAGCGTCATGTCTGGAGGAAACCAGGAACCGCTCATCACCTGGCCATGACCAATCCCCTACAATGAAGCATGGTGGTGGCAGCATCATGCTGTGGGGATATTCTTCAGTGGCAGGAATGAGGAGACTAGTCAGGTTCGAGGGAAAGATGAATGCAACAATTTACAGAGACATCCTTGATGAAAGTCTGCTCCAGAATGCTCTGGACCTCAGACTGGGGTGAAGGTTCATCATCCAACAGGACAATGTTGCCTTATGCGGAGTTTATGAGTAATCTCCATTAATAACTGAGAATATTTGTACATAAATATGTTTTAGGATAATAAACAAAGATTAGTGTGTATGAAATATTGTTGTTGGTAAGGAGTTAACCTAGCTAGCTGTACACATATGACAGGCTTTAGATTGAGAACCCAATTCATTTAACAGTTATGCCTTGTACACACGGTCGGATTTTCAGACGGAAAAGGTCCGATCGGATTATATTGTCGGAAAATCCGATCATGTGTGGGCTCTAGCAGACTTTTTCCATCGGAAATTCTGACGGAAAAAAATTTGAGAGCAGGATCTCAAATTTTCCGACCAAAAAATACGATCAGACTTTTTCCGATCGTTTGTAGAGAATTCCAATCGGACAAAGTGCCACGCATGCTCAGATTGACTTACGAGAACAAAGCTATTGGCTACTAGCCTCAAAGTAGTCCTGTTGTAACGAACGAACGCAATCACGTTCCGAATGATTGGATTTTCCGACAACTTTGTCCGACCATGTGTATGCAACACCAGTTTAGGAAAAAATCCGACGGATTTTGTGGTCGCAATGTCCGACAGTGTGTACAGGGCATTACTTTTCACTTGCAGGAACGTTAGGTGTGCATTATGGGAGATGCTCTGTTATTTACCCGTCATAAATTTAAATGCAAGGAAGAGGTACCATCTGAGTTAAATACTGTAGTGGGGACTTGACTGGGCCAAATTCATTAGCTAGATAAAGGCCTTGTAGTCCCCTGTGTTAACCAACCCTTTAGTCACTTCAAAGGGTGTTTTATACGATAATATTTCTTTGATCTGTTCAGCAATGGACAATTTGCCTTGGCTATGACCATGCATAGTTAAGTGCCCAATTCAAGAGAAGGTGATAACATTCTCTTTAATTAATTTCTCTTCTAACTAATTAAATCCCGAGGAGAGGAGGTGCTAGTGAAGGGCTGAGCTAAGCTAAATTAATGGGAAGAGGAAATTGTCCAATCTTGGAGGAGATACGCCCGGAGGGAGGAGAGGGGTAACATCGTTCCACCAATCAGGGGGGCCCTGTTCAAGTCAATGAGAAATGGGCCTATATTAATGTAAGGTACACACAGGGAAGAGAAGGAGTCATGAGTCTGATGTGGGCCCACACATATCACTACTGGTAAATATCAGGTCAGCTCCCAGCACTTAAGGCATACCTGCTTGTCATATGTTTGTTCCTTTGTTTGTTTGCTGTGTGTATTTTGATGTTTTGAGGAATATACTCTGTATTCTTTTATTTTATCCTAATATTTTTTTATCTATAGCTAGATGGCTGTGTATTCAATTTTCAACTACACACCAATAAATGTTATTGTGTTAAATCTTTCACTCGTGGTTAAAGAATTCTCATTTAACCCAAATCATATCTTTGTAATATTAAATCTTAAATATAATGAACAGGTAACAACAACGACCCTAAGCACACAACCAAGATAACAAAGGAGTGGCTATGGGACAACTCTGTCAATGTCCTTGAGTGGCCCAGCCAGAGCCCAGACTTGAACCCAACTGAACATCTCTGGAGAGATCTGAAAATGGCTGTGCACTCCCCATGCAACCTAATGGGAGTTGGAGAGGTCCTGAAAAGAAGAATGGGGAAAACTGCCAAAACATAGGTGTGTCAAGTATGTAGCATCATACTCAAAAAGACTTGAGGCTGTAATTGGTTCCTCAGCAAAGTATTGATCAAAGGCTGTGAATACTTATGTACATATGAATTTTTATTTTTCGTCCAAATTTCTTTCAGGTTGTCATTATGGGGTATTTTTTTTTTTTTTTTGGAGGAAAATAATGAATTTAATCCATTTTGAAATAAGACAGTAACATAAGAAAATGTGGAAAAAATAGGATTTTTATAACCGCTTACCTGTAAAATCTTTTTCTTTTGAGGTACATCACAGGACACAAAGACTCAATAAAAGTACTGATGGGTTATGGGGTATCACTAGGTGATTGGACACTGGCAGCCTAGACAGGAAGTTCAATCCCCCATATAACCCCTCCTCTTACTGGAAGTACCTAAATTTTGTAGCAAAGCAATATAAGTGTATTAGAAGATGGGAGGGACCTCTGTGTCCCCTGATGTACCTTAAAAGAAAAGGATTTTACAGGTAATCTGTTATAGGAATCCTATTTTCTTTCTCATACATCACAGGACACAGAGCCTCAATAATTACTGATGGGAGGGGAATCACACAAAGAAGGGTGTAATCAGACCTGAGGACCTTGTACCACTGCCTGCAGCGCACTACACCCAAAGTCAATATCCTCATGCCTTCTCAAATCCACCTGATAAAATTTGGTGAATGTATGGACTGATGACCAGGTTGCGGCCTTGCAGATTTGAGCCATGGAGGCCTGGTAATGCACTGCCCTGCCCACAAAGCACTAATAGCTCTAGTAGAGTGCACCTTGATCGAAAAGGCAGAACGTTTTGCTCCAAACCATAAGCTTGAACAATTACTTGTCGAATCCTCTTAGCAATGGTAGATTTCAACGCTGCCTGTCCTCTATTAGGACCTTCCAGCAAAACAAACAAAACATCTGTTTTGCGAACCTGAGCTGTCGCTTCCAGATAGGCTTTGACTGCTCTCACTACATCCAAAGAATGTAGTGATCTTTCTTCAGTAGAACAGGGATTTGGAAAAAAGGAAGACAGAACAACATCTTGGTTTAAATGAAAGTCTGAGACCACCTTCAGTAGAAAACTAGGATGAGGGCGTAATACCACTCTATTCTTGTGCATTATTAGCTACGGCTCTTTACAAGAGAGGGCCGCTATTTCTGTTACTCTTCTGGCAGAAGCAATGGCCACCAGGAAAATGTATTTCCTTGTCAACAGAACTAAGGGAATTTGATGAATCGGTTCAAAAGGCTGCTTCTGTAAAGCTAACAGAACTAAATTCAGGTCCCAGGGGTTTAGAGACACCTTAACTGGAGGATTAAGGCACGTTACCCCCTGTATAAAGCTTCGGACCAAAGAATGCGAAGCAAGTGGACGTTGAAACAGAACTGATAGGGCTTAGACCTGGCCCTTGATGGTACTCAAGGCCAGCTTCATCTCTAACCCCATTTGCAGAAATTCAAGGATTCTGCTTATGACGTATTTTCTGGGATGCCAACCCCTGAATTCACACCAGGAGAGATATACTTTCCAAACTCTATGATAAATAATTCTGGAAGCTGAATTCCTTGCATTAATCAAGGTAGAGATCACAGGGCCTGAAAGCCCACGACTCTTCAGAACGTGGTTTTTAATAGCCAAACCATTAAATTTAATATTTGTAAGGCAGGATGGAATACTGAAAAAATGTGGTTCCCTCACGCTATCAAAGTGAAAATTATCTGAATGTGATATGTCGTTTAGATTGCTGCTAGACCTAAAGTGTATACCATGCACTTGAACACAAATAAATAAAAAAGGTGATCAGCGCAAGCTATATACCATATATTACTACAAAGATTGAATATCCTTGTTTGATATGTATTCTACCTCATAGATAAAGTGCAATAAATCAATAATTATACCAATACTAATGGTGAATCCTAATGCAAATTGCTGCTGTGCATGCAATACTAATGGTGAATCCTAATGCAAATTGCTGCTGTGCGTGTTGATTTGTTGCACTTTATCTATGAGGATGGAATACTGGTCCCTGGGATAGCAGGTCTGGACATGACGGTAGGGTCCAAGGCGAGCCTACCGCCATCTTCACTATTTCTGCATACCAAGCTCTTCTGGGCAACCAGAAGCATCAACTTCTTTTCTGGCTTGATCCTGCAAAGAAGTCATGGCAGCAGCAGAGTAGGAGGGAATGCATAAATCAGAGAGAACTGATGCCACAGAGTTACCAACTCATCTGTCCCGCATGCAAGAGGATCCCTTGTTCTTGACACAAATTTGTCCATCTTGTTGTTGAACCTGGACTCAAAGAGATCTACATCCGGAACCCCCCCATCTCTGGCATATGGCCAAAAAAAAGTCGGGTGAAGAGACCATTCTCCTGGGACTAACTGCCTGCCAGTTCTCTACCCACCGGAATGAAGTTTGCGATATGCATGGCACATGCTTTTCTGCCCAGATTAAGATCTGGTTTACTTCTCCCTGAGCTGCATGACTCCTGGTGCTTCCTTGTTGATTGATATAACCCACTGCTGTGGCATTGTCGGACTGGATCATGACAGGTAAACTGTTCCAGAACTGCCCCTCAACATGAAAGACTGGCATCTGTTACCACTCTCCAGGTAACTGGTAAAAAGGATTTTCCTTTTTGCAGATTTTCAGGTATCAACCACCAACTGAGGCTCTGACGCACTGTAGGAGACAGATGCATCGGAAAACCTAATGCTCGAACCTTCTTGTTCCAGGCAGACAGGATACTGTTTTGTAGCAGCCTCGAGTGAAACTGAGCATAGGGAACTGTTTCAAATGAAGCCACCATCTTGCCCAGCAGCCTCATACAAAGGCGGATATAAGGACGCTTCTTTGCCCTGACTACCTGAATCAGTTCTTTTATGGCACTGATCTTTGCTTGGGGTAGAAATACCCTCTTCTGGGCTGAATCTATGACCATACCCAAATACTCTAGTCTTCTTACTGGTTTTAAAGAAGACTTCTCCAAGTTGAGGACCTAACCTAGGTATTCCAGGTAGTTGATTGTGGTGACCAAGTTTTAGTCCAAGCGGGCTACCGACCGGTCTATCGAGAGCAGGTCGTCTAGGTATGCTATTGCCGTTATACCTTGGGCCCTTAATCTGGCCAGAGGAGGGGCCAAGATTTTTGTAAACACCCTAGGTGCAGTAGCTAGCACGAAAGGCAGAGCTACAAACTGAAAGTGGCGTTTTTCTACTTTGAAACGCAGGTACTTTTGATGAGCAGGGAAAATGGGTACATGCAGGTACGCAACCTTGATGTCTATTGCCGCCAGAAGTTCTCCTCCTTGTAGGATGGAGACTACCGATCGGATTGATTCCGTGCTTAGTTTTAGAAATCAGTTTAGATCTTCGAGATCTAGAATGGATCCGACATCTCCATTGGGTTTTGGTGTCATGAAACGGTTTGAATAAAACCCCAATCCTGGGTCCTGCGTGGGAACTACTACAATAACCTTTTGCGACAATAGTCGCTCCAACGCTAGAAACCCTAAACTGCTGGGGACGCTAGTATAGATCTGATCAGATCAGATATTGATCTGTTCAGATTCTATATCACTACGGGAGGTGTATGCTTTGCGTGTGGGTGTTAGCGGTACTGGCACTAACCTAGCGCTGCCTGGGGTGACGCAGACCCTGACCCTAAAACCTAATTGATATCACCCGCCGGGGTGATCAGGGGGTTAAACCTTTATTGGGTAATAAATGGTGGGTGCCCTGATGCTATAAAAAGCAAACTAACCAGAGTCACCCGTAACACTTATACGGTGATCACTGGTGAAAGGGTTAACTAGGGGCAATCAGGGGGTTCAAATTTTTATTAGGTAGTATATGAGGGTCCCTGGCGCTATATAAAAACCTGACGGGGAACCTAAATAACTAAGTGGCTAACCAGCGTCACCAGTGACGCTTATACTGTGATCGCTGGTGAAAGGGTTAACTAGGGGCAATCAGGGGGTTAAAACCATTATTGGGTAGTATATGGGGGTACCTAGCGCTATAAAAACCTGGCGGTGAACCTAAAAAAATAACTAGCTACCTAGCGACACTAGTGACACTAATGCAGCGATCAGAAAAATGATCGCTTAGTGACACTGGCAAAAGGGGGTGAAAGGGTTAACTAGGGGCAATCAGGGGGGTTAAAACCGTTATTGGGTAGTATATGGGGGTACCTAGCGCTATAAAAACCTGGCGGTGAACCTAAAAAAATAACTAGCTACTTAGCGCCACCAGTGACACTAATGCAGCGATCAGAAAAACGATTGCTTAGTGACACTGGCAAAAGTGGGTGAAAGGGTTAACTAGGGGGCAATCAGGGGGTTAAAACCATTATTGGGTAGTATATCGGGGTACCTAGCGCTATAAAAACCTGGCGGTGAACCTAAAAAAATAACTAGCTACCTAGCAACATAAGTGACACTAATGCAGCGATCAGAAAAATTATCGCTTAGTGACACTGGCAAAAGGGGGTGAAAGGGTTAACTCTAGGGGCAATCAGGGGGTTAAACCTTTATTGGGGGGTGGTAGGGGGCTACCCTGGACCTAACACTAACTGCCCTGACAGTTTTTACTATTACAACTGACACTGAATGCAGTGATCAGTAAATAAATGATCACTGCAATCAGTGACACTGTGACTGGGGGGGGGGGGGATTTGTGTACCTACGTGTTCCTATGTGTCAGTGTAGTGTTGGTGCACACTTACTTTCACTTCTCCTCGTAGTCTGGTCAATAAGACCGCCCCGAGGAGAATGACATCACTTCCTCCCTGCCTGTGTTTACTATACACAGTGGGAGGAAGCTTCTCATTCGCCAGGAGCGATCGAGAGGGGATGGCCAGAAACCAACGGCCATCCCCTCATCCCGGATCACTCCTGCAGCGAAACGGACTGCCGCATCCAGCGGGAGGGGGTCCGATCAGACCCCCCACCCGCTGGAAGCAAGCACGTACATGTACGTGCTTGTGCCTGTACATGCCATTGTGATGACGTACAATGGCATGCGACGGTCCTTAAGTGGTTAACATGGTCTCTCAAGTATTGACAGACTCCAATTGCTGCCACTGCAGGTTGAACTACCGAACCTGCCAAGGAGAAAACATTTAATAGGTATTCCAATTTTTTATCAGTTGGATCCCTAAGCATCTGAGCACTGTCAACAGGACAAGTCAGGCTTTTATTTACAGAGGAAATGGCGGAGTCAATTGCCGGTATACCCCACATCTTAGTAAATTTTTCCTCCATAGGATAAAGTGTAGAAAACTTTTTAGGAGGAAAAATTTTTTTATCTGGGTGATCCCACTCAGAATAAATAAGCTTTTCCAATTAACCATGAACAGGAAAGGCATGTGTAGTTTGAGGAGGCTTCAGTGAAACAAGAGGAGGGTTTCATCCTGAGAAGCTGAAGAGGGCCCTTCTCCACTACACTCCTCAGAAGTGGAATCATGTTAGAGTTAGGGTTAGGATTAGGTTTACCTGTTAACCACGTAAAGACCAGAGGGATTTGCCCCTTTAATGACCAGGCACTGCATCGCTTCAATGTAATGTGACGCCGTACCCAAACAAAATACATGTCCATTTTATTTCCACAAATAGAGCTTTCTTTTGGTGGTATTTGATGAACTCTTTTTTTTTTTTTGCGCTATAAAAACAAAAAAGAGCGCCAATTTTGAAAAAAAAAAAAACACATTATTTTTTACTTTTTGCTATAATAAATATCCCAATTAAAAAAAAAATTATACAAAATTAATTTCTTCCTCAGTGTAGGCCAATATGTATGCTGCTACATATTTTTGGTGAAAAACAAAATTGCAATAGCATATATTGATTTTGTGCAAAAGTTATCACGTCTACAAAATAGGGGATAGACTTATGGCATTTTTTATTAATTTTTTTGACAGATTTGACAATTTTGACACTTTCTTAGGACCACTGACATTTATACAGCAAACAGAGCTAAAAATAGCCACTGATTACTGTATAAATGTCACTGGCAGGGAAGGAGTTAACACTAGGGGGCGATCAAGCGGTTAAGTGCTCCCTAGAGAGGTGTTTCAAACTGTATGGGGGCTGGACTGACTGGAGGAGGAGAGAGATCACTGTTCCTAATCACTAGGAACAGCAGAGATCTCACTCTACTCCCCTGAAAGAATGGGGGTCTGTTTGTTTACACTGAGAGATCCCCGTTCTTCCTGTCTCTAGAGCAATCGCGGTTGCCTCCCCCCTGCTAGAGAATGGGCATGGGTGATTGCCCTGTACGCGCCGGACATACAATGACGGCGATTCACGCAGGGACGCCAACTTGCCGCAGTACAACTGTAGCGGCTGGTCTGTAACTAGTTAAAGCCTTAGGTCACACCACTGTCGCTTTGATATTGCACAATTTTAAAGCCGCAGATCAGTGTGATTTGGAGCTCCGATTTCATTGCTGCTTGCAACTTCATTTAACAGAATTCAAGGAAAGTTGCAATGAAATCACAGAAAAGTAGTGCAGGAACCTTTTTCAGGGTCGCAAAGATTTGAACAGTTCCAATGCCAAAAATGGGGTGCAACTTGTCATGCGATTCTGAACTGTCAAATTGCATGACAAATCGCATTGGTGGGAACCAGGGCTGAGACAGCTTTCTAAAAATACTATTTTGGCATTCTGGTACATTTAGTTAACAGGTTAAAAAAAACAAAAAAACAAGGAGAACTAGCCATGGGTGTGTGCAGACTTTTGCAGGGCACTGCACAGCCCAACATGAAAGAAAAGCCTTCAGTAAAGGTCTGCAGCTAACAGCCCCCATCTGTCAGGAACAACCAAAGGCTGACATCGGATGCTCCAGAAAGCCCTTAGAAGAAGCGTGTTGTGATTGCACAACCCGTGAAGGGAGCAATGACTCGCACCACCTGGGAAATACTTTCCACTCACCACATCGAGCCATAAGCTTCAGAGCCCCAGAGGTCCCCTCTCGGGGACCTCCCACAAGGTCTTATTCAGTTCCTGCTGGTAGAATCCCAGGGGGCATGTTGGAGGACATTGCTGTTGCAACCCCGGGCTCTCACGAACACTTGAACAGCTGAAATGTCATTGGTTGTTAAGGACACGGTGGCCCCACAACAATAATAGCTGGCATTCTTTTCTTTATAAGGTAATAGAGCGGCATTCCAATGGAGGCTGGCTGGATCACCCACTAAAAAAACACATGCTGATCACACCGGGCACAGGCACCAAACCACCATGTGCATCCCATATGTTTTATTTTGCATTCCAAAATAAATTACGGTTTTACACTATGGGTGCCCCCGGCTGTCATTTTTTTCTCCACATCCATGGAGGATCATCCTAAATAGAGCTACTGAACCTGCTAAGGAAAAAATATTTTTTAACAGTTGGATCCCTAAGCATTTGAGCGTTGTCAACAGGACAAGTCAAACTTTAATTCACAGATGATATAGTGGTGTCAATTGCTGGTATACCCCATATCTTTGGGAATTTTTCCTCCCTAGGATATAGTGTTGAAAACTTTTTAGGAGCTTTTCCAGCAAGAAATGAAAAGAAAAGGCATGCGCAGCTTGAGGAGGAACCCAAACAAGACAAAATTTGGAGCAGACCATTTCAGTGAGAGATTGCACCAGCACTTTCTCAGCCTGTGAAGCTGAAGAGGGTCCTTCTCCACTTGATTCCTCAGAAGATGAATCATCAGTCTCATCCCAGTTCTCTGAGGGGGATTTGTTTCCCCTTTCCCAGAGTTCCTCTGTTTGAGGGTCCTGGGTGGTAGAAGGGGACATAATGTGTTTCCTTCCACTTTGTGAATATGCAATTAAGGCCATTAATCTTTCCTCTAATCCTTATGGTTGAGGAAAAAAACTCCTAAGTAATATTATACAGGGGCTGAAATGCCAGAAGCAGTTACAGCCCTGATGGCTCACTCTGACCAGCCTCCCAGGGTGTTTCAGGGGGAGATCGTGCTGCAGAGGGGGGTCCTCAGGGCCTGAGGAAGATCCCTTTGAGCCCCTATTTCTTGGGGTATTTGTAGCTCCCCTTCTGCCCATAGTGCCAAGCACAAATGCAGAGGTACTTCCATAAACACACCCACTGCTGAGCAAAATAGTCCAGCAACTGCCGCTGCTATAAAGGCTCAGTCTGATGCTAAGTAAATGTTGCCTTTGAATGCCTGTGTCACCCACACTCGCATGCCATCCATCTGCTCTATGCCCTCCTTGAGCTGTTTGCGCCTGCAAAAGAGTGCACTTTATAGCCTTGTATAGCCTGCATTGTGGGCGTTAAACCACACCGATGTTGCGCTAAAGCTCCACCTCCCTTTGACCACCCCTTCCGCCTCCCTGTCTTTAAAAAAAATAAATAAAAAAAATAAAAAAGACTGCTTTTCCCGCGCGAGCCGAGGGCTCCAATCCAAATGGATTGCATGTGGAGGGGAGGCTGGAGCAGAGGAGAGAGGAGTGCCGGTGGATGAAGAGCCACCGTAATGGTGGTGGCGGTGCGGCATACCACCTACTGCACCATGGCCTCTAGCCTGACGGAAGCTGTGGAGGGACATTCCTGGAAAGAAAACCCCCCCTTCCCACATCCTACTTGGAGCAAAGGGCTGGAAGGAAGCGTGCGGCTTGTGACACAGAGACAAGGCTGACAAGCATGGAATCAGATATGCGCTCTTGACAGCCCCCCGTGGCAACTTTAGGCATAGCAAGATTTTACCTAAACGAGAAAACTCACAAAAATTTGATAAATTCCTTAGGAATCTCCCTTACCTTATCCAGCTGCAAGGTTCTGTGGTAACAAACACAATCTTCACCGCTCACGGTGGGCTCCGTTAAAAAAAAAAAACTTCAGGAACCGGGGCCCCTGGTTATCGGGGGATCCACACTTGTGGGCCTGTAAAGAACCCCACCAGGAAAATATGGCTGAAAAAAACAAATACTGGATCCTGGGGTCCAGCTCTCTAAAAAGAGAAGCGTTACAGGCAAAACCTTGTTTCTTAGGACACGAGGCCCGGGTGCCATTCAATTTGGTCTCGAAAAGGCACTTTGAATGGATCCGGTTGCATGGCTTTCCCCAGAAAAGATTTCTCCAGCGGAGCTCAGCACAGCACATCTTTACTCATGACCAACACCTAAGACACTGGCAAAAAAACGGAGGTACTCTTAGTAAGGGGAGGGGTTATATAGGGGGCTAAACTTCCTGTCTAGGGTGTGCCAGTGTCCATCACCTAGTGGTGCCTATATAACCCATTCAGTAAGTTATGTGGCTCTGTCTTCTGTGATATACGAAAAAGAAAAAGTTGTTGTTAATATTTATTTTTATAACTTAATTCTGCATAAAACATTTATGAGGGTGTGTTTAGGGCAGGGCTCGACAAACCCCAGGCACTAGGTCGCCAATGCGACCTGAAATCGCAACCTGGCGCCTAAGCTGTCACCAGCCCACTCACTATTGATGCCCCAGACATGCAGCGCATTAACACTGACTGCCGTCCTCCTCCACACTCAGCGGCGCCGCGCTAAGTGTGTAAAACTGACAAGCAATGGAGAGAGGAGGATCTGTCAGATTTTAGCTTGATTGCGGGGTGGGCGGGACCCGGCCGCTATCAAACACCAGCCAATGGGATCTGGGCGGGCCACTACGTGTATGTGGCCCCGCCCCTTTTCTTAAGCAGCCCAATCGTTGGCTGGTGTTTGATAGCTGCTGAGTCCCGCCCACCCTGGCCGGGTCCCGTCCATTACGACATTAAGCTCAATTCTGACAGCTCCTCTGTTACATTTCAGTAACAGAGTGCTCCGTGTGAAACCTGCCAGTGCCACCTGCCACCGGCAACCAGTGCCATCTGCCAGTGCCAACCAGTGCCACCGCCAATCAGTGCCATCTGCCACCGCCAATCAGTGCCACCTGCCAGTGTCAGTGCCACCACCAATCAGTGCCACCTGCTAGTGCCAACCAGCGCCACTGCCAATCAATACCACCTGCAACCACCAACCAGTGCCACCACCAACCAGTGCCAACCAGTGCCACCTGCTAGTGCCACCGTCAGTGCCACCTGCCAGTGCTGAGTGTCACCGTCAATCATTGCCACCTGCCAGTGCCACCTGCCACCGCCTACCAGTACCACCTGCCACCACCTACCAGTGCCACCTGCCACCACCCACCAGTGCCACCTGCCACCACCAACCAGTGCCACCGCCAATCAGTGCCAACTAGTGCCACCGCCAACCAGTGCCACCTGCCAACACCAATCAGTGCCATCTGCCAGTGCCACCTGCCGCCAACCAGTGCCACCTGCCACCGCCTACCAGTGCCACCTGCCACCACCAACCAGTGCCACCGCCAATCAGTGCCAACTAGTGCCACCGCCAACCAGTGCCACCTGCCAACACCAACCAGTGCCACCGCCAATCAGTGCCATCTGCCAGTGCCACCTGCCAGTGCCGAGTGTCATCGTCAATCAGTGCCACCGCCAACCAGTGCCACCTGCCACCGCCAACCAGTGCCACCTGCCACCACCAATCAGTGCCAACTAGTGCCACTGCCAACCAGTGCCACCTGCCAACACCAATCAGTGCCATCTGCCAGTGACAACTAGTGCCACCACCAACCAGGGCCACCTGCCACTTCCAAACCAGTGCCACCTGACAATCAGTGCCATGTGCCAGTGCCACCGCCATTGTCACCTGCCAGTTCCAAACCAGTGTCACCTGCCAGTTCCAAACCAATGTCACCTGCCAATGCCATCTGGCAGTTCCACGTGCCTGCCAGTGGCAACCAGTGCTGCCTGCCAGTGCCACCTGCCACCGCAAATCAGTGCCACCTGCCACCGCCAGCCAGTGCCAACCAGTGCCACTGCCAATCAGTGCAACGTGCCACCTGCCAGTGCCACCAATCAGTGCCACCGCCAATCAGTGCCAACTAGTGCCACCACCAACCAGTGCCACCTGCCAACACCAACCAGTGCCATCTGCCAGTGACAACTAGTGCCACCACCAACCAGGGCCACCTGCCATCACCAACCAGGGCCACCTGCCACTTCCAACTAGTGTCACCTGCCAGTGCCATCTGGCAGTTCCACGTGCCTGCCAGTGGCAACCAACGCCACCTGCCAGTGCCAGCCAGTGACACCTGCCAGCCAGTTCCATCTGTTGCCAGCCTTACTCTTTCTGGTCAGCCCATAACCCTGATGTAACAGCGTTTCATTGGAGTTATTGACTGGGTGCTCCATTGTGAGTTAGGGATAGGGGGTGAAAATGAGTGGCCTTACCCAGGGAGCTTACAATCCATACCACTCTAAAAAAACAAAACAAAACTGGCTCCTAACTTTTTTAACTGGCTCCTAAAGTCAAAGCAAATTTGTCAACCCCTGGTTTAGGGGCAGAATTAGGGACAGGGCAGGTGTGGGGTTTGGTGGGGCAAATGGTGGCGAGTAACCCTTGAGGCCTGGCTAGTAGGGCAGGACATGAAATGTTTAGCCCTGCATTAAGTGTAGGGGGAATACGTGATTATCGTCCTATAAATATTCATGTCTATTAAAAAAAAAAAAAAAAAAAAAAAGTATATAAATTGGTTCCTATTGCGAGAATATATTCCTTCAGCTGCCAATAACTTGAGGGCGCATTATAACTTGAAAGATCAGTCAATCAAAAAATAATTTTTTTTTGAAACTATAAAATATATTAACAAAATTTAAGGGGGTATTATTATAAATCTGCATCTCAAAACGGTAAAATGTTTCCATACAAATGAAAGGAATAGCTCTCTTAGTCACATAAAAAAAAACCAAGATAACATTTTAAGAAAACCAGATCAATTCTAGAAACCTCAAAAAAAAAACTAACAAAATAATTTAAAAGGCAGGCTGAAAGCAATACGCAGATCTCATACACACAAAAAAAGAAAATGAAATGACCCTTTAGTGATTCAGATTGGCTGTTGGAGGTCAGTTGCTGCTAAATGCTTCCTGTGCATAATAACAAATCACAATTCATTACTACTGATTGCAAATATAAATCTTCTGGATAATTTATTTACATTCTGAATGCTAGTTGCTGGAAGGGAAAAAAGAAAGACCTAAGACGCCTCCCTGTGAAAGCATTTGTCACCATGCAGAGCAAAACAGCCCAGAAAATAGGCACATAACTCACAAGGGCAATATGACTCTTTGATAGCTATGACATTATAGCACTCGGCAAATATGAAATATGGATTGAAGAAATCCTAGAAGAAAAATGCACTTCTGATACTAGATGTATAGATTCATACACATGGACCACTGAACTATTACAAGTATAAAGGAATCGTGTTTTGTCCACTGTGATAAAAGACGCATAATTTTTCCTTAACAAATATCACAGAGAAGAGTATAATACTTAAAAGGTGGAAGAGGTCTTCTGCCCATGTCAAATGATCAATTTTTAACTATTTTTTTATTATTATTTAGAACACAAGAATAATCTGACTGGCTGCATTGGAAAAAACATACTTCTTCACCATCACTGACAAAAATGTGAGGCTATTGAGAAGCTGCCATCTTAGACTCATCAAATTTCTTTGGAGCCCACTTATACTCTAACACAGGCCAGTAACATTTGTGCCCACAACCCTACCCAAAGCACACTTCAGTTCTGCTATGTTATAAGCCAGAGGGGCCACATTACAAAAGAGCTATCACAGTACGAGACATTTGACTGCAGTAGGCTAAAATAAGCAGGCATGTTATAAATAGATGCATGTTACAAGAAACTGCTAAAGTACCACTACACCCTCCTATCCTTCACAAAGTTTACAGCCAAGGAAGTTGCCTTCTTAGCCTCTGTTTGATCTGCAGTTGCCATTGTGTGATCAGCTTTGACACCAGCCATTTAATGGCTTGACAGTTGCGTTGAGAAGTGCAGAAGTCATTTTGTTCAAAGCAACCAACAAAGCTTCATCTTTATTTCTCTGTGAAAAATGACACAAACCATTGGACTGCTATGCATAAAAGATCATTTCTGCTCCACTTCCTATCTAGTGATCCTGTAGGTTGTCAGTGTGTCTCTGGAAACTGAAAGCAGCACCAGGCATATCAAATGCCTGATACACAGAAACCAGCCGACCCATGTGTGCAGCACCCTATCCAGCTTCTGTAGAACAGGCATGCCAGAAAGACAGCTTCTGAACGGCTTTTGATCAGTACTTGCAGCACATATAACAAACATTAAGCATTGATAGGCATTGTGTCATTAGTACAGTGACAGCATATAGTATTATCACTGTAATAGTGTGACTGGTGATGTCATTGGCAGTTAGATCGTTTTCACTCATGGCGCATACACACGACTGGACTTTCCGGCAGACTAGGTCCGACAGAATGAGTCCGTCGGACAATCAGATCGTGTGTGGGCTAATCCAATAGTTTTTCGTTTTAAAAATCTGACGGACCTAGAAATAGAACATGCTTCAAATCTGTCCGATGGACTCAACTCCTATCGGGAAAACCATTCGTCTGTAGGACGCAAGGGACGCAAGGGAAGCTATTGGCTACTGGCTATTGAACTTCCTTTTTTAGTCCCGTCTTAAGTCATCACATTCAAAACGAACAGACTTTCGAATGGACTTAGTCCGTTCGTGTGTGGTCAAGTCCGTTTGTTCGGAAAGTCCGTCGGAACTCCGCCG
Organism: Lithobates pipiens; assembly: GCF_037356315.1. Classification (NCBI taxonomy): domain Eukaryota; kingdom Metazoa; phylum Chordata; class Amphibia; order Anura; family Ranidae; genus Lithobates; species Lithobates pipiens. The sequence continues at coordinate 185,953,126 of NW_027507790.1, read as the reverse complement.
AAAGTCAGTCGGGAAGACCGTTGGACCTAATCTGCCAGAAAGTCCAGTCGTGTGTAAGCGGCATCAGTGTCAGTAAGGCTTCATTCTCACTATGGGGTTCCAATTTTCATGCTCAATCACCACGAATCTGCCCACGATTTGGAAACGCTGCAAATTGCGGGAAGCCCTTGTGATACCTATTACTTTGAAATGCACCAAATCACGATGCGATTCTGCCACCATTTTCGCCCGACGAATCGCTGTAAAATCACATTAAAACCGTGCAAACAGAATTGCGGGACACTCAAAAGAGGTACAAGAACTTCTTTTGGGGCGTCAGGCATCCCATGATATTACCAAAATTTGTTGATCAACAATTTGGTGCCATTCAAAGTAACAGGGATCACAAGGGCATCCCGCGATTTGATATGTTTCCGAATCGTGGGCAGAACCGTAGCGATTCTGCCCGCAAAATATTACACCATGGTGTGAATGAAGCATTAGTGTCAGACTGCCCACCACACGATCACTTATAGGTCGCTAATCAATGCCATTAGTAGTAGAAAAATGAAAAAATTCCAGTAAATATACACCATAGTTTGTAGACGCTATAACTGTCATGCAAACCAATCACTGTACAATTATTGGGACTTTTTTTTTACCAAAGACATGCAGCAGAATGCATTTTGTCCAAACTTTGAGAAGAAATTTTATTTTATTTTTTACTAGATATTTTTTATAGAAGTAAAAAATACAGCTTTTTTTCAAAAATTCCAGTCTTTTTTCGTTTATATCTTTAAAATGAAAAAAACCCAGTGGTGATAAAATACCACCAAAAAAAAAGCTCTATTTGTGTGAAGAAAAGTTATGTAAATGTTGTTGGGTACAGTGTTGCATAACTGTGTAGTTATCAATTTAAAGTAGCGCAGTGCTAAATCGCAAAAACATGGCTTGGTCATGAAGGGGGTAAAACCTTCCAGAGCTGAAGTAGTTAAATAATAGTTTCATTAAAACAAACTATGAGGATCTTGCGAGCTATCTGTTTTAAAAGTGACAAAATATATTGAAAACAAAATATACTAGATGAGTAATAATGATCAACAGCTACTAGCACTGATCACGTCCCATAAAGCTGTGTGAAAACAATAGAAAAATACTTATGCTGAGCTATCTCCTAACATTAGTTCCAACAAATACTTTTAAAGTGCCAATAATAAAAAAAAATATGTTATTGATGATAATAAAGGAACCATGATAAACTAACAAAAATCATATAAAAATAAAATATATTCCAAAGCTGCATATAGGATTTTGATTGCCGTGGTGATAAATTCTGTGTTAAGTGTCACATTCTACAGACAAAATAAAATAATAAGCAAACTAATAATAGTTACCGTATTTATCGGCGTATAGCACGCACTTTTTCCCCCTTAAAATCAGGGGGAAATCGTTGGTGCGTGTTCTACGCCGATCCCCCACCAATTATGAGTCTGTGGGCGGCTTTAAGCCGTACTCGGCGGTTCACGGCGGCCGAGAACGGCTGAAGGTTCCTGAAAGCCACCGAGAACAGCCGAAAGCCGCCGAGATACACAGGACATCTGGTTCTGTATCTCAGCGGCGCCATTTTTAAACGGCTAAGCTGAAAATGAAACTGACAAGGCTGCAAATGATGGACAAGGCTGCAAATGACAAGGTTGCAACGATGGACAAGGCTGCAGATGGACACTGATAAGGCTGCATTGATGGGCATTTAAATGTCATTTTTTTTTCCTTTAACTTCCCTCCTAAAAGTTTTTTCCCTTAAAATTCCTTCCTAAACTTGGGGTGCGTGTTATACGCCGATAAATACGGTATATATATGGTGCCACAAACGTGACACAAGTGCATAGTGCTATTGCATTGCAATAATGCATATAACAGTGACATTCTAATCAAATGCAGATCAGTCCAACGTAATCAGTTTATAGTCCTTAATAAAGGTAAAATGGTGACTTCATAAAAACGAGGAAATAACGTGTTGTGGTGTTCACACTCAGGTGCTCCTCACCTTCAGACAATAGCCCCCTCACCTTAGACTGTGTGACCTCGAAATTAAGTTTGGTCAAACACGCATATGAATCACCTCAGAAATTCTAAGTTAGCTGTACGGATCCAGACTGCTCACTGATGATGGGTTGGGTGCATTAAGTACACCAATCTGTAATGACTTAAAACGCTGGGTTTGTTTGAGGTCATGTGTCTGTTCTCTGTGAAGCAGTCCAGCTGCTTCCTGCACCGTCCTGCACCGCCCTGTCACCTCTCCTACACGTGACGATACAAGGAAATTTTTATCTTCCTCAGGGGCATTCCCCCCCCCCCCCTAAGGTGAGCGGCCATTGCCTAAAGGTGGGGAGCACCTGAGTGAGGACACTGCAACACGTTATTTCCACGTTTTTATAAAGTAAGTTTACCTTTATTAAAGACTATATACCGATTATGTTGGACTGATCTGCGTTTGATTAGAACGTCATTGTTATATGCACTATAGCAATTTATGATTCACGTTTGTGGCACCATATATATATATATATATATATATATATATAACTTTTATTAGTTTGCTTATTATTTTATTTTGTCTGTGGAATGTGACACTTAACACAGAATTTATCATCACAGCAATCAAAATCCTATATGCAGCTTTGGAATATATTATAATTATTGTTAGTTTATCATGGTGAATTATCAATAACATTTTTTTTTTATTGACACTTTAAAAGTATTTGTAACACTTGAATCAAAACTACGCCATACCAAACTCTGATCTCTATAAATACCTACAGATACGCCACTTCTTCCAAAAGGCTATCACACAAATTAGGGATGGTGCTAGAACACTATTTGAAAACTTGTGCCACGGAGGGTCCAGAGATAGAGGGACGATCTCCACATTATATATGCACCTGAATGATCACTTGCTTCTGTGCGAATCTAAATCCCAAGCAATGTTGGGATGGGAAGCAGAGGTTGACCTAGAGTTTTCAGCAGAAGACTAGCGAGATAGGGTCACTAATATACATAAATGTACCCGCTCAGTTTCCATTAAGGAAACAGTGGTAAAACTGCATACTATATGGTATTATACACCAGTTAGATTCACAGAATGTTCCCTACCATTTCAGATAGATGTTTCAGGGACTGTGGAGAGAGGGGTACTCTCCTCCATAATTTCTGGAGCTGTAGAGCGTTAGGCTCCCTCTGGCAACAGACAGCTATGAAGGCACTACAAATAACGGGATTGAACATCACCCTGACATACCAAATGTGTATTTTATTTGCAGACCTCCCGGAGGTCATGCCCCCCGGAGCAAAATTGGTCCACGCGATATTTAGTGCTATACCATGGGCAATAGCCCTAAACTGGCGTAAACCCTCAGTCCCATGGTCGCAGGTGCTTCATCACATGGAGTCAATAAAACTGATGGAACGAGTCCACCACACACTTATGGATTCTATGCGAGTGTTCGATCGAAAATGGGACTCCTGGCACGCATCTTAGCAAGCTTGGGGGACTTGGGGGACAGTTGAATATTCATAATGACATAAATTCTTGATTTATATAACACTCTCAATGCTGATTGTATGAATGTATTTGTAATATCTTTTACATGTACCTGTCTACGCTTTTTCAATAAAAAGTTTGTAAACAAAAAAATAAAAATACATAAAAGTATTTGTTGTAACTAATGTTAGGAGATAGCGCAGCATAAGTAATTTTCTAAATAATAGTTTCATGCTTACAGGAAACTGAACATATAATCTAGTTTGTTGGACAACACAGTGAAGAGGGAACATATGTCAGACAGTCAGGAAGGAACCCATAGTTTTATTACAGATAGGTTAAAAAAATCTAAATAATTCAAATTTACAAATAGGTTGTTATAAGATACACACTTAGGCAATTATGAAATAATCATATCTTTTCTCAGCAGAGGCAAAATAATCATTGCAAAAATCACATGAGGAAGCTGTACTATTTTCAGACGCTTCTATTGACTGATGCGGCAAAGTAACATTCATATTTCAAGCAGCTTACCATAATTCCAGGCCATCTTCCAGGAGGTAGATGTGTGGTGGCTGGGACACGTCTGTGCTCAGCTGAATTACAGGAAGCAGGAATGGATATAAATTCTGGCTGTCTCCACCTAAGCCCTGTTCCCAAAATCAAATAAAAGCAATAAATGCACGCTCACTGTTTATGTATATACTGTATGTGTGGGTTTTATTTCTGTACTACATCATGTAGCATTAACCTTACTATATCTCTGACTATATTACATTTGCAAAGATGTACCACTTGATACTTAAGGGATCGTAACACTCACAGTTTAGTAACTGTGTATTTTACATGAGCACTGAACCCCATCGCTAAATATATATTTACATTTTCCATGGAAGATACTTTATATTTTACCAGATCCTGTGATTTTAAAATGCATGTAAACCCTAACAAACTTACCGTATACCATTAAAATATTTTGTTATATGTGTTTGACAACAGCAAGGAAAAAAAAAAATTGATCCTGTCAGAAATCCAGTGGGATCCTAACTTCCTGTAACTTCCCTAGGGTGATAATGCCACTCCTCCATAGTTACATGACAAGAAGTATGCCAGATGAAAGTAAAAGAAACAAAGCCTATGACTATGTTTAGTACTACCACAATTTGTATTGATATGAGGTATGATAAATCATCTGAGGGGAATAATGTGTTTATTTAAAGAGAGCATCAACCTCTCTTGTCATTTACCTTTACCAGATGAATCAGTGTTGTTAGTATTGCACATCGTAGCATATTGTGCTCCTCACTCTGTTTCCATAGCAGAGGTAAGTACTGGACTAGGCAACCAACGAAGGGCCGGATCTGGATTAAAATTTGTAAAAATATTCTGTTACAGATGGGTCATCAATACACAATGCTAAATGCAAACATTGCAAGTCAAACCAAAGACTAAAATGGGTTATAATTTATATTTGCAATCATTAAAGACAGCTCTGCTTTTTGAACATGTAATCAAGAAATATGGGGTGAATATTGCTCAATGATTTTGAGATTCTGTGAGGGGAAAAAAGCTGCCGTTAGAACGTGCCATACCTCCACCACCTAAAAAAATCCACATATCTTTATCGTACATCACGCGACACAGAGCATCATAGTAATCACGATGTGGGTATTTAGACACCTTCAAGTGATGGACACTGGTATACCCAATACAGGAAGTTCACTCCATATATAACCCCTCCTCCTACCAGGAGTACCTCAGCCGGGGTCCAATGTGTTGGTCAAGAGTGAAGATCTGAAGAGCTCCACTGGAGGGATCCTTGCTGGATTTAAACAGCTTCCATAAACTGGATCCATCCAAAGTGCCACTGAGGCCAAGGTGGATGTTACCCGGGCCTTGTATACGAAGCACAAGATTTTGCCTGTAACGCATCTCCTTGCAGGGTTGGACCCCAGGGCTTTTTGGTCATGCCTATGTAGCAGCCATAACCCTTGGCAGGGAGGCCTTGACTTTTGGGCTTACCGGTTACCTCTGCTTGGCTGGTTATTCTACGTCTAGGGGTTCCCAGGGTTAGTACCCAACAACTTTGGACGCTGACACCATAAAAGTCCTTTAGAAAGGTTTTTATTTGCAGGGGTAACATCCAACAAACACAGTCTTGTATGGGAACAGAGGGCAAGGGTGAAGAAACTCAGGCACCTTGAACTGCTAGTTATCAGAAAGTCTCTAATACTACCCAGAGAGTAGCCACTCGCAGCTGGGTGCTTCAAAGCTGAAAAAATCTCTAGCCAGAGATTGTTAAATCTTTGACCTTGAGTAATTTGTAACAGAAGTGAACAGGAACCTTTTCCTCAGTACCTGGAACGTTTCCTGTCTCCTTGGCAGTAATGGAAAACCGTGGATTTGCTGATGTCCTTGACAACCCAGCAACCAGGCACTTCTCGGGATGCCAGCTTGTTGGCCCTCCTCCGAAGAGTCCTCCCCCAGTCGCTTACACGAGCTGCGGTGCCCCTTGAAGCCGAGAGCACACCCGGGTGCCTTGAATCCTCCCTCAGTTACTGCGCCTCGGACCAGCCGGTTACGAGACTCGGGCACGGACGGATCGTTACCCCAGACCAGGCGGGTCTATTGGGGTTAGCCAACCGAAGCATGTTGCGGAGTGACACATGCTTTTAGTAACCTATTGGTTTTTGATAGGAGACTAGCATGCAAAAAATAGACATTCCAATATCCATAACGTGTGTACCAGTGTTATTTTTGTCACCAAAATTAACACTATTTTAGTAAACTAAAATATGACTAAAGCTAAAACAATTCAGATAACTAAAATAGGACAAACTAAAATGGCATTTTAGTCAAAAGACTATGACTAAAACCTAATCGAAATTTGACAAACATTAACACTGGTGTGGGCTAAGCATTTGTTTTTGGATAGTGGGCAAACCAATTCTTCAAGAAAAAAGGGTAACTGATTTTTTTTATCATGACAGGTTCACTTAAAACAAATCATTTACAACATCACTTCCATCACAAACTCATAATTGGTATCCCTTATTCTAAACTGAGAAGAAAACTCAGTGTTTTTATTATGAAAGTGGTTATATGAGAATACTTCTGGTTGTAAGAAGATAAAGCAGCATTTTGAAATATGTTAGTGTAAGTTAAGATGATTTTCGCCGCATCACCATAACCCATACAGTTGTATTGATTCATTGCTTTCAAATCTTTATTTCAGTCAACCTATGGCTTCCTTATTTTGCAGCATGGAGAGCTAAGAGGCCTAAAACAGGTGCAATACAAGTTACATAAAATGACCTATATATTTTGACTATAGCAATGCTATACCCCAGATGCTTTAATAGCAAGGCTCACAATAGGAAGGTGTGAATAAGCTTTTTTGAAAGAATAATGTTGTACAATTCCATCTGTCCCATCACAGTATTACCTGCAAATTACTAAATTTGAAAACAATTTGTGTAAGATCATTAGCCATCTCCAGGTAGGTGGTGGCATTTAAAATATTAGCAGAATTTAATGATGTTAACCAGCTATAGCATCAAGACCCCAAGACCCTAAGAACTTTCAGAAATGTACTTCTATAACCCTGGCAGAACCAATACCTTTCATGATCCTCTTAGATTATTGCTTAAAAAAACGTATAGAAGTTACAATTAAAATTAATTGCTTCCCAAGGTATGCCTTTTTTTTATACAGGAAACTATTATGACAAAGAATGATACAAGCTAGAATCTTAAAAGGAAATACTCTTGGAAACATATTGGGAGTGAAAAAAGATTTACACCGTGGATTCTTTATTCAAGGCAAACAAGAAAGTTCAAAATGTAGCATGGCCACCACAGTGAAGCAAGCTTGAAAAGCTGGATTGGATAGAAAACTCAGCCCTAGCATATAAAATTGAACAGCATATAAAAAAAAAAAACAGCCTGTGGAAGGTAATTCCACATCCTTACCGCTCTTACAGTAAGGAACCCTCTACGTAATTTAACCACTTAAGGACCGAGCCTCTGAGATTTGGTGTTTACAAGTTAAAAACTTTTACTATAAAAATACTTAGAACCCCTAAACATTATATATTCTTTTTTTCTAACACCCTAGAGAAAAAAATGGCGGTCGTTGCAATACTTTTTGTCACACCGTATTTGCGCTGCGGACTTACAAGCGCACCTTTTTTGGGAAAAAAATCACTTTTTTTTTTTAATTATAAAAATAAGACAACAGTAAAGTTAGCTCAATTTGTTTTTATATTGTGAAAGAGAATGTTACACTGAGTAAATAAATAACCAACATTTCACGCTTCAAAGTTGCACCCGCTCGTGGAATGGCGACAAACTTTTACCCTTAAAAATCACCATAGGCAACCTTAAAAAAAATTCTAAAGGTTGCATGTTTTGACAGGAGCTCTTAAATATGAGATCCGGGGTCAAAAAGACCTCAGATCTCATATTTACACTATAAAGCAATTACAAAAAATAATAGTTTTTTTATGTCTTTAACCACTTGGGATCCGCGCTATTGCAAAATGACGGCAATAGCGCGGACCCACATTTCCGGGACTACGTCTATTGACGTAGTCCTGGTTACGAGCGGCCTGCGCGCCCCCTGAGGGGCGCGCGCGGCGCGCTCTGTGATCGGCGAGTCCGTGAGACTCGCCTGATCACCGATCCGTGTAAGGGGTCGATCCCGACCCCTTATCACGTGATCAGCTGTCAGCCAATGACAGCTGATCATGTGATAAAACGGAGCCGGTAATCGGCTAGTATTCCTCCTCGCGCTGACAGCGCGAGGAGAAAAAAAAAAAGCCGATCGCCGGCGGCCGTGTTCGGGACATCAGTCCCGATCACGGCCAGCAATATAAAAGGACACCTGCCCCCTGCCAGTGCCCACCTGCCACCCGCAGTGCCATCCTGAATAAAGTAAGTGCCCCCCTGTCAGTGCCACCCAGCAGTGCCCATAGTGCCCACAGTGCCACCCAGCAGTGCCCACAGTGCCACCCAGCAGTGCCCACAGTGCCACCCACAGTGCCACCCAGCAGTGCCACCCACAGTGCCACCCAAAATCTGCCTCAGGTGCTGCACCCCAGTGCCGCCCATCAGTGCCCAGCAGTGCCGCCCATCAGTGCCCAGCAGTGCCGCCCATCAGTGCCCAGCAGTGCCACCTATCAGAGCCACCTATCAGTGCCACCTATCAGTGCCCATCAGTCCCATCTATCTGTGGTACCTATCAGTGCCCATCCGTGCCACCCATCCGTGCCACTTATCCGTGCCACCCATCCGTGCCATCTTATCTGTGCCCATCTTTGCCCATCAGTGCCGCCTTATCTGTGCCTATTAGTGCCGCCTTAACTATGCCTATCAGTGCCCACCAGTGCAGCCTATCAGTGCCCACCAATGCAGCCCATCAGTGCCCACCAATGCAGCCCATCAGTGCCCACCAATGCAGCCCATCAGTGCCCACCAATGCAGCCCATCAGTGCCCACCAATGCAGCCCATCAGTGCCCACCAATGCAGCCTATCAGTGCCGCCTAATCAGCGCACTTCAATGAAGGAGAAAAATGACCCGTTTGCAAAATTTTATAACAAACTATTAAAACATGATTTTTTTTTTTTTTTTTTTGCATCTTTTTTTGTTTGTTTAGCAAAAAATAAAACTCCGAGCTGTAACTAAATACCACCAAAAGAAAGCTCTATTTGTGGGAAAAAAATGATAAAAATTTCATTTGGGTACAGTGTTGTATGCCCGCGCAATTGTCACTCAAAGTGCATCAGCGCTGAAAGCTGAAAATTGGTCTGGGACTGAGGGGGGTTTAAGTGCCCAGTAAGCAAGTGGTTAAAAAAAAAAATGTGCCTTTTAGAGCATTGGGAGGAAGTGATGTTTCGACATCGCTTCCGCCCTGCAATGATATGGGGATGGGTGGGTGGCCATCTTCCCCTCACTCGTCTCCATGTCAAGCTAGAGAGAGGATCTGATCGCCTTTGCCCCTACCGATGGCTCCAGTAAGCAGCGGAGGGCCCGGAGAGCGACGGGAGGGGGGCCCCCTCTCCCGCCGCGATAAAAGTGATCTTGCGGCTAATCTGCCACAGAGACAACTTTTATCTTGAAGCGGACCACCCGCTGAAGAGAAGGATACCGGGGTTGTGGTAGCTAGCTGCTACTATAACAACGGTATTCCTCTTCAAAGTATCGACCTAAAATGACGGCGGGCGATGCGGAAGCGGTTAAGGTTAAACCTCTTTTCTTCTAATTTTAAGTATTAGTCATGAACTTCACAAATCTATTCTTTATGGAGGAGTGGCAAGAAGGCGGCCATTGTTGAAAGAAAGCCATAGGAAGTCCTATTTGCTATTTGCGAGAAGCCATCTGGGGGACACAGCAAACGTGCAAGAAGGTGCTCTGGTCAGATGAGACCAACATTAAAATTCTTAGCCAAAAAGCAAAACGCTATGTGTGGCAGAAAACTAACACTGCAGATCATCCTGAACACACCATCCCACACAGTCTGCAAGCACTCGCTGGCAAGGCTCAGTTGACTACTGGATCTAGATGATCCTGCCTGTTGACTGGAGCTCTCCATAAAAAGGGAAAAGAAAGCCATGGAAACAAAGGTCCCAGCAGGGAGCTAAATCTTAACTTCTTATAATAGCAAGAGAAAACTGGACTTCCTAGAGCAGGGAAGGAGTTTACTACCAACTGGGACTGCCCATAGGCAGTGCTGTGTTCTTTTTTCTGCCTAGTGTCTTACTTCTGAAGGTGGCGCTATAACCCTATGATTAAGACTAAGGAAGAGCTGTGCCCATAAATGAACCGAAGGGATTGCAAGATATTTTTTTTTTAAATATTGCTTTACTGAATACATTGATATGTACATGATTGCCTACATCTGTGGCTAAATTCATGATTTTAAATGACATCCTACAACAGTGAGGTCCAAGGCCAGGCTAAGAATAAGCCATACAATATTAAACCACAATTGCTTCTGCAATGCACAAATTGTCAACCTGTTTGTGTTAGATTTACATTGCATAAAGTCCAGAATACAGTGGAAGACAGGAAAAAAAATGATTACATTTTATAGTAATTATGTCTAGAACTTACACATGCATCTGCTTATCACACTTGCATACTAATTCAAACTGCTCAGGCAAAATCTGCCAAATGAGGGTCTCAGAGGGTCATTCCAACAGTATACAGTGCCTTGGAAAAGTATTCATACCCCTTGAAATTTTCCACATTTTGTCATGTCACAACCAAAAACGTAAATGTATTTTATTGGGATTTTTTGTGATAGACCAACACAAAGTGGCACATAATTGTGAAGTGGAAGGAAAACGACAAATGGTTTTCAATTTTTTTTACAAATAAATATCTGAAAAGTGGGGCGTGCATTTGTATTCAGCCCCTTTCACTCAGATACCTTTAACTAAAATCTAGTGGAACCAATTTCCTTCAGAAGTAACCTAATTAGTAAATATAGTCCATCTGTGTGTCATTTATATAATATGTATAAAGACAGCTGTTCTGTGAAGCCCTCAGAGGTGCGTTAAAGAACCTTAGTGAACAAACAACATCATGCAGGCCAAGGAACACACCAGACAGGTAAGTGATAAAGTTGGGGAGAAGTTTAAAGCAGGGATAGGTTATAAAAAAAAATATCCCAAACTTTGAACATCTCACAGAGCACTGTTCAATACATCATACGAAAATGGAAAGATTATGGCACAACTGCAAACCTACCCAGATATGGCCATCCACCTAAACTGACAGGCCGCGCGAAAGGAGAGTATTAATCAGAGAATCAGCCAAGAGGCCCATGGTAACTCTGGAGGAGATGCAGAGATCCACAGCTCAGGTGGGAGAATCTGTCCACAGGACAACTATTAGTCGTGCACTCCACAAATCTGGCCTTTATGGAAGAGTGGCAAGAAGAAAGCCATTACTGAAAGAAAGCCATAAGAAGTCCTGCTTGCAGTTTGGGAGAAGCCATGTGGGGGACACAGCAAACATGTGGAAGGTGGTTCTCTGGTCAGATGAGACCAAAATATCACTTTATGGCCTAAAAGCAAAACACTATGTGTGGTGGCAGCATCATGTTGTGGGGATGCTTTTCTTTGGCAGAGACAGAGAAGTTGGTCAGAGTTAATGGGAAGATGGATGGAGCCAAATACAGGGCAATCTTAAAAGAAAACCTATAAGAGTCTGCAAAAGCCTTGAGAGTGGGGCGGAGGTTCACCTTCCAGCAGGACAACGACCCTAAACTTACAGCCAGAGCTACAATGGAATGGTTTAGATCAGGGGTCTCCAAACCCCGGCCCTTGGGCCACATCCAGCCTGCTTGTATGTTTTATCCGACCTGCAGCTTTTTCAGATACTGCCAAGACTGCAAGCACAGAACTGCCAGTCTGCTTGCTTCCCCTCCCACTGCTGTTTTCAGCAGGAAGTCTGGACAAACATCTGACACAGCCTCACCCCCGCACGCTATGCCACTCGTGCTGTGGATTATTTTCCAGGACTATCGGCAAAATCAAAATGCAGGCAGGGCAATGTGTGTACTGCTGTCAGAGCGGATACAATGAAGCACAGGATGAAGGAGTGGTGGGTGGATTCCCATGTGTGCAAGGAGGAGGCGGGCCTCACTGTTAGGCAGCTCAGAGGTGTGGGCTGGCTGAGCCTGCTGGAATAGTTTGGCTGGATGTCTTGTCATGCCTGCCCCAGATTACCACTCATCTGGAGGAGGAGCCACCACATTACTGGGAGGAATTGTCTGCAGGACTGGTGAGATTTGAGGAATTGGTAAACCCAAGGTGTGTGCGATGGTGGAGGGTGTGATACGAGTGGAAAGATATGGGTGTGTGATAAGACTGGGGGTATCTGTGGGTGTAATCAAGGTGGGAGAATCTGGGGGTGTGTGTTGGGGAGAGGTATGTTTGTGGGGGGGTGGTGTGATCAGAGTGGAGCAATATGAGAGGGGATATGGGGGTGTAATCAGGGTGGGGGTATCTGGGGGGGGTGTTAGGGGAGAGGTATGTTTGTGTGTGTGTGTATGGGATTGATCAGAGTGGAGAGATATGGGGGGGGGGGGGGTTGATCAGAGTGGAGAGATATGGGGGGGTGAACAGAGTGGAGAGATATGGGGGGGTTGATCAGAGTGGATAGATATGGGGGGGTTGATCAGAGTGGAGAGATATGGGAGGGGGTGATCAGAGTGGAGAGATATGGGAGGGGGTGATCAGAGTGGAGAGATATGGGGGGGTTGATCAGAGTGGAGAGATATGGGGAGGGGTGCAATCAGAGTGGAGAGATATGGGGGGGGGTGTTGATCAGAGTGGAGAGATATGGGGGGGGGGGGGGGTTGATCAGAGTGGAGAGATATGGGGGGGTGAACAGAGTGGAAAGATATGGGAGGGGGTGATCAGAGTGGAGAGATATGGGGAGGGTTGATCAGAGTGGAGAGATATGGGGGGGGGGGGGGTTGATCAGAGTGGAGAGATATTGGGGGCAAAAAAACAGGGGGGAAAAACTGCGCTACAGGATGTTCAAAAATGAAAAAATGGTCGGAAGCTGCAATTCTAATGTGTACCAAAAATACACCAATGAATATAAGAAAAAAAGGGGGAACTGCGCTTAACCTCAAAATCCCAGAGTGAACAGGATATATATATGTATAAGAACAAAATCCATCCGTCCATGACCGGTCATTTTGTCGTAGACCACGATAAGTGGAAGGAGGAGGATTTTAACTCATGAGTACTTCTGGAGGTGATATGAGGCAGAAGAGTGTGTGTCCACTGAGGAGGAGTGGGGAGTGTAACATGGAGTGACGATAGTGACCGCTATAACTTTATCCTGTGGATGATCTGGGACCGATCGGAGGGTGCAGTAACCTGGACGTCCATTTAAACTTATTTCGCCTGTTGTGACCCTCTGTAACGGGGGGTCGCCTCTAGCTGGTAAGGAGCCAATCTATATATCTGGTGACGGGAAAACGCACATTGTGTCTGAAAAAAGGATAGTGTGCCTCAATCAAGTTTTTCTTTATGAAGACTTTTCACTGGTGTTGGACTAATTATTTGGACATTTCACTTTAACAATAGGATATATGATCACATTGATGTCATTTAGTGTCAGTATTTTTACATCATTGGTGTTTAAAGTATTGCTTTATTATTATGTATTTGTAATATTAGGTACACAATTTGTTTTTTTGGGACCAATCTTTATTTTTATTTTTATCTTCCATTTTTTATCTTCCCTTATGTTTTTTGATTATTGGCTTTTTTATTGTCTTTCACTATATTGTGTGTTTTTTTCTTTCTTTTTTGTCACATTAATATTATGTTATTTGGGGAGTAGTGTTGTACACTGATGCACATGCATTTATATGTGCCATACTTGGAGGTGATTTTATAGGTTTTGCACTTTGTTTTTATACATATATATATATATATATATCCTGTTCACTCTGGGATTTTGAGGTTAAGCGCAGTTCCCCCTTTTTTTCTTATAGAGATATTGGGGGGTTGATCAGAGTGGGGAGATATGGGGGGGGGGGTTGATCAGAGTGGAGAGATATGGGGGGGTGATCAGAGTGGAGATATATTGGGGGGGTTGATCAGAGTGGAGAGATATTGGGGGGTTGATCAGAGTGGGGAGATATGGGGGGTGAATCTAGGAGTGTAATCAGGGTAGGGTTATTTGGAGGGTGTGATCTGGGAGTTTGCTTATGGGGGAACCCAGCCATTGGAAGTTTTTGTTGGCCTCGCCTGCCAGCTGCGTGTGGCCAGTAAAAGGAATGGGGAATGCATAACCCCACCCCCTCATTACACACTGCCATTTAGTGTAAATTCAGCTCAGCTCAATTTTCAATGGTGTGTGATGTCTGATAGGGGACACAGATGTGTAGGAGACTCTTATGGGGACACATATGTGCATAAAGGCTCTGATGGGGACAAAGATGTGATTATTTAAATTGTATTCATTAATTTATAAATAACATATTCTTTCGGCCCACGAATGTTTGTAAAATCTATAATGTGGCACTTGGGCTAAAAAGTTTGGAGACCCCTGGTTTAGATCAAAGCATATTCATGTGTTAGAATGACCCAGTCTCAGTCCAGCCCTAAATCCAATTGGGAATCTATGGCAAGACTTGAAAACTGCTGTTCACAGACCCTCTCCATCCAATCTGGCAGAGCTTGAGATAGTTTGCAAAGAAGAATGAGCAAAAATGTCACTCTCTAGATGTGCAAAGCTGGTAGAGACATCCCCAAAAAAACTTGCAGCTGTAATTGCAGAAAAAGGTGGTTCAACAAAGTACTGACTCAGGGGGGCGCCATACAAATGCACACTTTCACATATTTCTTTGTAAAAAATGTTAAAAACCATTTTATTTTCATTTATCATTTTCCTTCCACTTCACAATTATGTGCCACTTTGTGTTGGTCTATCACATGAAATCCCATTAAAATTCATTTACGTTTTTGGTTGTAACATGACAAAATGTGGAAAATTTCAAGGGGTATGAATACTTTTTCAAGGTAATGTATGATTCAGTAGTGTACTGACTAGCAGGCTTTGTATTAGGAGACCTTCATTTCCACAGACAGTGCTACTGGCATGATACTTTATGCATCAAAATCAAGAAAAAAATCTGAAATAAACCCCACAGTGAAGTCAAGACCTGGCTTGGAGTTGAACCCTGATGCAATGTATCCTTCCATTTGTATAATACATTAAAATCAAAAACAGAATGTGCAACATATGCCCAGTTAATATTCTAATAATTATCCTAACTATTCCAAGAGTGATAGTCACCTGCACATTGACCCTTTCTATGACGCATGACAGAACATGGAGAACCTGCATTTTTGTGTCACATTCTGTAACTTGCTGAAGTAGTTGGAAAAGTAGTTGAAACAATGATTCCAGATACTAAAAATAATAAAAAAAATAAAAATAAATAACAGTATAACACAATTTGGGAAAGCCAGACATTCAAGTTAAATTCAAAGAAGTATTCTAGATTGCATCATATGGTTTTCAAGTGGCAAAACTAACTTTTTGTTACATTCAGCTCAACTGTAACCAATGTAAAGGCAAGTAAAGCATGCCTAATAACACGCTGTATCTAAAACACTGGGCAATGAGCATAGATGAGATAAGATCTATTAAACACCAAGATCCCATTGTTAATATTTGTAGCCTTAGAGCTGTCCCAGCTTAAGGTTAGTCAGTTCTGCCTCATATATTTTATTATTGAACAATTTTGTTTTTTTGAAGCTAAAGGGGCACTTTTGGCTGTCAAACTAAATACTACTCTGTAAAAGAACACATCAAATCAGAGGCAAAGGTGATGTAACTGCTATCCAGCAGACTTGATCTGTAATGTGTCTGACACGGGGTACTCCACCCACCAACAATGTGAACATTTTCATCGCTTTGGAAGGTTGATTTGTTTAGAATGAATAATCTGACCTCCTTCAAGACACATTATAAGTAGATCAAGGGCAAAAATGCTAAGCACACAAAAATATTTTCTTCTTTTAAAACTAGATAGAGTTGGGGAACTATCTTCATTTCACTTAGAAATCAAGGATATCGCTGCAATAAAAGATGACTTGTCTCTATGGCCACTAGGCAAAGATGATGTCTGTGAAGGATTGAATTAAACTAGTACATGGCCTACTTAAATTTCTCCTCTCGCTGACATCCATGTTTGACCTGCAGCAGTGGGGATAGTGGATCTATTACATGCAGAGTGATGACCTCCTTCATCTAATCATGCTCCTGTCCCCAATGTTTGGTTACTTCCAGAAAAAGCAACTGCACAAAAATTGAATGTCAATCATTTATTAAAATATTAAAAAACATACCAGTATGTTGTATTTTCAACATTTCAACTTATCTAGTGCAACATAATAAACTTCTCCACAAAATGAGTTCTTGCATTAAGAGAGGTATAATATCAAACAAATGTGATAAGTGAATCCACCAAAGGTAAAAAAAAAAAATTCTATATTTTTTATAATCCAGTCCAAGTGAAAACATAATCCAATAAACAAGTGTGGAGATTCAGCCACTGGTATGACCCTTTCAAGATAGAAAGACGACTCCACCACGTGATTATGGAGGAGGCTTACCAGATGATGTTGACCTGGCGGGGCTAACGCCACCCTAGTCAAAATAGGCTTGTTGGTTAAATAAACCTAATGAGGATGGCGGTTCCTGTATCTCATCTCCGGTACAATATCAGACCAGCAGATCATCAGTGGCAAATAATATGTAGTTTCCAGAGCATCAAACGGGAAGTAGAAGCTTGGTATCACACAAAGACCATGCAAATAGAAAACTAGCATAGTGTGATACTGTTTATAAGAAGTGTTTAATGTAAAAAATATAGAGGACACTCACATTTCCATAGAACATAATCCGCATATAAACTTGCAAAAAGTGATATCTGCAGGAAGGTTCATCCAACGCATTTCGACTACACTGTCACCCAGACCGCCATCCTCATTAGGTTTATTTAACTAACAAGCCTATTTTGACTTGGATGGCGTTAGCCAGGTCAACATCATCTGGTAAGCCTCCTCCATAATCACGTTGGTGGTGTTGTCTTTCTATCTTTAAAGGGTCATACCAGTGGCTGAATCTCCACACTTGTTTATTGGATTATGTTTTCACTTGGACTGGATTATAATTGCACATTTTGGAGAATGTTTGTCCAATAATCACCAGAACATTATTAATAGACTTCTCTTTTGTTTATTTTTTCCTTTGGTGGATTCACTTATCACCTTTATTTGATATTTTAGCACTTTTCACATATTTATGTTTTATATGTATTTGCATTTTGTTTATTGCAACAAAGCGCTACACTTTTTTCTTTACATTTACACTGATGCTTTTTGTCTGTCAGCAGTGTTAGCTGCTAAGTTGTATAACAATTTTTTCACAGCGTAGTATATATTTTTTTCTTTATTAAGAGAGGTATAGACTCCAGAGAGAAAGATATAATTTTGCCCCTGTACAAATCATTAGTAAGATCTACTCTGGAATATGCAGTTCAATTTTGGGTAGCAATTCACAAAGGATATCAGGGAACTGGAGAAAGTACAGAGAAGGGCAACCAAACCGATAGGAGGCATGGATGAGCTCAATTATGAGGAAAGATTAGAGGAAATTTATTTATTCTCTCTTGAGAAGAGGAGATTGAGGGAGGATATGATAAACATGCATCTCACAAAAGTGAATACATCCCTTACATTTTTGTAATATTTTATTATATCTTTTCATGTGACAACACTGAAGAAATTACACTTTGCTACAATGTAAAGTAGTGATTGTACACCTTGTATAACAGTGTAAATTTGCTGTCCACTCAAAATAACTCAACACACAGCCATTAATGTCTAAGCCACTGGGGACAAAAGGGAGTACCCCTTTAAGTGAAAATGTCCAAATTGGGCCCAAAGTGTCAATATTTTGTGATGCTATTATTATTTTCCAGCACTGCTTTAACCCTCTTGAGCATGGAGTTCACCAGAGCTTCACAAGTTGCCACTGGAGTCCTCTTCCCCTCCTCCATGATGACATCACAAAGCTGGTGGATGTTAAAGACTTTGCGATCCTCCACCTTCCATTTGAAGATGCCCCACAGATGCTCAATAGGGTTTAGGTCTGGAGTCATGCTTGGCAAGTCCATCACCTTTACCCTCAGCTTCTTTAGCAAGGCAGTGCTCATTTTGGAGGTGTGTTTGGGGTCGTGGTTCCCTCAATGAACTGTACTCATGCAGCCCCAGACTAGGACACTCCCATCACCATGCTTGATTGTAGGCAAGACAAACTTGTCTTTGTACTCCTCACCTGGTTGCCGCCACACATGCTTGACACAATCTGAACCAAATAAGTTTATCTTGGTCTCATCAGACCACAGGAGCATGGTTCCAGTAATCCATGTCCTTAGTCTGCTTGTCTTCAGCAAACTGTGTGTGGCCCTTCTTGTGCATCATCTTTAGAAGAGGCTTCCTTCTGGGGCGACATGCCATGCAAAACAATTTGATGCAGTGTATGATCTGAGCACTGACAGGCTGACCCCCCCCCCCCCCCCCCAGCCCTGTAACCTCTGCAGCTATACATCTACTCATATGTCTATTTCCCAAACACAACCTCTGGCTATGACGCTGAGCACGTGCGCTCAACCTCTTTGGTTGACAATGGTGAGGCCTGTTCTGAGTGGAACCTGTCCTGAACCTGTTAAACCGCTGTATGGTCTTGGCCACCGTGCTGCAGCTCAGTTTCAGAGCCTTGGCAATCTTCTTATAGCTTATGGCATCTTTATGTAGAGCAACAATTCTTTTTTTCAGATCCTCAGAGAGTTCTTTGCCATGAGGTGCCATGTTGAACTTCCAGTGACCAGTATGAGAGAGAGGGTATTAACATCAAATTTAACACACCTTCTCCTCATTCACACCTGCGACCTTGTAACATTAACGAGTCACATGACACCGGGGAGGGAAAATGGCTAATTGGGCCCAATTTTCACTTAGGGGTGTACTCACTTTTGTTGCCAGCGGTTTAGACATTAATGGCTGTGTGTTGAGTTATTTTGAGGGGACAGCAAATGTACACTGTTATACAAGGTGTACAATCACTACTTTACATTGTAGCAAAGTGTAATTTCTTCAGTGTTGTCACATGAAAAGATATAATAAAATATTTACAAAAATGTGAGGGGTGTACTCATTTTTGTGAGATACTGTAATAGTGGTCCATATAGTGAACTTGATGTTGAGTTATTTCCTTTAAAGGTCATCGCAGAGGACAAGGGGGTACTCTTTACGCCTGGAGGAAATTTATTTTTTATTTTTAACAGAAAGAGGAGGAAAATATATTTACTCTTCAAATACAGAAATGCTTCATCGCAGAGCTGTGAAAATGTTCCCCTTTTATTGGTCTTGTGTCTTTTTTCAACCAGACTATGTAACAAAAAAATAAATAAAAACTTACCGGTAGAAATTGTTCAGTTCGGAATTCAAAATCATCAACTGGTAAGCAAACACATTAAGGACTATTTTACAAAATCTTTACGCTTAACTCTGAAAGCTGTGCCCAAATAAATGGCAAACAGAAACCAAAGAACTAGTGGTCTTCCTGCAGCTGATATTCTCTCCCCCCCCCCCCCCATTACTGGCTTATCATGTTTTGTTCTATCTGTCTGGAGGTGGCCATCTTGATAGTGGCAGAACTTAATTTGTCATGTCAGAGCCTCCAAGGATAACAGTGGGCAGCACAGTAGTGACATCACCCAAAAAAACTCTCCAAATCTGCTGAGACTGGCAGTCAGAGGCAGCAGTGCCTTCAATTTCACATTGCAGACATAAAGCTTTGAGGCCTCATGCACACAGACGTATGAATTTATGCTCCAAATATGCTGGATTTTTTTCTGCCAGAACTTTACAGAAAAAAAAGCCTCTAATGTTGCACGTTTACACACATATGTCATTGAGCATAAATGCATTCTACTGGCCAGAATATTAATTCTGCCTATTGAATTACATTTCCGTGCATACACGCGTAAATTATAGTCTTCTCTCTCTCTAAATGCACCTTTGTTTTTCTTATGCCTTTAAATGCTGCTCTTAAAATACTGATCTAAATGCCTGATGTGCATGGCCACATAGGCTAACATAGAATTGTGTTTACAAGGTGTACATGAGGCCTGATACTGTTGGCACAGGAGTGCATAGGCATACTCACATCTGAAGAGGTACTCTGGTGTTTTTAAAACAAAAAGGCACCACTTTCAGCACATTGCTTAGATACAATTTACATTTCTAATTGTTACTTAACAAATCTTTACTGTTGGGAAACTGACCTGGCGCGTGCCTAGCTATATCGACCACAAGTGCATGCATGCAGATGTCAAAGCATGCCTGACAAGTGAAGTATTTATTTAGAGTTACAAAATTGGAGTTTAAACTTGTTTAAACCAGCAAATTAAATGAGAGCTTAAACACTACTTTTTGTTTTTCTTTTTTAAAACACATTTGTTTCCTTCAGTCAATGTTAGAATAAAATCATTGACAGAAAGTTTTCGTCATTTGTAACATAGAACTGATGTGTACGACACAGTCGAGTCTTAGCAGAGGTAACTATTTAACTGTTTGCTGACCAGCCGCCGCAGTTTTAACACTACGTCAGAATGGAGCAGCTAGGCTAAACAATGTTACCTGACGTAACTTTGCCTTGAGGCCACTAAGGGCACTTGCACCTGCAGCGTGTGCCTGGAGCCGAAGCGAGTGCCCGGCGGGCGCGATGACTGCCAGGCACCTGCAATCTCAAGTGACACAACGAGAACCAGAACCTGTGTGTGTAAACACACAAATTCCCGGTTCTTTCAAGGGAGTAGAGACAGATCGTGTGTTCATACTATGTATTAGTGTTAACCCCTTCCCTGCCAGTAACATTTATACAGTAATCAGTGCATTTGTATAGCACTGATCACTGTATAATTGTCAATGGTCTCAAAAATGTGTCAAAAGCGATCAAATATCACCAAAAGAAAGCTCTATTTATGGAAAATAAAGGATGGCAATTTTGTTTGGGTACAGCATCGCACGACCGCGCAATTGTCAAAGTGACGCAGTGCCGTATCGTAAAAAATGGCCTGGTCATTGAGCAGCCAAAACTTTTGGGGCAGAAGTGGTTAATCTGTGGGGCTAGGATTGTGTTGAATTACCACTGGCGAAATTTAGCTGTCTGAAATTTTGTATTTCCTTTTGAAATCATGTCAATAGTATATTCTACAAACTACTGAGTAATCTGTCAGCACTACATAAACTATAGGAAGCAAACAAAATATTTGTCCTTTACTTCCTTGAATTCTGTGACACATTCACTATGCTCTGTATGTAGACATTGCTGTGTCACATGTGTCACAGAGCCTGCCTCCTGAACTATTCTGCTAAGGAGGAGGAGTTCCAAGAAGTGGAGTCCGTACAGGAATCACTGCTTGCGGGCAGCAAGGCATAACTCCCACCTGTCCCTGATTTGGAACAAAGTCCCTCTGTCCCTCTTTCCTCCTCATTTGTCCCTTATTTTAGTCTGATCTATATAGTTGTATATGAAATGCACTTTTTATCTTTCAAAAAGTGTTTCCCAGTGCTAAACCTTTAATCCAATTTCTAAATTGTTGCATTTGTAAATTTCAAAAGCCAGTATAAAGAAATAGTTGTCAGTTTAACAAATAATTTTTTTTGTAGAATTCTCCTTTAAGGGGGCATGGCAGAGGGTGTGTTCTACGCCTACATACTTTTAATAGGTGTCCCTCGTTCCCATCTCAGTTGTGAGGTTTGAGCAAGGTATCATGGGATATATAGTCCTTGGAGACTGAAAGCAAACAGTAAGGAGAAGCAGCAAAGAATGCGAAGAATCAAGAAAGTTACGTTATCAGCAGACAGGCAGTAATCACAAGATTAAAGGAGGTTTTTCAAGTAAGCTTATACTGGAATTCCAATAAGATGCCACTATAATGCTAATGCTATTAAATGAAAGTGTATGCTGTGACCAAACAACTTTTATAAAGAATAAAAAGATATAGAGTTCTTTTTAGACAAAAAATGATATTATATGTTATAGGGTTTGCAAAACATAGTGTAAATATAGAATGCTAATCAGTTTTTCACATATCCAGATACTACAGTCTGAATAAACACCAGGGGTAGCTTAGTTAACAAGTTATCTAAAATGATTACTTTAGTGGGTTCACTCTAGATGGCCTTGGTCAGAATCATAAGACCTAATGTAACAACTAAAAATTGGGTCATCACAAAACACACCCATGGCGGGTGAGGTGGTGACCAGTTAAAGAGTTCTAGGTATGCACCCCATCCCAACCTCCTATACCTAAAATAAGATCTAGGCTATGCTTTTTTCATCTATACTGCAGAATAAAGAATGCAGACAATTATGCTCATTTCCTTCATCCACAAAAGGAAAACTCGAGGGTGGATTAGGCAGAAACAGCAATTACAGCAAGATCCCGTTGTTGCAGGTGCAACGAAGAGGCTAGTGGGAGATTCAGTGCCTCAGCGTCTACCCATAACAGTAATTTTTTTCTTACTGGACTGCCACTCCAAATTTCACAACTGTAGAAATTATTATTCTGGCCCTCCATAACATTGGGTGCAAACAGCTGTAATTATAATACAGAATCTCAAATCAATAACTTGAATAGGCATAAAGACTTTCTTTGCCAATCATCACAGTGGAAACTAAAGTCCCGAACACACATACTGCAGCTGCTGACTTTTTATAATCAGGCACTTGTCTGTCCTGGAGTCCAGTGGAGTCAGCACCGCAGCTGATGTTTCCATCAGCTGTCGGGTGCCTGCTGCCTCCATTGCAAGTAAAGCCTAACAGCTTTACACCGGGAACCCTATTGTGCATGCATGAGGCTCTGCTCCTTTTTGCTACTGGCTGACGGCTCAGCGATGATACAATTACCTGTGGCTGAGGCTCCCGGAAGTGGGGAAAGAATACCTGTGAAAGACAGGTATCCTGGTCCCCCCCGAAAGGTGCCATCTGAGGGGGGGAAGGAGTACAACCAGCGGAAGTTCCACTTTTGGGTGGAACTCCGCTTTAACTCATTCATAAGGCCAGAGTATTGTGGCTACTCAGCAGGTGTGGATTGTATTTTAATTAGAATGACATTTCTAAAACGGACCAATACATTTCTGGACCCCAAGATAGTCAAAGGATATCAAGCTTCAAGGTGGTTGCTGTCTCAATGCGAACCTGAAAGACAAAAATTAAGGCACAATAAGTAGCTGTTACTGCCGGCTCCTATGCAGAAATTTAAGTATCAGAAATGAAGCACAAGGAATTAAAATTTTTAGACAAAGCTGAAACCAAGTGAATAAGAAAATAGTTTTCTTTTATCTATTATTAGGGAGTTCTCCAATTAATCTGCTCCATTTATAACGGTTTCTTCCCATGACTGGTTTGAGATACAAGCTCAGACTTCGAACAATCCTTGGTTCAGACATGGAAATTAATGAGCTGAAAACTGTAAGTTGTTGAGCAGCCCCTCTCTGTGATTACAAGGATAACGTTTACTGCATTCCTGGAGAAAGTCTTGAAGAAATAAGGCTGCCCACAAATGGCTTCAAAGAGCAAGTGTTTCTCCAAATTTTCATTACAGCTTGCAATTATTGCAATTTTGCCATTTCTATATGGAGATGTGTAAAGCATCAGTAGTACGGAGCACGTGTCCCTGCTAGCCGTGAGCAAGGAGCGTGGCAGGTTCTGGCACTTTGTAGACTCAAGACAGGCAGAGAGGTCATCTCATTGTTTTTGTGGATGTGTATGCCTATCTATATACAACTTTAGCCTTCTGACACTGTCCTTGTGCTATTAAGAGGAAAACAAGGATAAACAATTATCTAATGAGTACAATTCTAGCTCGATTTTGATGCCTGCTCTTCAGTTGGGGAACTCCTTTTTCTAGTCAACTGGCAGAGCAAAACAAGAAACACCACTGGATATCCCCAGACAAGAAGTAAATTCAGCAGACCATAACTTCTAAGATCATTCTATGACTTTTGAGGAAGATAAGACCAAATTTATTTTTGCAGATGAAAATGACAAAGTGCCAGGAGCACATCTGTGAGTGTACAAGCATATAAAGTGTACTGAGACAACTGAATTATCAATGGCTGGTTGAATAATCAAGTCTCACTTCTTTTTTTTTTTTCTTCGTGAGGCATACTGCCTTGAATATGTTACTTGAAGGACTAGAGTTAAATTTTGGGACTTTGGTATAAGAGCTGGTAGGTCAGCACATTTAAAAACACAAAAAATATAATATATTGCAGCCTAACTCTTATAGGTCATTGATGCACTAGCTTTCCTTTTTATGCTTTGTTTCCTTTATTTTTACCTGGTGATCCAGCCAGTAAAGTCTGTTTTTCAATTTTCTATAATAGACCAAGCTGTCTAGCAAAAGTGTCACAGTGTTCTGACAAACCAGTTAATCCTAGGGGTGCAACGGATCGTCACGGACTTCCGCCACGGCTTCGGCCTAGCTCCGGAGCGGCGGCCATCTTTGTACGCCCGGCGGGCGTTTACAATGTGATCGCTCCGTCAAATGACAGAGCTATCACTTGTAAACAAACCGGCGTCATTGACATAGGAAAGGCCATGGCTTCGACCTAGCTCTGGAGCGGCGGCCATCTTTGTACACGCGGTGGCCGTTTACAATGTGATCGCTCCGTCAAATGACGGAGCGATCACTTGTAAACAAACTAGCGTCATGTCATGACGCCGGTTCCTCTCTCCCCTCTGTGTACTGATCTGTACAGTGGAGGGGAGAGATCGGATGGAAGCAACGCTGTGGGCTGGATCTGTAGTGCCCACAGCGTTGCACTGTGACAATTGCAGTCACAGCTATCCCTCCATACTCTGCCAATACTTTGCCAATACCCTGCAATACCCTGCCAACACTCTGCTATACCTTGCCAATACCCTGCCATACTCTGCAATACTCGGTGATACCCAGCCATACTCTGCAATACTCAGTAATAGCCAGCCATACTCGCCGATACCCAGCTGTACCCAGCCAATAATACAGTGGGGGAGATGTCCATTACAGTGGGGGAGATGACGTGGATATTACAGTGGGGGAGATGTACATTACAGTGGGGACTATATGGTGGTGGAATTTTCACAGGTTTTTGCAAATTCAATTATTATTTGCTGATCTGAAAAATTATCCAGTCCGTGACTCTGATCTGAGAAACGATCCGATCTGTGAGTTTTTTGATCCATTGCACCCCTATTTAATACCAGCTAAATGTCATCAAGATTATGTTTTAAATTGTAACTTAATAATAAATTGGGATCAATCATACCATACCAGCAAAGGCTACTTTTAGAAATAATTAGGTAATCTACTGATCAATAGAAAATCCAATAACAAATAAAACCAATAATCAGTATGTGGGTGAAGTTCATCAAAGGAAGACTTCCCAAGACAGTAACAGTCTTGGTGTGTTTTTTTTTTTCCCCGTGTGACACACAGACTTTCTGATATATATCTGAATACAGAGGAATGTGCTTGGCATCAGTGAACCCTTGGCCTAATTCAAGGAAATCTAGAAACTGGAAGCTCTGAAATTCAGTGATCATGACAGCAAGCAGTAAAAAATAAAAAAAAATGTATAAAATGTATGGCAACTCTAAAGCCCCATACACACTATTAGATTTTCTGTGGATTTTTGTCTTCAGATTAACCAAAACCATATAATATGAGGTCATACCTTAAGAGCTTCAATTTTTGTATGCAATCAGACAGGCCCTTGCCCTTGGTTTTGGTAAATCTGAAGACAAAAATCTGCAGAAAATCTAATAGTGTGTATGAGGCTTAAGGCTAGGTTGTGTCCAATCACTAGATCTGCAAAATGTTGTTTCACTAGAACGTACTCCTGCCATTTTGTCTTCCACGTCTTATGATCACAAAAGTAACGTTTTCCTGCTACAGAAGAAACCCCTGTCAACACCAATTAAAAGTAACAAGAATATAAACATGTAATCTGGGGCATTATACAATCTCAATGCACAATACAATCTACACCTTGCTCCACAGTGAGTATCTTCAAGAGAGCGTCCATTTCTTCAGTTATTTTATTTCTAATAAAGCTAAGTTTACACACAGAATTCCCTCATCAGAAATATTATAGAAAATGCTACCAAGTAGAAAATGTCATTGATTTACAAGAGGCATTGGTGTAACTAACAGCTTGACCACGGTATGATTTTTAAGAGGCTATCAAAGGGCATATAATACATATTTTAAAAGTATATAGTATTCCTGCACTGCCTTTAACCACTTCCCGACCGCCGCACGACGATGTACGTCGACAGCATGGCACGGGCAGGCATATGGGCGTACATGTACGTCCCTGCCTTCCCGTGGGTCGGGGGCCCGATCGGGCCCCCGCCCGGTGCCTGCGGCGGTCGGTGTCCGTGCAGGAGCGATCGGTGATGAGGAGGCGGCCATTCATTCATGGCCACCCCCTCGCGATCGCTCCTGATGAATGGGAGTGAAGCATTGCATCACTTCCTCTCCTGTAATGTAAACACAGAGAGGAAGTGATGTAATCTCTCCTCCGTGTCGGTATTTTAATTGATAATCGATCAGCACAGACCCCCCCTGTCAGAGGAGCAGCCGATCGGCTCTCCTCTACTCGTGTCTGACAGACGCGAGTGAGGGAAAGCCGATCACCGGCTCTTCCCATTTACACTGTGATCAGCCGTGATTGGACACGGCTGATCACATGGTAAAGAGTCTCCGTCGGAGACTCTTTACCGAGATCGTAGTTGCCGGGTGTCAGACTGACACCCCGCAACAACGATCGCCGCGATGCGCGCCCCCCGGGGGCGCGCAGCGGCTCATAATCCTAATCACGTCATATGACGTCCGGTTAGGATTATGAAACCACTTTGCCGCCGTCAATTTGTAATAGGGCGGGCGGCAAGTGGTTAATGATTCAAAGAATGTCAGGCAAAATGGTAGGCCCTCACGCATGTTCACTTCATCAAATCTGCCCCTTTTTGAAAAAAGTTTGGACACCCCTGATACACTGTAAAAAAAAAAAAAATATATATATATATATATATATATATATATATATTGTGGCAGCACGCAGGTAAAGTCACCTGGTTGTATCCAGGATGGGAAATATGTGTGCCCTAGATTCAGGCTTTATGCAGACCTTTACAATTAGAGGGGAAGAGTTAATGAGCCCAGCTGAAGTAAGTGGGCTCATTAAGACCTCTACAAAAAACCCCAGCATGCATAGGGAGATGCTCCATCCTGGAACCAGTTTTTGTGTTGTATAGACTGGGGAGTGTGACACCTGTTCTGTGCGGTGAGTTAACACCTGTGTGGCAAACCTCTACAACAGGGACAGGGACTGGGGCAGCACAAGGCTGCTCTCAGTTGTTAGACAGGGAATCTAAGTGTGTAGTTAGAGGTCAAGCTGACCAGGATTTATTTTCATGTTTTATTTTTGTTTGGCTGTTATATGTATCACTGCATGTAGCATAAATAAACTGCATCTTTTGTTTTTTTGCACCTACAATGCTGTCTGCTGTGCCTGATTTTGTGTTGTGAACCCATCCAGGGGGTCACACACACCCGCTGCCGAGCTAACCCCTCACAGTTGGTGGAGAATTTTGGCAGTTTTTTTTTTTCAATTTTTTTTAAAGGCCAGCATGGAGGAGATACTGAGACAGCTGGCTCTAGCAAATGCAAACCAGCAGCAAGCAAATGCAAATCAGCAGCAAACAAATGCAGCTTTACAAAAGAGCCTTGCAGCTCAACAACAGAGCCTTGCAACCCAGCAGAAAGCTCACCAGCAGAGCCTGGAAGCTCAGCAACAAGCACAGCAGCAATCTGAAGCCCGCTTTATAGACCTATTGCAGAAACAAGAGCAGAATTTTCAACAGAAAATAGAGACATTAATACAGCAACGTCCGCAGACCAATGAAGCAAGTGGTTACAATAATACCGCATCCTTTGGTGTGAGCCGTTTATTGACAAAAATGACTGGAGAGGATGATCCGGAGGTGTTTTTGACCACATTTGAAAGGACTGCTGAAAGGGAAAAGTGGCCAAAGGAGCAATGGGCTGGACTGGTGGCCCCTCTGTTAACTGGGGAATCGCAGAAAGCTTATTATGACCTAGAGCCTGACCAAGCAAAAGACTATGTGGTGCTAAAAACAGAAATATTGGCACGGCTGGGTGTCACCCTGGCCGTCCGGGCTCAGCGTGTGCATAATTGGACTTTTCAGGTTGGAAAACCCCCCAGGTCTCAAATGTATGATCTCATTCACCTGAGCAGGAAGTGGCTGCAGCCAGAGACTTTGACCGCACCAAACATTGTGGAACGTGTTGTTATGGATCGTTTCCTGAGAGCTCTTCCTACTGCCATCCAAAAATGGGTAAGCCATGGAGACCCAGAAAATGCAGATAAACTTGTGGATCTGGTTGAGAGGTACTTGGCTACAGAGAACCTGATCACCTCTTCCAGGGACTCACGGACTTTCCACCCTAAGACCAGATCATTCCCAGTGGCGGGTAAGATGACTCCAAGGGGTGAGGGTGGAGAGAGTGAGAGTTTGGGAGTTCTACCTAAGGTCTGGCGGGAGCCGCCCAGGAAGCCCATGCTGCAAGAGACAGCGAAAAAGATTATTTGCTACAGCTGCCGGCAAGAGGGACATATTGCAGCCAATTGCCCCGTTGTGGATGAGCCTATGCAATGTGACTTTATAAGGGAGAGACGTCAGTCGCTGTTTGCAACAGTTGCATGCACTGCCATTCGGGGACCTGAGAAACATTTATGTAAAATGTGTATTAATGGTAGAAATGTTGATGTGTTGCTGGATTGAGGTAGCCTGGTAACATTGATAAAAGCTGAATTAGTTACTACAGAGGTCTCTGGGAGGAACAGGGTGGCTGTTATTTGTGTGCATGGGGACACCCGAGAGTATCCTGTAACTTCAGTGTTTTTTGAGACCCCCAAAGGTAACCTCTCTCATCAGGTGGGGTTAGTGTCTCACTTACCACATGATGCTATTGTGGGAAGGGATTTTCCAAAATTCTGGGAACTCTGGGATTGTCCTGAGCCCCCCACTGGTGCCCCTATAAACCAGGAAGATGACCAGAATTCCTCTGGGAGTGGTGAGGACTCTCCTGAATTTCCCTTGTCGGTATTGGCGGGGGAAACTCGAGAAACTGGGGGGGAGCCAACATCCTCAGATGAAAACATGCCATCTGTGGAGTTTTCGGATCTTGAGGTTCACAGGAAAAATTTTGCCACAGAACAGTTAAAAGAGCCCACCCTAATAAAGGCACGGGAAAATGTGGTGAAAATAGATGGCGAGTTAGTGAACCCAGATAAGACTTGCCCTTATCCTTACTTCACTATGGAAAGGGACCTGCTGTATCGAGTGGCTCAAAGGGCAGAAGAAACCATTGAGCAACTTGTAGTGCCCAAACCTTACAGGAAGTTGGTGTTAGAATTGGCTCATGGGCACATTCTGGGAGGTCATCTGGGGACAGAGAAAACCAGAGAGAGGGTATTGCAGAGATTCTATTGGCCTGGGGTCATGAAGGAAATAGAAAATTATTGTTCCTCCTGCCCTGTGTGTCAGAAGTCGGCACCTATGCCACATTTCCGTAACCCGCTGGTACCTCTTCCTATCATTGAGGTCCCCTTTGAAAGGATCGCAATGGATTTGGTAGGTCCGATAATGAAGTCCAGTAACAAAATCTATAACAACAATATTGCGCAAATGGAAAGAAGAAAAGAAAAATATATAAGCGATCTGCTACTGCCATCTTTTTCTCTCTGATATGCTGTATTACCCATCTTGGAAATGTGAGTTTTAGCCATATTTTTATTAAAGAGTTTTTTAAAAACGTTATTATGCCATGTTGGCTTTATTTTTTCATTCCCCATGCCTGAGTTGTTGTCGGATTTGTACTTGAGGAATTCTAACTTCATCTAGTCGTTTGTTGGAGTCGCAAATGCCATGATCGGTATATCCATTACACTGGCTGAGATCACAAGCTTTGTTTGACCCCTGAGGCGTATGTCTACTAGGGTCATTTAGATCTGGTAAGCTCGTGCCCTATAAGGTGGTGGGATCGTCACAGGGTGAAATACTATTCTCTTCGATCACAATACCACAGGAATTTTTGTTGTCATCACAATACATCCGGATTGATAAATTGCATGTTTATCTGGACTATATGCACATCTATGAACTTTATTACTGCGATCATTCATTTACAGTTTTTGGTTGTCTTATCACTGGGATAATTATTTATACAGTTTCTATACAAATATTGTTTGTTTATACACATATTTTGATATTTATTTTTTGTCTATACACATATTTAGAGGTCACTTTCTATGTATCTTCAAACTTTTGTTACTTTGTAGCATCACCCCTGTCTCTTTGGGGGTTATTATTATTTTTTTTTTTTTTTTTTTTTTCATGTTTTAATACACATGAGCACATACCATTTTGGATCATCTTAAGTCATATAAGCAGAGCGCTTACACTACACTTTTGACCGATAATGAAGTCCGCCAAGGGCCATCAGTACATTTTGGTTATATTGGACTATGCCACCCGTTATCCGGAAGCAATTCCTCTCCGAAATACCTCGGCCAAAACCATAGCCAAAGAGCTATCTCTTGTTTTTAGCCGCGTGGGTATTTGTAAGGAACTGCTTACGGACCAAGGTACACCCTTTATGTCCCGGGTTATGAAAGAATTATGCAAGTTGTACAAAGTGACGCAGTTGCGTACATCTGTGTATCACCCCCCAAACAGACGGGTTGGTTGAAAGGTTCAACAAAACCCTAAAACAAATGTTAAAGAAGGTGGTGGATAGAGATGGAAAGAATTGGGACTGTCTAATACCCTATCTAATGTTTGCCATTAGGGAGGTACCCCAATCCTCTACGGGTTTCTCACCCTTCGAGTTGCTCTATGGGAGACACCCAAGAGGGCTGCTGGATATCGCCAAGGAAACTTGGGAAAATGAGAGTTCTCCTCACAGGAGCGTGATTGAGCATGTCGCCCTGATGCAAGACAGAATTGCACAGGTAATGCCAATCGTAAAGGAACATTTAACCCAAGCGCAGTTAGCACAGCAGAGAGTGTACAACCGTGGGGCCAAGACCCGTACTTTTTCCCCGGGGGATAGCGTCTTGGTGCTAGTCCCTACGGTTGAAAGCAAATTTCTGGCCAAATGGCAAGGTCCATATGAAGTAATTGAGAAAATTAGTGAGGTGAACTACAGGGTTAGACAGCCAGGAAGGCGAAAGCCGGAGCAGATCTATCACGTCAATCTGCTGAAAGCCTGGAGGGATAGGGAATCCCTAGTCGCAGAGACTTTGTCACAAGTACAGCCTGATTGCTTAGTTCCTGAGGTTGGAATAGCAGACACCTTATCGAAACCCCAACAACAGGAGGTTAAAGAGTTTGTACTTCGTAACAAAGAGATTTTCTCTGAGCTTCTGGGACAAACATCTGGCGTAGAGCATGACATTATCTCCCCGCCAGGAGAAAGGGTAAAACTAAAACCTTATAGAATACCAGAGGCCCGACGGGAGGCAATACGTGGGGAGGTTCAAAGGATGTTGGAATTGGGTGTGATAGAGGAGTCCCAGAGTGACTGGTCCAGTCCTATCGTACTAGTGCCCAAACCTGATGGGAGCTGGCGGTTTTGTAACGATTTTCGACAATTAAATAAAGTTACAAAATTTGACACCTACCCCATGCCGCATATAGATGAGTTGATTGAGCGGCTGGGAACAGCCCGATATATGACAACTCTTGATCTCACCAAAGGCTATTGGCAAATTCCCCTGGCCGAGTCGGCCAAGGAGAAAACTGCGTTTGTAACCCCAGATGGGGCATTCCAATATAAGAGAATGCCGTTTGGGTTACAGAATACACCGGCAACATTCCAGCGGAAAATGGATAAGATTCTGAGGCCCCATCAGAAATATGCTGCAGCTTACCTGGATGATGTGATTATCCATAGCACAGACTGGGTCTCACATTTGCCAAAAGTACAAGCAGTCCTAGACTCTATCCGGGAAGCTGGGTTTACGGCCAATCCAAAGAAGTGTACCATTGGACAGGAGGAGGCCAAATATCTTGGGTACACTATTGGGAGGGGGGTGATAAAACCCCAAGTCAATAAAGTCGAGGCCATACAGAGTTGGCCACGTCCCAACAGCAAGAAACAGGTACGAGCCTTTCTGGGAATCGCTGGCTATTATCGACGATTCATTCCCCATTTTGCTTCTCAGGCTGTGCCCCTCACCAACCTGACAAAAGGGAAAGAGTCGGTCATGGTTAAATGGTCCCCAGAGGCTGAAGAAGCATTTCAGTCCTTAAAAACAGCCTTATGTAGCCAGCCAGTGTTGTACTCACCAGACTTCTCTAAGGACTTCGTGGTACAAACTGATGCATCAGACGTTGGGTTAGGAGCAGTGTTATCCCAGGTCTGGAACGGGGAAGAGCACCCAGTCATTTACCTCAGCAGGAAGTTGAAGTCCCATGAGGTAAATTACGCCACGATTGAGAAGGAATGTTTAGCAGTGAAGTGGGCTCTAGATTCCCTTCGGTACTATCTGCTAGGTAGGCACTTTGACCTGGTGACTGATCACGCTCCTTTAAAGTGGATGGCTCAAAACAAGGAGACCAATAGAAGGGTAAATAGGTGGTTCCTGGCCCTACAAGAATTTAACTTTACAGTTAAGCATCGCCCTGGTGTTAAAATGGGGAATGTGGATGCTTTGTCTCGGATACATGCGTGTCTGACTGCTTGTGTTACAACCCCAAGGTTGAAACAAGAGGGGGGGGGGGGGGGTATGTGGCAGCACGCAGGTAAAGTCACCTGGTTGCATCCAGGATGGGAAATATGTGTGCCCTAGATTCAGGCTTTATGCAGACCTTTACAATTAGAGGGGAAGAGTTAATGAGCCCAGCTGAAGTAAGTGGGCTCATTAAGACCTCTACAAAAAACCCCAGCATGCTTAGGGAGATGCTCCATCCTGGAACCAGT
The DNA here is from genome assembly GCF_037356315.1 of Lithobates pipiens. Taxonomy (NCBI): domain Eukaryota; kingdom Metazoa; phylum Chordata; class Amphibia; order Anura; family Ranidae; genus Lithobates; species Lithobates pipiens. The sequence goes on along the minus strand of NW_027507790.1, from coordinate 185,919,934 downwards.
TTTTGTGTTGTATAGACTGGGGAGTGTGACACCTGTTCTGTGCGGTGAGTTAACGCCTGTGTGGCAAACCTCTACAACAGGGACAGGGACTGGGGCAGCACAAGGCTGCTCTCAGTTGTTAGACAGGGAATCTAAGTGTGTAGTTAGAGGTCAAGCTGACCAGGATTTATTTTCATGTTTTATTTTTGTTTGGCTGTTATATGTATCACTGCATGTAGCATAAATAAACCGCATCTTTTGTTTTTTTGCACCTACAACGCTGTCTGCTGTGCCTGATTTTGTGTTGTGAACCCATCCAGGGGGTCACACACACCCGCTGCCGAGCTAACCCCTCACAATATATATATACACACACACACACACACACACACACACACACACACACACGAGATCAAAATTAGAGAATCCACGATTTCCTAAAATTCAAGGTCATTGCTTAGTTCTATTTGAAATGATCGAAACAGGAGTAAAAGAACAGTATTATTAAGCATTTTGAAGGAGTTACATAGACGGATATGCCGCGCGCTCTGTGATTGCAGAGTCCAAGAGACTCAGCTGATGATAGATCAGGTAAAGGGCCAATCACAGCAGGCCCTTTATCACATGATCAGCTTTCAGCCAATAACAGCTGATCATGGAAATAAACAGATGCCAGTTACCATTTTATTTTTTCCCTTCACGCGGTAAGCATGAAGGAAAAAAAAAAGCAGTGGCTTCAAATAGAGGGGCATCTGTCCCCTTAGAGCCCAAATGTACTGCAAATCAGTGCCACCATTGCCCACCAGTGCTGCTAAGCAGTGCCTCACTATCAGTGCTCACTTGTGCTGCCAAATCAGTGTCCATCAGTGTGACCTAACAGTGCTGCCTCATAAGTGTAGCCTATCACTGCCCATCAGTACAGCCTCATCAGCACAGGTCAGTGAAGGAGAAAAATTACTTGTCTGCAAAATATTATAACAAAATATGAAAAACGTTTAGTTTTTTTTTTTAAATTTCGGTCTTTTTCTGTTAGTTTAGCAAAAAAAAAAAAAACCCCAGTGGTGATTAACCACTTCCCACCCGGCCAATGCACTTATACGGCCAGGTGGGAGCCGTCTACTTCTGACAGGACGTTCAGGAATGTCCTTCAGAAGGAGCGGGATCGCCCACGCAGCAGCGCGATCCCAATGTGGTCGTGTCACCCAAACACGGCGCATCTCAGATCGGCAGGAGTGCTCTGTGATTGGCCCTCCTGATCACATGACGGCCGTGTCCAATCACGGCCATCATGTGATGTAAACAAACAGCCGGTTGCTAGGCAATCGGCTCCTCCTCTCCTCACACAGAAGTCATCGCTGAGGAGAGCAGATCGCTGCAGCCGGCTGATGATCAGTGAGTATGAGCTGTTTTTTACAGCTTTTTACTCACTGATCATCAGTCTAGTGTAAACACACCACACAGTATAAACACAATGTCCCCACATATGTCCCCAAAACACACATGTCCCCAAAACATAATAAAAACACATGTCCCTAATAATGAAAACATGTCCCCCACATATGTCCCATATCTGCACACATATGTACGTGATCACCTGCACACATACGTACATGATCATTTGCGTACATATGTCCGTGATCACACAAACCAATTATTATACACTTAACGGAATTTTTTTTACATAAAAACATGTAGCAGAATACTTTTTGGCTTAAATTTATGACAAAATTTGATTTTATTGGATTTCTTTTAAAATAGAAAAAAGAAAAATATTGTTTTTTTTCCAAATTTCCGCTTTTTTTGCGCTTATATCGCAAAAAATAAAAAACGGAGTCATGAATAAATAACACCAAAATAAAGCTCTATTTGTGCGAACAAAATGATAAAAATTTCATTGGGTACAGTGTAGCATGACCGCGCAATTGTCACTGAAAGCGCTAGAGCGATGAAAGCTGAAAATTGGGCTGGGAAGGAAGGGGGCGAAAGTGCCCTGTATTGAAGTGGTTAAATAGCACCAAAAGAAAGCTCTATTTGTATGGAAAAAAAAATAATAAAAATTCCATATCGTACAGTGTTGCATGAGCGTGCAATTGTCATTCAAAGTGTGAGAACGTTGAAAGCTGAAAATTGGCCAGGGCAGGAAGAGGGTATAAGTGTCCAGTAAGCAAGTGTTTTATTATCTGACAAACCCTATTTACTTGGCAGTCTAACTTTCCAGTTTTAACTGACTTTGCAAGATGGTGAGCTGCTCTAAAATGACTGAAACCGTGCGGAAGCAGGTTGTCCAGATGAAGTCCAAAGGGACGACCCTTTCAGCCATAGCAATTGGGGGATGTTTTCTGCAGTAGGAGTTGGGCCTCTTATACAACATGGCAGAGTGAATGCAAAGGTTTATCAATTCTTTCCCTATGTTCATCACCCAATCAACCAGCAATTTTCATGCATGGCAATGCCCAGCCCCCCCCCCCCCCCCCCCGCCACACAGCAAAATGGGTAAAGCAGTTAATTGAAGCCAAAAACATTGAAATAATGAAATGGCCAGCCCAGAGTCCTGATCTAAATCCAATATAAAACCAAATGAAAGGAAGGAGTGGAGCAAAATCACACCAGAGCAGTGTGAGACACTAGTGATGTCCTGTGGCCAGAGATGTGTTGAAGTCATTCAAAGCAAGAACCTGTACACTTTCTATTAGTTGTTGGTTGTTGTAACCTTCAGACATTTGAGTTGTAATCTATCTCTGTAATATAGTCATTGCTGTTCTCTAATTTTGATCATTGTGTTTTCTAAAATTTTTCAATTTTTTTTGTGTTGAAGAACCTTGGTTATTTTTAAAAACACTGTTCTAATAGCATGGTATAGCGGCTAGCCACAACAAAAATTCGATTAAATGTTTAGCAAGATCACATTATTTCTGAAAAAATCAAGTGTTTGTGAATTCCTCTCTAATAGATATATATATATACACACACACACACACACACACACACAGTGAGAGAGAGATATGTATTAATATATATCTCTCTATATATATTAATTCCCCATAACTTAATCCAGCTAGTAAGCACATATACATAATTAAAAGCGAGGTATGGGTTTAGAAAAAAAATAAACAATCACTCTGCAGCTTTCCCCCGCAAACTCTAAAACCGAGAACTGAGTGATCAAAGACCACTAATTACTAAATTCTTGGTCTTCAGGCTGCTCTGCCCCTCCAGCGCTCTGGGCGGTGCAAGAGGCAGGAGCGGCTGGGGCTCAGGCTCTCAGACACCAACCATATGGTTGAGTTTTTTTCAGAGTCTGGCCTGGACAAAAAAGCAATGGCTATAATTCTCCTTTAAACATTTCTAACGGGCGAAAAAAAATAGTTTTTTTTTTTAAAGATAAAGCTGGCCACAGAGGTCCATACAATCTTCCCCACTGCGACATTGTTCTGACAGCAGGAACTCTCCACTGTCAGAATACAGTGATCTTACAACTTAAGATCAATTTTCTCTCTCTCTCTCTCTCTCTATACATATATATATATATATAATTGATCTTAAGCGACAGCTGATCATCTCTGAAGTACAGTACGATTATTAATACAGTAACAAGAGGCACTTGCAATATCCTGTAATCTGTACAATGCTTTTACAAATTCTAATTTCATATCTATAGCTTCACTGCTACAGAAATCCACATGTGAGACAAAAAAGTTGAACTAAATTGCTTATATTTATTATGGTTACGAGGAACTCCAGACTGGCAGTTAAAATCTGCAAGCTACTCTGGATAAGGGGATATATACTACAAGCACAGTTATATAATATGCTTTCTACATCAAACCAACGAATGCTGGCTTTACTAGAATTTTTATCTCTAAATCAAACCAACTAATCTGTGATCAAAAGCCTGCCAATCAGGGAAATGTTCTAATCATCAAAAGACTGTAAATCACCTACTAGAGAAATCAACTGTATAAATGTAGAACACTTTGAACTAGGAAAAGTGTGAAAAGTAGCCAGAAAAAGAGGAATAAATCACAAATTTGAAACCCATAGCATTACCTTTTAAGATGGCACCACACAGAGAAGAGATTGCTGTGTAAGCCAAACAATTTCCATGCAAGTGTGCAGCAATTTTATAGACATTAATGATAACAAACAGCAATATGGCAATGTGACACTGCGGCCTAATTAGAAAGAAACATAATATACCGGAGATGCTTGAATCATCAAGTAGTCAAATTTTTTTTTAAGGTGGACCTCAAAATTTTAATGAATACATTCCTAACATGTCACAATATGCAACAATAACAAGTGAATTGAATTGCCCGGGCGGCTGCAGTAACAATATCCTGCCTCCCGTGACAGACGGCACACTGAGCCAAAGGTGGGACATTGAATCAGCGTGACGTGATTACAGGAGGCAGAACATTGTTACTGCAGCCGTCTGGGCAATTAAATTCACAGCTCCGTGACACGCGGAGATCGGCGCTCTGATCCGGGCACGTGTGTGCCCAGGGCAAGCATTACTGCAGAGTTTTGTCCGCAGCTAGTCCACAAGTTTTGTGTGCCCACAGTGCTACTGCTTCCAGAAAAGTAATTTGTTCACCTCTGAACAGGCAAACTATTCACCTCCGGCCACTTGTGTGAATGTAGCCATGCTATATAAAACCAGGCCACAGGCTAAAGGCTGTACTCCCTTTATTGGCCATATAAAAAAATAATAATCTTGATTTTGACACAGCTAGGTTTTTATCGCCATGTGATAGAATGGGGAAGGACTAAGTTGTTATTGCTATTAGAGGTAACGATATGATCATTCTCAATAGAAGTCTGTTGGAACGGAACCGGGTAGCTTGCTTGGGGCCAGGTCACACCAAATGCAGTTCCGTACGCTTTTTTTTGTTTTGCACAAAATGCATGCACAGTGTTTTCCATGTATTCCAACACACCGGAAAATGACTGCATGGTGTGAACTAGAGCCATTGGAATACATGGAAAACACTGTGCATGCATTTTTTTTATCAGGCAGGCTGCATCTGAGGGGAACTGGTGAGGCTGCATTGATCTCATGTACCATGTCTGCAGTCTCTGACCATCTCCTGTACCATTTTCTGCAGTCTCTGACCATCTCCTGTACCATTGTCTGCAGTCTGTGACCATCGCCTGTACCATTGTCTGCAGTCTCTGACTATCGCCTGTACCATTGTCTGCAGTCTCTGACCATCGCCTGTAACATGTCTGCAGTCTCTGACCATCTCCTGTACTATGTCTGCAGTCTCTGACCATCTCCTGTACTATGTCTGCAGTCTCTGACCATCTCCTGTACCATGTCTGCAGTCTCTGACCATCTGTTATATCAAGTCTGCAGTCTCTGACCATCTGTTATATCATGTCTGCAGTCTCTGACCATCTCCTGTACTATGTCTGCAGTCTCTGACCATCTCCTGTACCATGTCTGCAGTCTCTGACCATCTCCTGCACCATGTCTGCAGTCTCTGACCATCTCCTGCACCATGTCTGCAGTCTCTGACCATCTCCTGCACCATGTCTGCAGTCTCTGACAATCTCCTGTAGTATGTCTGCAGTCTCTGACCATCTCCTGTACTATGTCCCCAGTCTCTGACCATCTCCTGTATGAAAATATTTTTTTAAAAACAGTCATTTCCGGTACCGGTTTCGGCTTTTGGCCTAGTGCATTTTTCATTTTCGGTATAGGTTTCGGGACCAAAAAAAACCCCATTCAGTGGACCCCTATAATTTACATAGGATTAATGTAAAATTTTACTCTAATTCAATTTAAATGTGCAAGCTCTCTACTTGCAAAAAAAACACTTAACTCAGCCTATCTACAAAAAGGTCCACAGAGATATATGGCAGACGCTAAAACTCTGTTCATGCTGGAATTAGAGCAAATTAGATAAACGCTCTTATACATAATCTTTATCCAATCAAATTCTAAGCTTACCTTTAATGCAGAAATTAATATTATATTGATTCCCATAGGCTAGTCTGCCTGTGGCAATACCCTGCTTATAATGCAAAATCCTTCAGTTGTTTATGTATAAAAGATAGACTATAAGGGTATTTAATACCTAACTGCTGTCCTTAAAAGGCTGAAAAAAAAGTTTATAAATTATTTTATGTGAAGATTAAAAAGGTATTTGCATTCAAAGAAAAACAAAGTTATAACATCCCTGTAGTTTATCTGTCGTGCTATGTGCCTTTTCCTTTTTTGTCAACATATAACTCATTAAAATGAAAACAGAGATGCATGATAATATTTTGTTATTGTATATAGGATTATTGTATATGTTCAGAATGTACATTTTTTGGTATTTTTGCTGGATATCTCACAGACGTTATGGTGATTATGTATTTGTGGCTTGAACTGTATGAGCTCTTTCCTTTAAACTTTAATAAACAGATTGAAATATGAATATGAAATGAAAGTAGACTCCAAGTTTAAATACAACACGAAATATTGAATATGAATAATGTGTAGCATTGCACCCATCCAGAGAGTGAAGACCTCAGGCTATGTATGAACATTTTCTTTTATTTCCTTATCTTTTGTAAAATGTCCCATGTTTACTCACCTTAATAATGTAAGTGTTAAGAAAGATGTTCTGGTAATCCAACTGCCTGTGGAAGATCTGTGCGAAGAATTCCCATCAGAAGAACCAGCCAGCGCAAGCGTGTGCGCGATAGCAGGAACGGGTGCGTGCGAGTGTGGGCACAGGCGCGCCGTGTGACAGCACTTGACGCCAAGAAGCTTTATTTAAAAGGAGACTGTCACCATGTCTTTTTGCTGTCCGGTCTACAACGTTTTCTGAGACCCTTGTTACTTACCTGATTCCTGTCTACCCGACCTATTCCTGACTACTCCTGTTTGCTGCCAGTCTCCGACCCCGGCTTGTTCCGACTACTCTTTTTGCCTCTCCCTTTGGTTTGATTGCTGCCCGCTTGTTACCGACCCAGCCTGCACCCCGACAACTCTCCTGCTTCCGTTTGGTACCTTCTCTGCCCGCCAGTGTTGACCTGGCCTGTCTGACCTTGCCAGTGCTCCTGTTGAACTATAGAACAACTCCTCGCTGTCTGCTGTTCCAGTGTTCCTGCCCAGCTACAGAGCACCTCCTTGCAGCCTGCTGTTCCTGCCAAGCTACTGAGTACTTCCTTGCAGCCTGCTGTTCCAGTGTTCCTGCCGAGCTACAGAGCACCTCCTTGCAGCCCGCTGTTCCAGTGTTCCTGCCAAGCTACAGAGCACCTCCTTGCAGCCTGCTGTTCCAGTGTTCCTGCCGAACACCTCCGTGCTACCTGTTCCAGCTGTGCTACGGAATTCCTCCCGACTGTCTGCTGTGTTCCAGTCATCTGTTCCAGCCAGCTGTTCCTGTCAGTCTCTCTTCAGCCACTTCAGAGATCCGGACCAGCCCCAGCACCTGCCACCTATCAGGCACTTGTGCTCCTTTGCACTCTTGAGTCCCTGTCTCCTCTACCAGGGGTTCTCAAGCATACGAGAGACCGCTCCCTGCATTCTGGGCTCCATCACCAGCTACGTGACACTAAGCTTGCATTTACATTGTAAATGAGTCATAAAGGGGACTTAGAGTTTTATCTGAGCTTTCAATTAGACAAAGCAAGCCAAAAGGCAGACAGCTTCCATTGTGCCCTCTCTTTAGATAACCCAGATAGTAAAAATAGTTAAAAATAAAAGGTCAATATAGAAAGAATTATGAACCCATGTACCCCTTCTCTAATACGGTCAAAGACAAAATTTTTCAAAACAAAAAGAAAGCACAAGCACGCCGTATATTTCACGTTAAATCTTGATTGTGCACAGAGTAATAATAGAAACAAATAAGCTTTTTGAAACTACTTAATGTCAAGGTTAAAAGCTACATTGATAAATACACTGAGCAAATCTTGAACACTGGCAAAACAATTAAAAATAATTGCTTCACAAAACATGATGTTGTCGAACACAAAGTACCGGGTCACTGAGCTTTCTTATATTATGAACCTCTATATACAAATCACTATACACTTCTGAAAGTCACATAACGATGCCTTCATTCTGCTGAAGCATAAACCTTATAAACCTCTTATATTCTGCATGATTTAATACAACACCCATAATCGTCCAGCAGATTAAACCCACTGAACCATAACAGGCACTACTCTGCATTACTTGGGATGGGGGATGCGATAACAAGGGCCACTCAACGCAACTGATTGCTTTCCACGCTACAAGGGGCAACCCTCCACCGTTGTCAAATGCTTAGCCACAACGCACAGTCATGGAAAATAATGCACATTTTCATTTATAAATAATTCATGGTCAGATTTGAAAATAAAGTCCCCTGATTTTTAGCTAGCATTTGAAATCCTTATCTGTCACAGGAATTCAAAAAACATGAGCACCGTTAATGTGTATGTACTTCCATATGATAAAATAGCATCAGAAAAAATTCATCATAAGTAGCACTCATGTCAATATTAAAATCGCCAGGCTACCAAACGTCCATTTGACATAAGTGAAGAAAAATGAACACAGGACAGCAGTATCAGATGGTGAGGAGAGAGAGAGTCCAAGATGAACACAAATGGTGATCTCAATGTTGTCCATAAACTGTGCACCTTTCACCAGATCCCTCCACAAGTGCGTTACACTCCCCTCTGGAGTTTAAACTCCCCAAATATCTGAAAATATCAAGCCTTACAGATATATAGATATCCCAAAGACTGCTTCCTTGTGATGTCCTTACAACTGGGTTTTCCAACAATCATCCGGAACCATCATATGGGAAGAGAGACAAACTCCACATAGTATAGTCCAGTTTTACGTTTTTATTGAATTTCCACCGTTGTTAAAATACTTGTCATTTTTGTCACTTGTAATTGGTATTGGCGAGTACGGTGATTGGTCAAGATGATGTCACTTGTCCTAAACAGTCCTCTGGCACAAGCTGCCACCACACTATCCTTGTGTGTTGGCTAGTTTCCCTCACTTCTCCACTAACTTGGGCAGCACAGTGGTGTAGTGGTTAGCACTTTCGCCTAGCAGTAAGAAGGGTCGCTGGTTCGAATCCCAACCACGAGACTACCTGCTTGGAGTTTGCATGTTCTCCCTGTGCCTGCGTGGGTTTCCTCCGGGTACTCCGGTTTCCTCCCACACTCCAAAGACATGCTGGTAGGTTAATTGGATCTTGTCTAAATTGTCCCTAGTATGTATGAATGTGAGTTAGGGACCTTAAATTGTAAGCTCCTTGAGGGTAGGGACTGATGTGAATGTACAATGTATATGTAAAGCGCTGCGTAAATTGATGGCGCTATATAAGTAACTGAAATAAATAAAATAAAATAAATAAAATAACTTAAAATAACTGCTGCAGGACACAAGCCAGCTGTTTTCCTGGGTCAGAGCAGAGGCCAGGACTTATGGGGAGGCCAGGCAAGATAATGCTGGATACATAGCTGTGTATGTACTGTCAAAACTTTTTTTCTTAGTTGTTGAGCAGATAGTATCTGTTCCTAGGTTCATGAATAAAAAAATAAAAAAAAATGGCACCTATAGACCAGGCACAAATTTTGTATTGATCAGTGTTAGTTGCCCTGAAATTAAAACTAATCTTAAAAAAAAAAAAAAAGAAAAAAAAAAAAAAGATAATGCAAACAAAAGTATAATACATGCATAAAATAGTAACAAAAATTTAATTATTGACGTTAGCAAAACAAGAGAAACATTTTTTCAAAAAGGTACTTTAAAAAAGATGTTTTCTACCGAAACACCATATAATATGTGAAATCGACATGCTCCAATGCATGTGCAGAACTCCCCATGATAATGTGCATTGCATTAGTACTGTAGGTCAATTCATTAAAAGTGGCTGCCTAAGACACAAAAAAAGTACATGCAGCATTTATTTTTCAGGTAGGGAATTACTACAGCAGAAGCTTAAATATTATGCTAAAACTTCAAAATTTCTCGATTCAATCTGTGTATGTAATTCACTGCCTTAATTTGACACAGAGGCTGAATTTATATCTCTGCGTATCGGGCTTTAGTCACATTAACCTCAGACATCATTACCACACAAGCCACAAAGACTGGGAACAGAGAATCTGAAGGAAGCGGTGTGCTCATTCTGACTCAGTACAATAAAACTGATGAGACGAGGAATGGGCAGGCAGTCACCCAATTTAGATATTTGGACCTGGAGGTGAACTGCGAATATAGAGTATAAAATTGGAGGTGCAAATCACACTGATCTATGGCTTTGAAATCATGCTGAAGTAGAGCGATTTCAAAGCCGCACCAGTGTGAACTAGGGCTTAGACATATTTTAGCATTCAAATCCCTTATATATTTACTAGAAATTGAACAACATCATCCTAATGTGTAAATTTAGCCCTTCTCCTCTGTTTGAGGGATTTATGAACTTAAAGATGGCCGAAAGCAGACAGAAAAAGTTCAGTGTGGAAACAAAAAATGATTCAACTCCGCGGTCCCTGTGTATATGGCAATTAATTTTTCCAATTACCAAGTCAACAAAAACATTACAGAACCCATGGGGATGAGCTACGTACAGCTTTCTGTACAGTGCAATGATAAGCAGACATTAGGAGCAATAAAGGAATATGCTACTGTTGGAGAGAACAAAGATTTAGAACAAACAAAGAATAAAGCCAGACTGAAGACATTGCTGAATGGTGGGGCAACAATATTAGGGCTATGTATCTGTGTACATTGTCAGTGCACATCTGGAAACCACAGGGGAGCTTCTCGAAGTTACAGAATCAAAGCAAACTGCTTATTTCAAATATTTATCTGCTTCAGCAGAACAGGCTGCACTGTCAAACAAAAACACATTAAGAATTCCTATTAAAAAAATTGTAAAAAGAAAAAAAAAAAACGTAACTTTATGTAGATTTATCAGAATTTTTGAAAAAGTTGAATTAAAGTGGAAAAAGAAAATTTACACCAAGCAACAGGTAGCATGATAATAACTGGTATCATTTTCAGTATTCCAAATTCTGCTTGGTGGCTGAAACAAAAGCAAAGCTATGAAGCTAATCTTTTTGACAAGTCATTGCTTTATCATCAGGGACAATGGTCGTTAGTAATATTTTCTGTTCAATTATTTTTTATTATTATTTGAAGAAATAAAAATAACTGTTTGCCCATGCAGGGACTAGAGGTTAGTTATAAATGTGAAGGCCACAAATACTAATTAAAAATTCAGTGTAACAATATCCCAGGGAGATTACCTTTAGGGACATGCCTACGGTACCGGAGATTTGTATTCTGAAGGAATTGCAGTAAGAACCAAGTGACTCAGAAAAAGGAAAGAGGTGAAAATCAGACTGAAATGGGAAGTCAGGTAAGGGAGAGGGAGAGAGAGAGCTCACCCCACACAGATTTTGGTCAAGCGGTTGGGTGAGTAAATTATAGGATGCCCAGACTACTTAGGTTCAGGGATGGTTTGAAAGTCATTAAAGGTACTGGACATTCACTAACATCAGGCTTGTACGATCGTAGCTTCTTGAAAACAGCCTGAAGACTTCTTCCAGGCTCTGACTATTGTTTGATCTGCTGCCAAAAACAGGTACATAGTCAATTTCTGTTGGTATAAAAAAAGGCCCCGGATAAGGAGGGCCATCTGTACATCTTTAAGGACTAATAAAATACGTTTTGAAGCAGCCCAAATTTTCTGGACCAGAATGCAGTTATTATTGGACAAAACCACCATATATGGACTATGGCTCGGGCAATATAGGCTGGTACCCAATATCACCAAAGCAGAACCTTATATGCAGTTTCCAGAATTAAATAAAATAACATTGGCTATACTAAGGCAGAAACCTTTACTAATATTTCAATATCTTTATACACAAAGCAAGCATTGAATTTCTGAAACTTTTAGCCCTGTTCACAAATCCCACCATGTGGCCCACCAAGTAGTCAATCTGTGACAGTGTGTTAGGTATCCTAACAATCTTCTGAGGATAAAAACTAGTGTACATCCATTATGTAACTTCAACCAAACTTCTCTATTGACAGTGCAGAAATGGAATAATGGCATATATTGTCAATGAAACCAAAACTAATGCAATTTCAAAATTACAATTAGGTTATGTTACAGGAGTAATCAATAATCTTGTCTTTCAATATTCCAAGAATTAAGGTACTAAAAGGGTTGAACACAAATACACATCAAAGCAACAAACTTTGTATTCCTAAAAACCATTCAGCTCTCTTATGTTTATGTGCACAATGCCACGATGTACTGAACACTGAGTGCTCTGAGGCCTCTGAGCAATAACGATGCCACACTAACAATCCTGTTGCTGGTGACTTCTCACTAGAGACAGGGTCCCTAAAATGTGCTGGGATAACACTCGCCTTCCTGTATTTCTGGCTCTATCTCCAGCTTGGATCAGTGAGGCATTGCCCCTTAATTTATGAAGTGCTGCAGAATCTAAGTCGTCATTGAGAGGGTATGAACTTATTCATCTAGCCAATCACACAAGCAAACAGATCAATGTTTCACCTACCTGCTGTGTCCCTCCATAGCAATCCTGCCTCTGGAGATTTCTCTCAAGCAACATAATTGATAGCGTGACATTAATCTAAATGTGCTACAGAGGATGAACCACAGACCCATTTGTTGAGGTAGAGTTCTAGAAACAGCATAGCACATTATCTTACAAGTGCACATAAAGCAGCCATGTGAATTAATTGTCCTTACACCTGCCCCTTTCCAATTAAAGTTACAGCTTTTGAGAATTCATTCCTGAATGCCCGAATAGTGCAGCGGTTTCTCAATTCACTAATACCCTTATCTTAATACATAATTTGAAGTATACATATCAAGTCTAATTCTGAAGAGCAGAATTTCTGCTTTGCCCTTAATGCCCAAAGAACATAAAAGGGATTAGGTATATGAACCAGCCTAATCTGGACTTTTTACCCCTCATTTCCTTTAGGGATACCCTTCCAACTGCATACAGAAGAGCCATTCATAGATAGGTTGGGTATTGGAAACAAATCTTTTTGCAGCTTGATGGTACCCCTTGATATCTAGTGTTTTATTGGCCATGCTATGTCTATTGGGAGCTGTTATGAGAGATATGGCTTAAAGCTACACTTAACTTTTAAAAAAAGCAATTAAAGTGACAAATTCAATAATGGTAAGCAGTGCTGTAAGTTGTTGTTCAAAGTGAAATAAGCATGGTACTCTATAAAATGGAACCAATCCACGTCTGTATCATACCAACGCAAGGTCACACTGTCTATGAGTATTCGCTTTCATAAAATAGCAATTAACATTCGGTACTGATCACTTCAATTACTGTCATTATAAACAGTAAAATTACTGTTGCATAAAAAGCTAAAGAAATCCAGTAGCAAACTTATAGGAAACATTTGACAGTTAGTTAATGAGGAAAGGCACACTGCCGCTAGATGTATTCATTATGCCAACTGTCATGAACAATGCTAACAAAATTATATAACGTTTAGCCAATTACACAAATTACTAATGTGAATTTTGTCAGCCACTTCTCAGCGTCTCGGTGAGTGAAGGAGAGAGGAAAGACTGCCTGATACATATTAATAATGAGCTATTTGTCGCTTGTTAAAAATAAAAAGTTCTATTAAATTAGTAGAGCTTTCGTTGGAGCTTCAGGATCACTAATGGAGTTGACGACATGCTAATTGTACGTACTGTGTAGTGCAATAATAAAAGTTTTATTAAAAAATAAATAAAATCCATGTTGTTTTTTAACCACTTGGGACCCTCGCTATAGCCGAATGACGGCTACAGCGCGGATCTCCTTTTCCGGGACTACGTCTATTGACATAGTCCCGTGCACGAGCGGCCTGCGCGCCCTGTGATCGCCGAGTCTATGAGACTCGCCTGATCATCGATCAGAGCAAGGGGTCGATCCCGACCCCTTATCACGTGATCAGATGTCAGCCAATAACAGCTGATCATGTGATATATTCCGGAGCCAGTAATTGGCTATTATTCCTCCTCGCGCTGACAGCGCGAGGAGAAAAAAAAAAGCCGATCACCGGCGGCCGTGATCGGGACATCAGTCCCGATCACGGCCAGCCCTGCCAGTGACCACCTGCCCCCTGCCAGTGCCCACCTGCCCCCTCATCAATAAAGATGATAAAAAAATAAGTGCCCCCCGTCAGTGCCACCCAGCAGTGCCCACAGTGCCACCCAGCAGTGCCCACAGTGCCACCCAGCAGTGCCCACAATCTGCCTCAACAAAGGTGCTGCACCCCAGTGCCACGTATCCGTGCCCATCAGTGTCTTCTACCAGTGCTCATCAGTGCCCAGCAGTGCCGCCCATCAGTGCCACCTATCAGTGCCACCTATCAGTGCCCATCAGTCCCATCTATCAGTGGTACCTATCAGTGCCCCTTAGTGCCACCCATCCGTGCCACCCATCTGTGCCACCCATCCGTGCCATCTTATCTGTGCCCATCTTTGCCCATCAGTGCCGCCTTATCTGTGACCATCGGTGCCGCCTTATCTGTGCCTATTAGTGCCGCCTTAACTATGCCTATCAGTGCCCACCAATGCAGCCCATCAGTGCCCACCAGTGCAGCCTATCAGTGCCCACCAGTGCAGCCTATCAGTGCCCACCAGTGCAGCCTATCAGTGCCCACCAGTGCAGCCTATCAGTGCCACCTCATCAGCGCACTTCAATGAAGGAGAAAAATGACCTGTTTGCAAAATTTTATAACAAACTATTAAACATGATTTTTTATTTTTTTTGCATCTTTTTTTGTTTGTTTAGCAAAAAATAAAACTCCCAGCTGTAATTAAATACCACCAAAAGAAAGCTCTATTTGTGAGAAAAAAATGATAAAAATTTCATTTGGGTACAGTGTTGTATGACCGTGCAATTGTCATTCAAAGTGCATCAGCGCTGAAAGCTGAAAATTGGTCTGGGCAGGAGGGGGGTTTAAGTGCCCAGTAAGCAAGTGGTTAATGTAAAGATGTGATGAGGGTAAAAAAAATATAAATTTTATTGTGCCAAATAAACCCAAAGTCCCACCCACCAGTAACACCTCCTAGTGTTGACATTACTAAGGAGATGTTAATGGCTGTGACTTTGGGTTTTTTGTCTGTTCACTATCATATTTTAGTGTCTTGAGAAAGATTGCCGAGCACCATTGAAACATTGACAATAAAATGCTGTTGCTTCGATTGTTTTCTGCTGCAAGACCTACGAGTGCCGCTATGCCTTTTTTGTGTAAGTATATATACGAGGTGGTATCAAAAAGTTGAGACTAGCTTTGTAAGGCTGCATGCACAGTCACAGAGTTAGTGTGCCAAAAGAAATTACCCTGTGGACATTGGGAGCTGTGCAACTGGTGCTACCCTGACCATGTGTGTTATCACTTCTGCTATTTCTTCATGGACAGCAAGTTAGAACAAAGTGCAAACGTGAAAATCTGTGTGACACTGGGCAAATCTGCCACAGCGTTGTTCGACATGATTTAGAAACTTTATGGCAATGCTGCAATGAGTTGAAGATCCAGTTCAAATATCGCCGTTTTGACACCACTGCGGAGATCCAGTGCAAATAGCAGAAGGCGCTTGACAAGCTGTGAAAAGAAGACATCTAGGACATATTCCAGAAGTGTCAGGAATACTGGAATGGCAGTGCAAGGGGACTATTTTGAAGGTGATTGTGTGTAAATGTAGATAAACCACTTGTAAACAGAGCTAGTCTCAAAACTTTTTGATACCATCTCATATATAAACATATACACAGCCACCTCCAAAAAAACTATTGGTCTGAGAAACACGGCAATTATAGAGGGGAACTGGATGATGAAATCATTTTTACGTTTATGTTACCCAAAAGTATGTAGGGTTTTTTTTTATTACTTTTTATGATGCAAGGGCTTGGGGTTTTGTAAACAGTTTACATAAAATGTGTGGAACACATTTCCTAGCACATCACTTTTTGTTAGGTCCTTATGGAAGTAAGCACTTAAAAAGCACCACATGCTTAAAAAAAAAGTTTGCTTTGCTGCATTAGCACAAAATTCTAGAAAAAAAATAGCCATGCCTGGGAAATTCAATCTCCCTTGTACACCGTCAAAAGCAGAAAAAGAAAAAAAAATCCCTTTGTAAATGGTGTTGGCTGCAACTACACAAAATCAAATACCGTGCTCTGACTTTATTGTAAAGGGTTCTGAAGTTTATACAGTAATACAGGAGTAGAGTTTAAAAGAGAACTTCAAGAATCAAAAAAAATGGCTGCAGCACTGATCCCAGTAGCAACTGCCCCCTGTTAACTCTACACCGAAAAATGAGAAATCAAAAAAACAAAGATCGCTCAGTTCTCGGTACTCAGTCTGCAAAGAGCTGGTGACGGTCAGTCACAGGCTCTGTGCCCTGCCCCTTAAGTGCTCACTGGAGGGCCGGGCTGTGCAGGGGCGACTGGTTCAGGCTCTCAGCGGCACGCTGAGAGACTGAGCCAGCTGTCAGTCCAGGCATCAGGGTGGATCCTGACTGTAAAGACATGGTTTTTCCACCAGAGCGTGGACTGGCTAAGTGATGTAAATCGAAAGTGGGCTTTAGCCTGCTGTCAGCTGAAAATGGTTCACAGGAGTGCAAAACAAAGTGTACTCCTGTGATCCATAGGAGAAATAGGGACAAAATAGCTTTGTCCATACTTCTCCTTTAACTAAGAATGCTACATCTGCTACTGTGAAATAACTATCTTGTGTATGGTGAGGAGATGATCAAATCAGTGAAATTCAGGAGACCAGAATTAGCTTTGCTAGCCAATGGCGAGTTCAGAATTTTCTGTCCAATATTATTATTTTTTTATTTCTGCAGAGACAAAGATAAGCCAGAACTACTGGTTAGAGTCTCTAAGCAGTAAAAGGGTGGGATCCCAACAGGCACTAAATAGGGAATGGCAGTTCAGAAGATCAGAAACAGTATATGTTCAAAGACAATTCTTTGGGGCACGGCCAACCTCTGTTGCAGCAATACATAATGAGGCCACCACCCCCCTTAAAGCCCAACTGAACATTAGCCACAGACTAATTTAAAAAGCCTGTCCCCTGCCAGCAGCTACTCATTGGGTACCTCTCCGTGAAGAAGTCCATTTCACCCCTGCCAAGTCAGACATATAGCTTTACAATCAGCAAAGCTCATGCTATCTGCTGATTGGTGAACTCTGACTCTGTCCCAGCAGGGGGTATGTCAGATCTTTACAGACTAGGGCTGCAACTAACGATTATTTTCATAATCGATTAGT
The DNA here is from genome assembly GCF_037356315.1 of Lithobates pipiens. Classification (NCBI taxonomy): domain Eukaryota; kingdom Metazoa; phylum Chordata; class Amphibia; order Anura; family Ranidae; genus Lithobates; species Lithobates pipiens. The sequence continues at coordinate 185,902,669 of NW_027507790.1, read as the reverse complement.
TGGCCGATTATTGTTTTGATTAATCGATTAATCGGTTAATAAACGTAAAAAAAAGTGGGTCAAATTGACGTTCATTTTCAACCACAGTGATGGGAGAATTTGTAAATAATAGAAAACTTCTTGGTCAAAGGAATTTTCAGACAGTGTATGTGTTTTTTGTTCAGAAATGAAGTGAAAATTTCAAACAAAATTCTTTCATTCAGCGAATGTACAAAGATTTTTCATCTGAATATTCTCACCTGAAAACTGATCTGTGTGGCCAGCATAAGGCTCGGTGCACACCTATGCAGTTTTCGCTTTTGATCTGTTTCTGCAGTGCGTTTTGCTGTACGGTTTGATTTTTGTGCACGTGATTTTACGGCAATTTGCGTTTTTTGCTTTTTTTTTGGGCAGATTAAAAAAACACAAATTGCTGCAAAAACGCATTACATTCTTTTCTGCAGCTTCTCCATTGAAGTATATTGAACCAAAAAAGCTAAATTTTGCATTAAAAGTCCCTGACCCTTTCCAAATATGCAGCGGCTGAAAAAGGGCACAGATATAAACGTGTCCCATGGGAAACCATGTAAATGAACTGTAGTGCGTTTCTGCAAAAAGCACCAATAAACATATAGATGTGAACCAGGTCTAAGACGTTTAGTAACATAATGGGGTTAAAAAAACTAAAAGGAGCCCTTTATAGTACAAAAAAGCAAATAATCACTACTGGAAGGGGTTATTTTTTTTTTTGTGAAGAACAGTGAATGTAATATTTACAGTAGTGATTATATTTTTGTACTATAAAGGGCTCATTTTTTTTTTTTTTTTAACCCTATTATGTTCCTGGCCGATTACTCGATTATGAAAATAGTAATCGATTAATTTCATAATCGATTAGTTGTCGATTAATCGATTAGTTGTTTCAGCCCTATTACAGACAGACAGCTGCTTCACTATACAGGGGTCCCAACTCTGCAGCTGCTGACAGGCTTTTCTTCTCTGGGAAAAGTGGTAACCACTACCTTCTGAACAAAATCAAATGCAAGACTGAACATATTTTGTCTTGAATGCACAGGGGATGTGTTTGCCTGAATTAAACAAACGTTTAGCTGAGCTTCAAAGGAGTTTCCTTCTCTCCAAAGTATATAAAGAGAAGGCTACAAGAAAAGGAAGCAGGAAGTTCAGGCCACTGCAGATCCCTAACGTGAGGACAGATCTGGACATTGCAGTGACACAAAGTCCTGACGAGGATTAAACCCCCCCCCCCCACCCCCCACCAAACAAAAGCGAAGAGTTCCCATTTAACAACACAATGCCTGTGCCACTGCCAATCTCCTCACTAAATTATTTTTCAGAAGGTGGAAGTAAACAGGCACAGCATTACAATCACCATAGGTACATAGTGCTACACTGACAAGGAGTCATCTCTAATCCAAGGCAATGTGAAGACCTTGAAAAACATTGATTAGAGAAGCTCTGACAAAAGGGCTGAGCAATGAAAGCATCCTCAGTGGAAGCCGCGTTACTGCACGTGTTTTATGTATATACTGGCGGGTAATGAAGAGACCCGGTGCTCATTAGGTACATTTCTTGTTTCATTCTGTTTTGCAGTTCCTCCCAGTTTACCGCCAATTATTTCATCGGCTGAGCTTTTGACACCTGATATCTATTTCCAGCACGGGCAAAGGCATGACTGCCACTCACTGTAATGAGCCGTGCAGCATTAAAACATCACCCCACATTAATTCCGTATGTTATAACAACACCCTTGAAAGACAAAGGAAGATAAAAGAAAAAGAAAAAAGACACTTGAGGATACAGCTGCTACAGTAGAATCATTCCTTTAATAAACATTTATGTATATGCTTGTAAAGATATGTAAATTCCTCTTGAAGAGGTTAGCTTAACCACCAGCATAATACTTGTAATTGCCCAAAAATCCCTTATTCACATTCCACATCTTCTGCCTTTAATATAATGTATGTGTTGTATATTATTCTTATTAGTTTCATATTTCCATTATTATTTTCAGGCCTAAGTGCACCTAGCCTTGCCAGCTGAGCTCACCTTAACCTACCTATAACTGCGAGTCATGTACATCACATTGTAGAATGCAGCAGCCATAGGAGAGGCAATGTATGCAGGAACGCCTTGTGAGCATTTTTTGTATGTATACTAACACCACCACATCACCAAAATCTGGGGAAGTAGTGTGCACAGAATCAGAGTAGGTATACAAATAATAAAAATGTAACTTTTAAAAGTAAATTATATGACTAAATGATGTATGCACAAGTGGAAAACAATTTAAGAAAAATAGGGTCCCATGTAGAAATCAAAGTAGGAACCCCAGCTTTCAGTAATCATTGATGACACAGTGTTATCTGTATGTATAAACAGAAATACACACATCAAACTTAGGGCTAGCATAGTGGTATATCAAAATACCACACACAACATTTTTGGTGGCAAAGCAGTGAATGCAAATGTATGCACAAACATACAAAATAATTGATAAATATACAGCGGAATATTGAAGTACCTGCTACCAGTCACATGACAGAGTGACAAATGAAGCCCAGGAAGCAATGCACACACAAAGGCATGAGTGGAGGAGCAGGAAAACAGTACTACAGCTATACATGGCCACTGCAGGGGGCTGTGAGCATTGCAACCCGTGGTACTGTAGTTAATAGGCATAGTAATACTTGTATATTGGTTTGGGACCTAGTCATCTGAATTGTTGGAACCTTCCAAATATTGACCCTGTTTATTATGCAGTGAAAAATGAAAAGAAGATGGAAGCTAGTTGCATATTTTGGCTGCACCAGAACATATACAGAGACGGCCAAGCTGATTTTTCTATTCCATTAATTTTTTGCTAAAATATATTTAGACCAGCAAATTCATGTTAATAAAAAAGGAAGAGAGTGGGAAGAAATACTCCAGATTTGTCTTACTTCTGGGGAAACAAGAGCAGTCATCCAAAACATTCCAACCCCATTCCCTGGAAGTAGTCAGCAGGGATTATCTGCTGATGCTAACAAATATAACATCTGTCACACTAAAATCACTCAGATGTAAAGTTACTCACAGACACAATTACGGATGGTACTTAATTATTGATTAATTGGATCTAATCTGACCATTAGTCTACTTGTTTTTGGGCAGTTTAAAAGATAAGTCCACTTTTTAGAAAACAAATAGATGCAATTTTTTTGTTTGCAGGAAAAAAATTGGTAAATGAATGAATTTATTTATTTAGAGCAGGGGTCGGAAACCCCTAGCACATGTGCCAGACATGGCCCGCAGCTGCATTTACAATGGGACACGAGGGACGCCTGGAACATCCCCCTCCCACGCATTAGCAAAGCCAGCCAATAGCTGCGGCTGGCTACACAGGCTGATTGTTCCCTACCTCATTTCCCCCCGCCTCCGTTCCTGCCCACCTCACTCTGCTTGCCTGTTGTCTAATCTGACAAAACCCCTGTACTCGGCAGACACTGAAGTGGTGTTGTTGATCAGGGCTGGATCCCCACCCCATCCACAATGGATACTGTGCCCAGGTGGGTAAGCTCCTCCTTCCATTCTCGGACTGCCCTCAGCCTCTTTACAGGACATGTAGAGAACAACCACAACCTTGCAGCACAGACGGTCCTTGCACCGATCCTCCTGCCCTTTTCCCCTTCACTGTATCCCCTCTTCTGTTTATAATTCCTCGCATAAATCATTGCCTCTGATGCCAGCTCTGGGCATTCAACAGGCGTCCACACAGGCACAGCCATCTGTTCTGACACCCTTTCCATCCCAACAACTGTCCTATCAAAATCATGCACCTAGCACGTTCTCTCTGCAGCCCTTCACTCTGCTCTTTATTAAAACCCCTTTCACACTGAACACTGCCCCACGCTAGCTAAAACAAGCTGTGCTTTACCGGCGATGTGTAGGGCGCTTTTAACCCAAAAGAAGGGGTTAACAAGGGATTAAAAGCAGCCGAAAAGCACTGCTGCTGTAGTGCTTTGCAGGTGCTTCGGCAGCGCTGCCCATTGATTTCAATGGCTCTGCACTGCCCTAAAGATGCTGCTTGCAGGACTTTTTTTTCCATCCTGCAAACACACTGCCCCAGTGTGAAAGCACTTGGGCTTTCACACTGGGGAGGCTTGAAAGGCGCTAGTCAGGTGCCTTACAGGCGATATTTTTAGAGCTAAAACATCTAAAAAGTGCCTTCAGTGAGAAAGGGGTCTAACTCATACTATGAAGGCACATTTACACTAGTGTGGTGACTGGCGTTTTTCCACACTGGAGACTGCCAGTCACTGCTAGGGCAGGTAGAATACAATTGTTTTCTATGTGCCCTATTTACACTGCAAAGCAAAGGTGCAGTAAGCTGGTATAAAATGCAGCCATGCTACATTTTATCACAGTACACTGGATGGAAATGCATATTATTGCACAGCAGCCATGAGTAGTGTAATTTTGTTCACTTCAAATAAAGTTGAGAAAACTGAACTTTGTGATGTGCTGAAACGAGCATCACACCACTGCCTCATTGCCAGCTTACTGTATCTAAAATGGACATCTGCCCGCACACTAACCTGCTCTGGGTTTAGTGTGCGGGCAGTATGAACAAGCCCTTACATTACATTCACATGGTTGCAGTGCAGTGGGCCAGCATTTTCAGGGCTAAAACAGGCAGTGAGGAGGTGAAATATCCCCCCCTCATGCCAAACACCAGCGATGATAGCCATACATGATACATCTGAACTAGTATTTCAGCCCTCTTCCTCACCCAGAGCCTCTTAGTTTAATGCACCTTCAGAGCCCAGCACCCCCTCCTGCACCCCACAGACATAGATGCCAATCAGTCCTCCTCAAACTGACAGGGCGCATCAGCATTTTTTTTCCTTCCAGTGACACCACAGTGCATGCCACAAATATTACATATATTACAAACATTATGCCACTGTTTGACCTTGTCCTGGCACCAGGTATAGGAATTGGGGTGATGCAAGTTGTAACCATGCAGAAACTGGGGTGATCTGAGGTCTGATGGTGCAGGAATTGTGGCTGCTCTGAGGTGTGAAGGTGCAGTATTTTGAGTTATTTGAGATCTGAAGGTGCAGAAGTTGGGTCTGATCTGCATGTTAATGGTGCAAGAATTGGGGCTGATCTGAGGTGTAAAGGTTCAGGAACTAGGGTAATCTGAGATGTGAATGTACAGGATTGGGGTGATCTGAGATGTGAAGGTGCAGGAACTGGGGTGATCTGTTGTGTAAAGGTGCAGGAATCAGGGTGATCTGAGGTCTGATGGTGCAGGATTTGAGTGGTCTGAGGTCTGATGGTGCAGGAAATTCAGTTTATTTCAGATCTCAGGTTGCTGAAATTGGGTCTGATCTGAGGTTTAATGGTGCAAGAATTGGGGCTGACCTGAGATGTGAAGGTGCAGGAATTGGAACTGATCTGAGGTCTGATGGTGCAGGATTGGGGCGATCTTAGGTGTGAAGGTGCAGGAATTGGGGTGATTTGAAGTGCGATGGTGCAGGAATTGGAGTTTGAGATCTGAAGGTTCTGAAATTGGGTCTGATCTGAGGTTTAATGGTGCAAGAATTGGTGCTGATCTGAGGTGCGAAGGTGCAGGAATTGCGGTGATCTGAGGTATGAAGGTGCAGAAATTAGGCTGCTCTGAAAGTGCAAAGCTCAATATAAATTTCTTACCATTATTCATTGTTTATAGCGTTTGCTTTATTCAAATTTCTTTTCATGATTGAGAGTGTGAAGTTGACTTTTTTTTTTTTTTTTATGTAGCTGGCACAAGGTTGTCTATCCCCGATTTAGAGCCTATAAAGAATTGCACTAGCATGGCTGGTGCCATGCAGGTCTCCTTCAGATCTGTCAGCGTATCTGTGTGCCCGTACATCACGTACAGGCAAGCAGATACAAAATAAATACCCGCTAGCTCTCATGACAGCGTTCGGGTATGTGCGGGGGCTGGTCCGTCCGTAACATGTTACATAGTACACCCAGAATATGGGGGTAACATGTAACATGCTACAAAAGGTAAACTTATCCTTTAAGACTGAAAGTTGATTGGATTAGAAAATGCAAAGAATTACTAAAGTGGACCTTTCCCTTCAAAACAATGAAAGTGCATGCGGCTCTGCATACTACACTAATACTGCAAATGCTGTGTTTTAGGCAAACCTAGTCAGGGCTTCTCAGCTGCCTCCTGGAAAGGTTATGGCACCAGTGCCAGTACCAGCGTCTTGTAGTTAATCTGCAAGATCTCAGGAGAGGGAAAAAAAAAAGGAGTACAATTTCCCAAGATCTTGCAAAATCTCAGGAAATAGTGCATTAATTTGTTTTTGTACAGGTGACATGGTCGTAATGACGCGTACACACGACCGGACTTTTCGAGGGACTAGGTCCGACAGTCTTTCCGACGGACTTTCGGCGGAGTTCTGACAGACTTTCTGAATGAACAGACTTGGCCACACACAATCACACCAAAGTCTGACGGATTCAAACGTGATGACATACGACCGGACTAGAATAAGGAAGTTCATAGCCAGTAGCCAATAGCTGCCCTAGTGTCGGCTTTTGTCCGTCGGACTAGCATACACACGAATGGATTTCTCGGTCCGGCGGAGTTCCGGTGGGAAAGTTTAAAACATGTTCTATTTCTAAAGTTCGCCGGATTTTTGGCAAGCAAAGGTCCGATGGAGCCCAAAGTCCGGTCGTGTGTACGTGGCATTAGAGAACTAGGAAGAAGAAGCTGGCCATCGATGATGTTGATTTTTGGCATAGGCAGGGCACATTAACAATATTCTGTATTCATTTAATTGATGCCGGAGTTTGTTAAAAATTCCACTGTTTGGGGTGTTTTTTAACTGAAAGCCTGAGTAAAAAAAAGCAACAATACAGAGGGATAAAAGGAAACAATGCAGCATCTTTCCAGTGGCAGGTTCTGTCAAGTAGGGGATGCATTGTACTTACTACTAAGTCTTGGTCTTGCAGCAAATTTAGAATTGCTTCATACAGTGATGGTCTTAAATCAGCTTTGAATTTTACAGAGACCCATTGTCCAATTAACCAAATTACTCTCCGACGTAACAACTTATACCTACAGAAATGACAGAAAAGTGACTATATTAAAAAATACATTTAATAAATCTTAGAACATCTATATATACAGTATATACCAGCCCGCAAATTTTCCTTTCGCCTGCTCTCATTTGTCGAGTGCAAAAGCTTGAGGGCGAATGTGAGGCTGCCTTAGAGGGGGGTGAGCATTGCTGGCAGGCGGGGTTGAATGGGAGCAGTTCTCCCAGCGATCAGCCAGGGGAAGGGAGAGGAGAGGAAGAGGCGAGCAAACCGGATCATCACACAGAGCAGAGATCGCCTGCTGTGACAGCTTTGACTTGAATCTCTTGGCCCACAGTCACACAAATTCCCACCTCCTAGACCTGCTCCTTTGATAGACAGCACACTGGTCCAATGACGGGACATGTGACATCTATCATAGGAGTGGATCCAGGAGGCGGAACTTTGAGTGTGGGCATCAGGCAATTCAAATCAAAGCTGATCCACTCTCTGTGTGAGGATCCGGCTGGCTCTCCTCTTCCTCTCCTCTCTCTGATGCCTGTGCACTGGTCAGGCTGTGCTGATGGGCATTGCTGAGGCTGCATTTATGAGCACTGGTGAGGTTGCTTTGATGGGCACTGCTGAGGCTGCATTGATGGGCACTGCTGAGGCTGCATTGATGGGCACTGCTGAGGCTGCATTGATGGGCACTGCTGAGGCTGCATTGATGGGCACTGCTGAGGCTGCATTGATGGGCACTGCTGAGGCTGCATTGATGGGCACTGCTGAGGCTGCATTGATGGGCACTGCTGAGGCTGCATTGATGGGCACTGCTGAGGCTGCATTGATGGGCACTGCTGAGGCTGCATTGATGGGCACTGCTGAGGCTGCATTGATGGGCACTGCTGAGGCTGCATTGATGGGCACTGCTGAGGCTGCATTGATGGGCACTGCTGAGGCTGCGTTGATGGGCACTGCTGAGGCGGCGTTGGTGGGCACTGCTGAGGCGGCGTTGATGGGCACTGGTGAGGCGGCGTTGATGGGCACTGGTGAGGCGGCGTTGATGGGCACTGGTGAGGCGGCGTTGATGGGCACTGGTGAGGCGGCGTTGATGGGCACTGGTGAGGCGGCATGGATGGGCACTGGTGTGGCTGCATGGATGGGCACTGGTGTGGCTGCATGGATGGGCACTGGTGAGGCTGCATGGATGGGCACTGGTGAGGCTGCATGGATGGGCACTGGTGAGGCTGCATGGATGGGCACTGGTGAGGCTGCGTTGATGGGCACTGGTGAGGCTGCGTTGATGGGCACTGGTGAGGATGCGTTGATGGGCACTGGTGAGGATGCGTTGATGGGCACTGGTGAGGATGCGTTGATGGGCACTGGTGAGGATGCGTTGATGGGCACTGGTGAGGATGCGTTGATGGGCACTGGTGAGGATGCGTTGATGGGCACTGGTGAGGCTGCACAGATGGGCACTGGTAAGGCTGCACAGATGGGCACTGATAAAGTTGTTGTTAATGTTTATTTTGGTAACTTAATTCTGCATAAAACTTTTAACAGTGTAATTTCATGAGATAATTTATGAGTGCATGTTTTGAGGCAGGGCAGGGAAGGGGTTGGGTGGGGTAAATGGTGTTGAGTAACCCTTAAGACCCAACTAGTATATTCGATTAAAAATTTTGAGCCCTGGTATATACAGTATACAAATTACAATAATTTAAAAAATCATGAACGGGCTTATGAATATTAAAGCTTGTACTGCCTTGGGTATGAAGTATTTACATATCCCATTTGTTAGTTTTACTTACATTTTAACTAGAAATTGCTGCCTACCATCTGCCTCACCTCACATATTGCACAGTCAGAAGATGAAGATAGGAGGTCAAGCAGTTGACAAGCCAGCAAATGTTAAACTTTAGGTGACCTCTGACATTCTGAATCAGCAATCTGGCAAATTCCTCTTAAAGTAAAAGGCCCATAATCACAAAACAAAGAAAGTATTCTGCAATTACCATATTTATCGGCACATTCATTTTAAGGAGGACGTTTCAGGAAAAAACAAATTTTAAATAAGGAACTTTGAAGCAAAATAAGGGTCAGTGACCATCTGCAGCCTCACCATTGCCATCAATGCAGCCTGATCAATGCCCATCTGCAGCCTCACAAGTGTCATCAAGGCAGCAGCCTCACCATTGCCATCAATGCAGAAGCCTCACCATTGCCATCAATGCAGCCTGATCAATGCCCATCTGCAGCCTCACAAGTGTCATCAATGCAGCAGCCTCACCATTGCCATCAATGCAGCAGCCTCACCATTGCCATCAATGCAGCCTGATCGATGCCCATCTGCAACCTAGAGGGGACAGGACGTGCGCCAACAGATTACATAGAGTGAGAATCTCCTATGATAGACATAACAGTGGTCCACTGGCGGCCCAGGAGACGGGACTTCCTTTTACAGAGACTGCCAAGTGAACAGGAGATTCGTCCCACCCCCCTCCCTGTCCCCTCCGAGGCAGCTAAAATTGAAGTCTTGGCTTATAACACGCACACGCTACTTGCACCCAATTTTCATGGTGAAAAAGTGATTGTTATATGCCAATAAATACAGTAAGAATTGTAATGATGGCATTCAATGTAATAAATTCCTATTTTTATATCATATGCATTATTTATATTTTTGTCTTGTTGCTACAACTGTGTAAAAGAGTTAGCTGTAGTTAGACTTTAAAAAAAAGGAATTTACAGTGAGTACAAAAATCTTATTTTCTTTCTCGACCATAGAGTGACACAGGAAGTCTTGTAGTGTTGGGACATCCAAAAGAAGTCCAACTCCAAAAGCAAAGAAAACACAAGAGGCCCACACATAAAAACAGAAGCTGAGAGTGCCTGCAGCTCAAAGAGCCACATGAAGGAATCATGGAAAAGGTGGCACCCGATCCCTAAAGTGTAAGTTCATCTTTAGCAACATTTTACAAAAAGCCCCCTATGCAATTCCAGATGCCCTGAATAATATATTACTAGCACTTCTCATTTCCAAATGCTATTTCTGCTTGTCATTACATCTGCAGCAATGGAGGTTCACCTCTCTATCCCCCTATACCCTGAGCTCAGCCACTGCAGCTAGAGCATGTTCGTAGTTTGAACATCCTGGAGCAGCTGCTAAGTAGCACACACTTGTATTGTCCAACCTGCAAACCGAAAGAAGCAATCGCTGTAATAGATAATCTCAGACAACAAAATTCCTCCCACAACATTTTTTCCAGGTGAAGGTTCTTATCTGCCACAAGAAAAGTATCTCTTTCATGTGATGTTACAGACCTTGCAGTAAAGTAGACTTTCTAGCTTTTTGCAATGTGGAAATAACCAACTTGGTGATGCCTCTCTCAGAATCTGGGTTCATGAACTATGTCATCTAAGTCTGCAACTGCGGAACAGGGAAAATCAGTACTAGAGACAAGCAATCTGGAGTCCACAGAGCATCTTCCTGGAGTCCTATCAGGTTGGAGTACTCCTTTCTGCAAATACCAGTTATAGGTTAGGGTGGTTGCCATCTGTTTGTACTGTTAGTAACTGATGAGGCAACGAACTGGATACCTTCACTGCCATTGTGCTATTATTGGGTGCCCAGTGCGTCCGTATACCTTTAAGGAGGGGTGGGCTTCCTCCAGGCATACCTGTCCTTAATCTATCCTTTATTATACATGTGTTCCAACTTTATAAACTCTCAAATTATAAAGTTAGGACTGCGGTACGCTGGGGTGCCGTGAAGTGACCGCTTATGCATATATTTGCAAATAAGTGCAAACTAAACTCCTTGGTTTTAATGTGAACTGTTAGGCTGGATTCACACTTATGCATTTTTAGTGCTTTTTGCATTTTGCAGATTTGCACTACAGCCCATTTATAATGGTTTCCTATGGAACACGTTCTGTAGTGCAAATCTGCAAAATGCAAAAAGCACTAAAAATGCATAGGTGTGAATCCAGCCTTAGACAGGGCAATTCGGTTTGTTTCAGGATAGCTGGTAAGTGAGCTGGGAATTTGTTATTTGCCTAGCTCTCTCCAGACCTTAACCACTTTCAGACCATTTTGCTGGATTAAGACCAGACCACTTTTTGCGATTCGGCACTGCATCTTTTTAACTGACAAGTGTGCGGCCGTGCGACGTGGTTCCAAAACAAAATTGACATCTTTTTTTCCCACAAATAGAGCTTTCTTTTGGTGGTATTTGATCACCCCTGCAGGTTTTATTTTTTGCGCTATAAACAAAAAAATAGCGACAATTTTTTTTTTTTTTTTTTTAACAAATTTTTTGCTTTTTGCTATAATAAATATCCCCCAAAAATGTATAAAAAAACGTTTTCTTCTACATATTTTTGGTAAAAAAAAAAATCGCAATAAGCCATTGATTGGTTTGCGCAAAAGTTATAGCGTTTACAATATAGGGGATAGTTTTATGGCATTTTTATTAATATATATATATATTTATTTATTTATTTTTTCCTAGTCATGGCGGCTATCAGCTTTTTATTGTGACTGCGACATTATGGCGGACACATCAGACATTTTTGACAAATTTTTGGGACCACTGTCATTTATACAGCAATCAGTGCTATTGTCAGGGCTGGCTTAGCCCTTCCTTCTCTGGGCTGGCCGCTCAGCTGTCGGCTAATTGCCAGCTCCCTTCTCTCTCCACAGTTACCAGCTGTTCCTGATGATGCTCGTCTGACCTGCCTACTTAAAGCCTTCCAGCTAACTTCACCTCTGCCTTCGCCTTGGTCACATCAATAGAAACCATCTCCTGCGGTTTGTTTAAAGACTGGCTTGCTGACATCCCTTCTGGCTCCTTATCCTACTTGCTGTTGCTCTACTTGGATCCCTGATTTCTGGCCTGGCTGACTACCCGATCTGGCTACTGGACTCTGACTATGCTTGACTACGCTTTTTCGATTTACCTATTTATTTTTATTAATAAACAAGTGTGATTTGATTGTACTTCTGTCTCACTTCGATTCATGGTTTCTGACAGTAGGCGAAGGCCATGAGTTCAGAAGATACAGTCAATCCACTTGGTAATATTTTTTCCAGATTGGATGAGCAAGATCACCGCATAGATCGGTTTGGCATGGCGTTACAAACGCTCCTGAATCGCATGGCTCACCTGGAATCCCCGCGGTGGCTGCTCCGGTACAACCTGAGTCACAGGCCGTCCCTGCTGCTGCATCAGTCTCTGTGCAGGCACATGCCTCGAGTATTACCTCGATAAGAGGTATGTCTGGTTCTGCTCCGCTTCCCCAGCAATTTGGGGGCGATCCAGTTCAATGCAGAGGGTTTCTCAATCAGGTTGAGATATACTTCAAGATGCTGCCCCAGGCGCTTCCCACGGACAGAAGCAAAGTAGGTTTTGTGATATCTTTGCTTTCTGAGAGAGCCTTGGCCTGGACTAACCCTCTATGGGAGATGCAAAAACTTGTCGTCTTGAGTTACCCTCAGTTTGTGGCCTCCTTTAAAAGGGTATTTGACATTCACGCACGCTCTGCTTCTGCTGCCAAGTGCCTCATGTCCATCAAACAGAGTACGAGAACTGTTGCCGACTACGCCATTGAATTCTGTACTCTGGCAGCAGAGGTTGCTTGGAACGATGAGGCCCTCGTGGCTGCTTTTTCTCATAGTCTGCCGGATTCCATCAAGGATGAGATAGCAGCCTGAGATATACCCACTGAGCTGGAGAGCTTGATCTCGTTTGCCATCCTAATTGACTCCAGACTCAGAGAAAGACTTCCTCTTAAGGAGCGCTTGTGGAAGTCTCCTGTACGTTTGCCTCCAAGCTTTGTAGTCCCACCCATGCCTCCCTCACCTCCCATGCCTCCTGGTACCGAGTTGGTCAGGGAAGATCAACCCATGCACCTGGGCTTCACGCGTCTCTCTGCGGATGAGAGAGTCTTCAGGAGGAGGGAGAGATTGTGCCTTTATTGTGGCCAGGCAGGGCACTTTTTGAAGTCTTGTCCTACCCGTCCAGGGAACACCCGAACCTTGAGATCCTGTCATGGACAGACCTTAGGTGGCGTTGTTTCGTCCCCAGTTATCCTGAAGGATAAGCCCCTGGTTTTGCTTAACCTTTCTTGGGCTGAGTCGTCCATCGAGATACAGGCTCTAACCGACTCTGGGGCTGTAGGCCTGTTCATTGATGCTGCATTTGTTTCACAGCACTCAATTCTGCTGCAGCTGCGTGACACTCCACTTGCCATTGAGGCTCTTGACGGGAGACCTTTACAGCCTGCCCATGTGACTCATGAGATGGTTCCGTTGTCCATGGCCGTAGGGGCTCTTCACCATGAGATAATCCAATTCCAAGTTATTTCTTCACTCAGGTTTCCACTGGTTATTGGTTATCCTTGGTTACAGAGGCACAACCCCTCTTTTGATTGGCTCCGTGCTGAGGTTCTCTCCTGGTCACCACAATGCTGTGAGACATGCTTCCTGAAGGTATCCAAGGTCCTGTGCACCTCTTCACTTCCCTCCCTGCTGGAGGAGTACCGTGATTTTAGCGATGTCTTTGATAAAGGTCAAGCCGGTAGTTTGCCTCCACATTGGTCTTATTATTGCGCAATTGACCTTCAACCTGGTGCCATACCTCCTCGTGGCCGGGTTTACCCTTTGTCGGTCTTGGAGGATAAGGCCATGGAGCAGTATGTTGCTGACGCACTTTATCGAGGTTTCATCCGCACAAATCCTCATCTCCTGCAGGTGCTGGTTTCTTCTATGTGAAAAAGAAGAGCGGTGAAGTGAGACCTTGTATAGATTATAGGGGTCTCAATCGTGTCACGATTAAGAATGCCTACCCGATTCCATTGATTACAGAGTTATTTGACCGCCTCAAGGGAGCAACGGTTTTCACGAAGCTTGACTTGAGAGCGGCATAATATCCTGTGCGCAATAAAAAGGGCGACGAGTGGAAAACTGCTTTTAATACCAGATAGGCCATTATGAATACCTGCTAATGCCTTTTGGCCTTTGTAACGCCCTGGCAGTTTTCCAGGAATTTATTAACGATGTCCACCGAGATTTGTTGCAGTTGTGTGTGGTGGTTTATCTCAATGATATACTCATATTTTCCAAGTCCCTGGAGAGCCACCACACAGATGTCTGTCGTGTGCTTCAGAAACTAAGAGAGAAAAATCTCTATTGTGAACTGTGTCATGGTTATGCAATAGAGTTTGTCTGCTTACCTGTTTCATGTGTTCATCTCTAGAGACCAGCCGACCCTCACCTGACTGCTTTTGTAATCCATCCTCTGGCATGACTCCACCCTACCTCCTATCAGAGAACTCTATATTAACCTGTGCACTGCAGGCCAACCCTGCTGATCAACCATTGTGTATTTCTTTGTGTGTTTAGCTTCCTGTTACCTGCCGTGTGCTCTTCTGTTGTTCCCGTTACCGACTTTGGCGTGTCCCTGACTATTCCTGTCTGCTTGTGGCCCCGACCTTGGCTTTATCCCTCACTATCCCTATCCTCCTGTTGCCTACTGTGGGTGCGAGCTGGGGGACCCTGGGGGTAGCGACCTGGAGCCAGTTGCAGCCAAGTCCATCCTCACCACCAGAGGCTCTGGTGAACACCTGCCGGCTCTTAGACTCCGCGCCCCAGGGAATCTTACGCTCTAACCTCGGTGGGATCTGTCTCCCATCCGCAGCAGTCAGCCTTAGGGTCCACAACCTTGCGGTGCACTCCTGATCCCTACGGTGTGCATCTGTCACCTCGCCTCAAGGTGACCTGACAAACTGGAGAAGTGCGAGTTCCATCGTGAACAGGTTACATTCCTGGGCTATGTCATTTCCACTGTTGGTTTTTCGATGGACCCAGAGAAACTTTCGGCAGTCCTACAGTGGTCTCGACCCGTGGGTTTACGTCCTTTGCAGCGTTTCCTGGGCTTTGCCAACTACTATCGGAAGTTTATTCGTAACTTCTAGTCTCTGGTCAAGCCCCTGACTGATATGATCAGAAGGGACGGTAACCCACAGAGTTGGTCTCCGGAGTCCATTAAGGCCTTTGAGACTCTCAAGGCTGCCTTTGTTTCTGCTCCTGTGTTGGCACATCCTGATCCTATATTGCCTTTTATCCTAGAAGTTGATGCTTCTGAGACTGGAGTTGGCGCCCTTCTGTCTCAACGTCCTAACTCTGAGAGCACTATGCATCCGTGTAGCTACTTTTCCAAGAAATTGTCACCTGCTGAGTGCAATTATGAGATTGGTGACAGAGAGCTGTTGGCGATCATTTTAGCCCTGAAAGAATGGAGACATCTCCTTGAAGGTACCAATGAGCCTGTTCTTATTCTTACTGACCATAAGAATCTTACATTCTTGTCTGAGGCTAAGCAACTCTCTCCCAGAAGGGCGCGATGGGCTCTTTTCTTGTCAAGCTTTAATTACATTGTCTTATTCTTAACTGGTACTACGAATGTAAGGGCTGATGCCTTGTCATGACAATTTTCCTCCACTTCCAAGTCGGAGTCGGTTCCGGTTCCTAGGATTCCTCCTGATCGTATCTTGGCTACGGTTCGCATCAGTCTTACTTCTCCTTTGGGTGACAAAATTCTTGCTGCTCAGGTCCATGCTCCTCCTGATAAACCTTATGATCGCTGCTTTGTCCCAGAGAGTCTCCGTACTGCTGTACTCCAGACTTACCATTCTCCCAAGGCAGCTGGCCATCCTGGGAAGAATCAACTCATTTGGGCCATTTGCCAACAATTCTGGTGGCCTAGTCTACGGGCTCATGTTACTGCCTTCGTAGCTGCCTGTCCCGTGTGGGCTCAGAGTAAGAATCCACGACACCTTCCAGTGGGCCTCCTACAACCCATACCCAATGGAGAGAGGCCCTGGACTCACCTGTCCATGGATTTCATTGTGGAGTTGCCAAAATCCCAAGGCAACACTGTTATCCTTATGGTGGTTGACCGGTTCTCAAAGTTATGTTATTGTATTCCACTTAAGTTGCCCACCTCTAAGGAACTGGCTTCCATTTTTGCTCGGGAGATCTTTCGCTTACATGGGCTACCCAAGGTGATTGTCTCGGACAGAGGCAGTCAGTTTGTCTGCCGGTTCTGGTGAGCATTTTGCGCACAGTTGGGAATCCAGCTTGCGTTCTCTTCTGTGTATCACCCGCTCTAATGGGGCCGCAGAACGAGCCAATCAGTCATTGGAGCAATTCCTATGTTGCTATATTTCTGACCATCATAACAACTGGTCTGACCTATTACCTTGGGCAGAGTTTGCTCACAACAGTGCCTTGAATTCTGCTTCCCGATTGTCTCCATTTATGGCGAATTATGGTTTCCAACCTTCCATGTTGCCTGACTTGTTTGTTCCGCAGAGTATTCCTGCATTAAAGGAGCATCTCCGTGGTCTTCGTTCCACTTGGGTACAAGTCCAGGAGGCTTTGCGTCATGCTAATGATAGGTACAGACTCCATGCTGACCGCAGACGCCTGCCTGGGCCTTCCTACCAGGTTGGGGACAGGGTCTGGCTGTCATCTCGCAACCTCCGGCTTCGTGTTCACCTCGGTTTATTGGGCCTTTCCGTATCCTTCACAGGATTAACCCAGTGGCTTACGCGTTGGATCTTCCTCCTAGTATGTGCATCTCAAATGTGTTTCATGCTTCCTTATTGAAACCGTTGGTCTGTAACCGATTTACCACCTCGGTGCCACATCCTCCCCCTATTCAGGTTGAGAACCATGAGGAGTATGAGGTAAAATCCATTGTTGACTCCCGTAGGTTCCGTAGGCGCATACAGTACCTGGTGCATTGGAAGGTGTACGGTCCAGAGGAACGCGCCTGGGTTTCATCCTCTGACGTACATGCCCCTGTCTTCCTCCGCGAGTTCCATAGATGGTTTCCCCTCAAGCCCGGTGGCCCTCTGAGGGAGAGGGGTCATTGAAGAGAGGGGTACTGTCAAGGCTGGCTTAGCCCTTCCTTCTCTGGGCTGGCCGCTCAGCTGTCGGCTAATTGCCAGCTCCCTTCTCTCTCCACAGTTACCAGCTGTTCGTCTGCCCTGCCTACTTAAAGCCTTCCAGCTCACTTCACCTCTGCCTTCGCCTTGGTCACATCACTAGAAACCATCTCCTGTGGTTTGTTTAAAGACTGGCTTGCTGACATCCCTTCTGGCTCCTTATCCTGCTTGCTGTTGCTCTACTTGGATTCCTGACTTCTGGCCTGGCTGACTACCCGATCTGGTTACAGGACTCTGGCTATGCTTGACTACGCTTTTTCTATTTACCCATTTATTTTTTATTAATAAACAAGTGTAATTTGATTGTACTTCTGTCTCAGTCTGATTCATGGTTTCTAACAGCTATACAAATGCACTGATTCCTGTGTAAATGACACTGGCAGTGAAGGGGTTAACCAGGAGGTGGCAGTGTAGGGGTTAAGTGTGTCCTAGGGGCGTGTTGCAAACTGTGGGGGGCGTGGCTGTGTTTTACACAAGGGAGCAGACAGTGTCACGGTTGCTAGGCAGAACGGGGAGATGCTTGTTTACTTTAGGACGATCGAGTCCGCGGGACCTGTGATCAGATTCACGGAGGTCCCGACCAGCACGCCAGCGTGCACGCAATGGCACGGCAGCACATTTAAAGGGACGTACCTGTACGCCCATGTGCCTGTCCGTGCCATTCTGGGGAAGCGGCTAAAGGATCAACAGAATTCCCTCAATCTTGATCCCATAAAGCAAACAAGGAAGGAGTTTCAGAGGAGGACAGGGTGATCGGATCCCAAGGAGTTTTCAGAGAAAGCACTGCTTCTACTAGAGAATCCCGGTACCTCGGCTGGCTCACAGTTGTGGAGAATAGTTACACCGGTGGATTTAGTTTTGCTTTAAAGTTTAGC
Source organism: Lithobates pipiens (assembly GCF_037356315.1). NCBI lineage: Eukaryota > Metazoa > Chordata > Amphibia > Anura > Ranidae > Lithobates > Lithobates pipiens. Next base: position 185,884,722 of record NW_027507790.1, on the reverse strand, counting down.
CTGAACTGTTTCCCAAAAGTTAAGGGATGTCATGAATAATTCTGTCCCAGTTGCTTATGCTCTCAACCAAACTGTCAAGCCATCAAATAGCTGGGGTCATAACAGAACAGAATAGGAGTGTGCAAATTCCACCATCATTGCTCTACAGCCAATGTTCTTGTTTTATCAGGTAAATCTCAAGTCGTAGCTTGAGCTCATAGCTCGTATTAAGTTGCGGTCATTTTTCCACTACCAGTAGCAGTTGGCTGCTCAGGCACCAAATGTTCAGTTGTGGGAGGCCTGGGAGACATATATTATCTGTCCAGAACAACATATGAATTAAAATGCTTAGGTAGGAAACGTGTAAGGGGCGGGGCCGGCGATATAGGATGTCCGTTTACATCTATTGGAAGTCTAATTTTAGGTGGTACCTGTCATATGCTACCTGGAAGCTAGCAGCCTTTAAGAGGAAGTAAACCCTAATGGGTTTACTTCCTCTTTCATTCCCTGCAAAGGCAAAGCATAATGGACTACTATGCATCGCATAGTAGTCCATTATGTGTCACTTACCTGACACAGGAGCCAGCGAAGTCACCGCTGTCCCCTGTAGTCCAGCGCATCCATCTTTTCAGTGGGGTCTTGCAGCTCCGCCGCTGTCATTCGGCGAAGCCGCGATGATGTCACTCCAGCGCATGCGCACGGGAGCCGACACGCGCGGCAGCTCCGTTGTTGGAAATGCCGCTCTCAGTGCGCCTGTGCCGTAGACAGCGGTGCCTGTCTTCGGGCAAATATCTCCTAAACCGTATAGGTTTAGGATATATTTCTTGGTCCTACAGGTAAGCCTTAATCTAAGCTTACCTGTAGGTCAAAGGGGTTTGTAAGGGTTTACAACCACTTTAAGGGGACAGAAGTTAGTCATTCACGCACAAGCTGCAGCCTCCATTGGTGATGTCCCACATCGTGGATTGTACAATTACATATGCTGTTGTACTTTTCAGCACCAGCTCATAGCGCACTTTTAAATGTAAGTGGTTTTATTGATACAATTTTATTAAATGTCATAATTTGTATGGAAAGCATTACGAGGGTCTGTATGCTTTATCTCTGAGTTTATATCGATGGAATTAGTGAATATCATATGCAGAGGGAAAGGATCTGGAGGAGAATTTAAGGAATAAGGCCACAGATGACCCTTAAAGGAACAGGCTCATAAGACCTATTGCTCATAGGTCAAATTAGGAGGTGAGCTGCTAATGGTGGATAAGTTGCATTAAATTTTTATTTTAACTTTATTTGTACTTGTTTACTAATTATTTCATACTGGTGTTGCATTGGTTTTGATGTTAAATATTTTAGGTTGGTAGTCTAGTTACCAAGAACCAAAAAATATCCACTATATGAAAGAGTTATAGATGCACCCTGGTCACTTTGATATCAAACGGTATTGTACGCTATTCTAAACCCATCGAATTGTATGAGAGGGAAGCAATATTCTACTTTACTGTACCATACACTGCACAAGGCTTCCAATGTAATGTAAATCACAGATAACAAGAGAAATGTAGCTAGAACATAACATAATGAAAGTGATTTCACATCACAGGAGGATACAATGTTCTCACCTATCATGGGTAATTTGCAGTTCTCCTAGCAGCTGATTTTTAAACCACTCATTGAAGTCCACACTATCAAATAATTCAAATGCAGCCAGTCCCACGGCATTGTAAACTGAAGGAAGATAAACGATAGGAATTAGTCACTGGTAACAGCAGAAAAAAGGGTCTACAACAATAAAATCAAATAACCTATTGAAATAAACACAAGGGCTTCAGCAAATCAGCAGGACATTGAATGTGCTTTGTGTTCCTCATTAAATGAGCTAGCATAGGGCTTACCTAACAACCCAGTTCAAAGAACCAAGAGGTGCTGACATGCTTAGGAGCCAATAAGAAAAGATCTTTAGAGTGAATCTCATTCCAATTTTAGTTTAGTAGGAAATGGTATAGAAACCCCATCAGGTTCTTAATGCTGTCTATACCCTTGCTGGGCACTTTCCTTCTCTCTATTTGTCCTAGTGACCACTGTCACTGAGAGTTAAAGTGAGATCCAAAATGTTGCCTTATCAGAAGAAAAATAATAGATGAGGGAATCCTCTAATGGGGGCACACGTTTCAGTGACAAACATCTAAGAGGGGATTTCCCTCATGTTTGTGATTTCATTTCTGTGTCTTTGGGACAGAAAGTGAGGGAAAACTCCCCAGTGGGACATGGATGGCAAAAAAGCCTGTTTTACTATATCCAAATTATTTATACAGTATGCCTTCATTTCAGATCTACTTTAAATGCTATGTTTACTTTTTTTTTTTCTTCTCTAAATTCCAGCTCCCCTATGTACCAAGTAGAGATGAGCTTGGGAGTGATCGGGATCCTAGTCCCAACCCACCTGCCCGAGCCCTCCAAGAAGCCGACACTGCACACTGTTAATCACAGGCAGTGAGACATTAACCGATCTTTGCAGCTGTGGACTGGGAAATGTCTCACTGCCTGTGATAAAAGCAGAGTGCAGTGTCAGCTTCCTGCTGGTATCGGGCAGGTGGGATCCCAAACACGCCTGAGCCCATTCCTAGTACCAATATACTATTAATGCACCTCTGTTGCAAAAAATAAAAGCTTTCTTTGATTTTTAGAACAAGGCCTTATCTTGGCCCCTGATGTGTTGCATAGAAAGTTTATGACTTCCCGGTATGTAGATTTGAAAACCAGAACAACACAGGAAGCAGTTCCCCAATACTACCAGTTCTACACTGAAAAGCAAGGCAAATGCACATGTGGGAGAGATACCAAGGATGTCATGCAGGTGGGAGGGGGCAGGGTGTGTGCTAATGAGGTCAGCTGGTGAACTGCTTCCTGTACCAATATATTATTAATGTACCTCTGTTGCATAAAAATAAAAGCTCTCTGAACGTTTTAGAACAAGGCCTTACCCTAGTGTGTTCCTTAGAAAGTTCATGACTTCCTGGTATGTAGATTTGGGTTGTGAAAACCAGTAAGACACAGGAAGCAGTTCACCAGCTAACCTCATTAGGCCCCCCCCTGCACGGCAACCTCGGCATCTCTCCCACGTGTGCATCTTCCTTGCTTGTCAATGTAGAACTGATAGAGTTGGTGAACTGCTTCCTGTGTCCTACTGGTTTTCACAACCCAAATCTATATACTAGGAAGTCATGAGCTTTCTATGGAACACACCAGGGGCTTGTTCTAAAAGAAAATCAAAGAAAGCTTTTATCTTTCTGCAACAGAGGTACATTAATAATATATTGATGGATAGGGAAGCTGGAATTTAGAAGAGAAAAAAAAAAGTCTTCAAGTAGGAAACTAGAGAATGCCTGCATTTGCCTCACTAATGTGAAGATGCAGAACACTTATGCTATGAATGACTGCTACTGCACTGAAAACTATAGCAGTTAAAATCTCCAAAGACAAGCTCTTAAGACAGGGGAAGACCTTAAAAATCCTTAAAGTATATGTAAATTCAAAATGTTCTTTATAGTTTTGTATAGAGTGGTTCAGTGTTAAAAGCCCTGTCAAGTTTGTCATTTTTATCTTGTCTGCATCACTGCAGGACAGACACACAATCTCATTAAATGACTGGAAATCCAACATTTTACAGTTTTCACCAGAACACGAATAGCGGGGGAAACTTGTTCTAAAGACAATGGGTGAAAAGAGCTCACTCACTGCTTTGTCCCTAGAGCTGGAAATCTCCCCGATGGGATACAGAAAAACAGGGGTTGCTAGCCTACTCAAAAAATGTAAATAGATATACTATTTTTTAATTGATTGGAAGATAATTAAAAAATAGATGGGTTTAAGGTACATGGGTGATTTCTTTCTAGCAGTCAGATACATGAAATAAAGATGAATGCAAAAAGTAACACATATTAATGTAGGAAAAGCCTATTGTTGCCCTGACTTAACCCACTAGTCTAATGTTCCTTCCTATTATAAAACACACACTTTGATTTATAACAGAAGACATTAGGATAGTAATTTCTTCTTTATGAGTCACACTAGAGAGATCCAAAATAGAGGTGTTTTCCAGTCAAATAAACATTACTAAGAACTGGGAATATGCTGTCACTAATGTAGAAATGTTCCTGGGCAGTGATCCTGCTTTAAATGACAGTTTCTCAGAGGCATGCATGCCATTGCGTATTAAGGTGTCTAAGTGAATTAACACTGTGACTTTTTGAGAAAGCAAGCTCATAGAGATAAACCAACGTTCACAACAATATTTAGAAGTGCTAGTGCTCTGTGGCAGTGGGACAATCTGAAAAGCTAGTTGAGCGTGTAAGTGTAATAAATCAGTCAGTCAACTGCACCACTGAAACTTTGCTAAAGTTGTAAAGTCAACTCAACCATTTATTCTGAGCTTCATGTAATTTGCAGATTTTCCTCCAATTGTGATGCAACCTAGGGGCACCTTTTTTGCATTCTCTCAGAATTGACCATTTAGAGAAATCACAAAGACTTAAGGACATCCAGAAGTGAACACATGATACAATTATATCCATTCAGCAGAATGTTGGCTTTTGGTTAATAATAAAAAATGAACAATCAAAAATTTTAGCACTTTTTCTCCTTCACCATTCAAGCTACCAGCCTCTTCCAGCAGCATTTTAATGCAAACGAGGACTTGTGTGCTACACCTGCCTACAGGTTCTGATCAGCGCAGGAACATGTCAGTAGGATATACCAGCAGTTCATCCTCAAATCATAAAAACTTGGCTAAAGTATACAGGAGATACAGTTATATGAAGTGCTTAAAGTGGGGTTCCACCCTAAAGTGGAACTTCCGCTGATCGGAACCCACCCCCCCTCCGGTGTCACAATTGGCCCCTTACAGGGGGGAGGGGGGTGGAGATACCTGTCAAAGACAGGTATTTACACCCATTTCCGGGCATAGACTCCCGTGGGAGTCTATGTCATTTCCTGTCCTTCCGCGCTGTCTGCTGGGACACACACGGGTCCCAGTGACAGCGCAGACAATTCCTATTGCGCTGCGTGACTCGCGCATGCGCAGTAGGGAACCGGGAAGTGAAGCCGATTCGCTTCACTTCCTGATTCCCTCACCTAGAATGGTGACGGCAGCAGCCGAGCGATCGATCGGCCTCGGCATCGCTGGAACCCGGGACAGGTGAGTGTCCATTTATATAAAGTCAGCAGCTGTAGTATTTATAGCTGCTGGCTTTTAATTTTTTTTTTAGGTGGAATCCCTCTTTAAGCTAAACCAAGCAATGCATATTTCCCCTGCCTATGCAGCAGAAATGGTGTTTTGTTTATCCTTTCTACACTTGGCAGATGTTCCTACAGGCCTTGTACATACAATCTGAAACAGCAATGTGTACACAAGCTTATACGGAGTACTGTACTTGTAGACCATTGACACTTCCTCCAGCTTTCTCACTAAAAGTTCATACCTTGCTACATACATAGAGCTGGAGTCTGCAGGAGCCTGGCATTGCACCCGCTGATAAGGTTGTAACGCTTTGCAGGCTGGTTTGCAAAAAAAATAAAAAAATGAAAATAATAAATGCACATTGTTGTGCTAAAAATATATGTATATTTATTATTTTTTGTAAAAGATGGACTTAGACATTAACCACTTTCAGACCGGACCATTTTGCTGGTCAATGACCAGAGGTCTTTTTACAATTTGGCACTGCGCTGCTTTAACTGGTAATTGCGCGGTCATGCAATGTTGTACCCAAACAAAATTTGCGACCTTTTCTTCCCACAAATAGAGCTTTCTTTTGATGGTATTTGATTGCCTCTGCGATTTATATTTTTTGCGATATAAACGTAAAAAGACCACAAATTTTGAAAAAAAATGATATTTTCTACTTTTTGTTATTAGAAAAATCCAATAAACTCAATTTTAGTCATACATTTAGGCCAAAATGTATTCAGCCACATGTCTTTGGTAAAAAAAAAGTCAATAACTGTATATTTATTGGTTTGCGCAAAAGTTGTCACATCTACAAACTAAGGTACGTTTTCTGGAATTTACGCAGCTTTTAGTTTACGACTGCCTATCTCATTTCTTGAGGTGCTAAAATGGCAGGGCAGTACAAAACCCCCCCCAAATGACCCCATTTTGGAAAGTAGACCCCCTAAGGAAATTGATAAGTGGCATGTTGAGCCCATTGAATATTTTATTTTTTTGCCTCAAGCGATTGAATAATGACAAAAAAATTATTTTTTTTTTTTTTACAAAGTTGTCACTAAATGATATATTGCTCACACATGCTATGGGCATATGTGAAATGACACCCCAAAATAAATTCTGCTGCTTCTCCTGAGTATGGGGATACCACATATGTGGGACTTTTTGAGAGCCTAGCCGCGTACGGGGCCCCGAAACCCAAGCACCGCCTTCAGGCTTTCTAAGGGCGTTACAGTTTTGAAGGCCATAAAATGCCAAGATGGCACAAACCCCCCCCCCCCCCAAATGACCCCATTTTGGAAAGTAGACACCCCTAAATTTAGGGGTACACTAGTGAGACTAGGTAATAAATGGCGGGTGCCCTGAAACTATAAAAAAATAACTAACCAACCAGCGTCACCTGTAACAGTTATATGGTGATCACTGGTGAAAGGGTTAACTAGGGGGCAATCAGGGGGCTTTATGCGGTAGTATATGGGGGTCCCTGGCGCTATAAAAATCTGCGGCGAACCTAAATACCTACCTGCCTAACTAGCGTCACCTGTGACACTAATACAGCGATCAGAAAAACGATCGCTTATTAGGCTGGGTTCACACTGGAGCAATGCGGGAACGCCACGAATCCGCGGCGAGTTCCCGCATCGCATGCCTCCCGGCGGCAGTTCACACTGCCCTATGCGAACTGCTGGGAGTGTCAGTGAAATGTTAATGACACCCCCAGATCAGTTCGCATATCGCAGTGCGATCTGCAAACTCGGATCGCATGGTGTGAACACCCATGCGATCCGATTCTGCTCCGGACCAAAAAAAGGGTCCCGTGCGAGTTTGCGGCGGGTGCGACACGAATTCAGCCATACTATCTGTATGGCTGAACTCGAATCGCACAGAGATCGGATGTGATTTGCACTGCAGTGCGGTGCGAATCACATCCGTTCTCATAAACCGCTGCAATGTGAACCCAGCCTTAGTGACACTGGCGACGGGGGGTGATCACGGGGTTAAACCTTTATTGGGGGGTTAGGGGGGTACCTTAGAACTAAAGGGGGCTAACCCTAACTGCCCTAACAGTTATTACAGTCACAAATGACACCCGCCGGGTGATCAGGGGGTTAAACCTTTATTAGGTAATAAATGGCGGGTGCCCTGAAACTATAAAAAAAATAACTAACCAACCAGCGTCACCTGTAACAGTTATATGGTGATCACTGGTGAAAGGGTTAACTAGGGGGCAATCAGGGGGCTTTATGCGGTAGTATATGGGGGTCCCTGGCGCTATAAAAAGCTGCGGCGAACCTAAATACCTACCTGCCCAACTAGCGTCACCTGTGACACTAATACAGCGATCAGAAAAATGATCGCTTATTAGGCTGGGTTCACACTGGAGCGATGCGGGAACGCCACGAATCCGCGGCGGGTTCCCGCATCGCATGCCTCCCGGCGGCAGTTCACACTGCCCTATGCGAACTGCTGGGAGTGTCAGTGAAATGTTAATGACACCCCCAGATCGGTTCGCATATCGCAGTGCGATCTGCAAACTCGGATCGCATGGTGTGAACACCCATGCGATCCGATTCTGCTGCGGACCAAAAAAAGGGTCCTGTGCGAATTTGCGGCGGGTGCGGCGCGAATTCAGCCATACTATCTGTATGGCTGAACTCGAATCGCACAGAGATCGGATGTGATTTGCACTGCAGTGCGGTGCGAATCACATTCGTTCTCATAAACCGCTGCAATGTGAACACAGCCTTAGTGACACTGGCGACGGGGGGTGATCACGGGGTTAAACCTTTATTGGGGGGTTAGGGGGGTACATTAGAACTAAAGGGGGCTAACCCTAACTGCCCTAACAGTTATTACAGTCACAAATGACACCAATGCAAAAAAAAATAAAAAATGACATTGGTGTCACTGTGACTGGGGGGCAGGGGTAATTGGGGGGGTGATCGGGGGGGTGTGAGTGTGCCTGGCATGTTCTACTGTGTAGTGTCGTGTTGGTGCAACTCACCGATCCTCTCTCCTCGGTGTCGGAACGAAAAATACTGACACGGAGGAGAGATTACATCACTTCCTCTCCTGTGTTTACATTACAGGAGAGGAAGTGATGTCACGGAGCATTTCCATTCGTCGGGAGCGATCGCGAGGGGGTGGCCATGAATGAATGGCCGCCCCCTCATCCCGGATCGCTCCCAAACGAATACCGACCGCCGCAGGCACCGGGGGGGGGGCCCGATCGGGCCCCCCACCCGCGGGAAGTCAGGGACGTATATATACGCCCATATGCCTGCCCATGCCATTCTGTCGCCGTATATCGTCGTGCGGCGGTCGGCAAGTGGTTAAGGTGCACCTCACATCTATGCATCTAAGTGTGGTGTGTTCAAAAACGTCTGCTTGCTGCTTTATTTTGGAACAGCAAGACCGTTCATGAAAATGATGACCAGTGCCACAAGTATAATGCATGAAAAACATACCATATAAAAAATAGGATTTTTTGTACTCAACATAAAATCCTTTTCTCTGTAATTTACCGACTGACACAGCTTCTCTCTTTAGACCATTGGGTTGTTATGCCACCTTCAGGAGAAGACTAGGCATTATATGTGAAAATAAAAATAGAACATTCTAGTTCCGCCCAAGGGGCGGTCCCTTAGGCAACAACCCCTCAGCATGCTACTGCAGCCTCAGTACGTCAACAAGCAGTATAACAAAGAAAAATATGAGGGGCGGATGATGTGTCAGTCGGTGAATTACAGAGAAAAGGATTTTACGGTGAGTACAAAAAATCCTATTTTCTCTTTTATTCACCGACTGACACAGCTTCTCTCTTTAGACCATTGGGACGTCCCCAAGCAGTGAGAAAAAGAGGGGTTTGAAAACAGCATAAAACTTCTTCCACCATGGCATGTGGGACTAGTACAAACTTTACCCACAAAAAAACTACAATGTGTGGAATAACCACCACAAAAAAACAGGGTGCTCCTCAACAGAAAAGCACTACCCTAAACCGCAACAAAAACTGTGGTAACGAACGCAACAATGCATTAACTTAAAGGTACTGCGTTTTTACCCAAAAAAAACAGGAAAAAAGGAAAAAATTGCATATGCAATTGCAACTATACAGCCGACTGCAAAAGTTGGTGGCCAAAACAGGCATCACCCGATGCACTGACATCTACTGACCAGGTCGCCGCTTTAAACACTTGAGCGACAGACGCTTGATGTCGGAAGGCCCAAGATGTTTTTCGATTGCCCTTGTGGAGAGAGCCATGACCGGAAAGGAGGGCACCTGCCCCTTCAAGGCGTAGGCTTGTACTACAATCTGTCTGAGCCATGGCCGACGAGACCGCCATGCCTTCTTTGGACCAGCCACCGAAACAAACAGTGAGTCTGACTTCTGGAAGGGAGCCCTGGCAGACAAATACACCTTCAGAGCCCGAACCACGTCCAGAGCATGAAGGGCCACCTCCTTAGGATGTGTCGGCTTAGGACACAGAGATGGTAACACAATGTCCTCATTGATGTGAAACGCTGAAACTACCTTCGGCAGAAAAGATGGTTGCGAACGCAACACCGCCTTATCCTTGTGGATAACCAGGTAGAGTGACTTGCAGTACAAGGCCGCCAGTTCCGGAACCCTCCTGGCTGATGTGATGGCCACTAGAAAGACCACTTTGGGAAAGAGTCAACAGGGGAATCTCTCTGATATTTTCAAATGGCGGTTTTTGAAGCGCTGATAATACCAGGTTCAGATCCCACGGTTTCTAACGGTGGACGCACCCGAGGGACTACATGTCGCACCCCTTGAGCAAAAGTACCCACTAGAGAGTGAGACGCCAGAAGTCGCTGAAAAAGGACAGCCAAAGCCGATTTCCTGACAGACTCCATGGCAGCCTACGTGTGGGTTTAGTCCCGCCTCCATTACCCTATAGGACGACACTCCCATAAATCTTTGCTCCCTGCCACAGGCCGTGTTCTTTTTTTGTCCTCCTCCATAGGACTTAACATGTGTCTTTTTACCCTAAAGACTTACTTTTTTCTGCGTTACGGACCGGCCGTGCGACTTGGAAGTCGCAAATTTCCAATAAGCTCTAGCTACTAGCGGAGTATGGAAAAGGGGCATATGGAAGAGACGCTGAAGAGGTGTATGCCTGGTCACTGACAGGTGAAACCGCGTTTTAAGTCGTGAACCTTGCTACTAGCAGGTGACTGTTCGCCCCCAACCTCCCCCCTCTCAGAAGTCCGGCATGTGTGGGGACCTACCTCGGCTGGTGTCCGTCTACTGGAGTGGTGAGCCATTTTTCTTTCCATGGCAGCCTGTATTTGTCTGTTGTCTGCTTTCTTTTTTGTGCAGTGTCCCCCCGTTTTTTCATCTCCCCATACAGCGCCGTGCAGTGTATCTGGCTTGATTGGGCGGCTGGTTTCCGTGCGTTCCAGCCGCCCAGTTACTTCCTCGTTCGTCGCTCGGTCGTTCTGCGCATGCGCCAGACCGGAGCGAGGACGAGGCTTGGTTCGCGCATGCGCGATGCGGGCTTCGCGCATGCGCACTAGCGTTTTAGTGACGAAAATCGTGACGTCATTATGGCGGCAAATTTAAAACCGGAAAACAGCTGGTAGTATCCCTGGGATGTTTGTGAAGCCTGCAGCATCATTCCTGAGCTTTGATTCTTCTGTTTTAAGGTATGTGTCTTTATGGGATCAGTTTTTTCTCTGCCTCCTTGCTGTTTTCTGTATTTAAATTAGGCTGTTTTTTCTCCAGCCCTGATGGATCCTGTGGATGCCTCACTGCCTGCTAGTGGCCAGCCCCCTCGGAGAAGGTACTTCTTTTGGGGTTACCTGCCGGGGGGGGGGGGGGGAAGCAGTGGAACATTAGGGAATGTTCCACTAACACTGCTGGTTTGTTCTACAGCCCTTCTAGGTCTACTCAATGACGAAGTTCTCACCGAGGAAGTGATTCGTCTAAGTCCCACCGCCGGCATTCCTCTTCCAGGTCCAGACGACATGATTCTCCTGCGAGAACCAGTCTCCGTAGCCAGGAATCTTCCCGCCCTTCAACAGCTCGCCCAAGTCACGGAGCTGAAGGTGTATGCTGGGGGTGCAAGACGCAGGTTCCTGCTGACAAGTCCCTTTGTGATGACTGTTATATCAAAGCGACGGGTGAAAGGAGTGACTCTGACCAACAGCTAAGGTCTATGGTGGAAAGATTGGTTAAGGACAGTCTTAAGAAGTTTGAAGCCCCCCAGTTGTCTCCCATAGAGTCTCCAAGGTCTCCGGGGAGGGAGGCTCAGGCCCAGGACACTTGGGATTCCTCGTTGCCTAGCCATCCATCTGCTGTCCTTTCAGAAAGTGAATCTGAGGAGGAAGAGTCTGGTTCAGGTTTTGACTTTGCCCTGCTCCCTCCCTTGGTCAAAGCCATTAAGGAAACACTGAACTGGGAAGAGCCGGTAGTGGCCCCGGCAAAACAAAGACAATTTTTCAAACAATTGAGGAAAGAGCGTATTAGCTTCCCCTTCCTCTCAGAACTGGGAGAAGTGATTTCAGATGAGTGGAGTAAGGTAGAGAAAAAGAATTCTCTTCTTTCTAAGATTCAGAGACTTTATCCTTTCAAGGAAGAAGAGGTTAAGAATTTGGAGTCTCCCCCTCTAGTGGACGCAGCGGTAATGCGATTGGGCAGGCATGTGACCCTTCCCCTGGAAGACACAGTCTCTTTTAAGGACGCTTTGGATAGGAGAATTGATTCTGACCTAAAGCGGATCTACCTTACGGCTGGCATGGCCTGTAAGCCGGCTTTGGCCTTAGCGGCTCTGTCTAGAGCAATGGAGGTTTGGTCCAATAATGTTGATGATTCACTCAGGAATGTTTCTGAAGATCTGGCCAGGAGTTCTCCCATTCAGGAAATGAGACTTCAGCTTTCCTGGGAGAATCCTCGATCGACATTATCCGTCTGGTGGCTCGAGTTATGCTCTCATCTGTAACTGCCAAGCGTGCCCTTTGGCTCCGTCCTTGGTTGGCCGATCCTGCTTCTAAGCAGGTTTGGTGTCGTATTTCTTTTGACGGTTCTTCCCTTTTCGGCAATAAGCTGGATAGTGCCATAACTCGAGCCACTGGGGGAAAGTCGGGGTTTCTTCCCCAGGATAGACGCCTGCAGAGTCAAAGAAGATCGTTCCCTAGGAAGCAGGTTCAAGATCGTGCTAGGGAGGCACGCACTTACAGGCCTGGACGAGAATTTTCCAGATCTTGGAGGTCCAGACAGACATCTCTCAAGAAGTCTGCGAAAAGCAGTTCAATGGGGGAGAAGGAGCCGACTAAGTCCTTTTGAGATCAAGCCCGTCCAGGCGGTCCGGGTAGGAGCACGTTTGTTCCACTTTCGACACGTTTGGGCGGCCTTGATCCAGGATTTTTGGACCATCAAGACGGTTTCCTCCAGACACACGTGGACGTTCAGCAGTGTACCCAAACTCAAATGTGTTCCCACATCCATTCCAAAATCGGAAGAAAAAAGACAAATTCTTCTAGCTTACATAAAATCTTTGTTGGATCAAGGCGCCGCTATTCCTGTTCCAGATGTCCAGCGCGGCAGGGGAATGTATTCACCTTTTTTCCTGGTCCAGAAGAAGAACGGTACATGGAGACCTGTAATAGACCTGACGCATCTAAATCGCTACATAAAAAAGGAAAAGTTCAAAATGGAAACACTGTCCACGATTCAACAATCAGTTCAGCCAGGGGACTGGCTTGTCTCAATAGACCTCAAAGACGCCTATTTTCACGTCCCAGTGACCACAGAGTTCCAACAGTTTCTTCGTTTTTCCATTGGCCAGTTCCATTTACAGTTTACTTGCCTTCCTTTCGGACTGTCAACCTCCCCTCGCACTTTCTCGAAAGTCCTTCTGGCAGTTGTAGCCTTGTTGAGAGTCAGAAAGATCCGGATTCATCATTATCTAGACGATCTGCTTCTTCTCGCTCAGGACAAGGATTGTCTCTTGAGCCACAGGGTTCAAGTCATTGCAACCCTCAAAGAATTCGGTTGGCTCCTGAATGTAGAGAAGAGCCAGTTGGTTCCTACACAGTCTCTCGTGTTCCTCGGCGCCCTGTTCAACACGGCAAGAGGTACCATCTCTCTACCCGAGGAGAAGATTGCAGTAATACGAGACAGGATCCACCTAGCTCTCTCCTCATCTCGTCTCAGTGCTCTTCATTGCCTAAAGATCATTGGCACGATGGTGTCTACTATACCGATGGTGAAGTGGGCACAATGGAGGATGCGCCCCTTTCAGGTGGGGTTTCTCCGTCAATGGTCGGGAGAGAAGGCCCAGTCCATCGAAGTTACTCAGACCATGAGAGGTTCCCTCCTTTGGTGGCTTCGTCGGGAGAATCTACTGAATTGTCATTCTCTTCTGCCAATCAAATGGATCTCAGTGACGTCAGATGCCAGCAACAAAGGCTGGGGGGCACATTGTCTGTCGGAAGTGGCTCAGGGCATTTGGGACTTTCCCTCTCGGGGAATAGTGTCGAATGTGTTGGAACTATGAGCAGCCTTCCTAGCGCTGTTGGCATTTCCACATCTGATAGTGGGTGCATCCGTAGTCCTCAGGCTGGACAATACGACTGCGGTCGCATACGTGAGGAAGCAAGGGGGCACCAGAAGTCGGTCTTTGCTGAAGGAAGTGGATCCAATAATGCGTTGGGCCCAGAGGAACCTGTCCAACCTAACAGCAGCCTATGTACTCGGAGTCCTCAATGTCCAGGCGGACTTTCTATCACGAGTCCACTTGGACAACAACGAGTGGACCCTTCACGAAGAAGTGGTCCAGTGGGTTCTATCCCTGGGGATGTCTCCAGAAGTGGACCTATTCGCCTCTCATTTCAACAAGAAGCTAACAAGGTTCTATTCAAGGTTCAAGGATCCGCAGGCCTACGGGATAGATGCCCTAACAGAGCAATGGCGATTCCACAAGGCATATGCCTTCCCTCCAACGCCAATCATCTTCCAATTCCTGAAGAGACTCAGATGGGAAGGAGTAGAAGTATTGGCAATAATCCCGTACTGGCCCAACAGGCCCTGGTTTCCTCTCCTATCCCTGCTCAGCTTTCAGGACCCGGTTCCTCTTCCGTCCAGGCGGGACCTTCTCTCCCAAGGGTCGGTTCTCCATCCATGTCCGGCTCAACTCCGGTTGAAGGTCTGGTTCTTGAGAGGGGAAGGCTGGAAGCTCTAGGGTGTCCTAAGGAAGCCATCCCCACTCTCCTAAGTGCAAGGAGAAGAAGCACTAATAAAGTGTATGAACGAATTTGGGCCAAGTTCGTTTATTATGTGTCCTCCAGAACCAGTTCCTATGTTTCACCCACAGTTCAAGATGTGTTGGGGTTCCTGCAATCAGGTTTGGACTTACCTTTATCAGTTAGCTCCCTTCGGGTTCAAGTTTCAGCTATTTCTGCTTTTACAGGGGGCCAGCCACGCTCTTATTCAGCAGTTTTTTAAGGGTGCTGTAAGATTGAGACCCCAAAGAAAACCCAGATTCCCTAAATGGGATCTACCTCTAGTCCTGGACTTCTTTTCTCTGCTCAGTAAGGATCTCTCCATCCGAGAACTTACCTTGAAAACCGCGTTCCTGGTGGCGGTCACCTCAGCGAAACGAGTTTCGGAAATTCAAGCTCTGGGAGTCAAGGAGCCTTTCCTAACCTTTTTTCCGGACAGAGTGGTCCTAGTTCCAATGTTGGGGTCAAACCCTAAGGTCACTTCGGTCTTTCATGATAATCAGGAAATCTCTCTACCCTTATTCAGATCCTCGGATTCCTCAGAAATTCATCCACTTGACGTTGGACGCTCTTTAAAGCTCTACTTGGAAGCTACAGCTCCGTTCCGGCAGTCGGACTTCCTGTTCGTTCTGTTCTGTGGAAAGAACAAGGGCACTAGAGCATCAGTCAGGGCAATTGCAGCATGGATAGTTCAAGCGATCCAGTGGGCATACAGAGAAAAGGGCTTGGCTCCTCCTCAGGCGGTGACGGCACATTCGACCAGAAGTCTTTCTACCTCGTGGGCAGCTTCTCGCCATGTGGCCCCTGACGTGATATGCAGGGCAGCCTCGTGGTCTTCCATTCACACCTTTATGTCTCATTATTGTGTTGAGCCAGCGGCTTTATCCTCAGTTGATTTTGGAGTTAAAGTTTTGTCAGTTGACGGTGTCAAATAAATCTTTGTTAAGCAGCATTTTTTGCCCACCCTGGTGTGTCTTGGCGAGTTATTTCCCACACGTAGGCTGCCATGGAGTCTGTCAGGAAAACGGAAAATTTATGTCAAATACTTACCGTCATTTTCCTTTCCTGATGGACTCCATGGCAGCAGAAGTTCCCTCCCAAATGGCTTGAGTAGGATAGTTACCGAACACGGCCTGTGGCAGGGAGCAAAGATTTATGGGAGTGTCGTACTATAGGGTAATGGAGGCGGGACTAAACCCACACATAGGCTGCCATGGAGTCCATCAGGAAAGGAAAATTACGGTAAGTATTTGACAATAAATTTTCCGTTATTTGTCCTTTAATGGTGCTTAACGCCAATTTCTGGTCCACTCCTTGCTCAAGAAACAGCAGGATCCTGGATATAGAAAAGGAGCGTGGACGCTATCCTTTCTCCTCACACATAGAGATGTAGGCCTTCCAGTTACGAAGGTATATCTTTCGAGAAAATTATTTCCATGCTCTCAACATAGTTGGGATCACTGAGTCCGACAGACTCCAGTTCAACACCTGGCTCTCAATAGCCATGCCGTTAAAGCCAGAGATGGTAAAGCAGGATGGAGAATCGGACCTTGAGACAGAAGGTCCTCTCGCAACAGCAGTCGCCAGGGAGCGTGTGCCACCAGGCTCACTAGGTCTGCGTACCAGGGCCGCTGAGGCCAATCTGGGACAACCAGTATTACTGGGATCCCCTCGGCTACCACTCTGCGAAGCAGACATGGTAACAGTTTCAGTGGAAGAAAGGCATAGATCAGCTGGAACTGATCCCACGAGCCACCAGCGCGTCTGACGTGTCTGCCCATGGATTTCTTGTCCTGGACACGAATCTTAGCACCTTCCGATTGAGACAGGAGGCCAGAAGCACCTTCCGATTGAGACAGGAGGCCAGAAGATCCACGTCTGGTGTGCCCCATCGCAGGCACAGTAGCCTTAACACCTCCGGATGCAACGCCCATACTCCTGGGTCCAGCATCTGAAGAAGACTTAGATAGTCCGCCTGCCAGTTCTCAACACCCGGGATGTAAATGGCCGACAGGGCCGGTACATGTCGCTCTGCCCACTGAAGTATGTGAGCAACCTCCCATGCGGCGGTGAGCTTCTTGTTCCTTCCTGGTGATTGACGTATGCCACAGCAGTGTCATTGACCATGTGGAGAGGCAGAGCCTGATCGCTCTCCGTTCGAGCAGATTGATCGGCAACTTGGATTCCTCCGTCGACCAGAGGCCCTGAGTCGACTGAACTCCCATCACTCCACCCCAGCTGAATAGGCTGGCTTCCGTTGTGATCACCGTCCATTTCAGAGGTAGGAACGACTTCCCGGACTAAAGCACCGGGGACCTCAGCCACCAAATCAGGGAACCCCTGACTAACTGTCTCACATGGATCTGTCGATCCAGGGACAATGGAGATTTGTCCCACCTTGTCAAGATCTCCTTCTGCAGGACTCTGGTGTGGAACTGGGCATATGGTACTGCCTCGGAGGAGGCCACCATGAATCCCAGAACTCGCATGCAGAAGCGCAGAGATGACCACTTGTGATTCATCAGCAGTTTTACCGCGGATCTGAGAGTTTGCAGCTTGTCTGAAGGGAGAAACACTCTCGCTTCCCTGGAATCCAGCAGCAAGCCTAGGTACTCCAAACGCTGAGTCGGTACTAACACCGACTTTTTGTAGGTTCAACAGCCACCAAAATTATTGCAGGGTCTGCATGGTGATTGCCACATCCTCTTCTAACTCTGAGGCAGAAGAAGCTCTCGGGAGGAGATTGTCTAGGTAACCCATGATCGCGATCCCGCGTTGCCGTAGCGACGCCAACACAGGAGCCAATACCTTGGTAAAGACTCTGGGGGCTGATACCAAACCAAAAGGGAGAGCCACAAACTGGTAGTGGGCTTCCCCGACCACAAATCGCAGAAACTTTTGATGCCAGAGGCATATGGGTATGTGCAGGTACGCATCCTGGATGTCTAAGGACACCAGGGAGTCCCCTTGACTGAGCGAACTGATTCCATTCTGAACCTCTGCACTTTCACAAAGTGATTGAGGGCTTTTAGATCCAAGATTGGACGTAGCACTTCCTTCTTGGGAACTACAAACAGGTTTGAGTAGAACCCCTGGAAACGTTCCAATTCCAGAAGAGGTACAATCACCCCGAGATTCAGCAGGTCCCTTACTGTCCCCAAGAGGGCCTCCCGGCGAACCGGGAGAATGGGTAAGCTGGAGGGGAAGAATCTGTTTTGCGGCCAAGAGAGGAACTATCTTGTAGCCATAGGAAATCAGATCGCAGACCCATTAGTCGGACAGTCGAGAGGACCACCGGGCTGAAAACTCCCGAAGGCGACCCCCCACCCAAGTCATAGGTGGGGGCAAACCTTCATGCGGTAGCACTTTTGTTCACAGGCTTGTTAGGCTTGCGGTTCCAGGGACGTTTCTGTCCTTCCGTCGTCGTCTTATCGGGCTGGGGACGTTTAGCCGAAGTTCCGGGCGGACGAAAAAGCCGTTTGTGAGCGGAAAAAGAGGGCCCTTGCCTACGGCGTGGCTCCTTAGCCTTCCTAGCCTGTGGGAGTAGAGTACTCTTACCACCTGTGGCATTCTTAATAATGTCATCCAAAGTGGCTCCAAAGAGCCGGTCACCAAGGAAAGGAAGATTCGTCAGGGCTTTTTTGAATGCCTGTTCAGCACACCAGCATTTCAACCAAATCAGGCGCCTCAGCACTACTGCTGACACTGAAGCCCTGGATAACAGAGGGAGGGTATCCAGGGCTGCGTCACAAATGTACTTGGTCTGCTAGTTCCATGCAGACAGGAGAAGCCTGTTCTCCCAATTCGCAGCGCAACAGTTTTGCCCACTCAGTTAGTGTCTGCGACACAAGTGCGGATGCCAGTACTGGTCGCATGGGTGACCCCACAACCGTAAACAAGGAATGAGCCACTGCCTCAGCCTTCCTGTCCGTGGGACCCTTAAATGCAGGAGTCCCCTCTATCGGGATTGTGGTTACTTTGTTTAACCTGGATACTGGGGGGTCCACGACCGAAGGCTCAGACCACTTTTTGAGAAGGCTCTCCTCAAAGGGGCAACGTACCTCCATGTATTTGGGGGACCGAAAAGGTCTGTTGTGGTCGACCCCATTCCTTGTAAATGAACTTGTCAAAATAAGTCAGATACGGGAACACCTTAGGTGAATGGCTGGCTTACAGGACCCAAAAGGGACCGCTACATCAGCAGAGGGATCTGCTGGCTCCTGAATCCTGAGGGTATCATGCACAGCTGTGATAAGTGCTCCAACAAGCGATTTGTCACGCACGGACCAGGACGGGGACTCAACCTCACTGTCTGAACGGTACAGGTCAGCGTCATCTGAAACGACAGAGCAGGGGTCACCAGCCTCAGCAGGGCCCGAGTCTGCATCAGCGCCATTCCCAGAGGACGGGGAGCAGGGGCCGCTTTTTAGCACCTTGCGCCCATGTACCACCTCCATCTTGGCACGAACGAATTGAGGACCACCGACAGAGCGTCCAAGGGCACTGCGCATTCTGCAGGCGAACTGGTTGCAATTGCCTGGATTTCGGAGGAAGAAACACCAGTTTCTGAAGCCATGTTGACCCTACCCTGTCTGCCACCTGAAGGGGACTTAGGACAGTGATGGTCCCACCCTCCTTACTGCTGCTGGCTCTTTCCCGCAGGACTCACCACCCTGACAGGTTCTGCGCTGTCCAGCAAGTAGTGCCCGTGTTCTCTGTCAGCTCCCAGGTGCAGAGGAATCCGCTCTGTGTGATTCAAAGCTGCTGCTAATGGCGCTGAAACCGCTCTGCAATGTGTTCAGGCTCAAAGAAAATGGCCGCCCAGCGTCCAGCCTAAGGACATAAAGCACTGGGAAAATGGCTGCCGGATCACAGAATGCTGTCTCTAGAGAAGCTGAAATAACGTGCTCAGGCTTCTAGAAAATGGCTGCCGCCGTCCAGTATAAGGACAAATCACAGGGAAAATGGCTGCCGAGACACAGGAGAGCATGATTACCCTTGCCCATACCTAAGATGGCCGCTGACACTGAAAAACAATGAGGGACAGAACTAGAAAATGGCGGTGATCAGCGCTGCAGATATCACAGGCACCGCCTCACAGGCACGCCCAGGGACATGAAAAACACCACTCAGGACACAGCCAGGCAGCGCAGCCCCCCGAAAGGTGAGAGCCCCTGCACATGACACACACTGCTAAGCAGCCACATGCAGTATCCCCCACAGGGAGGGGGGAGGGAAGACTGGGACAGGGAGAGAAGAGAGGGAGGTGAGGGACCCCCGAACTGACCTCCCAGAGAATGCCCAGCTGCTCAGCCTCACCGAGGCAGGGAGAGCTGTAGTTACCAGTCCTGAAGAGCTGGGAGACATTCCATTACAGACCCACTCTCTGATCAGTACAGGGTGGCTGCTGGCTTCAGCACACTGTGATGCAGACATCAGTAGCCCGGTCATATGTGCGCCCCAGAGCATAAAAGCTCACCGACCACCTCTGGAGCTGAGATACATCATGGCCGTCCTAGCACGTAGCTGAGACCTGCACACGCTCTCTGGCCGGGCGGGGGAGACTACAAGGATAAAAGTATCCAGCCCGTCACCCCTGTTGATAGCAGATCACAGGATCTTTCATCTTGCGCAAAAATCAAAGCTTCTGCAGAAAAACCACAGACCGATGGGCCTGCAGGGTTCCTAGGTCCTTCTCCTTCACTAGGCAAAACAAAACTGAGGCTGCAGTAGCATGCTGAGGGGTTGTTACCTCAGGGACCGCCCCTTGGGCGGAACTAGAAAGTTCTAGTTTTATTATCACATGTTAACATGTAATGCCTAGTCCTCTCCTGAAGGTGGCATAACAACCCAATGGTCTAAAGAGAGAAGCTGTGTCAGTCGGTGAATATAAGAGAAAAAAGCACAGATCTGAAAGGGCCCAGACACTCATGACTGTAACAATCCATAGCAATCTCTTTTTCACACCATAATCAGAACAAGATGCTTATTTATAACTGCAATAGAAGAGACAAAATATACAAAATAGACACTTTTGCCCCCAAAAGCCAATCAGGCTTCACCTTTTATTATATGGAAAACAAATGTAAGTAAACTGGTTGACTGGGCATAAGCTTTAGTGGACTAACAGGTTTGGTTTACTTTACCGTTACATACCAGTTTCTTTAATTAATAGAGCATTCAAATCTTCTATTGGAGTTGGACCTGAAACACAGAACACAATTCTTCATTGACAAAATTACTTTGAACAAAACAATATGCTGCAAAGTAGAGAAGACTAGCATTCCAAATGAATGTTTTAAGGGGTTATGTTGTGTAAGTGTTAAGTGTCATTTGCGATGAAATTCAGAAGTACCTCCAACATTTGTTTTGCCCCTTATGAAGTCTCAGCTATAAGGACTTTTGACTGGCCTTTCCTTCATTTACTGTTGCAAAAAAAATTCTTTGCAATGGTAAGCAGAGAGAACTTTGTTAGCTAGACACTGCGCTGTGCATTTTATGAATAGGATGTAATATGAAGATGGGGCATTGCTGTGTTCAGTGGAGAGTAGTATGTACTATCACCTATAAACCTTTATTTTTATTTATGTTTTCATTCAGTCAGCAGGCTAAACGAAAAAAAAACTTTCTACCATTCACCTCATCTCTGCCAGGACACTGCATACCAAAGGCGGCACCCGATGCAGTCAGAATACACTGATCAGAGGCTGAAGCTGCAGATTGAGAAAACTCTCCAGTATGTCCCTATCAGTTCTTTTGAGCAGGGATGACAAAACATTTATCAAAATTCGCCTGGTCCCTGCTGAATTTTGATGAGAGTATGGCCAGCTTTTGTCTTCTTAACTGAGGATGATCCTTGAAACTAAAGCATGCCATAGATTACATTATTTTCTTTCCTTCAGCCACAGTTTTAAGGAAAGAAAAAAAATTGCTCGATTCCCCTGTCAACACAGTCAGTATTGATAGGGGAATCCCTCCTGCTGCGCTATTGTATTTTGACAGTGGGAGGTTTCTCTGTCATGAAAATATAATGATCACTGCTGGCGGCTATTGTTACTGGCAGTGATCGCACAAGAAAACAGGCTGGTTGTACTGAAGTCAAACAATAGATCAACTTCTATACGACCAGCCTGCCCATAAAATTTTGATCTGTCTATGGTCAGTCTTACAGTAAGTGATTGCCTGACTCATGCTGATAACACATGCTGTCCACTGTTCACATTCCTATATTTACAGGGCTTTGCTACGTGATACTGCTGAGCATACTCAGGAGACAACAAGCGCTGTCAGCGTGAGATCAAGCATTTGCCAGAACCACCATTTTCAGACTTCAGGTGACCTTTCACATCTTCCCCCCCAGGTCGAAAGACATCATTAGTAAGTAAAAATAAATAATGAAGCAAATATAAATCTGCCCTCAGTTGGATAAGTCCATTTATAACAGATTCTCTTCAACTCTCTTCCACAGATTTATCTAGCAGCGCTGCCACATACAAATAGCATGACATGAAAAAGCAAAACCCAAATTATAACTTTCATCATAGCTTTCTAAATTATTTACATGTACAATAAAGAAAGGTGTTGATTGCATAAGTATTCACCCTGTTTGCTGAAAATCATAGAACAAGAATTGCCTTCAGTCGCATAACAAGTTGAATAAGAGTCCACCTGTGTGCATTTAAAGTTGTAATGATCTTGAAATAAATAAACTTTTTTTTTTTTCCCTAGAAGGCCCAGAATTTTATAAAGAATACATCTAAACAGGCAGTATCGTGATAATCAAGAGACTATCAAAACAAGTCTAGGATGCAGTTGAAGAACCATCAAGCAGGATTTGGTTTAAAACCCCTTAAAGTGGTATTAAACACAAAACCAAAAATGTATATATTGCAGCTTACCAATCAGATGTGGTGGCTGTATTTGTTTTCCTTTTTTAGGCTTATACCCCTTGTTTTCCCCTGGTGCCCCTGCAGGGAGAAGATGCGGAGATCCGAACCGTGTATGGCCAGCCTTACTGGCTAGGCCAAAATGTAAACAACAAAAGAAAAAAAAAGTCTAAAAAAAGAAAACTAATAAAGCCATCACATCTAAGAACTAGTAAACTGCAATATAATACATTTTTGCCTTTGGGATTAATACCAAATTAAACTCTCAACGTCCCCCAAAAGCACATTTAATCTTACATTAAAAAATGGAAATAATAGGACACAATGGATACTGCTTACAGAAGATTGTCCAATAAAATCTAGTGATTGGTTAAGCAGTGCATTTTTCCCAAAGGGTTGGTAGCTGAGAAAGAATAAACCATCCATAGAACCCCTTGTAACCTTGATTGTCCACAAAGCTGGACTTTATAGAAAACCAATCTAATCAAACTATAGATCAGGACCCAGACTGGGTCATGTACCTGTTTTGATGAGTTCTCCCTTGACTGTGTAGCCTAGTTAGTCATTGTTATTTGACATAGTATGATTTTAATGACATTTTGGTAATAGATATTTTTCTTATGTTCTGGTACAGTAAGAATTTTTCTGTTTGAGACCTCAGATTAAAATTATGTGATAGAGGGATGAAAAGAAAGCCATTTAGGCCATTTTGGTGGCAAACAGGTGCTTATGAAAACAATGAATATTTGCTTGTCTGTGAATATAGTTGCGTTGAGCAGAGCAGTAATAAGCATGGCAATTTGTCCAGTGTAAAAAGTCCTACACAAGCTTTATGTGATTAATAAAAGTTAAAGCTAGTCTTACTGCTTAAAATGTAACACACCAAGTATCAAAAGAACTAGCGCAATGTGCATGTATGAAAAGCATATTGTTAATAAAGGCCGGTACAGACTATAAGTATTTTTTCGTACAACCCAGTGGGTTGAACAAATAACTACTGTCAGCTCTGGTCAGGGACACTGTACTAATGATCCAACATTAGTGCAGCAATCTCCCCCGCTGTGCTATTGTGTTCTGACAGGATCTGACAGGATCAGCACGCTTTGCCATTGGCTGGCAGCGTTGAATGGGAGTCAGTTGGCTGCTGTTTTTTCAGTATGCATGGCTGATAGAAGCCGGCCAATGAGCCAGCTTCTGACGAACAGACCGACATACACATGGGCCGAATGTCAGCCATTTTTTTTTTTTTTTAACCAGCTGATGTCTCCCCAGCTTTGGAGTCTAAAAGCTAGCAACAAAACTATGTAAATTTTGGCCAGGTCCTGATCAACTGGCTGAAATTTGATTTCTGGGTGGCCCTGTCACTACCTTCCCACTCTATATCCTTAGATTAAAAAACTGAAATAGCCAGACAAAAAATCGTCAGCACAACAGTGGCTACTGATGCTGGCTGTAATAACACAATAGCAGCAGAGTTTCTTCCATGTGTGCTATATATTGTGGATGGGGCAATGTTACACCTTTTTCTAAAAAAAGCCTGTGTATAGTTAAAAAAAAAAAAATAGTACATTGCATGAGAGGGAAAGGCTTTTACCTTGAAGAGTATGAACCATGTCTAAGAGTACAGGCATCAGAGTCTGGCTATATTCATGAAAGATGTCAATAAACAGCACCTCTGAACACGGCTGCAGAAAGAGACAGAAATTAGAATGCATCTTATTTGCAGGTTTTTCCTGTCAACACTGGATAAGTAAAAAAAAAACAATAATTTCTATAATGTTAACGTGACTGTGGCGTAACGGTCCCAGCATCCCGATTGAGTGCTCCTGTCAGTATACCGCTTCCTGCAGTTTGGATATAGATACCAGATATTATAGCTGACCATACAAGAATAGCCAACAAATAGCTTGTATGAAGCTTGTATGAAGACTGAAATAGTTTATTGAACAAACTCACACAAAATATATACCCCCACCAGGTCATGTGAGCCTGATTAGAGCATTGTATGCAGATGGAATAGTATACAGAAATATAAATAGAATAACTAAAGAACAACCAACACAAACAGTATACTACTTCCCCACTAGCAACTAACAGCCAACAGCGATTTAATTAACTTGAGCTTATTAACTAGTCACTTAAACCAGCCTAGGTGACTCAGTGCCCACCCAGATTAATGTTGTGATTAATCAGACAATAGATGACCATATTAACAATTAAACATGGGACAGACATGCTTATCAGAAACCACATAACACCTTAATAAACAGACAATAGTAGGAGACTACCAGTAACAGACTGTTTGGCTGCTACATTGGAGTACAATACACATTCTTCGAAATATAGGCACATAGATGAGTAAACAACACATATTATGGCAAACGACCCCAGTGGTTTGAGCTGAATACATTAACATCTACAGTCATTGTTGGTTTGAGTCATAGAGGCCCAAGTATTAATATGGAACCTTCAGTCCCCAGAGTCTGTAGGCAGGCCACCATATTCCCACCGCCCATTAACCTGTACAAGATT
The DNA here is from genome assembly GCF_037356315.1 of Lithobates pipiens. Taxonomy (NCBI): domain Eukaryota; kingdom Metazoa; phylum Chordata; class Amphibia; order Anura; family Ranidae; genus Lithobates; species Lithobates pipiens. Next base: position 185,859,849 of record NW_027507790.1, on the reverse strand, counting down.
AATATTACCTCTTTCCATCCATTCCAGAAGGGAACCTTTATTGTCCTTATTCAGAGAATTAATCCAAACCATGCTCTCAGCGTCCATTAAAGCGGAGGTCCACCCTAAAATGGACCTCCGCTCATCGGAATCCCCCCCCCCCTCCGGCGCCACGATTGGCACCTTTCAGGGGGGAGGGGGGTGCAGTTACCTGGATAATCCAGGTAACTGCACCCACTTCCGGGATAGCTGTCTGCGGAAAGGGGCGTAGATTACGCCCCTTTCCGCAAGTGCCCGCCCCTTTGCGCAAGTGCCCCGCTGCCTGCTGGGAAACACACAGATCCCAGAGGCAGCGGGGACCATCCTGATTGCGCTGCGCGCCTCGCGCATGCGCAGTAGGGAACCGGGAAATGAAGCCGAAAGGCTCCATTTCCTGATTCCCATACCCAAGATGGCGGCGGCAGCACCCGAGTGTCGATCTAGAGATCGGCTTCGGGTGCCGACATCGCGGGCGCGCTGGACAGGTAAGTGTCACTATTTTAAAAGTCAGCAGCTGCAGTATTTGTAGCTGCTGACTTTAAAAAAAAAAAAAAAAAAAAAAACGCGGAGTCCCGGCGGACTCCCGCTTTAAGTAGTATTCCATCATGTTCTCAGTCACCCTGTACCTCTAATAGACACAGAGGGAATTACAGATAAGAGAGGCCTGTGGAGCTGAACAATGAGTTTCCCAAACTCTCTAAAGTAAGCTGGGTTCCATGAACCCCGCCCCCCCCCCCCCCCAAAGTAACGTCCGTCTACAACGGATAATAAAACATTTAACATGCATTTGCTGTTTTTTTCCCGGAAAAAAAAAAATCCTCCACTGCATTTACTTTAGAAAGTTTCACCTCGGTTGCGCGGACACACTCCCTGTTCTATATATTCCCCCATTGCTGAGACCTATAAAGTCCTCTTCACGTGCCTTTCCTGCAATGTACTTCTACTGTACGTGCCTCGCTCCAAGCAGTGAAAATACAGGGACTATGAAAGGGACATAGAGCCGCTCTCAATCCCCTCTGTGGAGGAGGAGAGATGTGGTTCTTGCTCATTGTATCCCTCCTGCGCTATCCGTGTGTATGGCCCTTACACAGCTGCAATTACATCTGCAGTACAGAGTATCACATGTTTAAACTGAGAAAATGTACCATTTTAAGAAAAAAATAAGGTAATTCTGAAGTTGGTGGCAACATGTCTCAAAAAAGTTGAGACAGGGCAACAAAATGCTGGCAACTTAAGTGGTACTAACAAGGAAGAGCTGGAAGAACATTTTGAAATGAATTTGCAAGATGTCAGTAATATGATTGGGTATAAGAAGAGCATCTTATTGATTCAGAGTGTCTCACAAGATGGGCAGAGGTTCACCAATCTGTGAAAAACTGTGTCTAAAAATTGGTAAGCAATTTCAGAATAATGTTCCTCAATGTATAATTGCAATGACTTTAAATATATCATAATCTACAGTACATAAAATCATCAAAAGATTAAGTGAATCTAGAGAAATCTATGTGCAAGGGACAAGGCAAAAACGCAATACTGGATGCTCGTGATCTTCAGGCCCTCAGATGGCACCGCATTACAAGCTGGCATCATTTTGTGATCGACATCACTGTGTGGGTTCAGGGATACTTCCAAAAATCACTGTCTGTAAACACAGTTCACGGTGCCAACCAAAAATGCAAGGTATAGCTCTATCATGCAAAGAAAAAGCATTATATGAACACGATCCAGGACCATTAATATCTTCTCTGGGCCAAAGCTCATATAAAATGGTCTATTGCTATTGTGTGGTTAGACAAATTGAAATTTGACATTCTTTTTGCCAACCATCAGTGCCGCATCCTCCGGACTAAAGAGGAGAGGGACCTTCCGGTTTGTTATCAGTGCTCAGTTCAAAAGCATACATCTTTGATGTTATGGGAGTGAATTTGTTTGTAAACACCTTTGCATCAGGGCAAGTACATGAGTTTAATGAGAAAATGTTACAGAAAATGTTGAAACCATTTTTCTAATGGTTATACAGATTGTATTCCACATGTTCCAATAATTCCATAAATCTATTTTAAGATATTAAGATGCTACAGATTACAACATCCCCTGAAGTTATACAACACAGTGTTATCTTTATTAAATCTGAAAAGGGTAAATCTTGCATAGCATAGGAATATCTACTTGAATCTGAGGGGGTGTTTGCAGCCAATAAAAATAACCACTCTTCAAATATACTTTCCGACAGGTACCACTGTTCACAGCTAATATTATTTAAAGCGGTTCTTCACTCACTTTTAAATGTATTGCTCATGTTAAGGGCCAACTACGTTTTTTTAATAGGATATTAAAATGTTTTAATTTTCTCCGAAAGTACCTTTTTTGTGTGCGTTTACCTGCACATCCAGTTGTGGCTGGCTAGGCGAGTGACCTAATTAAGCTATCCCGTTGACTCCTGGGATATCTACATCATTGATCCCAGGAGTCTTTAGGCAGCCTGTTATCAACAATGTGCGCTGAGCAGCGTCAAGACCAGGAGATGCATGCTAGCTGCACAAAATCCCGGAATTTAATTGGTGCCAGTTTCAGATGCTCAAGATTGTAATGGCTGCCACCAAAATATATGCAGGGAGAATAAACTGCAGATTTTGCAAGTAAACATAGATGAAGTACTTAGTAAGAATCACAAGGATTTTTTTTTTTTATTTGGGTTTGAAGTCTGTAGCGCCTCTTCACTATACCACAGAAATGGAGTCTTTAAAATTAAAATGTCTTCTAATGGTATATTATAACAGGGAAAGGCATGTACATGGAGTACAAACTTTTCATAGTGCTACTCAAAGTATACCTGTCATGAGAGTAAGGGCTGCCATTGCAGACCGCTAACTGAAAATGCTAGCAGTCCTGTTGCCTTGATTACTGACTCCATTAATTCCTGTGTTACTGACTTTAAACAGTTATTTATACAAATAAGGAGAGTTCTTATTTGTATGCCTGTTCTGAATTTACATTTTTGCTCACCGGTATGGGGGAGGAGGTTTTTCCCTTTAAAATTGATTAGGCTTGCCTGTTGCTAAATGGTTAGCACTAATGATTTGCAATTCATCACATTCATTTTTTACAAGCAGAATAAAGAAAACACAGCATTCCACATCAGCTTTCAGCTTAATAAAACTTTGAATCCCTGCTTGTGACACAAGGGCCTCCATGTTCAGGACCAAGAACAGCAACCACTATAGACCTAAGCAGATATTGATCGTCTGATTCAAAGCATGGGCACATCCAAATAAAATGATAGTAACCACTAAAGCAGCTGAGAAATTAGGTACTCAAGTTTGAACTTTACAGAGGAACTTCAGGTAAAACATATACATTTCTGAGAATACACCTGCAGCATGTCAAAAGAGCAGTTATCCTATTGAGGAACTTCATAACTAAGAATCTGCATTTAAAAATAAGGCTGTTCTAGCATTACCCTTTGCTCTGAATGTGGCCATTTTAACTGTGGGCAAGCAAGGCCAGCACTGCTCTATTCCGGGTATTCTGTCTGTTTCTCTACCCTGCATTCAATGTTAAATATTGCAAATGCAAGCCAAGGGCATATAGCGGCTGCACCAATTCACTAAGCACAGCACTTCCAGCCCTTTGTGTACATGTTGCTATAGCAGTTCACTGCCATTGCTATAGAATCTTTTACACAAAGGGCAGGAAGCACACTAAGGACACAGTGCACCCAGGCCTGTGCACCAAAGTCACAGTGTTTCCAGCCTTTGGTCTACATGTTGCCATAGAAGCAGCAGTTTGCTGCTGCAGATATAGTAACTTTTACACAAAGGGTTCTGGAAAGCCAAATGCATCACTGACCACTCCACCCATCTCCGCCCTCCCCCAGCCGTTCTCCCTCAAAACAAACCTCATGATTTAAAAAAAAAAAAGTCCAAAAACTCCTGGGATTTGTGGCGATAATATCCCAGGCAGAAACTGGTTAAATCACAGGGCAAATTTAGTAACAAGATGTATTGCTAATTCCTATGATAGTATAAGGCCCCTTTCACACTGACGTCCCGTTCAGGCCCGCCTGTCAGTTTTTCAGGCGGACCTGAACGGGTGCTCCATAGAGCTCTATGGAGCGTCGGATGTCAGCGGTGACATGTCCGCTGACATGCGACCCGCTCCGATCCGAAAAAGTGTAACGGAGGAAAAAGCTATTTTTCCATCCGTCTGCGGATCGGATCGGGTGACGACGGACACTGCGGTCCGTCATCATCCGATCTCCCACAGTGTGCAGAGACGGACCTGACATCTCCCTGCTCAGCGGGGATCGACGGAGTGATCCCTGCTGAGCAAACGGATATCCACGGGGCGGATCAGAACTGATCCGCCCCGTGTGAAAGGACCCTAAGTATGCATTCTTTTTTTCTTAGTAATGGTCAGGCTATTTGTAACCACATTTGAGTCTGAACTGTTTCTTTATGGAGTTCAAATCCTTCCACCTAAAACACTGACTATCTGCAAATTACATAACCCTGAATTTGCTGTCAGAATTATATGAAACATAATACCGATTGAGCTGCATAAAGCAGTAGCTGCAGTTAGGTTTATGTGACAGTCAGCCTTACTGAGCGTCAAAGAGAAGGAGGAAATAAAAACATGTACGGAAAGGGAATATATATATATCAAAAATGAAAAATCCATGTAAAATTTTAAAGAAAGTATTGTGAAAAGGTCACTTTATTGGATAACAGATGAGAATAAAGAGGAATGACATTCTAAAGAAAAGACCCTAAGGACCTAAACCATGTAACTCTGTAACATTTTCCTGTTTAAACGCATGAGTAACAATGATACCTATTTTGAGAATTCAAAGAAAGGCCAAAGCTGAATAATTTAGAAAACATACCCTCAGACTGTATTTCCACGAGTCCCCGCCGCTCTCCTCCACTGCTACAAAACAAAAAACACACACTATTAATCATATTTGCTGTAAAAGTGTCTTTTTGTTTATCAACTCATGGGTCAGTCCACCCAAAAAGGGTATTCCTGCTAGGAGTGAAGAAGCCATTGAATTTTGGGACTGCCTGACCAAATACAAATTGCTTGGGTTGCATATATTGCAATGTGTGTGCTGACCTTAATACATACAGTCAGGGCCGCTTTTAGAAATCATGGGGCCCCGTACAGCCTACCCGACTGGGCCCCCTTTAACCCCGCCCTCGACCCCATCCTAGGCTCCTCACCTGACCCAACCTCTGCAGATTTGTCACCGTTTACATATGCACACGTGTTCATTATTGTGCATGAATACAGGGGGACAGAGGCAGTTTAATAATGTTTTCAATTTTATTTTATTACAAAATAAATGTACACTGTATCTTTAATTTCCTTTTGTATCTCTTTTATGAACAACATCCCTTCTGATAGCATAGGGCAGTAACAGGTCATCCTTCTGGAGAGGTCTGGAGTCTATTAGACCCCAAATCTCTCCTCTGGCCTCCAAAGCAGTTGATCAAACAAAGATCGATTTGATCAGATGTTTGTTTAAGCCAGTAATGGCTTGCTTATATGAGACCATGTAAGTAGGAAGCACATCATCAGCTCCTCTCACTGTGTCCCAGGAACTGGATGTTGCTGCCCACATCCTTAATGGGACCCCTGATTGAACGGGAGAGCAACGGTGGTAAAACCCCCTTCCACTGCCTGCAAAAGTAATCCAGGGGCTTCTTAGCTACTAAGATTACTTTTACTTTGTGTAGACTTGTTGGGGCTAAAAAAATAATATCCTGATCATTGCTGCTGCAGCCATGACCAAGATATCACCCTTCCAATCCAGCAATGTACCAATACATTGCTGGACAGAAAGTGGTTAAAGGGGGGTGATTGGGAGGCACATGTTTACTGCCCCCCCCCCCCCCCAAGGAAAGTGTAAAGTAGCATCATGATGATTATCAGAATTATGGAAATTACAGAGGTAGCACAGTCAGCATGTGCTCTGTCATGGATCTGTCAGTGTCACATGGCTTTTGGGTTCTGACTTTGTTAACTGTGTGTTACAAACTTTAACCCTGCAATAGCATACAGCAATAACAAAGTAAGCACCAAACAGCAATATGACACACTGACAGATCTATGACAGAGCACATGCTGACTGTGCTGCCTGCATGAGGATCATAATGCTGATAATCATGACCTGCTATGCTGTGTGTCAGTGTGTAAGCCTACCTATGTGAGACAGTGAGGATTCTATCTGCTGTTCTCCACTCACTCTGCAGTGCAGGTCCAGCCACGCTGTCCTCCAGGTTCTCCCTCTCATCCACTGAGCTGCCTGTTGCCTCACCTCAGTCTCAGCAGTCGGCATGGGAGGCGGAGCTAAGTGGAGCCTCATATTATCACTCCGCCAGGGAAGGCAGTGGCAGCCTGATCTATTTAACTAGCAGAGCAATATATGGTGAAGCTTTATGTACATGCGCCCGAAAAAGGAGAAATAGTCCAAGCGCTGTGCTCACCCTCTGTGCCCCTCTGTAGAACAGATGGGGCCCAGCAAAATGTAATTACAACCCCCCCTCTTTCTCTAAGCAAGTATTAGTGGGGGAGAACTTAGTTTAGAAAGCTCTAGTTTTTAATTTGCAGAAATTAACTGTAAAGCTGACCGGGCCCCCCTGTGGAGCTGATGGGGGCGGGCCCAGTACAACAGGGCTGGCTGTACTGGCCTATCAGCGGCCCTGCATACAGTATCTCACAAAAGTGAGTACACCGCTCACATTTTTGTAAATATTTTATTATACCCTTTCATGTGACAACACTGAGGAAATTACACTTTGCTACAATCTAAAGTAGTAAGTATATAGCGTGTATAACAGTGTAACTTTGCTGCCCTCTCAAAATAACTCAACACACAGCCATTAATGTCTAAACCACTGGCAACAAAAGTGAGTACACCCATAAGTGAAAATGTCCGAATTGGGCCCAATTAGCCATTTTCCCTCCCCAGTGTCATGCGACTCGTTCGTGTTACAAGGTCTCAGGCATGAATAGGGAGCAGATGTTATCGCTCTCACACTGGTCACTGGAAGTTCAATATGGCGCCTCATGGCAAAGAACACTCTGAGGATCTGAAAAAAAGAATTGCTGCTCTACATAAAGATGACCTAGGCTATAAAAAGATTGCCAAGACCTTGTAACTGAGCTGCAGCACAGTGGCCAAGACCATACAGTGGTTTAGCAGGCCAGGCTCCACTCAGAACAGGCCTCGCCATGGTTGACCAAAGAAGTCGAGTGCACGTGCTCAGCGTCATATCCAGAGGTTGTGTTCGGGAAATCGACTTATGAGTGCTGCCAGTATTGCTGCAGAGGCTGAAGGGGTGTGGGGTTATCCTGTCAGTGCTCAGACCATACGCCGCACACTGCATCAAATTGGTCTGCATGGCTGTTGTCTCAAAAGAAAGCCTCTTCTAAAGATGATGCACAAGAAAGCCCGCAAAGAGTTTGCTGAAGACAAGCAGACTAAGGACATGGATTACTGGAACCATATCATGTGGTCTAATGTAGGGATGCACCGAATGAGTTTTTTGGTGCCGAAACATATACCGAAAATGAAAAATACACTAGGCCGAGAACCAAAACCAATACCGAAAACAGCACCGATACCGAAAATGACTGTTTTTAAAAAATATTTTCATACAGGAGATGGCCAGAGACTTGGGACATGGTACAGGAGATGGACTGCAGACATTGTACGGGAGATGGTCAAAGACTGCAGACATGGTACAGGAGGTGGTCAGAGACTGAAGACATGGTACAGGAGATGGTCAGAGACTGAAGACATGGTACAGGAGATGGTCAGAGACTGAAGACATGGTACAGGAGATGGTCAGAGACTGCGAACATGGTACAGGAGATGGTCAGAGACTGCGAACATGGTACAAGAGATCAATGCAGCCTCACCAGTTCCCCTCAGATGCAGCCTGCCTGATAAAAAATACATGCACAGTGTTTTCCATGTATTTCAATGGCTTTAGTTCACACCATGCAGTCAGTTTCCGGTGCGCAAACTGACTGCATGGTGTGAACTAGAGCCATTGGAATACATGGAAAACACTGTGCATGCATTTTGTGCAAAAAAAAAAAAAAAAAAGCACACGGAACTGCATCTGGTGTGAACTGGCCAACCCCAAGCAAGCTACCTGGTTCCGTTCCAACAGACTTCTATTGGGAATGATCATATCGTTACCTCTACTAGCAATAACAACGTAACCCTTCCCCATTCTATTACATGGCGATAAAAACCTAGCTGGGTCAAAATCAAGATTATTATTTTTTATATGGCCAATAAAGGGAGTACAGCCTTTGTCCTGTGACCTGGTTTTATATAGCATGGCTACATTCACACAAGTGGCCAGAGGTGGATAGTTTTAGAGGCAAACAAATGACTATTTTGGATGCAGCAGCACTGTGGGCACAAAAAACTTGTGATTTAGCTGCGGACAAAACTCTGCAGTAATGGTTGCCCTGGGCACACTCTTTTCCCCTCATGCAGCTTGCTAGCCTCACCCATGCCCGGATCAGAGCGGTGATCTCCGTGTGTCAGGAGCTGTGCATTGTATTGCCTGGGCGGCTGCAGTAACAATGTCCCGCCTCCTGTAATCACGTCAGGCTGATTCAATCTCCCACCATTGGATCAGTGTGCCGTCTGTCACAGGAGGCGGGACATTGTTACTGCAGCTGCCCAGGCAATTCAATGCACAGCTCTGTGACACCATGGAGATCCCCGCACTCTCGGGCGGGAGGAAAGTTGGAGGGACGATGGAGGACTGGGGACGAGCCAGGGAAACACCCCCGCAATGGGCGGCACCAGGGGGGCGGAGGCCCACCCATGCCCCGCCCCCATTTTTGGCCCCATTATCGGCAAGATTTTCCTTTTGGCAATTCGCTGAAAACACAATTTTCGGCCGATATGTTTCGGCGGCCGAAATTTCGGCGCATCCCTAGTCTAATGATACCAAGATAAACTTATTTGGTTCAGCGGGTGTCAAGCATGTGTGGCAGCAACCAGGTGAGGAGTACAAAGTCAAGTGTGTCTTGCCTAAAGTCAAGCATGGGGGTGGAAGTGTCATAGTCTGCGGCTGCATGAGTGCTGCTGGCACTGGGGAGCTACAGTTTACTGAGGGAACCATGAATGCAAACATATAATATACTGAAGAAGAGCATGCTCCCCTACCTTTAAAGACCGGGCCGCAGAGAGTATTCCAACATGATAACGACCCTAGGTGAGGGTAAAGGTAAACCCTATTGAGCATCTGTGGGGCATCCTCAAACGAAATGTGGAGGAGTGCAAGGTCTCTAACATCCACCAGGTCCGTGATATTTTCATGGAGGAGTGGAAGAGGACTCCAGTGGCAACCTGTGATGCTCTGGTGAACTCCTTGTCCAAGAGGGTTAGGCCAGTGCTGGGAAATAATGGTGGCCACACAAAATATTGACACTTTGGGCCCAATTTGAACATTTTCACTTAGGGTGTATGCACTTTTGTTGCCAGCAGTTTAGACATCAATGGCTGTGTTGAGTTTTTATTAAAGATATAATAAAATATATACAAAAATGTGAGAGGTGTACTCACTTTTGTGAGATACTGTATATATTTATTTATATATACACAGTGGGTAAAATAAGTACTGAACATGTCACCATTTTTCTAAGTAAATATATTTCTACAGGTGCTATTGACATGAAATTTTCACCACATAGAGGTAACAACCCATGCAATCCATACATATAAAGAAACCAAAAAAATAAGCTCAGAAACTAAGTTATGTGTAATAAAATATAATGACGCAGAGAAAAGGTATTGAACATGCCAACTGAAATGTATTTAATACTTAGTACAAAATCCTCTGTTGCTAATGACCGCTTCAAGATGCCATCTGTAAGAAACTAGTCGCATGCATTGCTCAGGTGTAATTTTGGCCCATTCTTCCACACAGTCTTCAAATCTTGAAGGTTACATGGGCCTCTTTTTTGAGCTCTGATCTTTTAATTCTTTCCACAGATTTTCTATTGGATTTACATCAGGTGATTGGCTGGGCCAGTCTAGCAGCTTTATTTTCTTTTTTGAAACCAAACGAGTTTCCTTGGCTTTGTATTTGGGATCATTGTCTTGAGGAAATGTCCACATTCATTTCATATTCATACTGGTAGATGGCAGGAGATTTTTTATCACGAATGTCTTGGTACATCTTTCCATTCATCCTTCCTTCAATGATATGAAGTTTGCCAGTACCGCAAGGCTGAAAAACAGCCCCACATCATGATATTCTCACCTCCAAACTTCACTGCTAGTATGGGGGTGTTTTTAACGTGATTTGCAGTGCCATTTGACCTCCAAAACATGGTGTGTATTATGGCATCCAAAGAATTCAATTTTGGTCTCATCTGACCAGACTATATTTTCCCAGTATTTCACAGGCTTGTCTAAATGTTGTGCAGCAAACATTAAACAAGCTTCAACATGCTTTTCTTCAGCAATGGAGTCTTGCGTGGTGAGCGTGCATACAGGCCATGGTGGTTGAGTGCATTACTTATTGTTTTCTTTGAAACAATTGTACCCGCTAATTCCAGGTCTTTCTGAAACTCTCCACAAGTGGTCCTTGGCTCTGGACAACTCTGGACAACTCTGGACAACTCTGGACAACTCCTTTGATAATTATTTTCACTCTTGCGAGGAGCACCTGGTCATGGCCAGTTTATGGTGAAATTATTTTCTTTTCCCTTCCAGATTATGGCCCCAACAGTGCTCACTGGAACATTCAGAAGTTTAGAAATCCTTCTGTAACCAATGCCATCAGTATGTTTTGCAACAATAAGGTTGCAAAGGACTTGAGAGAGCTCTATGCTTTTACCCAGATGTTTGCGTGACACCTTGGTAATGAGACAGACACTTTTTATAGGCCATCAGTTGAGACTAAACTGGCTGATATTAATTTGCACTGACAAGAGGAAGGGTTGCTTTCTAATCCTAGATATATTTCAGCTGATATCTTGGCTTGCCATGCCTTTTTGCACCTCCCTTTCTTCATGTGTTCAATAATTTTTCCCTGTACCAATTCATTTTATTACACGTAACTTAACCACTTAACAACCGCCCATTGCCGATTAACAGCTTCAGGGCGGTTGTTTAACTCTGAGAGGCCGTTAATTAACGGCCTCCCAGAATTCTGCTCTTGCGCGCCCCCTGGGGCACGCACACGAGATCATCCGTGACCGCCGGGTCACAGTAAACAGCCGCTCGTCGTGGCCGTTTACCATGTGATCGCTCCGTCAAATGACGGAGTGATCACTTGTAAACAAACCGGCGTCATGTTATGACGCCGATTCCTCCCTCCCCCTCTCTGTACCGATCGGTACAGCGGAGGGGAAAGAGATCGGTGTTAGCAGCACTGTGGGCTGCATCTGCAGTGCCCACATCGCTGCTCACCGAATTTAACCCCTCAATTCCCTGCCAATACTCTGCAATACCCCCCCAATACTCTGCAGTACCCTGCTATTACTCCGCAGTACCCCTCAATATTCTGCAGTACCCCCAATACCCCCCAATACCCCGCAATACCCCCCAATACCCCGCAATACCCCCCAATACACTGCAATACCCCCCAATACTCTGCAATACCCGCCAATACTCTGCAATACCCGCCAATACCCCGCCATAAATTGCCATACCCAGCCATACTTGGAGATACCCTGCAATACCCAGCCATACTCGGTGATACCCTGCAATACCCAGCCATAGACGCCCCACCCCTCACTGCCCTCCGGTGCTTCTACCAACTCGCCAATACGATCAAAGCCAGAATCTTTTTTTTTATTTTTTTTATTTCAGGCTTCCCAGCCTAGAGGTGAGATGTGGGGTCATATTGACCCCAAGATTTCACTGTAAAGAGGACCTGTCATCCCATATTCATATTACAAAGGATGTTTACATTCCTTGTAATAGGAATAAAAGTGATCAAATTTTTATTTTTGGGGAAAAAAATGTCAAACTAAAATAAATAAAGTAAAATGAACAATAAAAAAATAAAATAAAATTTAAAGCGCCCCTGTCCCCATGTGCTCGCATGCAGAAGCGAACGCATACGTAAGCCCCGCCCACATATGAAAACGGTGTTCAAACCACACATGTGAGGTATCACCGCGAACGTTAGAGCGAGAGCAATAATTCTAGCCCTAGACCTCCTCTATAACTCAAAACATGTAACCAGTAAAAAAAAATTAAAGCGTCGCCTATGGGGATTTTTAAGGAGCGACGTTTGGCGCCATTCCACGGACATGTGCAATTTTGAAGAGTGACATGTTCGATATCTATTTACTCAGCATAACTTCATCTTTCACTTTATGCAAAAATTGGGCTAACTTTACTGTTTTTTTTTTTTTTTTTTAAGCACAAAACAGTTTGAAAAATTGCTGCGCAAATACCGTGTAAGATAAAAATTTGCAACGAACACCATTGTATTCTCCAGGGTCTTTGCTAAAAAAAAAAAAATATATAATGTTTTGGGGTTCTCTGTAATTTTCCAGCAAATAAATGATGATTTTTACATGTAGGAGAGAAATGTCAGAATTGTCCTGGGTGCTCCAGAACGCCTGATGGCGCTCCCTGCATGTTGGGCCTCTGTATGTGGACACACTGTGTAAAAGTCTCACACATGTGGTATCGCCGTACTCGGGAGTAATGGCAGAATGTGTTTTGGGGTGTAATTTGTGGTATGCATATGCTGTGTGTGAGAAATAACCTGATAATATGACAATTTTGTGGGGGGAAAAAAAGGAAAAAAAAATCTTGATTTTGCAAAGAATTGTGGGAAAAAATTACAACTTCAAAAAACTCATCATGCCTCTTACTAAATACCTTGGAATGTCTTCTTTCCAAAAAGGGGTCATTTGGGGGGTATTTGTACTTTTCTGGCATGTTAGGGTCTCAAGAATTGAAATAGGCCATCAGTACTTCAGGTGTGATCAATTTTCAGATATTGGCACCATAGCTTGTGGACTCTATAACTTTCACAAAGACCAAATAATATCCACCAATTTGTACTTATTTTTACCAAAGATATGTAGTAGTATAGAATTTTTGGTCTTTTTTCTTTTATAGCACAAAAAATAAAAAACTGAGAGGTGATTAAATACCACCAAAAGAAAGCTCTATTTGTGTGAAAAAAAGGACAAACATTTCATATGGGTACAGTGTTGCATGACTGAGTAATTGTCATTCAAAATGTGAGAGCACCAAAAGCTGAAAATTGGTCTGTTATTAAGGGTGTTTAAGTGCCCAGTGGTCAAGTGGTTAATATCTGAACTTATTTGTTTTGGTTTCTTTGTATGTATGGATTGCATGGGTTGTTACCGACGTGGGGAAAATTTAATGTCAATAGCACCTTTACATACATATTTCTGTAAAAAATGTTGACGTGTTCAACACTATTTTTACCCGCTGTATATACATATTACCAAAAGTATTAGGACGCCTACCTTTACACACCCCAATAATGTTGGTAATATAATGAGTGTGTGCCACTTAGTGACAGTGGATTTCAACGCTGCCTGTCCTTTCTAAGGACCTTGTGGCAAAATAAATACCACTTTTGGTTAAAATAAACCTGAACGAGGGAGTAACATCACTCTGTCCTCATGAAAAATCAAATATGGCTCTTTACAAGAGAGAGCAGCCAATTCCGAAACCCTCCTTGCTGAGGATATAGCAACCAAAAATATCAACTTCCTTGTCAAAAGGACTAAGGGAATATGTTGTATCGGTTCAAATGGCTGTTTTTGTAAAACAGACAAATCTAAGGTCACGTCCCAAGGGTTAAAGGGAGGTTTGATGGGCGGATTAAGCAGCCTTACCCCTTGTATAAAACCCTGGACTAAAGATTGAGTAGCAAGTGGTGTTTGAAATAAGACCGATAAAGCTAAAATTTGGCCTTTAATAGTACTCAAGGCCAATTTCATTTCTACCCCTAATTGTAGAAAGGCAAGAATTCTGCCTATGATATATCTCTGAAGGTGCCAACCCCTGGATTCACACCAGGAAACATAAGCCCTCTAGACCCTATAACATATAGTTGTGGAAGCTGGCTTCCTTGCATTAATCAGGGTAGAGATAACTGACCCGGAAAGACCATGTTTCTTCAGAATTTGGGTTTCAATAGCTGAGCCGTTAAATTTAGAGACCAAAAGGAAGGATGGAATATCAGTCCCTGTGAGAGCAAATCTGGCCATTGTGGGAGGGACCATTGGCCCTCCACTGCCATCTTTACAATTTCTGCATACCATGGACCTTCTGGGCCACGCTGGTGCCACCATAATTCGTTTTCTTTCCAGCTTCATCCTGTAAATGAATAGGGGGAATGCATACATCAGTGAGAACTGATCCCATGGGGTCACCCAGGCATCCGTTCCGCATGCGAATGGGTCACTTGTACTGGCCACAAAGTTGATTAACTTCACGTTGAACCTGGACGCTAGAAGATCTATGTCTTGTGTCCCCCATCTTTGGCAAAAAGCCCAAAATATGTCGAGGTGAGACAATTCCCTTGGGAATAACTGCTAGCGACTCAAGTAGTCCGCCTGCCAATTCTCTACTCCCGGAATAAAGACTGCCGATAGGCATGGAACATTCCTTTTCGCCCAAGTTAGAATATTATCACCTCTCTCTGCGCTGAGAGACTTTTGGTGCCCCCTTGGTGATTGATATAAGCCACAGCTGTGGCATTGTCGGATTGAATCCTGACAGGACAATCTTGTAGCCTGAAAGTCCAGGAATTTAGAGCCAGAACTGCCCAAATCTGTAGGATATTGATGGGCAAGGTACTTTCGGTTCTTGACCACTGTCCCTGAACAGTTGTGTTTTATAATACTGCTCCCTAGCCTGAAAGGCTGGCATCCGTCGTTACCACTTTTCAGATGACTGGTCTGAAGGATTTTCCTTTCAGCAGATTCTGGGTTAGTAACCACCAACTGAGGCTTTGGGACACTCTTGGGGGCAGCTGCATTGGCAAGTCTAAAGCTTGAATTGTTTTGTTCCAAGCAGACAGGATACTGTTTTACAACAGTCTTGAATGAAACTGGGCATAGGGAACTGCTTTGAATGAAGCCACCATGGTTCCTAGCAACATCATGCAAAGGCGAATGGAGGGATCACCATTTGACCTGACCATCCGCACCAGCTCTCTTATGGAGTTCATCTTCGCCTGTGGCAAGAACACCTTTTCCTGGGCTGTGTCTATGATCAGACCCAAGTACTCCAGCCTTTTTAGCGGTATTAAGGAAGATTTCTCTAGGTTGAGAATCCAACCCAAACTTTCCAGATAATTGGTTGTAGTGCTTTCACTTTGCTCCAAACGAGCCACCGACTGATCTATTAGCAAGAGTTTGTATCAGCAATTTCTCAGATTGTGAGGCTGAAAAAGGTTAATCTACCATTGTTTCCTCCACAGAGGAATCATCCGTTTGTTTTTCCTCCTGATTGACCTCATCCTGAGCCCACTGTTCCCCTTGCAAAGGTTCTGGAGTGGGGGAGGGGGATCTAGCATGCTTCCTATTCATTTGAATGGAGGATGTGAATAAAGCCACTAATCTTCCTTCCAGACCCTGCAGGGCAGAGGAAAAGACACCTTCATTCAAATATACAGGGGCTGAGATGTGAGAAGCGGCTACACCATCAATTTGTTCCAATGGTTTACCCTGGCTTGCCATAACTGGTAATTCAGGCGAGGATGACAGCACGGAAATGCGTCTCGAGACCCTAACGCCTGGGGATGAAACTTTTACTTTTTTGGCTTTTGTGGTGTCTTTTTTGGTAGGCATAGTCCCAAATACAAAATAGAGGCACTATACAAATTGCACATAATCGCTGAAAATAGTCATGACGTTTAAAGCCACTATAAAGTTCAGCCTAGTGCTGGGAGAAAAACTGTCGTTCCTGCATCAGGAATGACAGTTTTGCAACCCATACGTGTGCCACAGCTCCTGTGTCCCTCTGTGCTGCTGGTCTCTTCCTCATCAGCCGAGGAGAGACTGTCACAGCTGTAGCTTTATTGGTTTTAGCCTGCCGTGCATCCTCATGGACGTTCACAGCACCGCCCCCTCAGAGAAAAAATTCTGTCCCTTTTTATATTTAAAAATGTTGCTGAGATTGTGCGCAGTGTTTTCCGGTCCACAGACCCAACACGAAGGGGGGGGGGGGGGGGGGGGGAGAATACATAGATGTTTTCAATACCCAAGTTTCTTCCCTTACCTTATCCCCTCCGGAGGATTTTCTGAATTAACAGACAATCCAACCTTCACCCATCAGGCGGGCTGCGTTTAGCAAACCTTCAAGGACTCGGTCCCTAGATATCGGGGATCCAACTCCCTTGGACCTGTAAAGCATCCCACCAGGAAAGCTAGGTAATGTAGCAAGACCAAAGCCCTGGGTTCCTGCGGTCCAGCCCTACAAAGAGAGAAGTTATAGGCAAAACCTCATACTTTGGATACGAGGCCCCAGGTACCATCCTTTTAGGCCTCTGTGGCACTTTGGATGGATCTGGTGTATGGAGGCTATTTAAATCCAGCATGGATCCCTCCTGGAGCTCCTCAGAACACATATTCACTCATGACCAACACCTTAGACACTGCCGGGAAAAAAACGGATGTGCTCCTGGAAGGAGGGGGGTTATATAGGGGGTGAACTTCTTGGATTGGGTATACCAGTGTCCATCACCTGAAGGTAGCCTATAACCCATTAAGTAATTACATACGGCTCTGTGTCCCATTATGTATGATAAAGATATATATTATATATATTATATGTATGTATCTATATATTAAGGAACATTGTTATAAAATGGTATTTCTGACATGAGTTCATTTACTCGGTGGAGTTCAGGCAACTGGTTAACAGACCCCCTTGAGGAAGGGGAGCCGTCTTGCTTCCTACATGGCACGGCTGCGACTGGCTGGGGGTACAAACCCCCATCATCCTGCCCCCCCCCTTCATGTATGTATGTATGTACTTAATTGTATGTACACTGCAAGTATATATTTTATCTCTCCTCCTCCCCTCTCCCTCTCTTCTATACTACCCCCAGTCCTTTCTCCCCCCCCCTTCTCTTCCACATTTTCTTCTCCTCGCTTTCTGTCCTATCCGATGCTGGTTCATCAGGTACTGACTCCTCGGAGTTGGTGGATTAGGACACCAATCTATTTTCTAATTTCTAGGAAAATGGCTAAGGCCAACAAAAGTTGATGGTACAATGCGGAGTGTGGAGGTTTCCTACTCTCTGCAATTTCACTATGCCTCTAACTTAAGAAACTTTACATACAGTGTTATTATGATTGCATAGAGTACAGATATAGTGATGCATAAAATGTATTGCCATCATATTTTTCTCTGATGAACTGTCTGTATTTCCGCATGCTGTACCTTGATAAAGAATTTATAAAAAAAAAAAAAAAAAAAAAAAAAGGAACATTGTTATCCATACTTACCATAATTTTCCTTTCCTGGATCCTCCCCATGTCAGCCTACTTATGGGTCAGCTCTGCCCCTTCTGACCCCTCCAGGACCACCTTTTTCTTAGCCCATAAAGGGCGGCTGTCTGCCCACACCAGTGTTCAAAAAATACCTGCCTTGCGACAGATAAACTGGGTGGGAATCCTCCGGTTGACATGGGGAGGATCCAGGAAAGGAAAATTACGGCAAGTATGGCTAACAATTTTCCTTATTCCTGGACCTCCCCAGGTCAGCCTACTATGGGATGTATCAAGCAATATTAAAAAGGGAGGGAAGACAAAAAATAAGCCAAACCCTCAATGCAATGCTACTCAAATTTTTAATGGGCAACAGCCACCGTAATAACCATAGAGGCAAATGTTTCCTCAGGCGGACAAGCCAAATTAAGCCTGTAATGCCTAATAAAAAGGTGTTGAGCATGCTCCAGCTTGCTGCTCTGCAAACTACCTCAGGGGCAACCTTTGCGTATGGTGCCCAGGATGCTGCCATACCCCTCGTTGAATGTGCTTTGATCTCTGAAGGAAGAGGAAGGCCCAGTGTATTGTATGCAATATATATGGTATTTGACAAATCAGAAAGACACAACTCTGGATGTTGCCTGCATACCCTTTTAGGCCCCATTGGGAAAAACTACAGCTGATCTAGTTTTCAAAAGCTTTTAGTCCATTTCAGGTAGGTTGGAACCACAGAGACCAGTTCTAACCTACTCCACTCATCAGCTGTATCCGCCGGAAAGGCTGGGAGAATGACCTCCCAGTTCATACGAAATTATGTAGTAAGCTTGGTATCGGCCTAAGGACTATCTTGTCTGGGAGCACCAAACAATATGGTAGGCAATGGCTAGCAAAAAACTAAAAACTGTTAACAGTAATAATGAACAAGAGAAAGCTTGATCAAACAGAGGAACCAGCGATGTTCCCAAGACTAGTGCTAAGTCCTCTTTTGGTGAAAAAGGATTTCAATGGAGGTCTGATTTCTATGGTTGCCACTAAAAATCAGATCACCAATGGATGTAGAGCATATCCAGTACACGATATAGCTGACAAAGCAGGGATTTGACCCTTCAGGGAATTATAAGTTAACCCTTAGAGACCACTCTGCAGAAACTCCAAAATGTTAGATACTGAAGGAGATCCAAGGTCCCAACCCCTTTCTGTAGTATTCCAGATCTGGTGATAGGTTACATTAGTGGACCTCTTACGAGCCTGTAATAATGTCTCCACTACACTGCCCGAGAGACCCAAGCCAGTTAAAGCCTCCCTCTCACTTCCAAGTTATTACCTTCATCCTCCTGTGGTTCGGGTGTCAGGCCCCACTCCACAAAAGGTGATTTTGACAAGGAGGCAGTGGGATTGGTGAGCCCAACCTTATCCTTCAAGCCAGAGGGAACCACGGCTCCCAGAGTCAGTAAGGTAAGACTACTATTGCTGTGACCCTTTCTTGCTGAATCTTCAGCAGGATTTTGAGAGCCAAGGGGAAGTTCCAAGACCTGGACAGAGCACTCTGACCCAATGCCTGTGGATGCCAGGTCTGGGAGAAGCAAGGTAGTTGACAATTCTCCTCCAATGCCTTAAGATCTATCGTTTGAGGCCCCATTCATTGTGATCCTCAAAGCCTCGACTCAAGCGATCTGCTAAAACATTTCCAGGCCCTGGAAGATGAGATGCTGTAAGAGCCGAGATTCTTCTCTGCGCATAGGAAGATTGACAAGCCACCTGAAGGAGAGGGCGATTTCTCGTGCCCCCTTGATGAGACACATAAGCCATCGTAATTTTTCAAAGAATCTTGCCCGCTCGACCTTGTAACATAGGTTGGAATGCTAAGAGAGCGCATCTGACAGCTTCCAATCACAGGAAATTAGTTCCTTCAACGGAACTCCGCAGCAAAGATTGTGAGCTACTGACCACCAAACCAGGGACCAGATTATCGGAATTGGCAGATAGATTTTCTGGAACAAGAAGCGACGATACCACCGAAGAAGAAAGTTGCATTGAAACCTCCTTCTGCGCTACCTGACCCACGGGACTACTGGAACTGTGGCTGATAGAACCCCCAGATACTGCATGCATTCCTTCACCATCATAGAAGGCCTGGCTATCACTGCTTTTGTTTGAGACTGGTTCTCCTGCACCTTCCTCTGAGGAAGAGAAACAGCACCCCGATCCGTGTAGAATTGTACTCCTAAATACTCCAATATTTGGGTCAGATGCATCTGGCTCTTCCGAAATTTGAACCAACCAACCAAACGAGCGAATGTTTTGCAGGTGAAATTCACATGAAGTAAAAGGAGCTCATTTGACGGACCCAGAAGTAGCATGTAGTCTAGATAATGGAATATTTGCACTCCCTTGACCCTGAGAGTCGCGACGACAGCAGACAGTAGCTTTGAAAACATTCTCAGAGTCATGCAGGGGCCGAATGGGAGACATTGAAAATGAGAGCCTTCCACAGAAAACCTGAGAAAGCGATGGCGAGATGCGTCTATGGAAACACGAAGGTGCGCATCCGCCAGATCGACGGAAACCATCCAGTCTCCTGAGTCCACAACTGAAATGATCATTTCCAATGACTCCATTTTGAAAGGTGGAATCTTCATGTAAGAATTCAGGACTTTGAGGTCAAAAACTGGTGCGAAACTCCCTGAAGCCGTTGGGACCAAAAACAGAAGGGGAACATACTCTTTGACCCAATTTGTGCCTTGAAATCGGAAGGATGGCCCTTGCTGCCAACAGCTCCCCTATAGATCCTCTCAAACATCTGTAGGAAGCCCAGATTCTACGAACAAGGTCTGAGGGGGCCTTGTTCTGAACGAGGCGATAACGTGATCGAATGACGGCAACAATCCAGGCATCCTGTAATTTGTCCGCCTAAACCCCCCCCTCCCCCCGAAATGGGCTAGTCTTGCTCCTACTTGAGAGGGTTAATCGGAGCCACCTTCAGAACGACTTATTTGAAGCCTTAGGGGCTTCGTAGGTTTCTGGAAGGTTGCACCGGCTCCCTTCCACTGTCTGAAAAACTGTCTGTAAGCACTGGCCTCTCTGAATCCTTCTTTCGATCTCTTGTTAAATTGAAAGGGCTGATGTTGTCTTTTTCTCTTCTTTCTCTTCGGGATAAGGCAAGATCTGCTGCCGGAAACCCGCTGAATTGCTGATTCCAAGTCTTCCCGAAGAGTAGGTTCCCGTCTAATGGAACCAAACATAGACTGTGCTTAGAAGCCTTATCGGTCGACCAATGCTTCAACCATAAGGCTCTGCGGGCTGTGACAGAATGAGCCATTATCTTTGCTGTCATCTTTTGAACCGGCTCCCTGACCTGGTCGACAGACACTTCAGCCACAAACACTACAGCAGTCTTGAAAACTGCAACAGAGAAGAACTGCCACTTCCCTGACTTTCATCTGAACATCCTTCCATCAGCTCCGCTACCCACAGTCTAAGGCTGGATTCACACCCATGCACTCCCAGTGCTCCCTGCATTCCGCAGACCCACACCACAGAACACATCCCATAGGAGACCATAGTAAATGAACGGTAGTGTAAATCTGTAAAAAGCACCAAAAAACACACAGGAGTCCAACCCCAGTGCTGCATCCAAGATTGATCAGCTGGAGGCTGAGATTAGCCTAGAGGACAGAGCTTGCTGCAAACTAGCAGTGAGCATTCTGGAAGCTATCTCTGACCTCACCTGCTCAACTCTGAGCTTCCTGAAAGGAATACATGTGGAGGTGGTGAACTACAAGTCCCAGCGAGCCAAACCACTGCCTGAACACACAAAAACATGGAAGGAGAGTGTGCCAGCACCTGCCTAACGAAGGTATATACAGTCATTTATACTGCCAGTGACCTTTGCCAGTAATACACACTCATTTATACTGTACCATACAATCCCAGCACCATGGAATCCACCTCCTCTGGAGATTTACAGTCAATATATGGGGGGAGGGAGGTCAACTGATCTGGGAGAGGCTGAACCTGAACAGAATAGATGGTGGATGGAGAAGAAAAAATAAAATAAAAATAAACTTTAAAAGGCATCCGGAGCGAGGACGAAAAAATAACACTGGTGTGGGCAGACAGCCGCCCTTTATGGGCTAAGAAATGGGTGGTCCTGGAGGGGTCAGAGGGGGCTGAGCTGACCCATAGTAGGCTGACATGGGGAGTTCCAGGAAATATAGATATATATATGTATGTATGTATGTATGTATGTATGTATGTATGTATGTATGTATGTATGTATATATATATATATATATATATATATATATATATATATATATATATATATGTGTATATATATATATATATATATATATATATATATATGACCACCTGTTCCCTGCTCATTCCCAACAGAAGCCTCACATTGATGCTACTTTTTTTTTTAGTGTGTTGCCTGTAAGTAGGTGAGGAAAGCCCTATGTCAATCAGTATCCCTGTCCTGTTGTATCAAAAAGTAAAGCAAATATGGTACTCTGTTACATGATTAAACAAACCATACCTCAAATGCACATTCTATTACAAACCGGACTAAATGAGCTTGTTTATAATTTTTTTCAGAATATGATAAAACTGAGAACCCAAAGCATAAACCACCAATAAAGAAGAGGGTTAAACATTAAATAAAATGAGGACACTGCAAATTAAACATTGCAGAATATTGCCTACGTATAGATGGAAGCAGCCTTCATCATCAAGAATCCGCAAGCAACACAGCACAAAAGAAGACAGGCCCCACAGAAACAGTCGTACACAACTTATCACATTGTGAAAGCAATTAACGCTTAGTCAGGAAACATGATAGTGAAATGTTGGAGCTCATTTCTCTGGAGACCGGTGTGGATTGCAGATATACATAGTATGACATTCTCTGTGGTGCGCAGCCTGTGCATGCTCAGCAATCATACCGTGTAAATAGGTAGCACATGTGTAATGAAGCAGAGACTCACTAAGCTGACTTTACCTCTGTTCACTGTGGATCACTTGGACAACTTCCATGGTGATCATATAGGCATAGGTCACATCTCCCACAAGGAAATTCCATATGTGAAAACATAGGCATCACTGAAATAAAATGGCACCCCCGATTCCAGGAGGAGCAGAGTAGCTCTAAAATGTATATATGCATTTGCACTTCTCTACAAAACTGTGAAGGAAGAGCTAAAATAGCAAAATAATAGAGGTATGTACTTACCAAAACCCTCTGGGTCCTCCTCCCACATTGCTCGCTCTTCCTCATGGAGGACAAAATAGTGGGTGACAAGCCTACGGCATATCTCTGTTAGAGTGGGGTAAGTGAAGAATGACATCTTTATCTGGTGCGCATTGATTGTTTCTGGCTTGCTGTCTGGAATACATTTCAAGCAATACAAAAACATTATAAAACTATTGTTGGCAGCTCCACACTGTAGAACATTGCAACATTACTATATTTATTACAGGTATATACAGTATATAGCGCTGACATTTTACACAAGGCTTTTACATATATATTGTGCATTCACATCAGTCCCTGCCCCCAAGGAGCTCACAATCTAAGGTCGCTAACTCACATTTATACAGGCACATACTAAGGACAATTTTAAACACAAGCCATATAAAACTACCACCATGTCCACCGTGTGGGAGGAAACCGGAGTACCCAGAGTAAGTCCAAATAGGCCCAGGGAGAACATGCAAACTCTCTGCAGGTAGTTGTCGCTATTGGGATTCGAACTGACGACTCTATTGGTGCTGGGCAGAA
Organism: Lithobates pipiens; assembly: GCF_037356315.1. Classification (NCBI taxonomy): domain Eukaryota; kingdom Metazoa; phylum Chordata; class Amphibia; order Anura; family Ranidae; genus Lithobates; species Lithobates pipiens. The sequence goes on along the minus strand of NW_027507790.1, from coordinate 185,836,568 downwards.
GTGCAAACCACCTGAAGGCAGATGTATAGCCACCTGTACCAGCAACCAGCCAGTGCAGTAAGTTGGAAGAAGCATGAACAGGCCACACCAAAGGTTTGGATTAGGTTACTGCTAGCACACCTTATTTATTCTCCAATAAGACTACTCCACCCCACCATCTTCAATGGGCATAAAAGAGTTTGAACGGTAACCGAGAGCTCATTGTTTGTTGTTGCCAGTGGATTTGAAACATTTGCCTCTCAGAGGCAGAGGGCTGTCTTTCCTGATCATAAAACAAGGTGAAACATATCAAAATAGACTGTAGGACCTTAATATGTACAGTCTTTGGGAAAAAAGGGGCATTTTGAAAACGTTAAACACATTATAAGTTTGAATAAGGTTCAGGATGGCAGTATTTCCAATTTGAAGCAAAGATCAAGCACACAGATACACACCACCAAACTAGCAGGAGAAAAGTTAAAAATGTATGTTAAAAAGTAAAATTAATGAAAACAGAGTTGATTTCTTGAACAGACTCCCAGCAGATACATTTTTAAAATAGGCTTTAAAGGGCAGAGGAAACAAACATAAACCACAATCGAATCACACATATGAGGTATTAGATGCAAACATCAGAGCAAGAAAAATAATTATAGCACCAGACCTCTTCTGTAACTCTACGCTGGTAACCTTGTAAAGGCATTTACAAGGTTACCCTTTACAAGGTCGCCAATGGAGGTTTTTAAATACCGTAGTTTAGGGCCACTCCACAAGCCTGCGCAGTTTGAAAGCATGACATGCAAGTATCAATTTACTTGCTGTAACACAAATTTTTATATTTTAACAAAAACGTGGGTATTATAGTGTGTTTGTGTGCATTAAAACTGTATTTTTTCCAAATAAATGTGTGTAAAAAAAAATAAAAAAAACGCTGCACAAATACCATGTGACATAAAAGAATTGCAAAACCCACCATTGTGTTCGCTAGGGCCTCTGCTAAAAGAAAATGTATGTGTGTTAGAGCTGCACGATTCTGGCTAAAATAAGAATCACGATTCTCCCACGATTCTCACGGGGTATCATCTTTCACATTAAAACAAAAAAAATTGTGCTAACTTTACGTTTTTTTTAATGTTTTTATTTATTGAAGTGTATTTTTTCCCAAAAAATTGCATTTGAAAGACTGCTGGGCAAATAAAGTGTGACATAAAATATTGCAGCATATATAGATATATATATATATATCTATATATATGTGTGTGTGTTTGGGGGTTCCAAGTAATTTTCTAGCAAAAAATATTGATTTTAACTTTAAGTGGTTAAACTTCCTGCATTTACACATGGTTGAAAGCTTGGCAGACTGCCCAGATTATTTGTTTACACAAGAAGTTCTTTCCCTTTGATCTAAGAAGTAAGCGATAGTTACAATGTTTCAAGTTCTACACTTGGCAGATTGCCTGCGATGCTTTCTTTTGACAGCTGAGTGAGCAGATAATCTCTGCACTTGTTTATATGAAAGAATCGCCTACTCTTAGCGGAAGAGATCGTAAGGGGGGGGTGAATCAAGATCGCAGTTTTTTAACGATTAATCGTGCAGCTCTAATGTGTGTGTGTGTGTGTATATATATATATTACATACATACATATATACACACATACACACACACACACACACACACACACAGCATCTCACAAAAATGAGTACACCCTTCCCATCTTTGTAAATATTTTATTATATCTTTTCATGTGACAACACTGAAGAAATTACTCTATGCTACAATGTAAATTAGTGAGTTCACAGGTTCCACTCAGAACAGGCCTCACCATGGTCAACCAAAGAAGTTGAGTGCACATGCTCAGCATCATATGCCAAGGTTGTCTTTGGGAAATAGATGTATGAGTGCTGCCAGCATTGCTGTAGAGATTGAAGGGGTGGGGGTCAGACTGTCAGTGTTCAGACCATATGCCGTACAATGCATCAAATTGGTCTGTATGGCTGTTGTCCCACAAGGAAACCTCTTCTAAAGAAGCACAAAAAACCCCGCAAACACTTTGCTGAAGACAAGCAGACTAAGGATATGGATTACTGGAACCATATCCTGTGGTGTGATGAGTCCAAGATGAACTTATTTGGTTCAGATGGTGTCAAGCGTGTGGCGGCAACCAGGTGAGTAGAAAGACAAGTGTGCCTTGCCTACAGTCAAGCATGGCAGTATCATGGGAGTATCATGGTCTAGGCCTGCATGATTGCTACCAGCACTGGGGTGCTACAGTTCATTGAGGGAACCATGAATGCCAACATGGACTGTGACATAATGAAGCAGAGCATGATCCCCTCCCTTCGGAGACTGAGCTGCAGGACAGTATTCCAGCATGATAACAACCCCAAACACACCTCCAAGAAGACCACTGCCTTGCTAAAGAAGCTGAGGGTAAAGGTGATGGACTGGCCAAGCATGTCTCCAAACCTAAACCCTATTGAGCATCTGTGGGGCATCCTCAAATGGAAGGTGGAGGAGCGCAAAGTCACTAACATCCACCAGCTCTGTGATGTTGTCATTGAGGAGTGAAAGAGGACTCAGTGGCAACCTGTGAAGCTCTGGTGAACTCCATGTCCAAGAGGGTTAAGGCAGTGTTGGAAAATAATGGTGGCCACACGAAATATTGACACCCTGGGCCCAATTTGGACATTTTCACTTAGGGGTATACTCACTTTTGTTGCCAGAGGTTTAGACATTAATGGCTGTGTTTTAAGTTATTTTGAGGGGACAGCAAATTTACACTATTATACAAGCACTACACTAGTGTACATTGTAGCAAAGTGCAATTTCTTCAGTGTTGTCACATGAAAAGATATAATAAAATATTTACAAAAATGTGAGGAGTGTACTCAATTTTGTGAAATACTGTGTATATATATATATATATATATACATATATATAGTTTAGGTGTTCCGAGTAATTTGTGTAGGAAAAAAAAGGTGATTTTTATGTGCAAACAAAAAGTGTCAAAAAAGGCCTGGTCTTTAAATGGATAGATACATAAAATAAAAAATAAAATAAAAAAAAGGGACAAACTTGATGGAGCACCTAATCTTTTTTTTTCTATCAATCTTCTATGTAAGTTTCTTGATGACCACTGTGACTTCTAAGTTGGCCACACATTACAAACTTATTGTACAATCTCTGTGCATTTTTTGTTTGTTTAATTTACCAAGAACTATGACGGCTTGCTATCCGTTTAATTTTATTTAACTTATATCCAATGCACACCAGAGCACATAGGTTAATTTGTGATGCATTAACGGGTGCATTTTTGCATCAATGTGAATGGCAAAATACAGGTTGACAAACCCAAAATGCAGAATTTGTTTATACAAAACACTTAAAAATGCAAAATATTCAAAATGGCAAAATATTGCAAATAAAATATTGCAAAATATGAACAGGCTATACTTAAACCAAATTACTTTTTTCTTGCTCATGCTCTTTGCCCGTGCTAGAAGATGCAGCAATATGAATGAAAAGGGATTGAGCACAAATTAGCCTTCACATGTGCAGATGAACTGGTGACACATCCACTCTGCCACCACTTGGAGATATAAGTATTGGAAGTCATGTTGGAGGCTAAACGTATATATTTGTTCCAACACTTCCTTGGGACAAGTTAAACAAAAACATATATTTTTAGCAGTAACTATAGTTCTTCATTAAAGATTAAAAAAATAAAAATAAAGTCAAAAAGCAGGACCTGCTAAAGAAAAGGGTTTATGTTCACTTGTTGCCTGTTCCTGCAATTATTTCTCAGTTTGGCCTGCTTCACACGGGTTTCAGCTTGTATTTTAGCAGTGTGAACAGCAATCTTTTATTCTAAGCAGGCTTTCATCAAGCTTCAGGAAGCAATGAAGCCTGCTAGCAGCTTGCTTAAAGTGGCAATTAACTCTCCCATTAGGATCTGTATTTAACATTTACAAACTGGAGTTGAAGGGTGCTTTAAAAGCTTCAACAATGCTTTATAAAAGCTTTGCAAATGTTTTTTCAAAGCCTGCTGTTCACACTGTTCTTATACAAGATGACATCCATGTGAAACAGGCCTTCAAGAGCTGCCTGAAGAATCTTCATACCTGACATTTCTGGAAGTACAGGATGCCTGCTCTTCCTGTCGAGCACTGCGATTCCTTCCATTGCCAGTTCTGCTTCCCATTGTGACTTAGGGGTAGGCAGAAGGAACAACAGGGCACAGTGAGGGATCAGGTAACCAAAACATCTGGAAGTGGGAGTGAGTATAAAGTCTTTTCCTTTGCAGGTCCTGCTTTTTTGACAATTTTTACCTCAGTATCCGTTTTAATATGAAAAACACCGATCTTCCTGTTTTAAATACACACTCTTTGCAATTGTTACAAAACCAGTAATGATTAAATCAAATACCTATACATAACCTAACGTCAGGCAAATATTTTCATGAAGCCTATGCATAATATACACTCACCAGCCACTTTATTAGGCACACCTGTGCCACTGCTTGGTAACACAAATTGCTAATCAGCCAATCACATGGCAGCAACTCAACACATTTAGGCATCTAGATGTGGTGGAGATGACTTTCCAAAGTTCAAACCAAGCATCAGAATGGGGAAGAAAGGGGATTTAAGTGACTTTGAATGTTGCATGGTTGTTGGTGCAAGACCATCTGGTTTGAGTGTTTCAAAAACTGCTGATGTACTGGGATTTTCACTCACAAACATCTCTGGGGTTTACAGAGAATGGTCGGAAAAAGAGAAAATAGCCAGTGAGCGGCAGTTATGTGGAGGAAAATGCTTTGTTGATGTCAGATGTCAGAAGAGAATGGGCAGACTGGTTTGAGATAATAAAAAGGCAACAGTACGTCCCCCCCCTCCCGCCGCCTCCCGCCGCTGTTACCGGTGCTCCCGTTCGATCGGGAGCACCGATTCAACTTGCGCTGCCTCCGGCCGCTGGGGAGGAACTGGAACGAAGCCGTAATCGGCTTCGTTCCAGTCTCCTCATAGTAAACACGGAAGCGACGTCATGACGTCACTTCCCGTTTACTCGGCTGCCAATGGCGCCGGTTTTAAAAAAATATCCGGTATTCAGAATCGCCGTTTTCGGCGATCTGAATACACTGAAGTGTAAAGGAGGGGTGGGGGGTCTTTTAGACCCCCGATCCCTCCATAAAGAGTACCTGTCACCGCCTATTACTGTCACAAGGGATGTTTACATTTCTTGTGACAGCAATAAAAGTGATCAAATTTTTTTTTTTTTTTTTAAACAATTTAGTCATTTTAAAATAAATAAAATAAATTAAAAAATAAAAAAATTTTTTTTAAAGCGCCCGCCGTCCCCGCGAGCTCGCAAAGCAAAGAAAACGCATACGGAAGTCGCGCCCGCGTATGTAAACGGTGTTCAAATCACACATGTGAGGTATCGCCGCGATCGTCAGAGTGAGAGCAATAATTCTAGCACTAGACCTCCTCTGTAACGCTAACCTGGTAACCGTAAAAAATGTTTAAAGCGTCGCCTATTGAGATTTTTAGGTACCGTACTTTGTCATCAATCCACAAGTGCGCGCAATTATAAAGTGTGACATGTTTGGTATCTATTTACTCGGCGTAACATTATCTTTCACATTATGCAAAAAAAAATGGGATCATTTTACTGTTTTGGTTTTTTTTAATTCATGAAAGTGTCCCTTTTCCCAAAAAGTTGCATTTAAAACACCGCTGCACAAATACCGTGTGACATAAAATATTGCAACAATCGCCGTTTTATTCTCTAGAGTCCCTGTTAAAAAAATATATATAATGTTTGGGGGTTCCAAGTAATTTTCTAGTAGAAAATATGGATTTTAACTTGTAAACACCAAATTCCAAAAATAGGCTTAGTCATGAAAGGGTTAAATAAATGAATAGTCCCAAAAATATATATATAATTATTATTAAATATTATTAAATATTGGGAGTATTCATTTATTAATTAATTTAATTTTTTTTTTATATGCACATCACTATATGTATGAATTTCTTTATGATTAACAGTTTACTATATATACCATAGGCATGGAAGCACGTATATTTAATTCCATCACATTTTGTTGTAAGTGTCCTTCCAACCCCTTTTTCTGGTTGAGAGGGACTTAGAATTAATCCAGGGGTAAAATACCCTGACAGATTTAATCACGGTCACCAATGAACTATTCACTTTAATAATCAGTAGGAAGGGTATATATTATGGCACAAAAAAAGAACACAATACCTTTTTTTCATTGGAAAGAATTTAAATTGATTTAAAGGTATAGCGCCAACTCTACCTAACCTTTCTTTTCATACAGCACAGTCCACCTTAATTGGGCAGACATACAAGGTAGAGGCAGCTCTTACCTACTGTGTTTTGCTCACTCTATATTCAATCCATAGCGCAATCTCACCTTTATTTTTATTCAGTTTTTATAGCAGCAGAGGACCACACCGGGTGCCACCCCTGTCAACTAAGAACAGGAAACTGAGGATACAATTCACACAGGCTCACCAAAATTGGACAACAGAAGATTGAAAAAATGTTGCCTGGTCCGATGGGTCCTGTTTTCAGCTGTTCAGATGGTAGGGTCAGAATTTGGCATAAACAACATGAAAGCATGGATCCAACCTGCCTTGTATCAATGGTTTAGGCTGGTGGTAGTGTAATGGTGTGGGGGATATTTTCTTGGCACACTTTGGGCCCCCTAGTACCAAATGAACATTGTTTAAACGCCACGGCCTACCTGAGTATTTTTGCTGACGATGTCCATCCCTTTATGACTACTGTGTACCCATCTTCTGATGGCTCCTTCCAGCAAGATAATGCACCATGTCACAAAGCTCAAATCATCTTAGACTGGTTTTGTGAACATTGCAATGAGTTCACTGTACTCCAATTGCCTCCACAGTCACCAGATCTCAATCCAATGGAGCACCTCTGAGATGTGGTGGAATGGGAGATTTTCATTATGGATGTGCAGCAGACAAATATGCATATGGATCAAAATCTCTGAGGAATGTTTCCCACCATGTTGAATCTATGCCATGAATAATTAAGGCAGTTCTGAAGGTAAAAGGGGGTCCAACCCAGTACTAGCAAGGTGTACCTAATAAAGTGACCAGTGAGTGTAAATTTAGGCAATTGTTAGATCAAGAACTTCATCTACAAAACATATTTACAAGTGTAAAAGCACAAACTGCATCAGATCACAGACAGAAAGAAACTGAGCAATAATATCCCAGGCAAACAAAATCTTGGAGGAGAATTCTCCCCCCCCCCTTATTTTTTGAACCTCCTATTGTTTTTGAATCTAATTCCATACAAGAAAAATACATATTTATACAGCAGTGAATGTGACATCAATTGCAGGTGCATCTTCGTAATGCATGTTGAAATTACAGTGACTGATTCACCTACAGCAACCGTTTGGTGTGTGTATATATATATATATATATATATATATACACACATACATACATATACATACACACACACACATACACATTATATATATATATATATATATATATATATATATATACACATATACATACATACACACTCACATACATATACACACACACACGTCTACATAAAAATTAAAATGGTACCTTCATAGTTTTTTGATGGTTTAAAGGAATTATTCTTCACAATCATCTTAATGAGTCTCATGCAATGAACTATGAAACGTTCAAACACAACTCCATCTCCAGCCTCTGTGAAGACATAGCTTACAGCAAACTCCAACGCTTTCTGAATTAACGGAATGAAAGAGAATGGATGCTGGTCCAGGAAATCTAAGAGCTGCAGAAAAGTAAAAAAAAAAAAAAAAGTTCATAAAGTTTTCATACTATTAAAAATGCATTCTTTTATCGTCATACGAAGAAAAAAAGTCTCATCTTTAAAGCGTAGTTAAAATCTCCAACAGGTTTTTTTTTTATCTCTGGATCTTGGACTTAAATAGCTCCACAGGCAAACCAATTCCCAATTACAAAAAAATCCCCAAGGCAGGAAAATTTTGAAAAGATCGGGGAAACAACACTGACTCCAGACTATAATATTGAAAGAAACAATGTATAAAGAGATTTAGGTGTCAATGCCAGTAAAACTAGATACCACATGTATGGAAATCCAGGGGTTGGAAATCTGGACCTCAATCAGCGAATCAAGCAGGCTTTTGCGTGGTAGAGTTCCCTTAGCCCTTGTACACACGGTCGAACATTCTGACAACCAAATCCATTGGATTTTGTCCGACGGATTTTGTCCGAAACTGTTGCATGCACACGGACAAAGTTGTCGGAAAATCCGATTGTACATAACGTGATGACGTTATTTCGTTACGACGGGACTACGTTCAGGCTAGTAGCCAATAGCTTTGGTCTAGGAATTTGATCTGAGCATGCATGGCACTTTGTCCGTCGGAGTAGGCTACACATGATCGGAGCATTTTGTCGGAAAATTTTACGGACAAGTTGGAAAACTTGGTCCATCGGATTCTCCGACGGAAACAGTCCGATGGAGACCACACACAGTCGGTTTATCCGACAAAACGGTCCGATAGGACACATTACGTCGGAATCTCCGACCGTGTGTACAAGGGCTTAGATGACATTTTGCTCCTTTGGATCTCATATAACAAATCTAATCAAGATAAATCAGCAGCATGTTATACACATCAATATATGCACTAATAATATGAATTCATACAGGCACACTCCAATATATTGGATATTCAGAGCCATAAATGAACATGCAAAGTTTTTTTTTTATCACGGCCTGTGTCCCTGTAGGGGAGATAAACTCTTTCAATATGCCCTGGTTACCTTTGTACCCAGAACTGAAAGTAAGGGAAAATCCAAACTCATCACCATTAAAAACTATAGAAATTTAAAAAGTTGGGTCAGTTGAAGGAAACTCACAAGACAAACACACTAGCCTTGATGTCAAGAACTGGCAAAAGATCAGGTGTCTTAAGAAGTTAAATTGTGACATGTTGTATTTTATTGTTGTGTTCTAACCTTGGAAAAGCAACAAATATTGGTAACTACAACTCCATCCTGTCACTATGCATGCATTGGAAGGGAATTTATTTTGCAGTCAGCTTTGGTCAGTCTCAGAATTCTAAAGGAAATCTTACAGCTCCTACGAACAGTTAGGAGTCCTCATTTTACATCTTTACAGTGAGCTGCATCACATCTGGGTAGTGCTAAATAAATTCTGATCCTTTTTGTTTTGTTTTTTTGAGAAAGTAGCAAACTTCCCTCTACAAACAATTATTTTGAAGTAGAGTCACCTTTTAACTTCCACGGAACAAACAGCCAATTTAAAAAGAAACTACCTTCATATAAAAATACAGAATCTTCATTAGCTTACTTATTTCTTTAACCCAAGGAATGTGGAAAGTTTTTCCCATAAATCACAAAGTGAATCAAGGTAGAAAAACTCTAAACGTATTTTTGTTTTACTATACTGCGCCCCTAATGCCCATATGGTACCCATCTGTTTATTGATTTTGTGCGTTAGGGGCCATTCAACGATTCAAAATGAATAACACTGTGGTTTATAGTACAATACAGTAAAACTCAGGTTTTACTGTGCCTTAGTGCAACACAGGTTAGTAAAAAAATAAATTAAAAACTAAAAATAAAATAAAAGAAGGAAAAACCAAACACAGGTAAAGGGGGTTATTTTGCCAAAGCCCCTGAACTCAACTCAATAAAAGCCTATGTGTTCATGCACACATAGGCTTTTACCAGAGTTTAAGAGCACCAGCGTTTAGAGGCAGTCAAAGCTTCCCTCCTGAACACAGAAGAATCCTTGTAATTACTTCCTTTATCTTTACAACACGTGTATAACCTGCACAAGCATGCATACATACAGTATCTCACAAAAGGGAGTACACCTCTCACGTTTGTAAATATTTTAGCATATCTTTTCATGTGACAACACTGAAGAAATTACACTTTGCTACAATGTAAAGTAGTGAGTGTACAGCTTGTATAACAGTGTAAATTTGCTGTCCCCTCAAAATAACTCAACACACAGCTATTAATGTCTAAACTGCTGGCAACAAAAGTGAGTACACCCCTAAGTGAAAATGTCCAAATTGGGCCCAATTAGCCATTTTTCCTCCCCAGTGTCATTAGACTCGTTAGTGTTACAAGGTCTCAGGTGTGAATGGCGAGCAGGTGTGTTAAATTTGGTGTAATCGCTCTCACTCTCTCATACTGGTTCACTACTCTCTGAGGATCTGAAAAAAAAAGAATTGTTGCTCTACATAAAGGTGGCCTAGGCTATAACAAGTTTACCAAGACCCTGAAACTGAGCTGCAGCATGGAGGCCAATACCATACAGTGGTTTAACAGGACAGGTTCCACTCAGAACAGGCCTAGTCATGGTCGACCAAAGAAGTTGAGTGCACGTGCTCAGCGTCATATCCCGAGGTTGTCTTTGGGAAATAGATGTATGAGTGCTGCCAGCATTGCTGCAGAGGTTGAAGGGGTGGGGGGTCAGCCTGACAGTGCTCAGACCATACTCCACACACTGCATCAAATCGGCCTGCATGGCTGTCATCCCAGAAGGAAGCCTCTTCTAAAAATTATGCAGAAGAAAGCCCGGAAACAGTTTGCTGAAGACAAGCAGACTAAGGACATGGATTACTGGAACCATGTCCCATGGTCTGATAAGATCAAGATGAACTTATTTGGTTCAGATGGTGTCAAGCGTGTGTGGTGGCAACCAGGTGAGGAGTACAAAGACAAGTGTGTCTTGCCTACAGTCAAGCATGGTGATGGGAGCGTCATGTTCTGGGGCTGCATGAGTGCTGCCGTAGTTGATTGAGGGAACTATGAATGCCAACATGTACTGTGACATACCAAAGCTGAGCAGGAATCCCTTCCTTCAGAGACTGGGCCGCAGGGCAGTATGCCAACATGATAATGACCCCAAGCACACCTCCAAGACAACCACTGCCTTGCTAAAGAAGCTGATAAAGGTGATGGACTGGCCAAGCATGTCTCCAGACCTAAACCCTATTGAGCATCTGTGGGGCATCCTCAAACGGAAGGTAGAGGAGCGCAAGGTCTCTAACATCCACCAGCTCTATGATGTCGTCATGGCGGAGTGGAAGAGGACTCCAGTGGCAACCTGTGAAGCTCTGGTGAACACCATGCCCAAGAGGGTTAAGGCAGTGCTGGAAAATAATGGTGGCCACAAAAAATATTGACACGTTGGACCCAATTTGGACATTTCCACTTAAGGGTGTACTTACTTTTGTTGCCAGAGGTTTAGACATTAATGGCTGTGTGTTGAGTTATTTTGAGGGGGTAGCAAACTTACACTGTTATACAAGCTATACACTCCCTACTTTACATTGTAGCAAAGTGTAATTTCTTCAGTGTTGTCACATGAAAAGTTATAATAAAATATTTACAAAACCGTGAGGGGTGTACTCACTTTTGTGAGATACTGTATATATACACACAGATGTATACATATATACTTGGGAGGCCACATGCAGACTGAGCCTTATTACTCTCCCATATCAAACACAGCTGCCACCTATCCAGGTGGGTGCTGTGATTGGGAGAACGAAAGAACATATATAACAGTGGCAGCAGTGTTTTTTCATTTATCCTGCTGCACACCTTTATGGAGGAGGACACATCATTTTAGCAGTGCTGTCTAAGGCCAGGTAAGCACCCCTAGGACACAACAGGCTATTCAAGATTAGATAGCACTTCTAGCCTATTACTTACATAGTTCACTTGTAAACTTCATATGAATGGATCACATTGACTTTCTAGGCACGCTAAAAAAATCTTTCAACGATAGCTCTAGCCAGCAGCTAGAGATATTTTCTTACGCCACTTGTTGTTATCTGTAGCATTTTACATACTTAGACTTTACAACACTGCGCCTAAACACATTTTATTCCGTGATGGGCAGCCTGTTGGGGAAACCAATATCTTGTAATCCTTCTAAAAAGATTTACATGGAACTGATCAGACCCTATGTATTTTGTATATATCCACAGAAACATTGAACTGTTGTCACCTACACGTATATATCTGCTTTGAGGCATACACATTTATATATGCATTTTCCTTGCAATTATTTCATATAGCTTTGCAACATATAACCTGCACAATCGTGCATACATATATGCTTGTTTTGCCTTCCAGTCCATACTCCTATTAATGACAGACCTCACTCAATGTGAGGTCTGCCATTCCATAATGGGTCCATAGGTGCAGGTAGGCCTGACTACAGCCAACTTTTTATATATGTTCTTCATACACACATGCTAAAACCCCCAGTATACAAATACTATTCAATACTGTCTTTAATTTTAGGACTCTGCCAGGCCTCAGTTTCCTCTGCTCTTTCCAGGTTGAGTGTAGCACCTTTTGGATGCTCCTCTTTACGATTGGCTCTTCTATTCAGTACAACATACCTGTCCCCCAAGGCTGGGCAGAAATGCAGAAAGTGCTGAGACTCTGTTTTTAAACCAAACCTTCAATGTTCTTTGATACACCAATGAATGACAAAATCCCTATACACACAGATTTTCTGCCGATTTTTTCCATCAGATTTACCAAAACCATGTAATATGAGGTCAAACCTTAGGAATTTCAATTTGTATGCAATCAGGCAGGCCCTTCTACTACATGGTTTTGGTAAAACTGAAGGAAAAAAATCAGCAGAAAATCTGATAGTGTGTATGTGGCTTTTGTGTGCGATCTACCTACTGTTCTATGTACCCACTGTGAATATATACTGTTTCTGACATTTGTACTTATATTATAGACAAGGTTACCTCTTATAACCATGTGATGAAGTCACTCTGAAACGAGTCGGGTGGAGGAGGATTATTAAAAATTACCTTTCTTTTTCAATCTGCAGCTGCTGTAATTTTCTGGAAATGCAATGTGGCTACATGGAAGTGTTCTGTACACAGAATGTGTACAGAATACTCCCCCAGATATGTAATTTCATTTTGTCTGGAGTACTTCTCCTTTAAATGGAAACCTATAAATAGATAGTTGATGATCTGTCCTAAAAAAAGGCCTGGCTGCCATGCAGATCCAATACTCTCAATACCTTGAGCTACTTATCTAGAACTAGCAGGTAAATAAACAAATGCTGAATAGCTGCGTTTAGACTTTTTAAAGAAAAAAAAAACGCCTGAAGCCAAAAACAGCATCTGCAACAATGTCCATTATGCATGAGGCCAAAGTATTAAAAACAGCGGCAGCCAGGTAGTACTTTTTGACAGTAGGTCAGTAATGTCAGCTCCCAATTTCTAACTTCACAGATTCACTCTAAGTGTGTCTCTGAAATAGGTGACTAGTCTGCTATACAGCCAAACACTAAAGCGGGAAGTTTATCTTGAACAGTGAAGAATAGATGGAAATCTGAAGTATGAATGATGTGTCCACAGAAAAAAAAAAGGAAAGCGCTCAGGGTAATTGTTCCTCTCCCACTCCATATCTCAGCCTATTATATTTGCAATGTAATGGAGATAAAGCACAGACCATTAACACTGCAACATCAAAGTAGAAGGTATTTCTAGCATCGGCTGCACCTCCCCCATCCTCTCCAAGCCAAAGGCCATTTTTATTGCCGATTGAACTTTAGAAAATAAAAAATCTAATAGAAAGCACAGGTGCCCACTGTAAAGCTTATCACTGGCACTTCAGCTGAAATAGACAGAGATGGGAGAAAGGAATCAGCATAATGATATGGAACAATAAGCTAAACAGACGCTGATCAATCAGAATGCAGCTGGAGATCACATGAGATCATGGACATGAAATCAACAACTTCTTCAACCATAAAATGCTGACATTATCTTACCACTTTGGTAAATAGAATGATAATCTTCTCAATCCTTTCCCTGCAAACATGTTCAGCTCCAATACCTCTGCCTGGAAAATAAATTAAATCATCAGGTAACACAGTGTAATTAAAATCATTGTTAAAGAATATTTAAGTTGGAGGACAACTATCATGTATTTATTATGATTTTTAAACCATGTGTGCAGGAAAAATACCTGTCTAGTGAACAATATAGCAATATATTTTTTTCCTTTTTTCCCTAAAGTACTTTACGCAAAGGTTCCCACTTTACAGCAATTCATTGAGTCAGTTTGACGGTAATACCTTTGATGCTTTAATTTAAATCTAAACCCAAACAGTAAAAACAGGTATTGGCTTTAACAAGTTAATGATAGTCAAACAGAAGAATTTTGACTTGCCTATACATTTCATTGCTTAGAGTACAGTACAGGACAAAGGTAAATTATTCATACACCTTGGGTTATAGGCTCACACCATACAGGTGATTGAATGCTAACGAACTTTTGAGGATACCCAAAAACTTTTAAAATCCGCCCTCCCCCCCCCCCCGTCCCCCAGGGGACCATCGCTATAACCCTACCCCACTCTGTGAATCCTCCGTTTTGTAGAAAGCAATGCAGAGTAACAAGGAGAAATTGGCGATATGTCCTGTGTTGTACTCTAAGGCCCCTTTCACACTGACGTCCCGTTCAGGCCCGCCTGTCAGTTTTTCAGGCGGACCTGAACGGGTGCTCCATAGAGCTCTATGGAGCGTCGGATGTCAGCGGTGACATGTCCGCTGACATCCGACCCGCTCCGATCCGAAAAAGTGTAACGGAGGAAAAAGCTATTTTTCCACCCGTCTGCGGATCGGATCGGGTGACGACGGGCACTGCGGTCTGTCGTCATCCGATCTCCCATAGGGGAGAGCGGCGCTGTGACAGGTCTGTCCCTGCGCAGTGTGCAGAGACAGACCTGTCATCTCCCTGCTCAGCGGGGATCGACGGAGTGATCCCCGCTGAGCAAACGGATATCCACGGGGCGGATCAGAACTAATCCGCCCCGTGTGAAAGGACCCTAAGATGGAAATTACAGGTAAGTCAAAATTCCTCTGATCTTAATCGTACAATATAGGACCCATGCAATTTATTCATACAACATGGGACATCCCCAAGCAATGAATACAAGAGTGAGCAACAACTAGGCAAATGGAACTGAGCCAACAGGCCATAACACAACAGAGGAAAAAGACCTGCACTCGGAGTGCCACTCTAAGAACCATGCAGCTGAAAGCTACATACAGAGAACATTGGACATCCACCTTGCAAAACTTTGAAAAAGCACATAAAGACGACCAGGTGGCAGCTTTACATAGTAAGACAACAGAGGCTTGGTGTCTAAAGGCCCAAGACACTCCAACAGATCTGGTAGACTGGGCACAGCAGAGGAGAAAGTTTTTGAGCGTAGGTTTGTTTATTGGAATATCTAATCCACCATACAATGGATACTGGATGCTTAGATTCACAGCACAAAGGTGGCAGAACAATATCCTCATTAAGATGAAATGCTGAAATCACTTTTGGAGGAAAGGATGATCTAGGGCAGGCATCATGAATGGCGGACCGTGTGACAGTCCAGTCCGGACGGCGGCCACACCACCCAGCATCCTGAGCAGACTAATCTCTCTTTCCACCACTGTTAAGGGTGGGAGGAATGGCAGGATGGACCTGGAACCCCCCTCCCCCCATGCACGCACCTGCACCATGAAAACAGCAGAGCAGGCGGGAGGAACGGAAGGTCTACAGGGGTTACAATATACAATATTGTAACAGGGGTCTACAGTATTACAATATTAAAAAGTAATTGAGAAATACAGTGCCAACAACATTTGTTAAAAGGATATTTAGTGAAAATTACAAATACAGCATATGAAAAATCGCATTTTATATATCATGAAAGTATTATGACATTATGGGACGTTTGTAATTGCCCACTAGTAAAGTTCCAACATATCAGCCTAGAGCTTTAACCAAAAACGTGCAGTTACATTGCATT
The DNA here is from genome assembly GCF_037356315.1 of Lithobates pipiens. Classification (NCBI taxonomy): domain Eukaryota; kingdom Metazoa; phylum Chordata; class Amphibia; order Anura; family Ranidae; genus Lithobates; species Lithobates pipiens. Next base: position 185,820,662 of record NW_027507790.1, on the reverse strand, counting down.
TTGTCTGATGTTCAGCTGTGTCTCAGGAGTGCAAGACTAATTAAGAGGATAAAATGAATTACATATAGATCTAGATACTAAATTCAATCATCAAATAATAACGTTCATTCATAAATTACCTTCAGACTGTGCAGTTTGTGTATTGGTCCAGGAGATATAAGCCTGGGGAGCCCGTGGGGATGACCTCCTGAGGCTTACTGGAGAGAGCAGGGTGGACCCCTACAGTATCTCAAGAAAGTGAGTACACCCTTCACATTTTGGTAAATATTTTATTACAACTTTTCATGTGACAACACTGAAGAAATGACACTTTTCTATAATGTAAATTAGTGAGTGTATAGCTTGTGTATAGCTTGTGTAATAGTGTAAATTTGTTGTCCCCCTCAAAATAACACACAGCCATTAATGTCTAAACCGCTAGCAACAAAAGTGAGTACACCCCTAAGTGAAAATGTCCAAATTGGGTCCAAAGTGTCAATATTTTGTGTGGCCACCATTATTTTCAACCGCTGCCTTAATCCTCTTGGGCATGGAGTTCACCAGAGCTTCACAGGTTGCTACTGGAGTCCTCTTCCACTCCTCCGCTTGACACCATCTGAACCAAATGTGTTTATCTTGGTCTCATTAGACCACATTATATGTCCAGTAATCCATGTCCTAGTTTGCTTGTCTTCAGCAAACTGTTTGCAGGCTTTCTATTGTATCATCTTTAGAAGAGGCTTCCTTCTGGGATGACAGCCATGCAGACCAATTAGATGCAGTGTGCGGCGTATGGTCGGAGCACTGACAGGCTGACCCCCCCACCCCTTCAACCTCTGCAGCAATGCTGGCAGCACTTATACATCTATTTCCCAAAGACAACCTCTGGATATGATGCTGAGGATGTGCACTCAACTTCTTTGGTCGACCATGGCAAGGCCTGTTCAGAGAGGAATCTGTCCTGTTAAACCGCTGTATGGTCTTTGCCACTGTGCTGCAGCTCAGATCCAGGGTCTTGGCAATCTTCTTATAGCCTAGGCCAGCGATGGCAAACCTTGACACCCCAGATGTTTTGTAACTACATTTCCCGTGACGCTCAACTACACTGCAGAGTGCATGAGCATCATGGGAAATGTAGTTCCAAAACATTTGGGGTGCCAAGGTTCACCATCACTGGCCTAGGCCATCTTTATGTGGAGCAACAGTTCTTTTTTTTCAGATCCCCAGTTCTTTGCCATGAGGTGCCATGTTGAACTTCCAGTGACCAGTATGAGAGAGCGAAAGGGATAACTCTAAATTTAACACTCCTGCTCCCCATTCACACCTGAGACCTTTTAACATTAATGAGTCACATGACACAGGGGAAGGAAAATGGCTAATTGGGCACAATTTGGACATTTTCACTTAGGGGTGTACTGACCTTTGTTGCCATTTGTTCATACATTAATGGCTGTGTGTTGAGTTATTTTAAGGCAACAGCAAATTTACACTGTTATACAAGCTGTACACTCACTACTTTACATTGTAGCAAAGTGTCATTTCTTCAGTGTTGTCACATGAAAAGATATAATAAAATATTTACAAAAATGTGAGGGATGTACTCACTTTTGTGAGATACTGTATGTGTGAATAGTGGTATTATAAGTGTTTAAAATCACATTATGCTGATCAAGGTGCTTGAGGAAAAGGGATGCAGTTTGAATTTTGCATTTCCCTTTTTCTTTTTCTCCCCTTCCTCCTCCTCCTCCATTCCTTTTACCTTCCTCCCTCCCTTCATGCTCCCCCCGTCCTTCTCTTTCTCCCCCTCCATCATTCCCCCTTTCTCACGATTCCATCATTTCTCTCCATCTCTTCCACTTTTCCCTTCCCCCACCCCCTTCTCCCCCCTCTTTCTCCTTCACCTGTTTCCCTTCCCTTTCCCCTCCCTTCTACCCCCCCTCCCTTCCCCCTTGTCCTTATCTTTCTCCCCCTCCTTTTTCCCCCCCTTTCTCCCCATTTCATCTGTTCTCTCTTACACTTTTCCCTTCCCCCATCCCCTTCTCCCCCCCCTTTCTTTTTCTCCATCACTCGTTTCCCTTCCGTTTCCCCTTTCCCCCCTCCCCCTCTGTCCTTTCTCCCTTTCCCTTCCCTGACTACCTGCATCCCTTTTCCTCAAGCACCTCTATCAGCATAATGTGATTTTAAACACTTACAATACCACTATTCAGACATTAGGGTCCACCCTGCTCTCTCCGTTAAGGCTCAGGAGGTCATCCCCATGGGCTCCCCAGGCTTAATGCTTCTCCTGGACCGATACACAAACTGCACAGTCTGAAGGTAATTTATGAATGAACTTTATTATTTATGATGACTGAATTTAGTATCTAGACGTATATGTAATTTATTTTATCCTCTTAATTAGTCTTGCGCTTGTGAGACACAGCTAAACGTCAGACAAAATGCTATGTAACTGCACATTTTTGGTTAAAGCTCTGGGCTATGTTGGAACTTTACTAGTGGGCAATTACAAATGCCCCATAATGTCATAACACTTTCATGATATATAAAATGTGATTTTTCATACGCTGTATTTGTAATGTCAATGTTCACTAAACATTTCACAAATGTTGTTGGCTCTGTATTTCTCAATTACTTTTTAATTCTGTAATACTTATATATTTTTTGTGCTCCTTTAAAGGCCCTGAAGAAGTGGGGTCTACCGCAAAACACATAGGCCACATTTCTGATATTCTCTACCAGGATCTACAAACCCTGGACCAAAAGAAACAGTAAAACTGTAATCTATTTCAGATGAAAACCTTAAAAACATATTACAATCCATGGCTGGTGAATAAAGTTTTTCTACATTTTAAACCGAGGCACACTCAAAGTCCCACTCTACCCTATTTTTAGCTAGAATTTTGCATTTCACAGTGATGGTGCCTCTGTGGAGTTATCATATGTAGAGGTGGGGGTAACCGTGGAAAAATGATATGGGGGAGCTGTGATATGGGTGGGCTGCGATGTGATATGAGGGGCTGGGATGTGAAGGGGAATCTATGACATGGGGGCTGTTATACAGAGGGTTTGTGATGTGAGGAGGAGGGCTGTGATGTCAGGAGGGAGCGAGCTGTGATGTGGGGGGTTGTGACTGCAAAGAGGACTGTGATGTGGGGGAGGGGTGTGTGAATGCAAGGGGGCTGTGATGTAAGCAGGGCTGTAGTGTTGGGGGGCTTTCATGTGAAAGGGGGTTGTGATGGGAAAAGGAGGACTGAGGACACTAATGTAAAGGGGGCTGTGATGTGAAAGACCTGGGTCATAGAAGAAAAAATAGATTAGGACCTCTGCAGAAAGAAAATGGGTTGTAAGTACCTGTGTATTGTTGAGTATCAGTGTCAAGAAGCTAGTTGTTAGTTAATTTGGATTCCCAATCCTCATTAAATTAATAGGTACGATCCTGGCAGGTGTGGAGATGTGACTCGGTGTACATCTTACCGCTATGTATGCGTTCCTTGGTCATCTGTTCAAGGACAAATACTGCTGTGCAAAATGTAAGCACATTGTTTCCCTGGAAGCCCAGGATCTGAATCTAGGAAAGCAACTATCAGCACTGAGAAGACCCTCCATACTAAAGGAGAGCCAGGAAAGTACCCAGCAGGTGCCAGCACAAGGGCAGATGGAGACAAAGAGGTGCAGGCACTAGAAAAGAGTAGATGGGTGACAGGAAGGAGGTGAAAGTGCCAGGGAGACCGATCCTGGGCTGGAACATCCCAATAAGTATGCGCCTTTGCGTGACATTGGTGAAACCAGTCAGGGACCAGCACTGCTGGAGCTGAGGAACTCCCCTAGCTGCTAGGGGAAGAACTCCTCCAGTGAGAGTGGGGGGAAACAAAAGGGAAAGGAAAGGCAGATTCTGGTGGTAGGGTACTCGATTCTTAGGAGGACAAAGAGGGCAATCAGTGGCCTGAAGCGCCAAACTGTATGCTATCTACCGGGCGATAGGTGAGCTGCCATCTAGATAAAGGAAGGCCTGTAGACATGGTGTACCTGGATTTTGCAAAAGCATTTGACACAGTTCCCCATAAACATTTACTGTACAATGTAAGGTCTGTTGGCATGGACCATAGGGTGAGTACACGGATCTAAATCTAGCTACAAGGGCGAGTTCAGAGGGTGGTGATAAATGGGAAATACTCGGAATGGTCAGGGGTGGAGATTGGGATCCCCCAGGGTTCTGTGCTGGAACCAATCCTATTTAATTTGTTGATAAACGACCTGGAGGATGGGGTAAACAGTTCAATCTATGTATTTGCGGACGATACTAAGCTAAGCAGGGCAAGAAGATCTCAACAAATTATGGAGTGGGCAACTACATGGCAAATGAGGTTTAATGTGGAACAATTTAAAATAATGTACTTGGGTGGCAAAAATATGAATGCAATCTACTCACTGGGGGAATTAAGGCTCAGTAATGGAACACAATGCCAAGCTGCTGCTAACAAAGCAAACAGAATACTGGCATGTATTAAAAAGGGGATTAACTCAAGAGATAAAGCGATAATTCTACCACCCTACAAGACTCTGGTCCGGCCTCACATGGCGTATGCTGTCCAGTTCTGGCCACCAGTCCTCAAGAAGGATGTACTGGAAATGGAGTGAATACAGAGAAGGGCAACAGAGCTATACAGAGAAGAGCAACAAAGCTAATAAAGGGACTGGATGATATTAGTTATGAAGAAAGGTTACAAGTACTGAACTAATTCTCTCTGGAGAAGAGATGCCTGAGAGGGGATATGATTTTAATTTACAAATACCATACTGGTGACCCCACAATAGGAATAAAACGTTTCCATGGAAGGGAATTTAATAAGACACGTGGCCATTAAGATTAGAAGATAGGAGCTTTAACCTTAGACTGCGCAGTGTTCTTTACTGTAAGGGCAGCAAGAATGTGGAATTCACTTTCACATGTGGTGGTTTCAGTGGGGAGCATTGAATGACCACAACATACAGGGATATACATAGTAATACTGACATATAATCACACACGTAGGTTGGACTTGATGGACTTGTGTCTCTTTTTCAACCTCACCTACTATATGTAACCGGACCTCCGCAAATTTAAATTCAGTACCCCTGATCTAGGGCATAATATAACCTTGTCATTGTAAAGTATGAGAGGGGGCTCCTTACAGGAAAGGGCCGCAGTTCAGAGACACGTCTGACAGATGTAAAATTTATATCAAAATAATGTGCAGCACTTATCAACTATATCTGTACTACCTCCTTAATCAGTGCTGTATACCATTTCAGACAGCTAGTGTTACATAAAAGCTCACCAGAGATGCTATACCTCTTTATAAGAGGTTAATATCAGCCTCCCCAGCACTTGAGAATGAACATCTGACAGATGTGATGGCCCCTAGAAAGGCTTCTTTGCTGTAAAGGCTCTGCAAGGGGATGTCCCCCATGGATACAAAGGAAGGTCTCAGGGAATCACAGGGTGCTGCAAAGGGGGCCTGCTACGAGAAACACCTAGAATAAAGGTTTGTATAAGGCCAAAGGCCTTTGGAAACTGATGAATAAGATGACCAAACCCTGACTATTCAGGGTTCTAAGAGCTAGATTCTATTCAAGACCTGTTTGCATGTAGATCAGAATGCGTGGCACAGAATGCAAGTAATCTCTAGTACTGAATTGACTGCTCTCACGAAAGTAGTAAGATTTTAGTTAAGATATAGATAGATAATACATTTTCCTGGAAGTACCTTTTCTTGCTTTCAGCAAAGTAGGAATCACAGACTCAGAAACCACTCTACCCTTTAAAGTGGAATTCCAGGCTAGAACGAAGCTTAAAATGGCTCCCACTACCCTCCTAAATACCCTGTAGAAGGAAGATGCTTATACTTACCTATTCACAGGGTGGTCTGGTCATGTGATCTCACATCGGCCAGCTTCAGAGAAGTGAAGGGACAGCCAACAAAAGATGCCCCACCCAGGCATTACATTTGTTGTTGCTCATAATTCTCCCCAGAAGCCAGCTACTGGGAAGATCCTGTGACAGGACCGGAGCACCCTGAGAATAGGTAGGTCTAAACATCCTCCTTTTATAGGCTAATTAGTACTTGAATTAGGAGGGGGCGGGAGACATTTTTAAGGTTAGTTAGATCTAGTCTGGAATTCCACTTTAAGACTTGGGTTGCAACAGCCATGCCATTAACCCCAGAGACTGTGAAGTAGGGTGGATAAAAGGACCTCGAGATCTAGCCTTTTTCTGCAAAAAGTGTGAGTATGTCTGTTAACCAGGTTCTTCTGGGCTATTTTGGCACAAGAAAAACTGCCATTTTCCTCTTTTGCTCTATTTTACGGAGCCGTTGAAGCAGAATGTTCAGTAGAGGGAAGGCATAGATTAGCTATAATGGAGATGAGAAAACAAAAGCATCCAAAAGATGTTGTTCTAGTTAGTTTGTTGTATTTGGAGGCCAGGGTGTTCACATCTGGAGTCCCCCATTTTTAGCATATCAGATTGAAAACATCTTGATGAAGAGAAGAAGAGAGTATTCTCCTTAGTCCAAAAAGAGGCGGGTGAGATAATCCATCTGCCAGTTGTCTACACCTGCGATGTGGACCATATGAATTGCTGGACACCGATCTTCTGTCCATGATGGAAGCTGGTTTGTTTCCCTTAAAGCAGAGCTCCACCCTAAAGTGGAGCTTCCGCTCATTGGAACCCTCCCCCCCTCCGGCGCCACAATTGGCACCTTTCAGGGGGGAGGGGGGTGCAGGTACCTGTACAGTACAGGTATCTGCACCCACTTCCGGCATAGATATCTGCAGAAGCTACGCCCCTTTCCGAAGGTCCCCCGCTGTCTGCTGGGAAACACACGGATCCCAGAGACAGCTGGGACCATCCTTGTTGAGCAGCGCGACTCGCGCATGCGCAGTAGGGAACTGGGAAATTAAGCCGCAATGCTCCACTTCCTGATTCCCATACCCAAGATGGCGGCGGCAGCACCCGAGAGACGATCGAGAGATCGACTTCGGGTGCCGACATCGCGGGCGCGCTGGGCGGGTAAGTGTCATTATTTTAAAAGTCAGCAGCTGCAGTATTTGTAGCTGCTGGCTTTAAAAAAAAAAAAAAAAAACGGCGGACTCCCGCTTTAAGGCAGTCAGTCTGCTTTTTCCAAGCTAAGAGAACGTTTATTTGGAGAGTTCTTAAATGGAATTGGGTGAAAGGTGCTTCCTCAGAGGAGGCCTCCATTAGACACAGAACTCTCATAGCAAAATCCCATTGTGGGATTTCTTTTGAATCTCAGTTGTTGACCATGAGTTCTTAGAGAAACAACTATCTTTTCTGAAAAAAAGACCTTTATCTTGAATGTAGCCAGGATCAGACCCCAGTATTCAAGGCACAGGGAAAGCTGAAGAGCAAATTTGCCCAACCAAAGGACTGAAGTAGGTCAATTGCCATAGCTGAGAGATGACTCCTTCAGGAGAAGGTCATCTAGATAGCCTGTCACATGGATGCCCTGAGTCTTGAGAAGGGCAAGCAAGGGTGCCAAGATCTTTGGCAATGCGACAAAATGGAAGTGGTTGTGGGTCACTACAAAGCATAGAATAGATATACATACCAAAACTGGAGACTGCAAAATCTGATGCAACTCTGCATAGAAATCTTCAGCATCCAGGTTTAATTACCAAAGCTTAATTGAACAAGTTGAAGTTAGAAGCTGATTAGTTACATTACACAGAGCTGTACCAGATTCTAAGTGCACCAACTTTAGTAAATCCACCCCATCGTGTATGAATAAGTTGTGTCCTGTTCTGTGCAATTAGGATAGATGTTTTAAATCTACAGCTTTTTATTAAAAAAATTTCTAGCAATCCTGCTATGAAGGTCCTTGTTCAGACATTTCCTGTTATAGGGTGGAAACTGTTCTCTATTGATTTGTCACCCTGTCACACATGCAAATTGGCTCCCAAATAACAGTTTAAAAAAATAGTTTATCCAACATAAAATAACAAAACACTTCTTTAGAATTCATTATTTTTAAATATGAGCTATATGTAGCAGGTATCATTTATACTCCTTAAATTACACTTCAAAGCAACCTGTCCATTTAGGGATATTATGCCGCGTATACATGAATGTACTTTTTGACAGAAGAGTTCAGACTTTCCATCGGATATTACGATCGTGTGTGGGCTTCATCCGACTTTTTTCTTCAAAAATTAAGACGGTCCTAGAAATAATAGGATTTTTAAAACAGTTACCTGTAAAATTATTTTCTTTGATGTACATCAGGGGAAACAGAGCCATAGTAATAACTAAGTGGGTTATATCGGCGTATCAGGTGCTGGACACTGTCATGCCCCTTAAGGCATGTACTTCCCCCATATAACCCCTCCCATTACAGGGAGTCCTCAGTTTTGTAGCCAAGCAATACAAGTGTATAAGAAGAAGAAGGGAGGGGCCTCTGTGTCTCCTGATCTATATCAAAGAAAAGGATTTTACAGGTAAGCTGTTTTAAAAATCCTATTTTCTTTTCTTACATCAGGGGACACAGAGCCATAGTAATAACTATGTGGGATGTCCCATAGCAATGGCAACTGAAGGTTGGGGGAGAACAAAAAACAGGAAGCCAGAGGACTCATACTGCAGCCTGCAGTATATGCTGTGCCCAAGGCCAATATCCTCATGACCTTTAATATCAATTTGATAAAATCGGATAAACGCATGAACCGAAAACCAAGTTGCGGCCTTACAGATCCGAGCCATAGAGGCCTGATGATGCACCACCCAAGAGGCACTAATCACCCTGGATGAGTGTGCTCTTAATATGAGAAGGAAGAATTTTCTTCTTTAAGCTGAAGCTTGAACAATCACTTGACTAATCTATTTGGAAAATAGTGGATCTTGACACTGCCTGTCCACATCTTGGACACCTGGCAGTACAAACCAAACCTGTGTTTTGTGCGAACCTGAGCGGTCGCCCTTAAATAGACTCTGATCGCTCTTACTACATCAAGAGAATGTAGTGCTTTCTCTTCCCCAGATTAAGGCTCTGGGGAGAAAGAAGGAAGAATAATATATTGGTTTAAAATGAAAACCTGTTAACACTTTGGGTAAGAATTCAGGATGAGGACATAACACCACCTCATCCTTATACATGATGAAATATGGCTCCTACAAGAAAGTTCCGATACTGTTCTAGCAGAAGAAATGGCAAGCAAAAGATCTCTCTTGTCAAAGAACCAAGGGAATTTCTTATAAGGTTCAAACGGCTGATTTAACAAAGCTGATAAGTCCAATTTTAAATCCTAAGGATTTAGAGGTGCCTTGATAGGGGGAATAAACCGTGTTACCCCCTTAATAAGCTACGCGCCAAGAGTGGGAAGCAAGAGTCCATAGGAAAAGACACCGACACAGCCTGGATCTGGCTCTTGATAAAAGTCAAGGCCAGCTTCATTTCAGATCCCATATGCAGGAATCAGGAATCCTGCCTATTGACATACTTCCTGGGGTGCCAACCCCGGCCCCACACCAAGAAACCTATGCCTTTCAGACTCTAAAGTAAGTGATTATGGAAGCCGGCTTCCTGGCATTAGTCAAAGTAGACACTACCGAAGGAGATCACCCACGATCCTTTATAGAGTGGGATTCAACAGTCAAACCTGTTAAACTCCTTGTCCGTAAGGTAGGATGAAATACCGGACCTTGTCCAAAGGACTCCTACTGCCATCTTTATGATCTCAATAAATTAAAATCTTCTGGGACCCAGCTGGGGCCACTAGAATCACCTCCTCCTGTTCCTGCTTAATCCTGCGGAGAAGGCGCGGAAGTAGCAGAACTGGAGGAAATGCATAGATCAGTGAAAACTGATCCCCTGGGAAGACTAGTGCGTCTGTTCTGCCTGCTATTGGACCCCTTGTTCGACAAAGTTTTCGACCCTATTAATGAATCTGAACGCGAATAGGTCCATGTCCGGAGTACCCCACCTGACATATTGCTAGGAAGATGACAGGGTTCAGAGATCATTCTCCTGGAAATAATTGTTGGCGTCTCAAGTAGTACGCCTGAAAATTAGAATTGCCGATAGGCAAGGAGTGTTGTATCCAAAAAAGTTCATAGGCAAGGTTCTCTAACCTTGATCATCTCCCCTGGACAGAATCTACTTCCAGGGCTGCTCCCCAGCATAGAAAGCTGGCATCTGTTGTTAACACCTTCCAGGATAAAGATTTTCCCTCCTGCTGGATAACCACCACCAATTTAGGCTCTGACCTATGTCGGGAGCCAAGCGTTTTGGAAACAAACAAGGCCTGAATCCTCTTTATTCCAGACCGTCAGGATGGTGTCTTGAAGCAGTCCTTGAATAAAACTGCGCGTAAGGAACGGCCTTGAAGGAGGCCACCATTTGCCCTAAAAATCTCTTGCTGCTGAATGAAGGAATTTTCATTTGTCCTGATAAGTTGAATTAGTCCTACAATGGAACTGATTCTCATCTGGGGTAAGAATACCTTCTTCTGTATGATATCCATAACCAGCCCCCAAGTAATCTCTTTGATGGTTTTAAGGAGAATCTTCCTAGGCTGAGAATCCAACCTAGAGATTTCAGCTATCTACAGCTGAGATCAGACTCTGGTTTTAGACCTGAGCCTGAATGATCTATTAAAAGTAGATCTTCTAATAGGCTAGGACCGTTATGCCTTGAGCCCTTAACCTGGCTAAAGGAGGTGACAGAATCTTTCAGAACACTCAGGGTGCTGTGGCTAAGCCAAATGGCAGTGGCACAACTGAAAAAAAAAAAAATTATATTTCAAACCGCAGGGATCGAATTATGAAAGGATCGGATGTTTAAGTGGCGATTCAGATCTCTGAGATCTAGAATGGGTCTTACCTCTCTGTTTGGCTCTGGGGCCTGAAAAGGTTTGAGCCAAAAAAAAACTTGTTCCACTAAGGGAATCTCTGATATCACCGACTGGGATAACAGCTGATCCAGAGGCTAGAACGAGAGACATCTTTTCTTTTTTTTTTTTTGGAACCTTAGAAGCATTCTCTGAGGAGACTGACACTCTTGCATAAAGACTGCCGCATCAGCAGCCCCAAGGACCCCACAGGCAGCACCCAAACAGGACCCAAACCCCAGACCCTCAGATAGAAAGCCGACTAAGCCATCCAGGCTCTTAAAACTCTAGATGTAACCGAGAGAAAAAAAAAAAAAAAGACCGTCAAGACTGCCTAAAGACAGATGCCCCAGGCATAGAAGAGGCTGCACGATAAAAGGAGAACTGTTTGAACCTCCTTTTACTGGTAAAGAGCTTTACCCCCTTTTAGATGTACTTATCCACTCTAACCACTCTGTATACCATTAACCCCTTAGAACCCTTAGAGGAGTTCTTGGTCCCTTTGTCACTCATAGCTTACAGTACAAAGCAGAGGCAGTACCAGCAAAAGAATGTTTCACTTGCTAGGCTATAGTACAGTACAAGAACTGCTATTAATCCTAGCTATACAGTACAATATTGTAAAAAGGGAAATGCCTGTGTCAACAAACCTGACCAGCAACCACTCTTGTCTTTCCCTCCACCGCCAGGCAGCAGATTCTCTTGCAGAACTTTAAAATACTTCCTACACGTGTGCCCAGCGTCTAACGCCGCTTAGCCATGCCCCTGCACAGAATACGGCCCCCCCTTGCTCTTTCAAACAAGGAAGTTGAATCTCCCGTGTGAGCGCCAGCATCATGGCAGGGGGTAAATCCTCTGCTCAGTGATATATATATTTTTTTTTTTTCCATGAAAGAAAAAAAGACAGCTGGCTGGCATTAATTCAGACAAAAATTGCCAATCTGGGGGTCCAGGAAGTGATCAGACCCCCCCCCTTTCTCTTACCTGAGCTGGTTTAGACGGAGAGGTGAGTGGAGCTTCTGCCGTTTCCAGCGTCAGAATGGTGAGTGCTCATTACAGCCCCCAGTGGTGACACAGACATGACATGACAACACAATACATAGAAGGAGAGATTCCTGAGAAAATCTCCCCTACCTTATCCTCGCAGTAGGGTTTTATCAGAGATGATAACTCAATCTTCGCCCTTCACGGTAGGCTCAAAGACCTTAAAAGGAAACCTTCAGGAACCGGGGAGCACTCAGGTCGACCCACAATCCTGGACCTGCGAGAAGACCCTGCCAGTAAACTTTTATTGGCCTTACTACCAAAAAGTACTGGATCCCAGGGCCCAGCTCTCAAAGCAAGCAAAACCTTGTGTCTTCAGATTATGATGCCCGGGTACCATTCATTTAGTCCATTAAGGAGACATCAGAACGGATCCGGTCAGGATGGCTGGCTCTCATCAAAGATAACTGCCCGTGGAGCTCAGTGCACCACATCCTTACACCTGCCCAACACCTCAGACACTGGCAGAAAAACTGAGGACTCCCAGTAATGGGAGGGGTTATATGGGGGAAGTACACTACCTAAGGGGCGTGCCAGTGTCCAGTACCTGATAAACCGATATAACCCACATAGATATTACTATGGCTCTGTGTCCCCTGATGTAAGAAAAGAAAAATATGTTTCCAATCTGTCCGACTGAATCAATTTCTATCGGGAAAATCAGCTATTGGCTACTGGCTATTGAACTTCCTTTTCTAGTCCGGTCGTACAACATCACGTTCAAAACTAACGGACTTTGGTCTGTTCGTGTGTGGGCAAGTCCATTCATTCGGAAGTCCGTCGTAGCTCCATCGAAACTCAGTCCGGAAGACCGTCGGACCTTTCCTGCCGGAAAGTCTGGTCGTGCGTACGCGACATTAAATTTCTGTGCTTCTTTTGCCTCTCCATTCAGTGAGGCAAAGATAATACCCAACAACTCTGGGTAAGATAAGGCAGATTTGCCCATGCGACAGCCTTATGGAAGCCACACATTACAAAAGAGCTTCCCTTTCATTCCTGTCTGCTAAATAAACAGCGGGACAGCCAAAGAAAGGTGAGAACATGCATCTATGGATGCCTGGCAAAGTGAACGCATTGCTCAGCAAAGCATAGATTCAATCCAAAGTGAAATCCCCCTTGCTGCTCTAATAAACATGATCATTACTACTACAAAAAAAAAAAAAAAAAAGAAAAAGCTCCCTGTCACTGGGATAGGGCTTGCACATTTTACTGGTGGTCTATTACATCTTCTTTATAGCCATGGTGCTAATATGATCTTAGAAAGCCTGCAAAAGTATTAGTTAGGAAGTTCAGAAAATGTAGTTAAATGACGGTTTTTGAAAAAAAAAATGTGTGATTCGATGCTGACAGAATCTTGCATATGTTGCTAAGTAAGACAACATAATTTTGTGCTGCTCAACTTTTTTTTCTGTGTACAAAAAGCAAGGAACCTACTCTGGCAAGAATGACAAAATGAATTGTGCATATTTCCTGTGCCTCAGCAACAAGTAATCCCAGAACACCAGATTACCGGAATCAAGGAGGAGCACCCGAAAATACCTGCCTGCACATTCCAGCTAGGGAACTTGCATTTCCAGGACACTCAACTCCTGGCAATAAGTACAGTGTCTTGAAAAAGTATTCATACCCCTTGGCATTTTCCACATTTTGTCATGCTACAACCAAAAACGTAAATGTATTTTATTGGGATTTTTCCAATAGACCAACACAAAGTAGCACATAATTGTAGCACATAATTGTGAAGTGGAAAGAAAATAATAAATGTTTTTCAAAATGTTTTACAAAGAAATATGTCAAAAGTGTGGTGTGCATTTGTAATTAGCCCCCTTTACTCCGATACCCCCAACTAAAATCTAGTGGAACCAATTGCCTTCAGAAGTTGCCTAACTTAAACATAACGTAACTAGAATTCATCTGTGTGTAATTTAATCTCAGTGTAAATACAGCTGTTCTGTGAAGCCCTGAGGTCTGTCAGAGAACCTTAGTGAACAAACAGCATCATGACAGGTCAGGGATAAAGTTATGGAGAAGTTTAAAGCAGGGTTAGGTTATAAAAAAATATCCCAAGCTTTGAAAATCTCAAGCGTATGACACAACTGCAAGCCCACCAAGACATGGCCATTCACCTAAACGGACAGGCCTGGCAAGGAGAGCATTAATTAGAGAAGCAGCCAAGATGGCCATGGTAACTCTGAAGGAGGTGCAGAGATCCACAGCTCTATTACTTGTGCACTCCACAAATCTGGCCTTTATGGAAGAGTGGCAAGAAGAAAGCCAGTGTTGAAAGAAAGCCATAGGAAGTTACATTTGCAGTTTGTGAAAAGCAATGTGAGGGACACAGCAAACATGCGGAAGGTGCTCTGGTCAGATGAGGCCAATCACAGGGGAGATGGGCGAGGGCATGCACCCGAAACAGGCAGTGATGTATGGGTATGCTGCAGTTCCTGTAGCTGCAGCCCCATCATATTATATGTAAGCAATCTCATGTGCCCGATCCCACCAGGATGCAGACACTGCACATCGCTAATCACAGGCAGTGAGACATTTCCCAAACTGTGAACCAGGGAATGTCTCAGTGCCTGTGATTAGCGATGTGCAGTGTTGGCTTCCTGGCGGGATCAGGTACATGAGGTTGCATACATATACTGTGATGGGGCTGCAGCTACAGGAACCGCAGCATACCTATACATCGTTGCCTGTTTTGGGTGCATACCCTTATCCAACTCCCCTGTGATTTGACACTGCGAGAATCTGTCAGCAGATCCGAGCCAATGATTCACGGCCAGGACCTGCTGATCAGTTGTGTTCAATCACAGCCCACAAAGGGCTCTGTAGACAGGGAATGATCGCTTTGCTTCTTCTCCCTACAAAGCAAGGAAAATAAAGTCAATCTGTGGGGCACGTGCGGTTTTGAACAGGCCCGAGCCCATCTCTAGTGGTTAATTACCAATGGTATCAGTAATATGCAGCATGAATGGGGTTAATGTGTTGCCACTGGTCACTGATGCATTATTGACCAGTGTCAGTTAATTAACCCCTTTGTGCTGCATTAGTGGCAATGGTGTCAGTGTTTTTAAACCCCTTCATGCTGTAGCATAAAGGGGTTAATGAACACTGATACTTGTGCCACTAATGCACTAATTAAGCTCACCTCTCCCCTCCCCCCATAGTTAGTCGATTCATCTGTAGCTGTTCATCTGATTAGTATTGATGCACTGCCTGGTTCCTTCTCTGGGTCGCACTCACTGTGGTGCCCAGCAGCTCCCTGCGATCTTCTCTGTTCCCGCCTCCCAGTGACCTCACGGCGGGACTCGAAGCACCTGTGGGGCAGAGATTACTCCGTGGCTCCTCCTGACAGGGAAGTGAAGGCCGGGTGCTAGGCTTGTGCTGGGTGCAGGTGCGTGCGCGCTCGCCACCTCCTTGCAAGCAAAACATTGCCCAAATTTTTTTTAGCAGCACACAGAGCACTTCACCCCCCTTTTCCCATAGTAAATTGTTATGCCCAGGGCACCCGCCCCTTCCACTACCCCCCCTCTCAAGCTCCATCAGGTTGGATGGGGAGCTTCGGTGCACAGCCATTTTCAGATCTCTCCAGAGATGTTCAATTGGGTTCAAGTCTGGGCTCTGGCTGGGCCACTCAGGGACTTTCAAAGAGTTGTCCTATAGCCACTCCTTTGTTATCTTAGCTGTGTGCTTAGGGTCGGTGTCCTGTTGAAAGATGAACCTTGCCCCAGTCTGAGGTCCAGAGCTCTCTGGAGCAGGTTTTCATCAAGCATGTACATTGCTGCATTAATTTTCTCCTCAATCCTGACTAGTCTCCCAGTTCCTGCAGCTGAAAAACATCCCCACAGCATGATGCTGCCCCCACCATTTTTCACTGTACGGATTGTGTTGGCCAGGTGATGACCTTTGCCTGGCTTCCTCCAGACATGACACTTGTCATTCAAGCCAAAGAGGTCAATCTTTGCTCCATCAGACCAGAGAAATTTGTTTATCAAGGTCTGAAAATCCCTCAGGTGCCTTTTGGCAAACTCCAGACAGGCTATTATGTGTCTTTTACTGAGGAGTGGCTTCCATCTAGCCACTCTATGATAAAGGTCTGGTTGGTGGAGTGCTGCAGAGATGGTTGTTCTTCTGGAAGGTTCTCCACTCAGTCAGTGACCATCGGTTCTTGGTCACCTCCCTGACTAAGGCCCTGCTCCCTCAATCGGTCAGTTTGCCCAGGAGGCCTGTTCCAGGAAGAGTCTTGGGGGTTCCAGACTTCTTCGATTTACGGATGATGGAGGCCACTGTGCTCATTGGGACCTTCAGTGCTGCAGAAATTTTTCTGTACCCTTCCCCCAGATTTGTGCCTGGATACAATCCTGTCCCGGAGGTCTACAGACAATTCTTTGGACTTCATGGCTTAGTTCTAGATTGTAAGCTCTAAAACGAGCAGGGCCCTCTGATCCCTCCTGTATTGATTTGTATTGTAAGTGTATTGCCTGCCCTCATATTGTAAAGCGCTGCACAAACTGTTGGCGCTATATAAATCATGAATAATAATAATAATAGTTTGTACTCTAACATGCACTGTAAACTATGGGACCTTATATAGACAGATGTGTGCTTTTCCAAATCATGTCCAATCAACTGAATTTACCTCAGGTGGACTCCAATCAAGTTGTAGAAACATCTCAAGGATGATCAGTGGAAACAGGATGCACCTGAGCTCAATTTTGAGTGTCATGACAAGGGCTGTGAATACTTATGTGCATGTGATTTATTTTTTATTTTTAATAAATTTGCAATAAAGATTTCAAACAAACTTCTTTCACGTTGTCATTATGGGGTATTGTTTATAGAATATAATTTTGAGGAAAATAATGAATTTAATCTGTAACATAACAAAATATGAAAAAAAGTGAAGTGCCGTGAATACTTTCCAGATGCACTGTATGCACAAAAATAAACCCTTTAAATTTCTATAGAATGGGCGGCTATTATGTGTCCCAATGATGGATTGCCTATCCATAGTAACTATTCTCACAGCAGAAACGAGGGTTCCGATTGTAGAGCAGCAGCTGTAGGGCTCCCACTGGGCCCCATGGCATAAATCTGACAGGAGCATGGACAGATATAATATAAAAATAAAGTTGCACTACAAAATTGGAAATAAGAGTGATGATCACAGTGAAAAATGAAAAAAAAAACCCTTGCAACAAAAAATCAGATTAGACCCATCAAATGAATTGTCCTTTCTGGTTCAAGTGCACTTGAACCAGAAAGGACAATTCATTTGATGGGTCTAATCTGATTTTTTTTTTCATTTTTCACTTTGACCATCACCATTATTATACATTTTGTAGCGCAACTTTATTTTTATATTATTTCACATTTGCCATAAGGATATTTGATGGTGTTCAGTTGCAGCTTTGTTTAAAACTTTCCCTATATTTGTTTCTAGCGCGATAATTTCTTCTTTTTTGGTTTTTGTAGGAGCATGGACAGGTAAATGCAAGACTATGGGGGGTTTAGGTAATTTAAAGGGTAGATATACAAAAGAGAAGTTATTCTTTAGGATACAAATACAAATTTGGCTGGAAAAGACAGGTAATGAGGACCAACATAAAAAAAAAAAAAAAAAAAAGTCGTCATTTATATATCAGATACTTACTGCACTCCAGGAACTGCCTCAGGCGATCGAATACTGCATGAAGAAAACCCTAGGCAGAAAACAGTAAAATAAATAATAATGTAAATGACACCGCCATACATCTTCATCAAGCTATACTACATTCAGGTTACAGGAGTGACACCGGGTGAGATGAGTTGAGTTTGCTGGTGATTTGTTATTTTGTCTCATAAGTGCAACCTTTCCTGATTCTGCGTACTCTATAGAGTGTATATGGCCAGCTGATAATATTACTAGAGCAGCTGAGAAATTCAGCTTAGGGACAGCTTGTCAGCTGTTAAAATTAAAGACATCTAAGGCAAACATTTGAATGGATAGTGTAGAGCAGGGGTGTCAAACTATTTAATTGCGGGGTGCATTAGCTTTATGGATGCTCTCCTAGAGTCGGTTGTATCTGTAAGTCTAGATGTCCAGAGCACTCAACACCCCACCCCTTACATCAGATGTCAAGATCCCCCCCCCCACCATCAGAAGTCAAGAGACCCCCACCCTCCCCTTACATCATAGTGCACCACCCTTATCTTGTGCTGCTCCCGGAAGAAGCTGGGGAAAGAGCTGTGTAGCAGAAAGTTGAGGGTCTGGAGTTGGACCAGAGGTTGACTGGAGTCAGCTAAATGCTGAGACAAGGGGGTGCTGCGGCTGCATGTAAAAGTGCAGGATCTGGTCAAGGAATTCTGTCCTGGTCTCTGCTGCTGAATGCTGAGACACGGCGGGGGCGGAGATGAGGGTGGGTGCTGCAGCTGCAGCTGAGGTGCGAGGGTCACATGAAATGGCCCAGCCGGCCATGGGTTTTACACGTGTGGTGTAGAGAATTGACGTTTCTCAGTTATCTCAGACTTGTTAACCATACACGGCAGGGACAGACATCACACAATTTTACTGACAGAAGTTCTAAATGACTGTATTCCATACATGTAATGATCTACCTTCATAGGACAAGTGTTTGGACAACATTAGGTCTAGGCCACACTTTGGCAATGAATATTGTACCACGTTTTCAGTGCTAACAGTTTACATATTTGAGGATTTATGTAGTGAATCTTCTAAAACACATGAATGCTGCAATTTGCCTGAGCTTACCCACAAACTCTTAACATCTTCAGCTCTTGTACCTTTATACCCTTTATGGAACAGAGTAATTTTTACATTTCCACTACTAACCCTTTTGTTCGGCTAAAACATAGGATAGCAGGGGCGTGGCCAGCGCATGAGCTGAATGGAAGCTCTGTGAGAGAGCTCCGTGACACGAACGGGCATATTAGCGACAATTCACAGCGAATATCGGTAAAAAAGATACGAACAGACGACGGAAGAGTTCCTGAATCCGAAGGTGATGTAAAAAAAACGGAAAGACGAACGGAAAATGAAAAAACTAACGACATTCTCCTCTCAGTCAGCGGGAGGGAGAAAAAAAGATGGCACAGATCCTCTCACAGCTGCTGTACCAGCAACAGCCTCCTCAGGGAGAGCGCAATACACTGACAGGCCTGATGCTGAAGAATCACCTCAGAAAACACATCTGGAATCTCCTCATGAGGAAGATTACCTCAGCCCTACATGTCGCAGCCCGGCTAAAACTCGTATCAAACTGGATTTCACAGGCCAGGAGGTAAGCTATAAAATACCTCATATTAGTCAAGATAACACAGTCATAACTCCTATAGCTTCATTTATAGCCACATTCCCCACTAATAACCAGCCTATTCTGGACACCCAATTAAAAGAAATGCTATTAACTTTACATACTTCGCTTCATACGGATATTTTACAACTCACAAATGAATTCTCCAAAGCAGTGAACTCCTTAGGTGAAAGAGTACACACTATTGAGAACTCTATGGGAGACATGACCAATACTATTAATGATTTAATAGATGCTCATGAAGAAAATAAAGCTGAAAAAGAGTGGCTTAAATTTAAAATCGCAGATTTAGAAGACCGCTCAAGGAAGAACAATCTCAAAATCAGGGGTATCCCTGAAAATATACAGCAGTCGGATCTTAAAAAATATGCCACTGACTTATTCTCCAACTTTCTGCCAGCTATACCAGCCTTAGAGCTCACAATTGATCGTATCCATCGGATTCCGAAACCGTCATTTCTCCCTCCACAGATACCACGTGATGTACTACTTAGAGTACACTTCTACCATGTTAAAGAACAAATCCTATATAAAGTGCGACATCTAGGACAACTTCCACAACCATATAATACAATCCAGATTTATGCTGACTTGTCTAAACATACTCTAGATATAAGAAGACAACTTTCCACGATTACAAAAGCTCTGCGTAATCATAAAATTGAATACCGTTGGAAACAACCATCTAAACTACTGATACAGAAGAACGACACCTACCATACAATCACTTCTGTGGAACAAGGCATTAAGTTACTTCACGCATGGGGTATTATCCCCGAACCAACTCCACCTATCAGAGCTAAGAAGAATCCGGAGAAACTTACGCCACAATGGCATTAGCTTTCATTAACTAGATCCGGTCAAAATACAATCCTATCTATAGGAAACCGATCTATCAGCTTGCCCGCCGTGCCGTGCGATACTAAATCTTTGGAACAGCTGACCTTTGAACTAATTCCCCATTCTAATGTTGCAGTATACATTGAAATGTTTACCACTGCAAGTTAAGTTTAATGTTTGGTTATATTTTTGTTTGTGCTTTTACTTTTATTTTTTTCTTCACAGTATCCTATACACAACTTATAGCATTCAAAGGGACAGGTATGTTGTGAACCTACAAAATTTGAATCAAAACTTTTCAGTCACTAAATTTTTGGACATTCATAGTCATTTCAGACTACAGATTGTTCACATGGAAGTAGAATTTAAAGCTATTATCAGGCTAGTATGTACTTACTTTTTCCATCTTATTAATATCCTTTTATGAGTATAAAGTTAATATCTTTAAATACTAATGGTCTTAACCATCCAGCAAAAAGAGCGTTGATGTGGCAAATGGCTAACACCCAGCGATGTCAAATATTGTGTATACAAGAAACCCATTTCAAAAAAGGCGCTATTCCCACTTGCACCCATAAGAACTTTCCTCACATATTTACAGCATCAGGCCAACAGAAAAAAAGAGGAGTACTTATTGCCATACATCATTCAGTTAATTTTCAATTGCATGAATCTATTGTAGATACCAATGGACGATACCTCATATTAATATGTACCATTGATAATACACTTACTACATTGGTAAATGTGTATGCGCCTAAAAAAAGGCAATCCCATTTTCTGAATGGCCTGAAAAATAGGTAAATGCTGAAAAGGTGCCTTAATAATTTGTGGAGACTTCAACACAATACATGAACAAGAACTAGACACTTCTAATCCCAAAACCAGAACCAACTGTGCACTTAAATTTTTTTTGAATAAAAGCGATCTCTATGATGTATGGAGATGCCATCATCCTGGAGATCGTGAATACACATATCATTCCCTGGTACATAATACCTATACTCGTATCGATTATATTTTTACGGATAAGTGGTTATTGCAGCGGGTGAGGGAGTCTGACATTGCACCCATCACTTGGACTGATCATGCCCCAATTAGTATGACTATTCTACCTAAACACTCTCAAATGACCCATTTTCTATGGAGAACAAATGCATATCTTATCAAAATGCCTACCTATGCTACAGCTATACAAAACCAGATAACTGAATTCTTTAAATATAATGTGGGATCGGTGTCAGACTCCGCCACCCTATGGGGTGCTTATAAAGCATTTAGTAGGGGAATCCTAATGCAACTGAATGCTCAATTCAGGAAAAATAAAACGAAACTCATTGAGAAACTTACTGCTGACATTAAAACAGATTCCCAAAACCAATCTCACCCATCACAACAACTGAAAACTAAACTACAAATATTACGACAGGAACTCAGAACGACTTTATTGGATACATTTGAAAAACATACTTGAAAACTTAAAGCTAAATATTACCATACTAGCAACAAAGCAGGAAAAAACATGGCACTTCGGATCAAAGGCAAATATTCCAAATCAAAGATTCCATATCTATACCACCCTATTACTAGAGAAAAATTGCAAGACCCCCCAAGACATAGCGAATGCATTTAGCTGTTATTATAGCTCCCTTTACAATCTTAAAGATGATTCTCAAACTCCCACACCTACCCCAAAGATAATAAGTGATTTCTTAGATACTATTAGTCTCCCATCATTAACTACTGATCAAATCTCTGATCTTAACGTCCCATTTTCAGTGGAAGAAATTGCTAGAACTATAGACTCCCTGCCCAACAATAAATCTCCGGGCCCAGACGGAATGATAGGAGAATACTATAAATTACTATTAAATTACGAGATATACTGGCTCCCCACTTATGCTCACTTTTTAACGAAGCGGCATCCAAATCAGAATTTCCGGCTGAGATGCTTCAGGCCTTGATCATAACACTGCCGAAACCAGGCAAAGATCCCAATGCTCCCCAAAATTTCAGACCGATTTCATTATTGAACATTGACATCAAAATATACGCCAAAGCAATAGCGAATCGACTGATGAACTACATACCAGACCTCATTCACAAAGATCAATCTGGCTTTACTAAAGGTCGACAATCTTCAGCTGCAACAAGACGTCTGATTGATATTATACACTTCACTGAGAGACATCAAACGCCTTCTCTGCTCCTTTCTTTGGATGCAGAGAAGGCGTTTGATAGGGTCCATTGGGGCTATTTACAGTCAGTGCTTTTAAAATTCGGCTTTCATGGAAATATTTTATCGGCAATTTTTGCACTGTATAAGGGCCCCTCAGCGAGAGTATACACAAATGATATGATGTCTAGGCCCTTTGGCATCTCGAATGGAACACGACAAGGTTGCCCCTTATCTCCTTTAATATTTAATTTAGCCATCGAACCTCTAGCAGAACGTATACGATCTGACACAAAACTATCTGGTATAAAAATTGGGCAAATAGATAATAAAATTAGTCTGTTCGCAGATGACATAGTGCTTATAGTGTCTGATCCTATTTCATCTCTCCCGAATCTCCAAAATATACTAACGACATTTGGAGCAGCATCATATTATAAAATCAATGAAACCAAGTCCAATATTTTAGACCTAGGATTAGATAACACAACCAGGCAGTTATTGTCTAATAAATACCCCTACCACTGGAAAGACGAGGGGATTTCTTACTTAGGAATCACTCTCACTAACAAAACAAAACAGTTATTTAAAACAAACTTTTTACCATTTAAGAAACATTTTGAAACAGATCTGACAACACTTAGTAAATTCGAATTTACATGGGCTGGTCGCCTGGCAGCTTTCAAAATGATGACCTTACCAAAATTATTATATCAACTCAGGTCCCTTCCAATATGTATCCCTAAATACTACTTTAAATCCTTACAAAGCAGTTTGGGAAAATATCTATGGAATGGCAAAAAATCCCGTTGCGCATACCATATACTAATTAAACATAGAAATATAGGTGGTGCGACCGTACCTGATCTACAGGATTATTATGACGCAACTCTTTTGACCCAATTGCAAGAATGGTTCTTGCCTACTCCTAAAACTTTATGGGGACAAATTGAGAAAGACATCACACGACAGCCTAATATGCAATTCTGGTTACTTAGTAGGAAAATTAAGTCCACAATTACAGCTCAATACCCACCAACGGTGAAAGCGACGCTACACTCTTGGAAGAGAATCATCACATACAAATGGGATAAAACTCCAATCACGGTGTTAAACCCTCTTCTAACAATTATACCAACATTAATTCCTGGCGTACAAATACACGACTGGAATTTGGGTCGGGATATCAAACTTGGTTCCTTCTTCCAACAGGGCTCATTAAAGTCTTTTTCTCAGTTAAGTAATGAATTACAGCTTCCGAATTCTGAGCGATCTACATATATTCAAATAGAAAAGTGTCTGCTACACAATCCACAACTCAGAGCTTCAATCCCGGTTAAAATATGGTCTTTCCTCAATAACCATGCCACCTCACAGAAAGGAGTAGCTACAATATACCCAATTCTAGGGGAAAAAAACATACCAAGCAAACTACCTTCCTTCCTTAACCACTTTCAGACCGGACCAATTTTCTGGTCAAAGACCAGACCACTTTTTGCGATTCGGCACTGCGTCGCTTTAACTGACAATTGCGCGGTCGTGCGACGTGGCTCCCAAACAAAATTAACGTCCTTTTTTTCCCACAAATAGAGCTTTCTTTTGGTGGTATTTGATCACCTCTGCGGTTTTTATTTTTTGCGCTATAAACAAAAATAGAGCGATAATTTTGAAAAAAACGCATTATTTTTTACTTTTTGTTATAATAAATATCCCCCAAAAATATATAAAAAAACATTTTTTTCCCTCAGTTTAGGCCGATACGTATTCTTCTACATATTTTTGGTAAAAAAAAAATCGCAATAAGCGATTATTGATTGGTTTGCGCAAAAGTTATAGCGTTTACAAAATAGGGATAGTTTTATAGCATTTTTATTAATAATTTTTTATTATTTTTTTTTTACTAGTAATGGCAGCGATCAGCGATTTTTATTGTGACTGCGACATTGTGGGGGACCCATCGGACATTTTTGACACATTTTTGGGACCATTGTCATTTATACAGTAATCACTGCTATATAAATGCAGTGATTCCTGTGTAAATGACACTGGCAGTGAAAAGGTTAACCAGTGGGTGGCAGTGTAGGGGTTAAGTGTTCCTAGGGGTGTGTTACTAACTGTGGGGGGGTTGGGCTTTCATTTAGTGAACACTGATCTCTGCTCCAATCACATGGAGCAGAGATCAGCGTCACTAGTTGCTAGGCAGAATGGAAAAATTTTGTTTATACAGCATTTCCTCCATTCGGCCGCTCCGTGAGACGATCGCGGGGATGCCCGCGGCGATCGAGTCCGTGGGTCCCGCGACCGGACTCACGGGGGTACCGACCGGCGCGCTCCCGATGGCACGGCGGCAACGAATATTGGACGTACATGTACGCCAATATGCCTGCCCGTGCCATTCTGTCGACGTACATCGTCGTGCGCTGGTCGGGAAGTGGTTAAATGGGAACAAGATTTGGGGCAAGACTTTTCAATTAAACAATGGATGGCTTCCCTACGAAGCATATATAGGGCCACTGCATGTGTTACACTATGGGAACTGGCACAAAAAAATTGTTCAAAGACAATACCTGACTCCACATATCCTAGCAAAATTCAAGGGGAACTCGTCACCTAATTGCTGGAGAAATTGTACCCAATTGGGGACCCTATTTCATATTATGTGGGACTGCCCAAGCTTACATAACTACTGGCAGGCAATCTCCCATTTACTCACTTCCGTAACAGGTATTGTCCTTCAACTTTCACCAGAACTAGCCATTCTGAATATGAATTTACATACGATTCCCAATCAATATCGTAAAGTAGTAACACATATACTTTTAGCTGCGAGACTATCCATAACTAGAAAATGGAAAACTGACTCTCTTCCTACTATGACAGAAGTTATAGAATTAACCCAACTCCACCACTCCTACGAATTGTTATTTCATAATGACAAATCCCTATATATTAAGGAACAACAAATATGGGAACCTTGGAGTACATGGTATAAAAATTATACTTCCACAATTTAGATAATGCTGATTCTTTAATCATATAGAAGAAAGAACTCCTGTGCGTTTTAATATTTTTTTTTGGATGGCTTTAAAAATAATTTCATAACAAAGTGACAAATATATCACATGTTTGTTTATCTGAATTGAGCTGCGGAGTAAGAATAGATCTTTATTTTCCTTCATAAAAGATAACTACTGTGTTTGAATTTCCTTTAGGATGTTGGACTAGATACTCCAAGACACAGATAGATCCCTGTGAGGGGTGTCTTGGGGTCCAGAAGTGGCCATTATCCATATCGCTATTTATAAATCTTACAATAATTATATTATGGACTTTATTATACAAATTCTAAGAGACTTACTCTTGTTCGAGTCCCTTTATGACTATGAATATTAGATACTTGGGAATACTACTTTATTCTTTATTGTGGATTATTTGTTTATATGCTATATTGTGCTGAGAAAACCCTGTCACTACATTATACTGTGTTATGTTACTTTTATTACTATATATTTTTTTTTTTGTTTTGTAACCCTTGTTGTAACTAACTCTGCTAAAAATCTCAATAAAAACATTTGAAAAGAAAACATAGGATAGCAAAGACAACAGATCTCTCTTGAATTGTTTTACTGTAAATATTCTATTTATACTATAATGGCACATATTCATTATGCCCTATGAATAGTCACTGCTGTGTTACACATTTCACACTACAGAGGTGGTGAAAGGAGGATTTTCAGGAGGCAGTCAGTACAGAAATCACAGGATACCATGGGATATGTGGTCCTTAGCAATGAAAGGCCCCATTCACATCTCAGCGTTTTGTAGCTTGAAGCTCAAAGTTCCAAAATGCTGGAGGAAATAAAACTCAATTATTCCCTATGGAGATGGTTCACATCTTCACTCCAAATTGCCTGAAGCCAAATGCCTAAAGCTCAAAAAGGTTCTGAAGCTTTTTTTAGTAGCTCAAATTGAGCAGATTTGCACATTTTTTGGAGCATCTTTATTCCCATAGAAATTAATTGAAACAAATGATTTGCGTGTTTTTGTGTGCTTTCATGCGTTTTTACGCAATTTTCTGTTCAAATAAAAAAATGTGAAACAAAATTGTAACATATAAATAAATGTAAAATAAATACACAAATAACTAATACTCAAATAATAAATAAAATTCATATTAAGTAATAAATAATTAACCTCTAACCTTAAAAAATATGTAATTATTATTATTAATAAAATAACACCAGAACAATAAGTAAATGAATAATATTTATAATAATGTATTTATTTTGTGTTAGGGCTATGGTGTTTATTATTATTTTATTGTATTTTTTAAAGGTTAGGAGTAATTATGTGTGTATGTATTATGTGTACATTGTATTCATTTATTATATTTATAATTATTTTTTGTGTGTTTATTTTACATATATTCATTGATTTATCAGTAGTAGTAGTAACACCCTAACAAAACACAAATAAATAATAATAAAAAGACAATAAATAAAATATTAACCCCTAATCCAAACCCTAACCATTAATTCTAAGATAACCCTAAAAAACAATTATAATAAAAAATTAGTAATAATAATAATAAAGGAAATAAAAGCTGATGGAAAAGCTAAAAAAGCTGCAAAAATGATGATAGTTTTCTCTATTAGCTAATAAAAATGCGTAAGCTCCAAAACACTGTATAAAAATGCACCAAAATCTCGTGAAAAAAATGCTGGAAAAACGCCTAAAGGTACTACGCCCAGGAGTGAATGCAGCCAAAGAGGCAGCGCTCACAACATGAAAGAAGATTTTTCAAGTAAGTGTATATTGGATTGTCAGATATAACTATTGTTTGTATTGCTACTGCAACGCTGATGTTATAAAACTTAAGTGTATGATGTGAACATAGAGGTCCTTTAGGGGTTCTTTAAAAAAAAAAAAAATAATATTTTAATCCAAATTAGCATAGGGTGCAAGATAAAAAATCTTTCCTAGTTGTTTATAGTGGATGTAGCATAATAACCTTCTTTTTTCTATAAATCCAAGTGATTGTATAGGTGGACAAATGGGTCAATACAAAAGCAGGCGGTTGATTAGCAGCTTAATTTAAGACAGTCAATTTGATTTTCCTTGCAAGGTCCCGTGGTTCTCATCCATACATAACTGCCTGTGCTTTCCCAAATTTAAAACAATGGGAGTGATTAAAAAGCAGTTAGTTGGCCTTTTGAGAGCTTACCAAGCACAATACAGTTTCTTTACCATTTCATGTTTTCCAAATCTTCTTCCAGGCATTTGCAATAGCTGTCAAATGCATTTTGACCGCATAATGCATCTTAGCAAAAACCAAGAAAAAACTACAGACACTAGGTGAAAAGCTGAACGGACCCCATCAGTAAGCACGAAGCCTACGGGATTTATATTTACCACCCACACCAACTACGTATGAGTATACTTTGGTGTTAAAAAATTAGCTCAGGACAAACCACTTATCACACAAGATGTATTAAAATGTGGGATGTAGGACCCCCTTTTACCTTCAAAATGCCTAAATTCTGTACAGCATAGTTGATAAGGTTAAATAAAGACACTGGTCCATCCAGTTTGACATATGTGTACATCACTGCCATTTTCCATATCCCTGTACATTGTGTTCACTAAGAAATTCATCTAAATGTTTTTTTTTATTATTTATCTACACTTTTCGCTGAGACCACCAACTGTGGAAGGGAGTTCCAAATCCTTACTGCTCTAACAGTAAACAATCCCTTATGCAGTTTAACCACTTGCCACCCGCCATATACCAGAATGATGGCGGCAAAGTGGTTTCAATACCCTGACTGGGCATCATATGACGTCCTCAGGATATTAAGCCGCTGTGCACCCCCGGGGGTTGCGTATTGCGGCAATCCTCATTGCAGTGTGTCAGTCTGACACCCCGCGACACTGATCTAAGTAAAGAGTCTCTGTCGGAGACTCTTTACCACGTGATCAGCTGTGTCCAATCACGGCTGATCACTATGTAAATAGGAAGAGCCGGTGATTGGCTTTTCCTCACATGTGTCTGACGGGGGGGGGGGTATGTGCTGATTGTTTATCAGCGCAGCCCCCACTCGGATCCCACCCAGGACCACCATAATTCTGCCCAGGACCACCAGGGAAGCCACACACTGGACCACCAGGTATGCCCCCCTAGGCCCCCAGGGAAATGCACATCTGTGCCCAGGCAGCTGCTAATCAATGCCCAGGCAGCTGCCAATCAGTGCCCACTGACAATGCTTACCACTGCTAGTGCCACCAGGAATGCCTATCAGTGCCTCATACCAGTGCCCATCAGTGCCATGCATCAATGCTCATCAGTGTCCAGCAGTGCCACCTATCAGTGCCACCCATAAGTACCCATCTTTTCATCCATCCAGTGTCCAGTAGTGTCGCCTATCAGTGCCCATCAGTTCCCACCAGTGCCCACCTGTGCCACCCATGAGAGCCCACCAGTGGCGCCTATCAATGCCCATCAGTGCTGCATATCAGTGCCACCCATCAGTGCTGCCTACCAGTGCCCATAGTCTGTGCCCGTTCATTTATGCCAACTCATCGTTGCCTTATCAGTGCCCATCAATGAAAGAGAAAACGTACTTATTTATTAAATTTTATAACAAACAAAACCAAAATTTTCGGTCTTTTTTAATTTGTTTAGCAAAAAATAAAAACCACAGAGGTGATCAAATATCACCAAAAGAAAGCTCTATTTGTGGGAACAAAATTATAAAAATTTATTTTGGGTACAGTGTTGTATGACCGCGCAATTGTCATTCAAAGTGCGACAGTGCTGAAAGCTCAAAATTGTCCTGGGCAGGAAGTTGTTTAAGTGCCCTGTATTGAAGTGGTTAAGACTGAATCCCTTATCATCCAACTTGATTCTGTGACTGTCTCTTATTTATAGACCTCTGGTTAAATTGCTTCTTCCCAATGCTAGAGGCACCATTCACAGATTTGTAGACTGCGATCACATCCCCTCTTAAGCACCTCTTCATAAGGGAGGATACGTTTTTTTCCTCTACCATGTTGATTCTATGAAGCTACTAGAAATGCTTCATTTGTTTGAGATCTGGGACTATGCGGACACAAAAATACCACTGAATTCCCAAAGATCTGTCAACTACACATGCCCAGCACGTGATGACATGGGTTCACCTGAAGTGTGGAGTCTAAATACTAGCTGGTATTCTCCAGAACTCCTGATGGTGGAGATGGGTTTTGCTGCTTGTTAGTACAAGGTCGTGGTCCTCAGGATCACCTCACCAGGAGGTGAGCAAGCCGAGGTCTAGTAGCAATCATAGTCAGTAACCAATAGTTGCAGGTTGGGATTAAGCAGAAGTGTTGTTGAGAAACAAGCCAAAGGTCGGTAATGATTGGTAGCGAAATACGGACGGCAGTAGGAGAGACAAAAGTGAGATATTGGCTGGAGAGAGGGAACAATAAATATGGCAACCAGGAAGTTCAGAGATATGGCTTAAATCAGGAAGATCATGGTAGGAGCAAAGAGTTCAAGGTTCAAGACAAACAAAGTTCAAGGCAGGATCATTCAAGGAACTGACCAGCATTCCAGGAGGCTCAGCAGGACAAGGCATTTCTAGAAACAGCAGAGGTCCCAGGTTCAAGTCCAGGCCCAGACACTCTTGTTCCACCTCATCCCAAATATGCCATGCATAATTACACAAATTACAGCAAACTCATGTAAATACAGACTTTCTTAAAGTGTACATTTGCATGGGGCTACTCAGGCACGAACAACCACACTGTGGGAAGCTGGGGGAATGTGTATGTGACAGACCGGACCGGGACAGGGGCTTTTGGAGGGGACTAGGAACCTAGGACCTGGATATAGATTTTGGGGCCTGAATGGCCAAATCAACATTGACTGCTTCAACCCCCCCAACCCCCCCCCCCCACTCCAGACTCAGAGCAGATGTAAACATAATCAGCTCAAAACAATCTGATGCTGGGGTCTCTTGCCAATATCTGTTTACTAAGGTGTCTTTCTCCCATGGTATAATTTCCCCATTGTGTGCCTGCTAGGTGTAAATTCCCATTGTAAATTGAGTCACCTATTCTTTCAGTCTGCTATTCCTCTAGGAGATGTGAATAGCATTGTGTCCACTTTACCACGTTAGCAAACTATTGTGGGGTACTTATATGGCTATGTTAATTAGATTACCGTTTATGGCAGCTGTTCATTAGATGTACTGATGTTACCATTTACAGTTTGCATTGTTTAGGATAATGTGATCACGCTCTTACCGAATTTACAATAAAGAGTCAGTTCCATTTTGCACCAAAGGTAGTGTTGTCTAGTTCTCAGCTGTAATACCCGGTTCCTGGTTCCAGAGTGGAGGAAAATGTGTCTTGGCAGAGGCACCCAAGTGGGGTGCCAGGTGGTCTGTCACATTTGGTGGCAGCAGTGGGATGCTTCCTGCAGTCCCATCCAAAAGCCCCTGTCCCTGTTGAGTCTGTTACAGTGTACATGTGTGCACCATACCCTAACATACAGTTTCTTTATAGTGGGTCCTCCAGACAGCTTGGAAAATGGTCGATGGTGCCAACGTTACAGCAACTTTAGTTAATCTGTAGTACAAGTGTAATGTTAGTCATCAAGACATTTGAAGCAGTGGACATTACATCATATCTCAGTGACACAGCGGGCTTCAGATCAGATGCTTAGCATTCTATGAACACAGTGTGTTAATATAAACTAATTATCCATGATAACATTTCATCATGTAGGTAGTGCTCTAATAGTCAATTAACAGTCTGTCACTCAGCTGTAAACTGACAAAAAATAATCACATTCCATCTTCCGTAACGATCATAACAGCAGGGAAAGATCACGGCAGGAAATCTCAGACAGACCTGTAAAAATAACCCAGGCAAGAACTGAAATTGTGAGAACGACACAGCCTGTACAGCTTATCAATAAAACCGCTTTACACGGTCATGTAGTTAATCTAACGCTGTATGAACTTTACAGGCAGGATCTATTGGGAGTGTGATAGGCAGATTCATTCACACACATATATAAACACACCAGTACAAGTACTCACTAGAGGAAACACAAAGTCAAATGTTCTGCTGAAAATCATTAGTTTATATGTGAAAAGGAGATAAGGGTTACTTTAATATTACAGATGGAACCTGGAAATTTCAGCATTTATTAAATGGGGGCCAAGCAGGAATAAGGCAGCTATCTTTATATTATTCTCTACAAACTCATTTAGATGTATGTAGAAATTGCTTACAGAACATTGCTTAGGGAATAATCAGAGGCAACCGACAATTTAACACATATTTATAAAAAACAGTGTTCAGTTTTTAAATTTTGCTTTACAAAATAACATTTTAGAAAAGATTATGGAAGAAAAGAAATTACCCTATTCTCCCACATGTATCAACGTTACAAATGTCCTCTATGAAAATATATTTACAAAACTATCAGAGGCTAAAAACGTTCGGTACATTTCTAAAGAACAATTTACTGTGGCCTGGACATGTTATGAATGCACTGGCTCACAAAAAGCCAAGGTGTATCAGAAGAGTTGTCTCTTGATTATGCTAGCCTTGAATGAGAGAAATAGACAGGCATGTGATTTGCTACAAGGGTGGGCAAACTCTGCACTGAAGCCATTCTCTCTCGTTTGTCAGTTTATAAGAAAAAGATGTTTGCATTATGTATGCAATGATTGCTAAAAGGCTAAAACCAATATAATAGGTGTAGCGGATATCAATCTGTTTAATAGTTTCACTTTGTTCAGGTATTTTGTTCTATAACTTAACGCGTTCTTAAACCCAAAATAAAAATTTAATATATTACAGTTTACCAATCCTTACTTGTGGTGGCTGCATTCATTTTACATTTTTTAAGCTTTTTGCACCTGTGTTTTCACCTGGTGATCTTGCCAATAACACCTGTATTAAAGTGCCCCCATTCTGGATGAAGGAGTACAGAGGCACAGTATCATTTTTATTCTGGGTGGAGGGGAGTGTTAGATGTACTGGCACACTGGTCTATCTTAATATATATATATATTAAGATAGACCAGGGGTCTCCAAACTTTCTAAACAAAAGGGCCAGTTTGCTGTCTTTCAGACTTTGGGGGGCTGGACTAGGGTCATTGGGAGTAGAAAAGGTCCGATGTCATTGGAAAAAATACAATGCCCCCACTGACATCAAAGCTGGGAGGAATTGTGCCCTATTCATTGGTGTCATTGGGAGGAATTGTGCCCCATCATTGGTGCCATTGGGAAGAATTGTGTCCTACTTATATCACCTCTGGAGAGTGTTTACTTATTTGCACATTTATAAGACGCACTTGGCACTTTATGATCAATTCACTGTTTTTTGGCTTTGCACTCAATTGAAGCAGTTGTGTTTCTGTGGAGGTTTTCAATTGACTCTGTAGTGCGTTTACTTTTTTTTTTTTTTTTTTTTTGCAGTTTTTTTTTTTTTTGCATTTTTTCTGCACTTTATCAAAATAGTAATTTTCTAAGAGACTGTTTTTAGTTACTTACCTTTCTTCACTTGATTTTCATTTATTTGGATTCTATCACCTTAGTGGTGTGTTTATTTTATTTTATTTAATGTAGCACTTTGCACTTTTTGATACTATTCAGTAGACATTTATAGATATATATTTTTATATTACACTATTGATTTATGTAATTAGGCATTATACTTATCACCCTCTGAGGGTTATTTAATATAGGGACAGCGCAATACCAACATATCTTTAGTTTCATATTAAGTGGATACGGTGTGATCCATTCCGGTAGTAGCAGCAGCCCCTGACATTTGATAGATCACCAGTGGTAGCGCAGGAATAAAACACTATCATTGGGAGGAATAGTGTCCTATCGTTGGTGTCCTTGAGAAGAACTGTCCCCTACCAATGGTGCCATTGGAAATAATTCTGTCCTACAGTTGGTGTCATTGGGAGGAATTGTGGCCTACTATGGTGTCACTAGGAGGAACTGTGTCCTACTGTTGATGTCAATGGGAGGAAATGTGCCCCATCTTCTTGTAACCCACTTTCTGTCCTAAGGTGAAACTCGCTAGCAAGCCATCACTGACACATCCAGTCATAAGCCGTGGAGGAATTCCCAGTCTTGCAGCTGCACATTAAAGCTGACCATACACCTATAGATTATCTGCAGATTTTCTATGGTTAGATGGAAAAAGTGGGAGAGTCCTCCATCCACAGTTTAGCGAACATGGAGAAATCTGTTGCACTTTTTCCATCTAACCATAGAAAATCTGCAGATAATCTAAAGGTATATGGCCAGCTTTACAGGCTGACCTTAGTGACAGATTCCTGGCAGGACAGCTCAGGTGGGTTCGGACTCGGTGTCTGAACATGGTTGAACACATCCCTGCTTAGGAGAAGACTACAAAAACTTCCCCTAACATAGAAGAGTATAAAGAGCAGGGAAAGACACCGCTCTTGGTGAGTAGGGCCAGGTGTGGGAAGGTGGGATGGGACTCCTCATGCGGGTGTACGCCTTGGATCGCTTGTCCTAATTAGCCAAAATGACATCACACAACTAACTGTGCTTTCTCATAATATAGAAGAGTATGGTTTTCTAGTTCTCACAGATATATAAAGCCTGGTAAGCACTAACAGGTTTTTTTTTCTCATTCAACCCAGCGGGTTGGGGAGCTCGGGAGGAGCTTGTTTACTAACTATCCGATGTTAGTACAGTAACCTCCCCACTGAGCTATTGTGTTCCGACAGGGGGACTGCCCCCCACCAGAACACACCGATCAGTGCTGGCAGCCCTTGGCTCAGATGTCAATTGAATGTTGGTTTACCAGCATGCTCATTTGGCTGGCTTCTTTCCAACAGGCTGGTGTACACTCAGGCCAGATGTCGGACAGTTTCTCTTGAATGTATTCAGCCTGTGTGTACCAGGCTTTAGAGCAATGTAGCTGATTAGAAAGCAGCTCTGGAAGAAAACACAAAGATAGCAAGCAAAGAAAAAAATTCTTGCATGAACAACAGGTATATTTGGACAACACACTTTCAATTGTGTATTAACCACACACCGACCAGCGCACGACCATGTACGGCTGGGAAAATGGGTGTATGGGTACGTCACAGATAAATTGCGCCATTTCCCTGTTCTGCCTAGAAACATGAAACAGATCTACTGCTCCCTGTCATTGGAAGCAGTGATCTCTGTCATGTTCTAGTGAGACAAGTAACCCCTTAATTGCCCCCTAGTGTTTAACCTCTTCCCTGCCCATATCATTTACACAGTAATCAGTGCATTTTTATAGCACTGATCGCTGTATAAATGACAATGCTCCCAAAATAGTGTCAAAAGTGTCTGATGTGTCCACCATAATGCCACAGTCATGATAAAAATCGCAGATCGCCGCCATTACTAATAAAAAAAAGTTATAATAAAAATGCCATAAATCTATCCCCTATTTTGTAGACTCTATAACTTTTGTGCAAACCAATCAATATAGGCTTATTGTGATTTTTTTTTCTTACCAAAAATATGTAGAAGAATACATATTGGCCAAAACTGAGAAAGAAGTTCTTTTTTTTTTTTTTTGGAGATATTTATTATAGCAAAAAGAAAAAAATATTTCTTTATTTTCAAAATTGTCGCTCTTTTTGCTTATAGCACGAAAAATAAAAACCACAGAGGTGATCAAATACCATAAAAAGAAAGCTCTATTTGTGGGAAAAACAGGACATCAAATTTGTTCGGGTGCAACATTGCACGACCGCACAATTGACGCAGTGCTGTATCGCGAAAAGTGCTCTGGTCAGGAAGGGGGTAAATTCTTCCGGGGCTGAAGTGGTTAAACAGACCAAAAGGGATCAAATAAGAGAAATTCATTGTTAAGGTTTCTAACAGTATTGGATTGTAGACATGTGCATTCGTTTTAGTCCGAATTTCGGGTATTTTCGTTATCGTTTTAACAAACGAAAGTGCAGAATCCGAAAACCGAAAGATCCGACATAAACAAATGCTTTATTTTTGTTTTCGTTGTGACAACAGTCTGATATAGATAGGAGATTCGACACGACGTTGACAATAGCGATCTGTGTCCATCAAACCTGTGGTCGAATGTGCCTGACCTTAGCTCTATTAGTCCAAGATTATTCTACATAGAGAGAAAAGATTCAACATTATAGAGACAATAGCAAAAAAGGTTGAATGTGCCTAACCCAACTCTATTAGTACAAGATTATTCGACATAGAGAGAAAAGATTCAACAGGAAGATTCGTCGAAGCAGTCGCAGCGAGTGGATATTTATGGTCAAATGCTCCGTCCATAGGCTATAGAAGAATTCTAATGTTGGTTAACTAGAAATAATTATTACTAGTGTCATACATTAGAATTCTACTATAGCTTGTTGTTGGAACATTCGACCGGAAATGTACGATTGCGGTATCGTACAGTTTTGCTGCTCCGTCTAATCTTCTTAGAATATTCGACAGACACCATAAGCCTTCAATGACAGATTCAACCTTAATTATTTCAGATTTTCGGACAAATTCCTTTTTTTAACGAAACGAAATAAATAAAAACAAATTTCAGGAGTAACTAAATTAATTTTTTGGACGAAAACTAAATTCCGAAACAAAATATTTTAGTATGCACATGTCTATTGGATTGCAGAACAGAAATGTAACAACCTTAATACTAGCAATACAGGAAGAACAAAACAGTTGTCAACAAAAAAAGGTTGTGTAAATACAGCGTCTTGAAAAGTGGAAGGAAAATGATACATGGTTTTCAAAAGTGTCTATATATAAATATATGAAAAGTGTGGTGTGCATTTGTATTAAGCCCCCCAAGTAAATACTTTGTAGAACCCCCTTTCACTGCAATTACAGCTGCAAGTCTTTTTGGGGATGTCTTAACAGCTTTGCACATCTAAAGAGTAAAATTCTTCTTTGCAAAATAGCACAGGCTCTGTCAGATTGGATGGAAAGTGTCTGTAAACAGCAATTTTTCAAGTCTTGCCACAGATTCTCAATTGGATTTAGGTCTGGACTTTGACTGGGCCATTCTAACACATGAATTTGCATTGATGTAAACCATTCCATTGTAGCTCTGGCTGTATGTTTAGGGCTGTTGTCCTGCTGGAAGGTGAACCTCTGCCCCAGTCTCATGTCTTTTGCAGACTCTAAAAGGTTTTCTTCTAAGATCGCCCTGCATTTGGCTCCATCCATCTTCTCATCAACTTTGACCAGTTTTCCTGTCCCTGCTGAAGGAAAACATCCCCACATCATGATGCTGCCACCATCATGTTTCATAGTGGGGATGGTGTGTTCAGAGTGATGTGCAGTGCTAGTTTTATGCCACACATCACATTTTTCTTTTAGACCAAAAAAGATCAATTTTGGTCTCATCTGACCAGAGCACCTTCTTCAACATGTTTGCTGTGTCCCCAACATGGCTTCTCGCAAATTTCAAATGGGACTTATGGCTTTCTTTCAACAATGGCTTTCTTCTTGCCACTCTTCCATAAAGGCCAGATTTGTGGAGTGCACGACTAATAGTTGTCCTGTGGACAGATTCTCCCACCTGAGCTATGGCCCTCTGCAGCTCCTCCAGAGTTACCATGGGTCTCTTGGCTGCTTCTCCGATTAATCCTCTCCTTGCCTGGCCTCTCAGTTTAAGCAAAGGGCCATGTCTTGGCAGGTTTGCAGTTACGCAATACTCTTTCCATTTTCAGATGATGGATTGAACAGTGCTCCATGAGATGTTCAAAGTTTGGGATTTTTTTTCTTAGAACCTAACCCTGCTTTAAACTTTAGCACAACTTTGTAACTGACCTGTCTGGTGTGTTCCTAGGCCCTCAAAACCTTAGTTCATTCACTAAGTTTCTCTAACAAATCTCGGAGGGCTTCACAAAACAGCTGTATTTAAGTTAGGAGTATCAGAGTAAAGGGGGCTAAACAGAGTAAACTTCCCTGGCTCAAATCACAAGGAAACCACTTGTTTTTGTCATAAAATGTTGCTAATTAGTAATTTTTCTTCATAAATTATATAATATCGTCAGAAAAAATAACCCAAATTAGTGTATATTATTTGGTCTTTGTGAAAGTTATAGAGTCTACAAACTATGGTGCCAGTCTCTGGAAATTCATCACATCTGATCAGCCTTCAGTACATCAGGTGAATCTCATTTCTTGAGACACTAACAAGTCAGGAAAGTACAAATACCACCCAAATGACCCCTTTTTTAGAAAGTAGATATTCCAAAGTATTAAGTAATAAAATGTTGAGTTTTTTAAGTTGTCATTTTTTCCCACAATTCTTTGCAATTTTTTTTTTTTTACAAAATTGTTATATTATCAGGTTATTTCTCACACACAGCATATGCATACAAAAAATTACACCCCAAAATACATTCTGCTACTCTTCCCGTGTATGGCGATACCACGTATGAGATTTTTTACACAGCCTGGCTACATACAGAGGAAGTAGCATCTTCAGGCGTTCTACGAGCATAAATTACATATCTAATTTCTCAACCACTTATTACACTTTTGAAGGCCCTGGAGCACCAGGACAATGGAATTGCCCACAAAATGATCCCATTTTGGAAATCAAACACCCCAACGTATAATCTATGAGGCATAATGAGTCTTTTGAACGGTATATTTTTTTTCCAGACGTTTTTGGAAAATGTGGAAAAGAAACGAAAACGCATTTTTTTTTTTTTTTTTTTACAAAGTTGTCCATTTATAAGATATTTCTAACACATAGCATGCATATAGCAAAAATTACACCCCAAAATACATTCTGCTACTCTTCCCGAGTAGGAGGATACCACATGCGTGAGACTTTTACACAGCCTGGTTACATGCAGAGGACCAACACTGAATTAGTACCTTAAGGCGTTCTAGGAGCATAAATTACACATCTCATTTCATTCCTACCTATCACACTTTTGAAGGTCCTGGAGAACCAAGACAGTGGAATTACCCACAAAATGACCCCATTTTGGAAAGCA
Organism: Lithobates pipiens; assembly: GCF_037356315.1. NCBI lineage: Eukaryota > Metazoa > Chordata > Amphibia > Anura > Ranidae > Lithobates > Lithobates pipiens. The sequence continues at coordinate 185,782,398 of NW_027507790.1, read as the reverse complement.
AACACTCCAACGTATATTCTATGGGGCATGGGCTGCAAATAGGTACTCAAGTACTCTGATGGCCTGGTGACAGGTATTCGAGTACTCTGATGGTCTGGTGACAGGTACTCAGATGCACCGGGACAGTTACTCATATGGACTGTGACAGGTACTCGGGTACTGATATGGACTGTGACAGGTACTCGGGTACTGATATGGACTGTGACAGGTACTCGGGTACTGATATGGACTGTGACAGGTACTCGGGTACTGATATGGACTGTGACAGGTACTCGGGTACTGATATGGACTGTGACAGGTACTCGGGTACTGATATGGACTGTGACAGGTACTCGGGTACTGATATGGACTGTGACAGGTACTCGGGGTACTGATATGGACTGTGACAGGTACTCGGGGTACTGATATGGACTGTGACAGGTACTCGGGGTACTGATATGGACTGTGACAGGTACTCGGGGTACTGATATGGACTGTGACAGGTACTCGGGGTACTGATATGGACTGTGACAGGTACTCGGGGTACTGATATGGACTGTGACAGGTACTCGGGTACTGATATGGACTGTGACAGATACACGGGTACTCAGATGGACTGAGACAGATACACAGGTACTCAGATAGACTGAGACAGGTACTCAGATGGACTGAGACAGGTACTCAGATGGACTGAGACAGGTACTCGGATGGACTGAGACAGGTACTCAGATGGACTGAGACAGGTACTCAGATGGACTGAGACAGGTACTCAGATGGACTGAGACAGGTACTCAGATGGACTGAGACAGGTACTCAGATGGACTGAGACAGGTACTCAGATGGACTGAGACAGGTACTCAGATGGACTGAGACAGGTACTCAGATGCACCGGCACAGGTACTCGGATGCACCGGGACAGGTGCTCAGATACTCAGATGGTCTGTGACAGGTACTGGGGTACTCAGATGGTCTGTGACAGGTACTGGGGTACTCAGATGGTCTGTGACAGGTACTGGGGTACTCAGATGGTCTGTGACAGGTACTGGGGTACTCAGATGGTCTGTGACAGGTACTGGGGTACTCAGATGGTCTGTGACAGGTACTGGGGTACTCAGATGGTCTGTGACAGGTACTGGGGTACTCAGATGGTCTGTGACAGGTACTGGGGTACTCAGATGGACTGTGACAGGTACTGGGGTACTCAGATGGACTGTGACAGGTACTGGGGTACTCAGATGGACTGTGACAGGTACTGGGGTACTCAGATGGTCTGTGACAGGTACTGGGGTACTCAGATGGACTGTGACAGGTACTGGGGTACTCAGATGGACTGTGACAGGTGCTTTGATGGGTGGGGGCAGGTACTATGATGGGTGATGACAGTTCCTCTTTAATGGGGGGGGGGGGGGGGCAATCAGTGTGATTTGTGTACACTGTAAGCGGTATGAAATGTTACTGCAATCTCCTTCTCACACACGATCGCTGTGTGAGGAGGAGAACTCGGTAACAGCTAATTACCATGGTTTGTTGACATTTAGTGATCGGCTGTGAAAGGATCACAGCCGATCACGTGGGTAAACAGTTGGCCAATGGCTGTTTAGCAGTGTCTGTGACAAGCAGTATTCCCGGGAACAGGCCGCCACAACATGCGATTGCGCACATGCGCTGTGCACAGTAGGGTGGAACCATCTGTGATCGGCTGCGACTTCATCACAGTCGATCATGTGGTAAACAGCCATGCCCAATGGCTGTTCAACCCCCTTTGGTGGCAATCTGTGTCTCTGTGACATTCCTCCACAGAAGGAACAAGGATGCGTGAACATGATCTCATGCATTCCCTGTTTAAATGGGAGGACATCATATGACGCCCTCCCGCAATGAGAGCCGTGCCACCAGGCCGTCATATGGCAGCCAGCAAGCAGCTAAGCTGGTGCCATGTCAGCTGGCCTAAGTTTCCTGTTTCAGGGTGGCTCCTTTCTTGTGCAGCATCCTATGGGGCTAACCTTGCATGCTGGGACTAGAGATGTGTCTCCCTACACTGTGTGCATCAATAGAAACAAATACCCCTGTAGCCTAGGATGGTAAGCCACGCTCCTGCTCCTCCTTCCCCTCTCCAAGCTAACAGACTGACTGGGGACTGCAATTTATACTGTTACAACTTAGGTTTAGATAAAAATGCTTTAAAAAAAATCAGCATCAGGGAACATTTAATGGAAAGCATTCATTGTGCTTGTGCCAGCTAGTCCTCTGCTCTCTTTCATACCCTGCAGCCTTAATATTCTGGTGCTGCAAAAGTAAATATCACCCCTTGACCTGTGACAGGCACTTAGCAAAAGTGACCATTATGCCTGCCCTTTCCACATCCCTCCACCATTTATAAAAGCTGTATTACAGCTTTCAAAATGATCTATGAATGGAGGATGTAAGGATGAATGAAAGGTCTGTCTCCTCCATTCATGTCTTGCTATTCATTCATAGAAGCTATAGTATAGCTTCTACGAATGGAGGAGAGGGGGAAGAAAGGGTGGGCATAATCAGCACTCCTGTCACAGGTGCAGCACTGATATTAACTCCCCCAGCACTAGAAGAATAGAATTGTGGGGTATCGAAATGGGGGAGGCAGAGGACTGTGGATTTTCATTATGACAGCTGCACCAGCACAAGGGACACGTCGCATTAAATGTAAGTAACATCCCTTGTGCTAATCTTTTTTTTTAATGTACCTAAACTTAGGCTTTAACACTTTCCTGTGACAATTGAGATTTCTGGGAAACAGCACTGAAAGAACAGAAGCCTTCAGAATTGAAAGTTATAAACTGCAAGTGCTGAGTAACAATTTCACCAAATAGTTCACTGGGGAATGTTTATTTTATTGTGCTCAGTATGTTGAGCTAAGAAACGTTGGGGCTTTAATACTGTGTGTTAACTGCTACCAGTGCTACACTCTTATTAATTGCAGAGGACCATACCTCCAGAAGTACTTTGTAAGGTATATACACAACATCCAAACCTGTATTCCATTGTTTTGTTAGCTAACATGCGCTAAATGCTGAGGCATGTGTTTGTTTCATGCATATGTAATAAACTGCCTCTCCTATGTGAACCTTTTTCTAGTTATAAATTGATGAGCTGCTTGCCGTTTCTGTTCTTAAAGTAAACTTCTCATCTTGCCAAAAGCAATAACCGTATTCCTGCTGTCACCACAACTATTACAGCATAACAGAATTGCCTACAGCAAACTGGATCAACAACCCTTATGGTAACTTCAGATTCTCAAACCGTAAGCTCATTGTTGCTTCAACGATTATGAACTTATCAGTATAATGAATCTGGGAACTTCCTCATGTGTGCATGTGATCGGCAGCTAAACAGCCACAAATCACAATGGAAAATGGTGGCTGCCAATTTAGTAAAAAGCTCTTTTATGAACAGGCTCATAGCTTGTTCCTGAAGTGGCACTGAAAAACCATACTCCACCACTGCAGCTCCCACTGCAAAATGACCTGCTATGCCTGCACAACCTATAAATAAAATAAAAAAACATGCACAGCATTCAGCCCAACTGAATACTAGGAAATCTGAGTCTCCAGCTCTGATGGTTTTTTCACCTAGCAGCGATCTGGCAATTACCAAGCCTGTGTAGATGTCAGCATGATCAGCCTAGTGTGGTGAGCTGCGGGAGCTACCCTGCTCTGTATACATTATGGATTCAAGCTGTTCTTATAATGTGAGTTCGGATTTAATGAATAAAGATTTTATTGATTGTGAGGAAACGGAGAGTACTATTGTTGGTCCATAATATTTTTTATGACTATATTTTGTTGCATTCTCCTTGAGCAGACCCATAGGGATTAAAGAGGCCTGAATCCTCCACTACATCGTCCAGCTTTTCTAAAAGGGAGCCTGTATGATCTGACCTTTTATTCTGTAAAAAAATGTCCTTCTTGGGAGGTGAGAGTCTGCCCTAACTTTCCATGGTGGTGGAGATCCTTATTTTGGAAGTGTAAAAAGTTAATTTTTTATGGAATTTCATGAATAAATTTAAAGACACCATACACTGTTTTATGTTAAGTTTTATTTTTTGTTATGTATTTTCATTTGGGAATCTTTATTGATAGATTCACAATTATTTACTATGTGTGTATTATTGGATTTGTGTTTATAGAATTTGGGGTTGTACAACTATTGGTATGAATTTACTACTTTCCTACTGATGATTATTCGTCAATCTTGAATAATTTCTGCAGCGTGGTGCAGATTATGAAGTGCTCTCCATGCAGAACCTTCACCTCGCCTCTTGGGTGCTCTCTCACCCTAAATGTCTGAACGTCATCACAAAGGTCAAACCATGCATGTCTTTTAAATGAATAGTCCAGTACTAGGGCTTCACATGCAGCATCTCCAGCAGGGATGAGTTCCACACCAGAATGGGTTCACAGTATGCAATCGAAGAATCAAATCAGCAGATACAAAAGCCAGGCTCAGCCACTCTCATGACTAGGCTCAAGGAAGACAAATAAAGAGATATAGAGCTCACCGCTGTTTTATTATTAAAAAAAAACAGGAAAAAAATTGCACTTACATCCCCAATAGATCATAAACACTTGAACAAACAAAATATGGAGCTGCTCATCAGACAAGGGATTTGGACTTTGTTTAGACTTTTACACTAAAGATATTGACGCTTTCTTAAGCAGCCACATTTTTTTTTAGCAGGTTCTAAGGTGCATTGCAAGTGTATCTAAATATAATTTATGGAAAGGGAAAAAAAACTGTGAAAGTAAGCATTTACATAGTATTTTTTCAGTGCCTTTACCTGCAATTTCCTATTTTGTGGCAGGGTTTCTTTAACGCCTTTAGCAAGAAGACAACTTTATTTCAACATAATTGATAAAAAAGAGGCACTAACAGTAACCATCTAATTCCACTGCTTCTTTCCAGGAATTAGGTTGCAGTCCTAATTTCTTTGACACTGTTTAAGTAGCAACTATTTATATTGATGGCCCCAAAGAATTCAAGGAATTACCATACTAAATTTTCTTACCATAGTCTCTGCATTTTGATGAGGTTCTGTAAAGCCATGGACAGTCAGTTTACGAAGAACTGAAAATAACAAAATAACATTCTGAATTACCAAGCTGAACAATTTGCATACCCTAAATAAATGTTGAGATATTGCTCTTATGGTGGTCAGAATTCAAACAAATTTTGCTAGTAAATATAATACATAAGGCTCTGTAATTCTCAACTTCTCAGTCATGGTACCCTTTAAAGATATACACCCTAGTCTAAAATGTAAACATGTAAATGGTGCCTATCAAAAGGAAACATACACCTGGGATGAAGCAAACCATTGCCGTCAGATTAGAAGCCCCTCTTCGCATCAGAAGTTTCCCCATGAAATCAGATTCCCCTGATCAGAGCTCACTCTTCACATAGCAGCCAGCAGAAGGTGAAGAAGGTCTGGAGGAGTCTGGATGAGGCAGGCTTCTGTCCTCTCCTGAATGCTAAGAACAGCCTTGCATGCCCCCTGCCCTGGATCACTGCATCACAAAAGCAATGAATAACATCGCCCTAGAGCGTCATTGGTTGTTTGTTATGGTGCTGGCGCCCGGCCTGCCCTAACAATGGAAACTCATTATGCTGATCTACAGCACCCTGGTTGAGAAACACAGGTTTACACAACTAAATGACCAGTCAGCGGTGACTTGTCCCTTATTAGCGGGTTCCGACCAAAGAATGAAATGTTTACTTCTGCAACAAATATTGTGTATGCATGGTCTCCACACATGTAAAGGGTCACAGTCCTGAGCATGTCACATTAAAAGACAGCTAGTATTATAAACTTAAAGAAAACAAGCAAAAGAAAAAAAACAGAGTGACCTAAAACTATTATAGTTTCTCTTCGATAAAAAACAATATATATATATATATATATATATATATATATATATATATATATATATATATATATATATATATATATATATATATATATATATATATATATATATATAATTTGAATTCCATTTTCTACATGTATATACACTTGTTGATTGATATCCTTGTTCTCCTTCACTTCACATACAGCAGTGACCCATTTCAAATTGCAGGCATTACTTCAAACCCTTTTGAAAGAGACATGATAAATGGTTATTATGTATTGGTGAAATTCCTCAAGTTGGAGATAACAACTGAATGCCTGTAGACATCTTGAGGTGACAGTTTTCATGGATTAATCCCTTTCCATTTCACTCTCCTGATGTCCAGGAAAGCACCACCCTATCTCAAGAAGATGTTAAATACAGATTTTTCTGCCCTGCCCTTCTATATCATACAACATCCCATACTAAAATTTTACTTAAACATAGCAAGTTATTATTGTTCTATAAGTAGAAAATATGCTCAATACTGGTTATACAAAAAACATGATAGCGAATACTCTGTCCAAATGACCTTGTAAACTAAAAATATAAACGGCAAAGAAAGTTTTGCCGAAGTAGTTATTGGCAGCAGTAGCTGTCTACTGAATTTCAGATAATCTACAGCAGCGGTTTCTAAACTTTCTAAACAAATTGCCATTTTACTGTCTCTCAAACTTTAGGGGGCCGGACTGGCCAGCGTGAGCAGAAAATTTCATGGTGTGAAAGGGAGTAAACAGCGTGTTAGGGGGAGGAATAGTGTCCCATCATTGGTGTCAGTGGGAGGTATAGTGCACCATTGTTGGTTTCAGTGGAAGGAATAGTGCCGATCATTGGTGTCAGTGGGAGAAAAAGTACCCTATGATTGGGGTCAGTGGGAGAAATAGTGCCCCACCATAATTGGTATTGGTGGGAGGAATAGTGAACCGTTGGAACTATGCGCCATTGTTGCTGACAGTGGATGGAATCTTGTCCCAAGAGCCGGATGAAAGCAAGCAAAGGGCTGCCCGCATTCAGTCCCCTGGCTGCAGTTTGGAAACCAATGATCTACAGTAAACATATAGTTAGAATACAAACATGGGAACTGCTATAGCTGTGAAATGATTTGGAGTGCTGAGCAGTCAGTTTTGTGATCCAGGCAATCCTGCCAGAAAGCATAATTAGGTACACAACTTCATTGCAGTAGCTGTAAAGCTTGGCAAGAACACACCCCCAACCTGTTTAATGGATGGGGAAGGAGGAGTTGCACAAATGAAGTACCACACTGCTCTCCCCTTCAAGCAGCCTATGAGCACTGCAGCAGCAAGTAGCCTTAGTGCTTTCCATATTTATCCCACTAGGTAATTAATAATTATGTCACATCTCGGGTGCAAGGCCGGATTGCGGAGAGTGCGCCCCTTACAGCTAAGTGCAACGTACCCCTGGGAGTGAGAAAGGGAGTACGGTGCCCAAAGGAGCGCGGATTGCTGGTCCTGCTGATGGGTGAGCTAGTTAGCAGAAGGCAGCTGGGGTATGCTGTGTGAGCTGAGTTGGCAACCGTGCCAAGAGGGATCCCAGGTATGGAATGGCAGGGCAAACCAGGAACAGAGTCAAAAGCCAGGCCAGGGGTCATACACAGTGCACTCAGATAAGGTACAGATGCAGAGACTGGAGAATGGTCAAAGTTCAAGCCATGGTCAATGCAGGTGGAGAGCAGGAATAGTCAAAGCAAGCCGGGTAGGTAACGGAATCAGATGCAGACAAACAGGTACAGGAGACACAGAAAGCTGATGACAATCCAGCAACCTGCATGTATGCGCAGAAGGTTTAAATAGGCCAGAGGGCGCCAAAAACTGTCACGATGCACCTACCATTGCGCACCTGTGTGCACCCGGCGTCACGCACCTGCGTGCGCATGGGGGTTCGCCTGGCATAACCATGACGGTACTAGCAGGATTGCTCATCCTTCGGCCTTTTCCCTGACAGATTATTTAAATTGGAACTCTGAGCTTATTCCTAACTCCTCCGAAAACTCTCCCATGCCCTCTGCTAACACCTATGCTTAATAATCTGAATAAGAAAAATCGGAATGCTTACCTATTTTCAGATTGCACCAGTCCTATCATGTAACCTTTGCTGTGTCTACCAGCAGTACTGCAGGGGAGAAGAGAGAGCACTCAGACAACAGCTAGTAAAACCTGAAGCAGTGCCATTGCCAAAAGGATTCCATGGCCCATCTGTTGTCGGTGCTTCCTCCTTTCCCCTTCAGTCACACTGGCTAACACAGAGATCATGTAACTGGACCAGAGTGGGCTGAAGAAAAGTATACAGCTCTTTCTTACATACATTAGTAAGCATAGATGTTAGGAGAGGGGACAGTTTTAAGAGCAGTTAGAGTTAAAGCAGAGTTCCATCCAAAAGTGGAAGCTCCACTTGTTAGCACCCTCCCCTCCTCATTTGGCACATTTCAGGGGGGAGGGGGAGCGGATACCTGTCAAAACCCGGTATCTGCTCCCCCTTCTAGGTAAGAGCGCCGCAATTTTGTGCGGCAATCTATGCAATGTCCGGCACCCCCCCGCCCAACAACCCCCCCCCCCCCCACTGCCTTCTGGGAGACACACGGGTTCCAGAATACAGGACTATTCAGAAAGCACAGTGCATGTGCAGTAAGAAACAGGCTGTGAAGCCACAAGCTTCCTGTTTTCCTGAATAAGCATGCCGGCGTCTGCACTCGAAGCTGATGGACGGGTTGGGTTCGGGTGCCAACATCAAGTGTTCCCTAGACAGCAAGTGTCCTTCTATTAAAAGTCAGCAGCTACAGTTTTTGTAGCTGCTAACTTAATTTTTTTTCTCACCCAGGCTGGAACTCCGCTTTAAGCTCAGAATTCCATTTTAAAAGCAGTTCATGAGAAGTTTTTAATGTGTTTTCTTGAAGGGTAGGAAAGCATAACATAGACAAGAACATAAGTGCTGAAGGCTTTGATTGAGAAATGGTGACCAGGGAGAAAGAATGGAATTGTGTGGAGTAAAAGTTCTAGATGGGTTTATTCTGTATATCAGACTAAAGTGATATAAAGTGCCAAACTGCAGAGTTTTCCATGTTACAACAAGAAATGAAAAGGGTTGAATTCTAGATTGTAAGCTCCAAGAGCAGGGCCTTCCTATTCCTTCTGTTTTGAACTGTATTGTAACTGTACTGTCCCCCTTTTTATTGTAAAGCGCAGCATAAACAGTCGGCACTATATAAATCCTGTATCATAATAATAACTTACAATAATTTCACCTTTGCAGTACTTATAAAATCAGTGTTAGGAGGTAGAGGGGCAATCCAGCTTTAAAATGTACTAACTGTATAGACTAGTGGATGCACAGTCAGTTTAAACTTTTGGTCTCCTGATAGCAAGATTGCGTGTCTGTGAAACTAGCTGGAACACCAAAGGCAGGACAACAAGCACCTAAATCCTTGCATAAACATCCATTAATAGGTCTAACACTGCGTGAATCAGAGAGATACTTTTCCTTTCTCACCATCCAGAGCTTTCCCTTTCACTCCTATTTTAGGAAACCCAGAGTTCCTCATGGGTCATACAGATAAACTTTTTGCACATGGATTGACCTGTGGTTGCAGCAAAAACACCAGCTTAAATGGCAAAAAAAGGTTTGCTCCTTCCTTAACCACTTGCAGACCGGACCATTTTGCTGGTCAAAGACCAGACCACTTTTTGCGATTCGGCACTGCGTCGCTTTAACTGACAATTGCGCGGTCCTGCGACATGGCTCAGAAACAAAATTGACGTCCTTTTTTTCCCACAAATAGAGCTTTCTTTTGGTGGTATTTGATCACCCCTGCGGTTTTTATTTTTTGCGCTATAAACAAAAATAGAGCGACAATTTTTAAAAAAACGCATTATTTTTTACTTTTTGTTATAATAAATATCCCCCAAAAATATATAAAAAAACATTTTTTTTCCCTCAGTTTAGGCCGATACGTATTCGTCTACATATTTTTGGTAAAAAAAAAAATCGCAATAAGCGATTATTGATTGGTTTGCGCAAAAGTTATAGCGTTTACAAAATAGGGATAGTTTTATAGCATTTTTATTAATAATTTTTTATTATTTTTTTTTTTACTAGTAATGGCGGCGATCAGCGATTTTTATTGTGACTGCGACATTGTGGGGGACCCATCGGACATTTTTGACACATTTTTGGGACCATTGTCATTTATACAGTAATCACTGCTATATAAATGCAGTGATTCCTGTGTAAATGACACTGGCAGTGAATGGGTTAACCAGTGGGTGGCAGTGTAGGGGTTAAGTGTTAATAGGGGTGTGTTACTAACTGTGGGGGGGGTTGGGCTTTCATTTAGTGAACACTGATCTCTGCTCCAATCACATGCAGCAGAGATCAGCGTCACTAGTTGCTAGGCAGAATGGAGAAATGTTGTTTACACAGCATTTCCTCCATTCGGCCGCTCCGTGAGACGATTGCGGGGATGCCCGCGGCGATAGAGTCCGCGGGTCCCGCGACCGGACTCACGGGGGCCCCGACCAGCGCGGGAGCGCGCCGCCGGCGGCGCGCTCCCGATGGCAGGGCGGCATTGAATTTTGGACGTACCTGTACGCCAATATGCCTGCCCGTGCCATTCTGTCGACGTACATCGTCGTGCGCTGATCGGGAAGTGGTTAAAAGACATAAACATTCTTTAGTCCTTTTTATTTAGGAGAATAACTTTACAAGGGATTATCTTGGGGAGCAGGCTTTCCATGTTATAGGCCTGCTGTGTACTCTGCTGAATTGGTAGTTAGTTCTTCAATGGAACCCTAACCAATGTCATGTGTTTACATGGAGAAGAACTCGGGATCAAAAACTGAGCCTTGTGATACACAGACTGCAGAAGCAACAAAAAACTAGTCCAGAGTGGAGGATACTGAGCATTAAATTGTGGAGCTATAAGGTATCCAGAGTTAAAAAAGAATTTTTTTTAAAGAAGAATAGGTTTGAACCATCTGCATCAAAAGCTATAGAGTTAATAGGGACAGTAACCTGCTGATATAATGATACCTACGTCATTAGATATCTCAGCATGTGCTATTCCTATGGAGTAATGATGGTAGTGGATCATAAAAAAAAATATTTTTATGGTTGGATAATTATAAATAACTGTCTGTGGCCATCTTAAAAATGGTTAAAGTAAAAAACAAGCAGCAAACCTTTTAGCGACAGCGCAGCTCTTTCCATTGAGCTAATAGCAGCCGAGTCCCCACCAGAGCAGATCTGTTGTAGGAACGTGTCGGCATGATGATTCCACAAGCAGCATGCAAAAGTGTAGATCTCTGAAGCTAGCTGAAATATAGAAAAAAATAATCAGCAGGTGAAAATTCTGAGCCTAAGGGTTATTTCATTTGTAAAATTAATGAACACTGTAACTGATGGGCCACTACTAACACAAACAATTGTTTTATGCCTAGGTGCCCCATGAGTTAACAGCAATTCGCAAGAAGAATTCAACAAGACAGCTCACTACAGAGGTCATAAAATTCTCACAGTGAATAATCAACAAATGTTCAAAGACAGATTATTAAACCGGATGTGACGACATGTAAAACACAGATGTGAGAGAACCACCGCTCCAGGTAAGTCCACAAATCCAAGAAAACAGCCCCTCCAGGAACTGATAAATCCAGGTGCAGGCACGGCATATACCAGTTGCAAGTAATTGAAGAACTCTGGACGGCCGCACTCCAAGATAAAGTCAAATGCCTTTTATTCATGAAGCAGAATCACACAAAAGTGGGTCACAGCAAAGCAACAATATCTAACGAGTTTCACACTACCAAAAGTGCTTACTCATAGCTAACAAACATGGAAACATGACAAATAAATATAATTCATAGTTAAACACACATTGAATTGGTTAATTGATAAATTAGCTGAACAGCTGATTCAACTAAGGAGCCAGCTTGACTCCATCAAACACATAGCTCTAACCCTCAACGTGTGTCACTGAAAACCCAACATTTGTTCTATGTCTGTATGATGTGTGTAAGCAAAAAAGTATATATATGTTTATATATATATATATATATATATATATATATATATATATATATATAAATAAAAAATGTGCATCTAAAAGGAAAATAAGAGATTGAAGTGGATGAATAAGTGAATTGAGCATGTGAAAAACACAAATGACATTATAATATGTGTACGGAAAACACTAAGTGTAATCATACATTAGGTGACTGCGTATATGATCAAAAGTAAAAAAAGTGTATAAAAAAGATTATTACAAATCATATATAATGTATAAAACAGTCAAAAAATGTACCTAATAATAAAAGCAAGATGAAAATAATATATTATATATATATATATGTGTGTGTGTGTGTGTGTGTGGACCTTAAATATATACATATGTAAATAAATAATATAGTGACTAATTATATATGTGTGTATGACAGAATAAATTGTCAATCCATAAAAATTACATCATTACACTATCATTAAGTGAACCACATGTATGCTAATATATAATGACACGAATCAGTGAAATAAAACTGTGAAGGAATATGTAAAAAAAAGTGTGTATAAATTGAGCAAATGGAGACAAGCAAGCGTACATGAATATTACTGCCTACTCATGGGGGACAGAATAACAAACAGTTGTGCCCCAACTAAATTGCAATGCTCCCAGGTCTTTTCCCTGTCTTACCATAAGGTACAGCTGAAGCCAATTATTGCGGTCGTCTAAGCAACAGGAAGTGGAAATCGCAAAGATCTAATCAGCGGGTATCCAAATGTGTGTGTAATAATAAACTTTAGGAATCATTGTGTCGACATTAAAAATTCAGTGACACACATCAGAGGGAACCTAATGCACATAAAAATATATGCGCATGTGTAACAAGCCTTGCGAGATAAAATCCTGGTTAAATCTATAAACATTTATACACAACCATCATGAAAATGCATAATAAAAAGAAAAATAAATTAAAATCCTTCATCAGAATAATGTACAAAAAAATTATAGTGGCAAAAGTGCAAAAATACCAATCCATAAACTCCATAGAAGTGAAAAAATAAATAAAACTATATGCACAAATATTAGTGCCCACTAAGCGGTACCAATATCGATATCTATTGTTCAATGTATAACCTAATTATCATTATATAATCAGCTAATTTATCAATTAACCAATTCAATGTGTGTTCAATGATGAATTATATTTATCTGTCATATGTTTCCATGTTTGTTAGATATGAGTAAGCACTCTTGGTAGTGTGAAACACGTTAGCTATTGTTGCTTTGCTGTGACCCACTTTTGTGTGATTCTGCTTCACAAATAAAAGGCATTTGAATTTATCTTGGAGTGCAGCCATCCAGAGTTTTCAATTATTTGCAACATGTAAAACACAGAAGCAAGGACCGCTGCTTCCGGGTCTTAAATTACATTCATGGGCGGCACAGTGGTGTAGTGGTTAGCACTCTCAAGAAGGGTCGCTGGTTCGAATCCCAACCACGACACTACCTGCCTAGAGATTGCATGTTCTCCCTGTGCCTGCGGGGGTTTCCTCCCACAATCCAAAGACATGCAGGTAGGTTAATTGGCTTCTGTCCAAAATTGGCCCTAGTATATGAATGGGGACCTTGGATTGTGGGCTCCTTGAGGGTAGGAACCGATGTGAGTGTGCAATGTACAGGGATAGGGACAATTGTAGACACTTACTCAGGTTGAACTGGATGGACTGGTGTCTTTATTCAACCTTACTAACTATGAAACTATGACATTACATCTGGTTTTGAGATTGAGGCTTGAGTCGCACGCTGATCAGTGAGAGTGATGCAGCAGGCGAATTTCCCACAAGCTGTATACACTGGTGCCGGTAAAAGGCAATGTATAATGTGAGTTTTAATACTATTTGTTTATATCGTATATCATTTTAATAAACACTACACTATGATACTTCTATTTGGTATTTTTAATGTTATTATTCTATGAGAGAGTGCGAACACATAAGACATAAGGATTGGGAGGAGAGCCTTAAAGAGGAACCAACTTGAACATCAAAAGCAAAATTTGACCTACTGTAAAAAGGGCTCATAAAGGTCTGGAGAGTGTGCATTCTGGCTTTTAAAGCACAAGTGGTGAAGAGATGTGATTAATTGCTTAAAGTGAAGAATTGGACATGCTTATCTCAAAATGGTGCTGGGTTTTGCACACTAATGGACTTTATTGACAATCATATGTTCAATTTTATACTGTTGGTTTGGTATATGTCATACGTAGAGTGTTAGCACAGTACCTTTATATTTAATAGTATCTTTAGTGAAGTGGGATTTCCAAAGCTCCCAGAATGCATTGTCTGTATTAAATTCATTTTGTGACCAATAAATTGTTTCTGAACTAGAAAAATATCCAAGATTCCAATTACCAGCCTAATCTGAAATCTATCTAGTCAAGATCCTTCTTATATGTCACTATCACACTAAAGCCTTTACGCACACGGGGTGTTAAAAAGGATGCTTTTAGAGAGGCTATGCATTTTTTTTTCTGCCTCTAAACGCCCCTCTAAGTTAGGCTATGTGTCCATGCACACGTGTTTTCTGGCCAGTGGCTAGAAAAAATTATATTTTGGCCAATGAAATGAACACCCAAGCATTTGACACACCTAAAAGGATTTGCACAATGTGGCTTTAGGTGCGATTATAATGCCGCTTTAAAAAAATCCTGTGTGTATGGGGTCTAACCCTTACAATCCACATTTTACTACAGGTAAGCTTATAATAAAGCTTACCTGTAGCTACCCCAGATATCTCCTAAAACTGCACGGTTTAGGAAATATCCCCCTTTACCAGCATGTGCCGACGTCATCGGCACATGCGCACTGAAGTAATGGTATGTTTGTGCCGTTGCTTCACCTAGTCTGCCGTTCCCGGTGTCGCTGGCCAATCACAGCTCCGGAGCCCGTGATACCCGGAAGTAACTCTGGGAGCGATGTCGCTGGTGTACTGGGACCACTGCGAGGGCTTCGATTTAAGGTGAGTATTACTACCTCATTATGCCTTTGTCATGCAGGAGTTTTTTTTGTGGGTTTACAACCACTTTAACCACTTAAGGACCGAGCCTGTTTTTTAGATGTGGTGGTTACAAGTTAAAAACTGTTTTTTGCTAGAAAATTACTTAAAACTCCCAAACATTATACTTTTTTTTCTAACACCCTAGAGAATAAAATGGTGGTCATTGCAATGCTTTCTGTCATACCGTATTTGCGCAGCGGTCTTACAAGCGCACTTTTTTTTCTTCTTCTTTTTTTTTTTTTTTTTTTTTTTTTTAGAAAAAATACACTTTTTTGAATAAAAAAAATAAGACAACAGTAAAGTTAGCCCAATTGGTTTTAATATTGTGAAAGATAATGTTACGCTGAGTAAATGGATACCCAACCCAACATAACTTCACGCTTCAAAATTGCGCTCGCTCATGGAACGGTGACAAACTTTTACCCCTAAAAATCTCCATAGGCGACGTTTAAAAAATTTCTACGTTGCATGTTTTGAGTTACAGAGGAGGTTTAGGACTAGAATTATTGCTCTCCCTCTACCGATAGCGGCGATACCTCACATGTGTGGTTGTAACACCATTTTCATATGCGGGCGCTACTCACATATGCATTCGCTTCTGCGCGCGAGCTCGTCGGGGCGCGTTTATAAAAATAATTTTTTCCCTTTTATTTTTTATTTTTACACTTTTTTTTTTAAACTGTCACTTTTATTCCTATTACAAGGAATGTAAACATTCCTTATAATAGAGAAAAAGCATGACAGGACCACTTAAATATGAGATCTGGGGTCAAAAAGACCTTAGATCTCATATTTACACTAAAATGCAATAGAAAATAAAAAAAAATTAAAAAATTTGTAATTTAAATTTTTTTTTTTTAAATGGCCCTTTAAGAGCTATGGGCGGAAGTGACCTTTTGATTTGCAATGTCATGAAGATGGGTGGGGGCCCATCTTCCCCTCATTTGTCTCCATGCCAAGGAAAAGAGAACATCTGATTGCCTCCGTCGCTGTTGACGGCTCTTGTAAGTGGCGGAGGGTACCGGAGCCGCGGCAGGAGGGGGGGAGTGCCGCCAATAGGTACTTTCTACACCAGCTCCTCTGCTACTTGTTTACCTCCCTAATCTCCCTCTGCCTTTCTGGTGTTGCTCGAGGTACCGAGAATACTACCTTGGAGGTCCCTTTTCTCAATTTTGCTCCTAAGTTCAAGGACAACACTGAAGAAATTACACTTTGATACAATGTAAAAGTAGTGAGTGTAGAGCTTGTATAACAGTGTAAATTTGCTGTCCCCTCAAAATACCAAAACACACAGCCATTAATGTCTAAACCACTGGCAACAAAATTGAGTACACCCCTAAGTGGAAATGTCCAAATTGGGTCCAAAGTGTCAATATTTTTTGTGGCCACCATTATTTTCCAGCACTGCCTTAACCCTCTTGGGCATGGAGTTCACCAGAGCTTCACAGGTTGCCACTGGAGTCCTCTTCCACTCCGCCATGATGACATCACTAAGCTGGTGGATGTTACAGACCTTGCGCTCCTCCACCTTCTGTTTGAGGATGCCCCACAAATGCTTGATAGGATTTAGGTCTGGAGACATGCTTAGCCAGTCTATCACCTTTACCCTCAGATACTTTAGCAAGGCAGTGGTCGTTTTGGGGTTGTATTTGGAGTCGTTATGTTGGAATACTGGCCTGTGGCCCAGTCTCCGAAGGTAGGGGATTGTGCTCTACTTCAGTATGTCACAGTACATGTTGCCATTCATGGTTCCCTCAATGATCTGCAGCTCCCCAGTGCGGCAGCACTCACGTAGCCCCAGGCCGTGACACTCCCACCACCATGCTTGACTGTAGGCAAGACATACTTGTCTTTGTACTCCTCACCTAGTTTCCGCCACACACGCTTGACACCATAAGAAGCAAATACGTTTCCCGGTCTCATCAGACCACAGGACAGGTTCTAATAATGTCCTTAGTCTTCTTCTCTTCAGCAAACTGTTTGCGGCTTTCTTGTGCATCATCTTTAGAAGAGGCTTCCTTCTCGGACGACAGTCATGCAGACCAATTTGATGCAGTGTGCGGCGTATGGTCTGAGTACTGACAGGTTGACCCACCCCTTCAACCTCTGTAGCAATCTGGCAGCACTCATAGGTCTATTTCCTAAAGACAACTCTGGATATGATACTGAGCATGTGAACTCAACTTCTTTGGTTGACCATGGCAAGGCCTGTTCTGAGTGGAACCTGTCCTGTTAAACCACTGTATGGTCTTGGCCACCGTGCTGCAGCTCAGTTTCAGGGTCTTGGCAATCTTCTTATAGCCTAGGCCCTCTTTATGTAGAGCAACAATTCCTCAGAGAGTTCTTTGCCATGAGGTGTCATGTTAAACTTCCAATGACCAGTATGAGAGAGTGAGAGCAAGAACACCAAATATAACACACCTGCTCCCCATTTACACCTGAGACCTTGTAACACCAACGAATCACATGACACCGGGGAGTGAAAATGGCTAAGTGGGCCCAATTTGGACATTTGCACATAGGAGTTTACTCACTTTTGTTGCCAGCCATTTAGACATGAATGGCTGTGTTTTGAGTTTTGAGGAGACAGCAAATTTACACTGTTATACAAGCTGTACACTGACTACTTTACATTGTAGAAAAGTGTAATTTCTTCAGTATTGTCACATGAAAAGATATAATAAAATATTTACAAAAATGTGAGGGGTGTATTCACTTTTGTGAGATACTGTATATACATAACTCCTCTTCTCCCAGAGTTTCTGGTTCCTCCCCCCCAAGTTTCTATGGTGGCACTCATTCAAGCTTCCTACCGAGCCACTCGTTGACAAAGACAGCGGAACCCGGCCTCACCCAGTCCCTCCCTGCCTTGTCACTGTCTTTGTAAGACGCAAAGCCTGCATGACCAAGAAGTAAGGGAGGAGAAGAGCTGCATATCGGCAGAGCACTGGGTCAAATGAAAACTCTGGTAAATAAAGGGGGGGGGGGGGTTACTGATGCCTAAACATTTTTTACCTTAATGCATGGAATGCATTAAAGTAAAACATTTTTAGGTTTTATTATAAGGACTTTAATTAAATTAAACATTGTAAAAGACCTAGGCCGACCGACAGTCCCTATAATATACCACTGCTAACCCAACTATTATTTTATTAAATGCATTAAATTTAGCCAGGGGCAAAATGATACCACAGCAGCAGTGGGCAGGTTAAAATTTAAACATTCACTGTAAACAAAAGCTGTGAATATGGCAGAGATTTTCTCAGGGCCAACAGTACTTTAAAAGTAGAGAAAATGCCAAAAGTGTACTTCAGGCATTCCTTAAATCAAAGATAAATTGGCACTCAGCTTTCAGTCACCTTACATTTGCTAGAAGATAAATCTAATGGAAACGGCAGCCAGTGAATTCTTTAAATGACTGACAGTGATACATTCCATGGCGTTCCAAGAATTAACCTGAAAAACTACTCTGTCCTTAAACCCTAGCATAGTCTGTAAATTCTCTGTGATTTCACAAGAAGTAGTCCCAGCGGGAAGGAAACCTTTTACGAGCAGTGCCCTGCAAATATCAGACAATGTGCTCCAGACACTTCTGTTTTCATTAAAAGTAGAAAAATGGTGACGCTGACAGATATCCAATCGATGCACTTCAGATAATTAAATTGTCAGCCTAATCGTAAATTGTTCATGTTGGAAAATTTTACTCCTAAGCAGAGGGGTGCAATATGTGCAGCTAATCCAAATATGAATTTCTGAGTGGGACAGTTTATCTATAGCTCATATATAATGAAGTAAATTATGCTGGATACAGAAACAATGGTAAACAAAGAGGCTGGTCATCTATCTAGAAATCCTGGCAGAAAGACATACGGGTATTTCATGCACTTGAACATTTTTTAACATACAACCTTCTTGGTGTTAAACAACAACTCAAGTACAATACATAGAAAATACACTTTGGTTCACTCATGAATTCTATTAAATGTCACAAAATGATTTAAATCCAAGCAATACTTTCTCTCTTCTTACTATCCTCCATCTCTGCCTTATGGATCTCTTCATAATGGAGAAAAGGTGGGTTATGCTTCCATTGTACACTGATCAGCCATTATGACCACGAAAAAGTGAGCCTGTTATCCCTGAAGTTGATGTGTTGAAAGCAGAAATAAATTACAAGCAAATTGCAATGGCTAGATGACTGGGTCAGAGCATCTCCAAAACTGCAGCTCTTGTGGGATGTTCCCTATCTGTAGTGGTTGGGACCTAGCAAAAGTGGTCCAAGGAAAGAAAAAAACCAAAGTGATGGGCGGGTCATGGGCCACCAAGGATTACTGAGGCACGTGGGTAGCTCAGATTGCTGAAAAAGTTCATGCTGGACCTGATAGAAAGTTGTCAAAACACACAATGCATTGCAGTTTGTTGCATATGGCACTACACAGCCACAGACCGGTCACAGTATCCATGCTGACCCATGACCAACGGCAAAAGCAACTACAATGGGCACATGAGCATCAGAACTTGACCAGGGAGCAATGGAAGAAGGTGGCCTAGTCTGACAATTTCAAAAATGGTTTGAGGAACACAACGGCGAGTTCAAGGTGTTGACTTGGCCTCCAAATTTTCCAGCTCTCAATTCAATCGAACATCTGTGAAATGTGCTGGAAAAACAACTGCAATCCATGAAAGCAGCGCCTCACAACCTATAGGACTTAAAGGATCTGCAACTGAAAACTTGGTATCAGATACAACAGCATACCTTCAGAGGTCTGGCAGATGCCTCAACAAGTTATGGTAGGTGGTCATAATGGAGTGGAATGTTTAACTGTACTGCCATGTCATGTCATACTGCATTTTTTTTCTTATGTCTTCTCTTTTTTTCAATAAAATAGGATCCGACTAAATCCATACAGTATAATTACCTGAAATCCATCGTAAAGCTGAACTCCAGGAATTCAGAAAGTTGGAAAATGTACTGGATTATATAGAGTTAAGTTCAGGGAGGTGCATGGCACCTGATGATGAACTTAAAGTGATTGTTTGTTTTTTTTTGATAAAAATAATAAACCTGTTATACTTACCTGCCCTGTGGATTTGCATAGAGCAGCCTCTCCTCGGGTGCCTCTTCAGCTCTCCTGGCCCCTCCCTCCTGACGAGTGCACCTACAGCAAGCAGCTTGCTATGGGGGCACCTGAGCCAAGCTGCAGCTTTGTGTATTTATTCAGACACGAAGCTTCAGCTCGGCCCCCGCCCACTATCTCTCCATTGGCTGACTGACTCTGATTGAGAGCAGCGGGATCCAATGGCACCACGCTGATGTTTCAGTCAATGAGGAGTGGAGCCCCGGGCAGCCGAGACAATCCTACATCACTGGATAGAGATGGGGCGCAGGTAAGTATTGGGGGGGCGGGCTGAAAGGAACTGCTGCACACAGAAGGCTTTTTATCTTAATGCACATAAGATAATGCATTAAGATAAAAAAAAGCTTCTTTACAACCACTTTAAATCTTTAATTTACAGCACTGATGCTGGACCTTTTGGTCTCAGTTCCATGCAGCTGCTCTGCCTGCCCCTCCTTCCTTTTGTCCAATCACAGAGTGCTTTGGATTATGCAAACTCATTCACAAAATATAAAAGCTTCTCTAAATGCAGCATAGGGAAGGGTTGGGCTAGATGCTGTGTGTGAGACAATGCCTCTCCTGTCAGAGCACCAAGAGTAAATAAATAGCTGTACACCTCGTGCTTCATAAAAAAAAGTTCACAAGGTGGCATGCACCTCTTCGAACTTAACTCATACTAGTTGAGGAACGGGCCAAAGGTCGGTAACGTCTGGTAATGAAGATAAGGACAGCTGCAGGTATGCAAAGATGATATCAGCAAGTGCAGAGGCGTGGCTTAAACCAGGAAATTCATGTGGGAAGCAAAGACAAGGTTCACCAGAAACGAGAGGCAAGATTGTCCAAGGCATCAGACAGAGAGCTGTCAGGCATTTCCAGTACAAAATGAGAAGAGTTACAGCTAGACACCGCAGAGGTCACAGGTTCAGACCCTGACCAACGGTGTTGTAAAAAGCCTTTTATTTACAAACCTCTGTAGCTCAAGCTGACATTTACACACCAGACTGAAACACCCATCCGTCATCAGATAGTTCAGCTTGAAGCTTCCATTAGATAAAACCAGCTATAAGACAAGCTGCTCCTGATTTGTATTTGATTACCCACAAGCTCGAGGAAACCTTTGTCATATATTAAATGTTTATTTGTAAAACAAAGATTGTATACTGTTCATAGAATACAAAAACAAATAACAAATCAGTATGAAATAAAACTGCACTTGAACCCAAAAAGTGAACATTTGCTATGTTATATGGAGCATTTAAAGAGATAATAAAGTCTTGTTTTTTTTTTCTTCTTTAAAAATAATAAACATGTTATACTAAAAACCACTGTGTAGTGGTTTTGCACAAAGCGACCTGGATCCTTCTCTTCTTGGGTTCCTGGCTGTAGCTCCTGCCCCCCCCCCCCCATCCTGTCGATTGGCTCCACAGCAAGCAGCTTGCTAGGGGGGCACCCAAGCCACAGCTCTGTTTGGCCATTTAGACACGGAGCCACAGTTCAGCTCAGCCCCCTTTCTTTCCTCACTGGCTAGCTCACTTTGATGGACAGCAGCGGGAGCCTTTGGCGCAGCTGCTGTGCCTCCATCAATCAGGAGGGAAGCCGAAGCACACGTAGACATGGCTGAATCAAAATGGGCTAAGGTAAGCATTAGAGGGGGCCAAAGGGGGCTGCTGCACACTGAAGGTTTTCTATATTAATGCATAGAAAGAACCTGAAAATGCACCTTTGATCTTGAAATCCCCCCCCCCCCCCCAAATGAATTGCAAGCTCTAAAGGCACTGCTGTGTATGGTTGTGAGTCTTAAGCGAATAGACAAGTGAGATTTGGTGTGGTCTTCACTGTGCTGCTCACTGGAGACTCTGACATGAAGCAGCAAAGCAATGCCTCCACCAAGATGACTGCCTCTACATAGAGAAGCAGTGCAGAATAAAGCATAGTGATAAGAAAGATCAGTGGCTGGGTGGCTACAGGCAATGCTAATGAACAGTCCTTTGTCTGCATTTTTTTGGACATATCTTCCACATTTCAGTTACAAAAAAATAAATAAAAAAAACTTACTCAAAACCATTGAGTTTACTTATAACAATACACTTACTAACTTGGTGGAAAATAAAATAAACTTACTAACTTATTTCAGAATGTTTTTGTGTAGCATTATCACTGCACGATGCATCAGTTACTGACTCTTGCACAGCAGATAAAAAAATCCCTTTAAATTAAAAAATATGATTCCCGGTAACAGGTTACAGCAATTGTGAACGGCTTTTTGACCAGGTTTCAATACAGCCAATTTTCTTAGGATGCAGCAATTTATTCTTTTTACGTTTCCTGTAACAAGTTTGATTACTGCGTCATCGTTAGCAGCAATATTAGAATGAAGGTATCTTGACTGAAAAAACAAATTGCATAATAACTGAATAAAAATACTGGAAGAGCAGCAGCTTCTTAGAAACATAGAACATTTCCCATGAACCTGAAAGGAAAAACAAGACACCATCAGAGGGGATATTGCTCATCTAAACCCAAACTGCGTGGGTGTCTTCTTTATTCCCAGTTCTAGACTCCACTTTAATCTTAGCCGCGTAAAGGATAAACACTCCTCAAGCACTTAGAAGGCAGGCTGGGTTGCTGCAATCATCAACTCTTAGCTCTTTAAACATATTGAGACACTGAAGTGTGCTAAGAAATATGAGTGGAATAGAGGAGAAGAGCTTAGACCAGCGGCTTCCGCGAGTTTTAACACAGTAGGAACTGGAGGCTTCTATGTTGATATCCCAGATACTGTTGTGCTGCCCCACAATTACAGATATTCCATGGGATACCTAAAAATCTGACTTTTGTTACATAGTAGGGGAGGTTGAAAATAGACACAAGTCCATCAAGTCCAACCTGTGTGTGTGATTATATGTCAGTATTACATTCTATATGCCTGTATGTTGCGGTCGTTCAGGTGCTTATCTAATAGTTTTTAGAAACTATCGATGCTCCCTCCTGAGACCACCGCCTGTGGAAGGGAATTCCACATCCCTGTCACTCTTACAGTAAAGAACCCTCTATGTAGTTTAAGCTTAAACCTCTTTTCTTATCATTTTAATGAGTGGCCACGTGTCTTGTTAAACTCCCTTCCGTGAAAAGGTTTTATCCCTATTGTGGGGTCACCAGAACGGTATTTATAAATTTAAATCATATCCCCTCTCAAGCATCTCTTCTCTAGAAAGAATAAGTTCAGTGCTCACAACCTTTCCTCATATCCAATATCCTCCAGACCCTTTATTAGCTTTGCTGCCCTTCTTTGTACTCACTCCATTTCCAGTACATCCTTCCTGAGGACTGGTGCCCAGAACTGGACAGCTTACTCAAGGTGCGGCCGGACCAGAGTCTCGTAGAGCGGGAGAATTATTGTATTATCTCTGGAGTTGATCCCCCTTTTAACGCATGCCAATATTCTGTTTGTTTTGTTAGCAGCAGCTAGGCATTGCATGCCATTACTGAGCCTATCATCCATTAATTTGTTCAGATCTTTTTGCAAGATTTCCACATCCTGCAGAGAAGTTATTGCAATGCTTAGCTTAGTATTGTCCGCAAATACAGAGATTGAACTGTTTACCCCATCCTCCAGGTCGTTTATGAAAAAAATAAATAGGATTGGTCCCAGCACAGAACCCTGGGGGACCCCACTAACCACCTCTGACCATTCTGAGTACTCCCCATTTATCACCACCCTGTGAACTTGCCCTTGTAGCCAGTTTTCAATCGATGTACTCATCCTGTGGTCCATGCCAACAGACCTTATTTTGTACAGTTTATGGGGAACTTTGTCAAATGCTTTTGCAAAATCCAGATACACCACATCTATGGGCCTTCATCTAGAAGGCAACACACCCCTCATGGAAGGTTAATAGATTGGTTTGGCAAGAAAGAAAGATTCTTCATGAATTCATGCTGATTACTGCTAATGATACCATTCTCATTACTAAAATCTTGTATAAAGTCCCTTATCATCCCCTCCAAGAGCTTGCATACTATTGATGTTAGGCTAACTGGTCTGTAATTCCCAGGAATGTATTTTGGGCCCTTTTTAAATATTGGTGTTACATTGGCTTTTCTCCAATCAGCTGGTACCATTCCAGTCAGTAGACGGTCAGTAAAAAATTAGGAACAAAGGTCCGGCCATTACTTGACTGAGTTCCCAAGTACCCTCGGATGCAAGCCATCTGGTCCCGGTGATTTATTAATGTTAAGTTTCCCAAGTCTAATTTTAATTCTGTCCTCTGTTAACCATGGAGGTGCTTCCTGTGATGTGTCATAAGGATAAACACTGCAGTTTTGGTTACTGAAACCCCCCCGATTCCCTCGTGAAGACTAAGGAGAATAATTCAATAACTTCGACATATCCCCATCCTTTGTAACCAGATGTCCATACTCATTGCTTATGGGGCCAATATGGTCTGTCCTCCCTTTTTTACTGTTTACATACTTAAAGAATTTATTGGGATTTTTTTTTGTTCTCCCCTGCTATGTGTCTTTCGTGTTCTATCTTAGCCGCCCTAATTGCAACCTTACATTTCTTGTTGCATTCTTTATAACATCTGAATACCGATGATGATCCCTCAACCTTGTATTTTCTCAAGGCCTTCTCCTTTGCTTTTATATATATATATATATATATATATATATATATATATATATACACACACATACACTACCGTTCAAAAGTTTGGGGTCACCCAAACAATTTTGTGTTTTCCATGAAAAGTCACACTTATTCACCACCATACGTTGTGAAATGAATAGAAAATAGAGTCAAGACATTGACAAGGTTAGAAATAATGATTTGTATTTGAAATAACATTGTTTTTACATCAAACTTTGCTTTCGTCAAAGAATCCTCCTTTTGCAGCAATTACAGCATTGCACACCTTTGGCATTCTAGCTGTTAATTTATTGAGGTAAGCTGGAGAAATTGCACCCCACGCTTCTAGAAGCAGCTCCCACAAGTTGGATTGGTTGGATGGGCACTTCTGGCGTACCATACGGTCAAGCTGCTCCCACAACAGCTCAATGGGGTTCAGATCTGGTGACTGTGCTGGCCACTCCATTACCGATAGAATACCAGCTGCCTGCTTCTGCTGTAAATAGTTCTTGCACAATTTGGAGGTGTGTTTAGGGTCATTGTCCTGTTGTAGGATGAAATTGGCTCCAATCAAGCGCTGTCCACTGGGTATGGCATGGCGTTGCAAAATGGAGTGATAGCCTTCCTTATTCAGAATCCCTTTTACCCTGTACAAAGCTCCCACCTTACCAGCACCAAAGCAACCCCAGACCATCACATTACCTCCACCATGCTTAACAGATGGCGTCAGGCATTCTTCCAGCATCTTTTCATTTGTTCTGCGTCTCACAAACGTTCTTCTTTGTGATCCAAACACCTCAAACTTGGATTCATCCGTCCACAACACTTTTTTCCAGTCTTCCTCTGTCCAATGTCTGTGTTCTTTTGCCCATCTTAATCTTTTTCTTTTATTGGCCAGTCTCAGATATGGCTTTTTCTTTGCCACTCTGCCCTGAAGCCCAAAATTCCGCAGCCGCCTCTTCACCGTAGATGTTGACACTGGTGTTTTGCGGGTACTATTTAATGAAGATGCCAGTTGGGGACCTGTGAGGCGTCTGTTTCTCAAACTAGAGACTCTAATGTGCTTATCTTCTTGCTTAGTTGTGCAACGTGGCCTCCCACTTCTTTTTCTACTCTGGTTAGAGCCTGTTTGTGCTGTCCTCTGAAGGGAGTAGTACACACCGTTGTAGGAAATCTTCAATTTCTCGCATGGAATAGCCTTCATTTCTAAGAACAAGAATAGACTGTCGAGTTTCAGATGAAAGTTCTCTTTTTCTGGCCATTTTGAGCATTTAATTGACCCCACAAATGTGATGCTCCAGAAACTCAATCTGCTCACAGGAAGGTCAGTTTTGTAGCTTTTGGAAGGAGCTAGACTGTTTTTAGATGTGTGAACATGATTGCACAAGGGTTTGCTAATCATCAATTATCCTTCTGAGCCAATGAGCAAACACATTGTACCATTAGAACACTGGAGTGATAGTTGCTGGAAACGGGCCTCTATACACCTATGTAGATATTGCACCAAAAACTAGACATTTGCAGTTAGAATAGTCATTTACCACATTAGCAATGTATAGAGTATATTTGTTTAAAGTTAGGACTAGTTTAAAGTTAGCTTCATTGAAAAGTACAGTGCTTTTCCTTCAAAAATAAGGACATTTCAATGTGACCCCAAACTTTTGAACGGTAGTGTATATAAACATTATGTGATTTTTTTTTAACTCAGAAGTTTTACTACAAGTATTGTTTTATACAAGTTAGATGATTTTTACATATGGGTTTTGTTAAATTTCAGATGCTGGAAGTCAGATGGAGATACAGGGCACTGAACAAAGTGGCTTATTTATGAACACCAAACTGAGTGATTGCATGAAACGAACTGGGCACAAACTGGTCATCTTCATGAAGGGCTCTGCAATGTTCTCTAAATCATTTATCATAAAATCTAGCCCATAAAGTGAATCTGTGCTTTACTTACATATCCCCCTACTTTACTCCCTTTCCTTACATTATCCCACCACTCTTTTCAATGAGCAAAAGGAAGCTTCATGTGGATCTCATGGAACTTATGTACCACTGCTTGGGGACCTATGGGAGAAAGTCAATTGCTCTTATATATACCAAGTGGAAAATGTAATATAACTGTGCAAACCTGATGAAAAATGAATTAAAACAGCTAAACAAGAATGTGACAAATATTCAAATAAGATGGTGTAAAAAATGTAGCGCTAAGACAAATAGTGCAGTAGTGGAACATTCTAATACTCAAAAGTAAATACTAGAGTCCAACATCGTGCAATAAATGAATATACAAAACAAAAATTATAACTGGAGTCCTTTAACATAAATTCAATCCTGTAAGGAAGAAATGTATGTATGTATATGTATATATATATATATATATATACATACATATACATATATATATATATATATATATATATATATATATATATATATATATATATATATATATATATACATACATATATATATATATATATATATATATATATATATATATATATATATATATATATATATATATATATATATATATATATATATATATATATAGTCCAACAGTGAAGTGACGATCTTCCAATATGAAATATAATCCAAAACCGGTGAATTCTTAAAGTGAAAAAGATTGAACACACCCTATCCTCAGATGCCCCTGTAGCTGTCCAATTAGGACAAAATGCGTCGGGCAAGGCTCATCACTCCCTACATTGCTTTTATTTTTACGCGAGCCCCATTTTAACCATTTTATGCTTGTAGGTTTCAATAAACCTACCTTTTTTGACCTGCGCGATTGGAGCACTCCCTTTCTTTTTTCCTGTACATCATGGTTCAAGGAGAGCTGTTGTGGTGTTCCTATTGGACAAGTCGCTCCTCCAGCTTGGTCAATACTGCTGAGGTCATTCCAGCCAAGACGAGACGTCATCTAAGATCCGAGCCACCCATCTTGATTTCCAGGCTTGTCTGATTCGGTGTCACTGACAACCGGATCCACCTGCTCCGGTAAGAGTGCTCAATCTCTTTCAATTTAAGGAGTCACCGGTTTTGGATTATATTTCATATTGGAAGATCGTCATTCCACTGTTGGACTTCTATGTCTTCTATGAGATTAAACCACAAAAAGACTGTAGCTCTGTTTGGAGCCATGAACTGTTACCTCTAAGCCTGTGGGCTGATGAACTGTGAGCTGTACCTGTGTGGAAATCCGTGTGATAAGACAAGTCTGTCTGGTCTTATGTTTTTTGCTGAATAAAAGACACTTATTTTACTGGACTGCCTCTGAGCCAGCTCTTCACCCCTCTGATCCCCTACAATATCTCTCTCTCTATATCTATCTATCTATATATATATATATATATATTGTGGCAGCAGGCAGGTAAAGTCACCTGGTTGTATCCAGGATGGGAAATATGCGTGCCCTAGATTCAGGCTTTATGCAGACTTGTACAACTAGAGGGGAAGAGTTAATGAGCTCAGCTGAAGTAAATGGGCTCATTAAGACCTCTACAAAAAACCCCAGCATGCTTAGGGAGATGCTCCATCCTGGAACCAGTTTTGTGTTTGTATAGACTGGGGAGTGTGACACCTGTTCTGTGCGGTGAGTTAACGCCTGTGTGGCAAACCTCTACAACAGGGACAGGGACTGGTGCAGCACAAGGCTGCACTCAGTTGTTAGACAGGGAATCTAAGTGTGTAGTTAGAGGTCGAGCTGACCAGGATTTATTTTCATGTTTTATTTTGTTTGGCTGTTATATGTATCACTGCATGTAGCATAAATAAACCGCTTCTTTTGTTTTTTTTCACCTACAACGCTGTCTGCTGTGCCTGATTTTGTGTTGTGAACCCATCCAGGGGGTCACACACACCTGCTGCCGAGCTAACCCCTCACAGTTGGTGGAGAATTTTGGCAGTTTTTTTTTTTTTTTAAGGCCAGCATGGAGGAGATACTGAGACAGCTGGCTCTAGCAAATGCAAATCAGCAGCAAACAAATGCGGGTTTACAAAGGAGCCTTGCAGCTCAACAACAGAGCCTTGCAGCCCAGCAGCAGACAAATGCAACTTTGCAGCAGAGTCTGGAAGCTCAGCAGAAGGCTCACCAGCAGAGTCTGGAAGCTCAGCAGAAAGCTCACCTGCAGAGTTTGGAAGCTCAGCAACAAGCCCAGCAGCAGAAAAATGCAACTTTGCAGCAGAGTCTGGAAGCTCAGCAACAAGCCCAGCAGCAATCTGAAGCCCGCTTCATAGACCTGTTGCAGAAGCAGGAGCAGAGTTTTCAACAGCAAATAGAGACATTGATACAGCAACGTCCGCAGACCAATGAAGCAAGTGGTTACAATAATACCGCATCCTTTGGTGTGAGCCGTTTACTGACAAAAATGACTGGAGAGGATGATCCGGAGGTGTTTTTGACCACATTTGAAAGGACTGCTGAAAGGGAAAAGTGGCCTAAGGAGCAATGGGCTGGACTGGTGGCCCCTCTGTTAACTGGGGAATCGCAGAAAGCTTATTATGACCTAGAGCCTGACCAAGCAAAAGACTATGTGGTACTAAAAACAGAAATATTGGCACGGCTGGGTGTCACCCTGGCCGTCCAGGCTCAGCGTGTGCATAATTGGACTTTTCAGGTTGGAAAACCCCCCAGATCTCAAATGTATGATCTTATTCACCTGAGCAGGAAGTGGCTGCAGCCAGAGATTTTGACCGCACCAAACATTGTGGAACGTGTTGTTATGGATCGTTTCCTGAGAGCTCTTCCTACTGCCATCCAAAAATAGGTAAGCCATGGAGACCCAGAAAATGCAGATAAACTTGTGGATCTGGTTGAGAGGTACTTGGCTACAGAGAACTTGACCACCTCTTCCAGGGACTCACGGACTTTCCATCCTAAGACCAGATCATCCCCAGTGGCGGGTAAGATGACTCCAAGGGGTGAGGGTGGAGAGAGTGAGAGGATGGGAGTTCTACCTAAGGTCTGGCGGGAGCAGCCCAGGAAGCCCATGATGCAAGAGGCAGCGAAAAAGATTATTTGCTACCGCTGCCGGCAAGAGGGACATATTGCAGCCAATTGCCCAGTTGTGGATGAGCCTATGCAATGTGACTTTATAAGGGAGAGACGTCAGTCGCTGTTTGCGACAGTTGCATGCACTGCCATTCGGGGACCTGAGAAACATTTATGTAAAATGTGTATTAATGGTAGAAATGTTGATGTGTTGCTGGATTCAGGTAGCCTGGTAACATTATTTTAAAGATACACACTCCACAAAACCCTTTACCTAGTGTATCGTCACAGCGCTACGGATAACCCAATGTTTTATACCTTAGCGGCCACTTACCATAGACTGTCAAATATATAAAGGTGCATACATAAATAGTGTTAAAACTCCAAATAACTAATTAGTTGCACGTGGCGCTATTACCTGTGTACCTTTCAGTAGACGTGCCCTCACCTCCTCAGTGATCCTATCTCAGATCATAAATTGTGTGATCAATAACAAATTATACAAGTATTTATCACTCAGTGAATACCAAAATTTACATTTAGATTACATATACAGTGACAAATGTAAATAAATGTGAATATAGTCCATCCACCAAACAATATTTGAAAATATCCAGATTCCAGAAAGTCTTTCTATAAATGCGTGAAAAAAGTATCCAGTGTTCAGATTCCTTTTTACAAGTAACTCCTTCACCACACCATCCGTGATTTATGCTCCCCCCTTCGTGAAAACACTCACCGACTGCTAAGCCTTACACTCTCGTGTGAGGCTCAAGGGCTTTCAAAAAATCTCTCAAGATGAAATTCATACCCCAGCACATCCGATTGGAGCTTCTCCACTTGCGCACTTCATTGTATATATATATACCTCAAGGAGAAATCACAGAGGGAGACCCCAATAGTGTAATACTGCAATCACTCTTTAATGTTTTAAAAAATCTCACTCCTTATGCACTCACATGAACTTAAAAAAGCAAAATCACTTCAAAAGAGTAAAAAGACTCGCTTCACAACTCCACTCCACAATACTATTCTGAATACGTAGGGGCATTGGTGGTCACGGCGGACTCATTAGATGCGGTACTGAATCGCTTAATCTCACCCCTCCTCGTGCGTCCCGCCTGGTCCCACACAGCAGGTCTGTTCGAAAAAGGGCGCCTTCAAGTCAAACGATTCAGTCCTCTTAGTCCTGTGCCTCCTTCCCAGCTCTGTGTATGTCAGCTCAATATTCACCAGATAGCCACGCCCCCGACATGTTTCGTCATATCAGACTTAATCATGGGATCCCATGATTAAGTCTGATATGACGAAACATGTCGGGGGCGTGGCTATCTGGTGAATATTGAGCTGACATACACGGAGCTGGGAAGGAGGCACAGGACTAAGAGGACTGAATCGTTTGACTTGAAGGCGCCCTTTTTCGAACAGACCTGCTGTGTGGGACCAGGCGGGACGCACGAGGAGGGGTGAGATTAAGCGATTCAGTACCGCATCTAATGAGTCCGCCGTGACCACCAATGCCCCTACGTATTCAGAATAGTATTGTGGAGTGGAGTTGTGAAGCGAGTCTTTTTACTCTTTTGAAGTGATTTTGCTTTTTTAAGTTCATGTGAGTGCATAAGGAGTGAGATTTTTTAAAACATTAAAGAGTGATTGCAGTATTACACTATTGGGGTCTCCCTCTGTGATTTCTCCTTGAGGTATATATATATACAATGAAGTGCGCAAGTGGAGAAGCTCCAATCGGATGTGCTGGGGTCTGAATTTCATCTTGAGAGATTTTTTGAAAGCCCTTGAGCCTCACACGAGAGTGTAAGGCTTAGCAGTCGGTGAGTGTTTTCACGAAGGGGGGAGCATAAATCACGGATGGTGTGGTGAAGGAGTTACTTGTAAAAAGGAATCTGAACACTGGATACTTTTTTCACGCATTTATAGAAAGACTTTCTGGAATCTGGATATTTTCAAATATTGTTTGGTGGATGGACTATATTCACATTTATTTACATTTGTCACTGTATATGTAATCTAAATGTAAATTTGGGTATTCACTGAGTGATAAATACTTGTATAATTTGTTATTGATCACACAATTTATGATCTGAGATAGGATCACTGAGGAGGTGAGGGCACGTCTACTGAAAGGTACACAGGTAATAGCGCCACATGCAACTAATTAGTTATTTGGAGTTTTAACACTATTTATGTATGCACCTTTATATATTTGACAGCCTGGTAACATTGATAAAAGCTGAATTAGTTACTACAGAGGTCTCTGGGAAGAACAAGGTGGCTGTTATTTGTGTGCATGGGGACACCCGAGAGTATCCTGTAACTTCAGTGTTTTTTGAGACCCCCAAAGGTAACCTCTCTCATCAGGTGGGGTTAGTGTCTCACTTACCACATGATGCTATTGTGGGAAGGGATGTTCCAAAATTCTGGGAACTCTGGGATTGTCCTGAGCCCCCCACTGGTGCCCCTATAGACCAGGAAGATGACCAGAATTCCTCTGGGAGTGGTGAGGACTCTCCTGAAATTCCCTTGTCGGTATTGGCGGGGGAATGGGGAGGAGCCAACATCCTCAGATGAAAACATGCCGTCTGTGGAGTTTTCGGATCTTGAGGTTCACAGGGAAAATATTGCCACAGAACAGTTAAAAGACCCCACCCTAATAAAGGCACGGGAAAATGTGGTGAAAATAGATGGCGAGTTAGTGAACCCAGATAAGACTTGCACTTATCCTTACTTCACTATGGAAAGGGACCTGCTGTATCGAGTGGCTCAAAGGGCAGAAGAAACCATTGAGCAACTTGTAGTGCCCAAACCTTACAGGAAGTTGGTGTTAGAATTGGCCCATGGGCACATTCTGGGAGGTCATCTGGGGGCCGAGAAAACCAGAGAGAGGGTACTGCAGAGATTCTATTGGCCTGGGGTCATGAAGGAAACAGAAAATTATTGTTCCTCCTGCCCTGTGTGTCAGAAGTCGGCACCTATGCCACATTTCCGTAACCCGCTGGTACGTCTACCTATCATTGAGGTCCCCTTTGAGAGGATCGCAATGGATTTGATAGGTCCGATAATGAAGTCTGCTAGGGGGCATCAGTACATTTTGGTTATATTGGACTATGCCACCCGTTATCCGAAAGCAATTCCTCTTCGAAATACCTCGGCCAAAACCATAGCCAAAGAGCTATCTCTTGTTTTTAGCCGCGTGGGTATTTGTAAGGAACTGCTTACGGACCAAGGTACACCCTTTATGTCCAGGGTTATGAAAGAACTATGCAAGTTGTACAAAGTGACACAATTGCGTACATCTGTGTATCACCCCCAAACAGATGGGTTGGTTGAAAGATTCAACAAAACCCTAAAACAAATGTTAAAGAAGGTGGTGGATAGAGATGGAAAGAATTGGGACTGTCTAATACCCTATCTGATGTTTGCCATTAGGGAGGTACCCCAATCCTCTACGGGTTTCTCACCCTTCGAGTTGCTCTATGGGAGACACCCAAGAGGGCTGCTGGATATCGCCAAGGAAACTTGGGAAAATGAGAGGTCTCCTCACAGAAGCGTGATTGAGCATGTCGCCCTGATGCAAGATAGAATTGCACAGGTAATGCCAATCGTAAAGGAACATTTGACCCAAGCGCAGTTAGCACAGCAGAGAGTGTACAACCGTGGGGGGCCAAGACCCGTACTTTTTCCCCGGGGGATAGGGTCTTGGTGCTAGTCCCTACGGTTAAAAAGCAAATTTCTGGCCAAATGGCAAGGTCCATACGAAGTAATTGAAAAAATTAGTGAGGTGAACTACAGGGTTAGACAGCCAGGAAGGCGAAAGCCGGAGCAGATCTATCACGTCAATCTGCTGAAAGCCTGGAGGGATAGAGAATCCTTAGTCGCAGAGACTTTGTCACAAGCACAGCCTGATTGCTTAGTTCCTGAGGTTGGAATAGCAGACACCTTATCGAAAGCCCAACAACAGGAGGTTAAAGAGTTTGTACTTGGTAACAAAGAGATTTTCTCTGAGCTGCCGGGACAAACATCTGGCGTAGAGCATGACATTATCACCCCGCCAGGAGAAAGGGTAAAACTAAAACCTTATAGAATACCAGAGGCCCGACGGGAGGCAATACGTGGGGAGGTTCAAAGGATGCTGGAATTGGGTGTGATAGAGGAGTCCCAGAGTGACTGGTCCAGTCCTATCGTACTAGTGCCCAAACCTGATGGGAGCTGGCGGTTTTGTAACGATTTTCGACAATTGAATAAAGTTACAAAATTTGACACCTACCCCATGCCGCGTATAGATGAGTTGATTGACCGGTTGGGAACAGCCCGATATATGACAACTCTTGATCTCACCAAAGGGTATTGGCAAATTCTCCTGGCCGAGTCGGCCAAGGAGAAAACTGCGTTTGTAACCCCAGATGGGGCATTCCAATATAAGAGAATGCCGTTTGGGTTACAGAATGCACCGGCAACATTCCAGTGGAAAATGGATAAGATTCTGAGGCCCCATCAGAAATATGCTGCAGCTTACCTGGATGATGTGATTATCCATAGCACAGACTGGGTCTCACATTTGCCAAAAGTACAAGCAGTCCTAGACTCTATCCGGGAAGCTGGGTTTACGGCCAATCCAAAGAAGTGTACCATTGGACAGGAGGAGGCCAAATATCTTGGGTACACTATTGGGAGGGGGGTGATAAAACCCCAAGTCAATAAAGTTGAGGCCATACAGAGTTGGCCACGTCCCAACAGCAAGAAACAGGTACGAGCCTTTCTGGGAATCGCTGGCTATTATCGACGATTCATTCCCCATTTTGCTTTTCAGGCTGTGCCCCTCACCAACCTGACAAAAGGGAAAGAGTCGGTCATGGTTAAATGGTCCCCAGAGGCTGAAGAAGCATTTCAGTCCTTAAAAACAGCCTTATGTAGCCAGCCAGTGTTGTACTCACCAGACTTCTCTAAGGATTTTGTTGTACAAACTGATGCATTAGACGTTGGGTTAGGAGCAGTGTTATCCCAGGTCTGGAACGGGGAAGAGCACCCAGTCATTTACCTCAGCAGGAAGTTGAAGTCCCATGAGGTAAATTACGCCACGATTGAGAAGGAATGTTTAGCAGTGAAGTGGGCTCTAGATTCCCTTCGGTACTATCTGCTAGGTAGGCACTTTGACCTGGTGACTGATCACGCTCCTTTAAAGTGGATGGCTCAAAACAAGGAGACCAATAGAAGGGTAAATAGGTGGTTCCTGGCCCTACAGGAATTTAACTTTACAGTTAAGCATCGCCCTGGTGTTAAAATGGGGAATGTGGATGCTTTGTCTCGGATACATGCGTGTCTGACTGCTTGTGTTACAACCCCAAGGTTGAAACAAGAGGGGGGGGGGTATGTGGCAACACGCAGGTAAAGTCACCTGGTTGCATCCAGGATGGGAAATATGTGTGCCCTAGATTCAGGCTTTATGCAGACTTGTACAACTAGAGGGGGAAGAGTTAATGAGCCCAGCTGAAGTAAGTGGGCTCATTAAGACCTCTACAAAAAACCCCAGCATGCTTAGGGAGATGCTCCATCCTGGAACCAGTTTTGTGTTTGTATAGACTGGGGAGTGTGACACCTGTTCTGTGCGGTGAGTTAACGCCTGTGTGGCAAACCTCTACAACAGAGTCAGGGACTGGTGCAGCACAAGGCTGCACTCAGTTGTTAGACAGGGAATCTAAGTGTGTAATTAGAGGTCAAGCTGACCAGGATTTATTTTCATGTTTTATTTTTGTTTGGCTGTTATATGTTTCACTGCATGTAGCATAAATAAACCGCATCTTTTGTTTTTTTGCACCTACAACGCTGTCTGCTGTGCCTGATTTTGTGTTGTGAACCCATCCAGGGGGTCACACACACCCGCTGCCGAGCTAACCCCTCACACTATCTATCTCTATCTATCTATATCTATCTATATCTATATCTATATATCTATATATCTATATCTGTCCAGGGATCCAGCACCATCCTCGTCTGGGCTAGTTCATCACTGGTCTTCAGGTCCCTGGTATCTTTAGTGTGAGAGGCCGGCTGCAAATCCTTGCAGATTCACAGTCCGCTTCCCACTGCACATGCGCAAGAAAAGCTGCCCTTTGTGAATGGTCCTGCATGCAGCCTTCTGGGATCTGTCAAAAGTCTCAAGAGGCTGCCGGCAAGGAGGGAATGGGTGAACTATCAAAACCAGGTACCTGCTCTCGAAAAAATTATATAATATGGCAAAAGTTGAAGAGGATGGGTGAAGAAAAATGGAACTTCCCCTTTTGGGGTGAAGTTCTGCTTTAAGCACAGCCTGCATCTTGTCTCAGGCTGAAAAGACTGTGGAATACAGGCATACTGTCTGCCTACAGTGTCCTGTAACCCTGTGCCCACCATCAGGAAGAAGAGATGCATGGTCACATGGCAGAGCTTTTTAATTATGTAAAAAATGAAAGAAAGATCATTTCTGAAACTAAGCAAAAGCAGTTATGATGCCTGCATAGATAGAACTATAGAAAGTTTCTATAACATAGCATATTTAGAGCTACTTTAACCCCTTTAATACACCAGGGGGTCTGTACACCAGGGGGCGTGAAGGACTGACTGATCACGTGACCACTGTGATTGGCTGTCACAGTGGTCACATGACTGGAAGCTGGCCTTGCCGAAGCCTGATTAGTATTGACTAAAAGCTGTCTCTGAAAGCTTGGTCACTGTGCTGGGAGTATGCAGTGAGTATGCTCTCAGCACAGAAAGTTCTGGTACTCCTGGATGTATACAGTATATGCAGCTGGTGGGCATTAAAGCCCACCCTCTTTGCTGCCGCACATATGCGTTATATGGATGGTATGTGTCCTAGATTGGAACACACTGTTGTTCAGGATCTCTCTCTGATTACGTTTACTTTAAGTTACTTAAAAACCGTAATTACTTTGGAGAAGTTGCCTTTAACGGTCAATGTACCCGACTTGTGCCAATGTTGTGTTTTTGCTTTTTTTTATGTTTTTTTTATCAAAGAACAATAAAAAAAATTTACTTACTTACTTTAAAGTGGTAGTAAAACTCAGATGTGAAATATGTACCAAGCATATCATTCTATAGTGTGTACTTGTCTCAAGAGCAATACATGTAATTTCTATCTGCTGCCTCTTTCCTCTGCTATTTGCATGAGTCTC
The DNA here is from genome assembly GCF_037356315.1 of Lithobates pipiens. Lineage (NCBI taxonomy): Eukaryota > Metazoa > Chordata > Amphibia > Anura > Ranidae > Lithobates > Lithobates pipiens. Next base: position 185,745,501 of record NW_027507790.1, on the reverse strand, counting down.
TTCTGACAAGATTTCCTGACACCATGAGAAAAATGGTGACAGGGGATGGGCCTCCAGCTGATTGACAGCCTCAGCTCTGTTCTTGTGTGCCGTTTGAAGGGGTTTTGTCTCCTTCCACCAATGAGCTCTTAGAGCTCTCCCCACTGAGCTTTGTAGAGTGTAACTTTAGCTCTCCAGCCCTTTTTGACAACTCTACCAGCTTTATAAATTCAGCACTTTCAATGAATTTAGAGAATCCGATGGATTCAGATAAACAGGTACAACATATGTAGGAGGATTTGTTTCATCTCTGTGTACCATTTCATGGGGTATATGTAAGGCTTTGCAACCGCTTTAAGAAAAAAATGTATTGACGTTCTAACTGTAATCACCAAAGGATTGGACAAATTTTCTGATGCATATCATCTAAATATTTAATTTCTCCTTTAAAATTCCCACAAGTGACTTTTCAGAAAATCCACAGATCATATACGCAGATGTGTGTGTTGAGTAAACTTCTATTACGACTAACAACACAGCAGGTGTAAGTCTCAGTATGAGATGTTGCCTTGACGAGGAATTCAATTGCTGAAGCAAAATAATTATCATTATATATTCTAAAAGTGGATATGATTATGCGGTTCCTATCTTTTCTCTTCTCCTCTATGGAAAAAACACAAAACAATAAAGAGTGCAACACTGCTATCAGCAGAATCTTCAAAGAGGAATGGCTTAAAAATAAAAACTTCTTTAACCACCAACTGTAAAAATGTTTAAAAATGCCAATTAACACCACATGCTCCAAAACCGCATGAAAACCTGATTGGGCTAATAGGCCACTTAAGTGTTGGCAAGTATCACAGCATCTGCTCAAAGTACATTATGCAGACACAGCACAAAGTAAAGTTATATTCTCATAAGACTCCTGCAAAATGGGCCTTACCATATTCCCGCTGAATCTAACACGTAGCATGAAACATTCTGTAAATCAATTGTACAGAGGGACCAGAGGACGGACAGATCAATATCTAATTCGAAACAAAATTTGGATAGTTCACAGAGAATACAAATGAGATAGACTGGTGTGTTATTTCCAAAAATGAGGTACAAAACACCTTTTACTTGCTCCAAGGTTAAGGTCTGCATTCCTTAATTTAAATATATATATATTATACACACACACACACACACACACACACACACTATGAAATTAAAGAAATACAATAAAGAAAATCAAAATAGCACCCACACGGGGGGGGAGGCGTGATCGTGGCTGGTCGTGTGTTCCTGGAGCCCTGTTCTCATCCTGAACCAATCCAGACTACAGTGTTCTTGCACCCCCTTTTTACCTGATTACCTTCGGTTGGGGTAGCTTCCTGGCTATCGGGGGATGCTTACTGGGGCTTCTACATTGAAAGAGAAGGTGCCGCCGGACCTGCAACCACCATTTTGCTACGGAGTGCATTTGGATACTGCACAATTTGGAAAAGATCAGGGGCAGGTTGACAACTGCAGAGGATCGCAGCTCTGAGGTGGAGGATTTCCATGGGACTTAACTTTCCAAGCTGCAAGTCCTGGTAATGCCATTACAAAAACGGGGCTGATGATGCAGAGGACAGATAATTTAGGAACAATGTGCGGGTGGTGGGGCTGCCAGAGGGGACTGAGGGAGTGAAGCTGGTCCTTTTTGCAGAGCAATTCTTTAAGCAAATAGTAACCCTGGACAATCTGCCACCAACCTATGTGGTAGGTTGGTAGAGAGGTAAGCACCCTGATCTCCAATTTAAGAATGCCAAGATTATGTTGCCGGACTCCTCTGCGGAAACCTCAGAAAGAAGCTGAGGATCAAGGGATTGCAATACAGCATGCTTTATCCCAGCAGGCTCCGAATCCACCTTAATGGCACAATAAAGGAACCCCTCAGGAAGCTAGAGATTGGATCGATATGGCTCCATAACCACATTTCCTGACCACTGCCCAGGTGAGAACCACTTGCACTCATATGCATCCCTTTATCGCACAGATTGCGCCCCAATACCTCCAGTTGGGGGGAATTTTCTCTTTTTTTGTTGATCAGTTGCTGCGACTACAACACTTACCTCCTGTGGTATGTGATCCTGCCCGGCAGACTTGGGTCCCCTATTATCCTGTATAAGGGTGTAAATACACTGCTTTATTTTCCGGTTCCCACAGTCTCCATAAAAAGTACAGAATGTCAACAAGGACAGTCAGACTTTTGTGAACAGCGGTTGGACTCCGTTCGGTTGCTACAGTTTTAGGAATGGGCTACATACTGGAACTTTTCTTATAATTTTTGGTTTTGTTCTGTTTCTGGTATAACAGCAGGGTATGGTTCTTATTTCAGATCACCAGTCTCCATCTTTGTTGCACTGGTCCCTGCTTTGCTCATTAAAATGTCACTCTGCAATCTACAGCTGGTATGTTTTTTTTGTCACTCTACATTTTTTCCCATATGGTTATGTTCCATACGTTCCCAACAAGGTGACAATAGTATTAAGGAATGTGAGAGGGCTAAATGATAAATTCAAAAGGGCTGCTGTATTTAAAATTTTCAAACCGCTTAGGCCGCATATCGCCCGCCTGCAGGAAACACATCTGGGCGACAGCAAAGTATTTGCGCTGCATAAGTCCTGGATTCAGAGAGCATTACACTCTACCAATGCCAGAGGAGTCTCCATCCTTATAAATAAAGCCATCCCATGTACTGTACACCAGGTGATTTCTGACTCACAAGGTCGATATGGGACAGTGGTTTTTGACATTTGTTATCATAAGCTGGTTAAAGTAAATGTGAATTTGCCTCCCCCATTCATACCAACATTGCTGTATGACCCACTTCTTAAATTAGCACCTTATGCTCATCTTACTATTGTGTTTGTGGGTGATTATAACACTATCCTAGATGCTACCTTAGAAACCAAAACAGGCTGGGCTCTGTTGAGTTCCATTCCTAGGCCTCTATAGTGGGGCTTTCTGAGGTATGGTGATGGAAGCACCCCTCGTGTAGGTGGTCTCCAGAATGCACAGCTCATCGGGCCAGGATTTGATTTGGCATTTGGTAACTCTCCATTCCTCTCTTTGGTTCAAGACGCAACCTAACTGGCGGGGGGGGGGGGGGTTATCTGACCATAACCCAATGTCAATTACCCTTGCTTTCCCCCACAATTCCTGGGAAGGGAGCTTGGAAATTGTCTACAGGTTGGTTGCAGACTGACCAGGTGCCCTCTCATCTAGAAACAGCCATTAAATCATATTGGGCTACTAATGCTGACTCTGCTGAGCCCCCTATGGTATGGGGTGTGCCTTTAAGCAGTCTTGAGGGAAGACTCCATTTGAGTTATTAAAATGGCATGTAAAGATCCTTATGCTGAAATTGCTGCTTTACAGGACAAGGAATGTGTCTGTGCTGAGGAACACGCTGGGTCACCTTAGGACGCTAGCTTTACTTTGTTGGAGGTGTGACGTCTTCTTTCGGTACATCTCTCGGATCTGGCACACACAGAATCTAGGCACAAGGCTGATTCTCTATTCATTTACGGTGATAAAAATGGTAAGCTCTTGGCCATGTTAGTGGCTGATCACAAATCTCTTACCAACATTCCCGGCGGGCGGGTGGTGAGTTAATCATAGATCCCGAGGATTTATGATCCTCCTTCCCAAACCAGGCAAGGACCCCAATAAATGCTCCTCCTATCACGTCATAGCCCTGTTAAACACTGATCTCAAAGTTCTTACTAAAGTCCTAGTGACTCGGTTGGCTAAAAAAATCTCATCCTTAGTGAATATAGATTGTACAGTTTTATGCCTGGAAAATCTAAAGACATTAATTTGCAAAGGGTTTTCACCCATCTTCAACTTCCCAATGATGGCTCACCAACCAGAATCTTAGTTTCTATTGATATAGAGAAAGCTTTTGACTCTGTCAATTGAAACAATATGCACACGGTCTTTAGAATTAATGGGTTTGGTCCTCTTTTTCGAAAGTGGAAAGCACTACTTTATAGTAACTCGCAGATGGAGATAAGGCTTGGCCTCTCTGTTTCCCCCTTTTTTGCCATAGGGAGGGGCACTAGACAAGGGTGTCTCTCATCACCCTTTCTTTTTGCCCTAATGATGGAACCACTGGTTATAGCACTCCTGGCTTCCTCGGTGGTGTGGACTATCCAGGTGGGATCCATAAAGGAGTGTCGGGAACTAAATGCAAATTACTTAATCTTGTTTCTTAAAGATGCAGGGCCTGCTCTACAAGAAGTGCTGTGTTTTTTAAAAAACCTTCGCAACTGTGACGGATCCTATCCCACACTTTGCTGAGTGCTTCCATTAGTAATACCGCTTCCTCCAGTCTGACCATCAGAGAGATATATTATTATAGCTGCATTGAATACAAGTCTAGCCGGAAATAACTTGTAGAATCTTGAATGATTTATTGGATAGAATAAGGCCTTTTTATACAGGTTTAACCCAAGGGGTTAGATAATGAGGTAGGGCTGGCTCATGGATACTCCCCCCTCCCCTCTAGGAACAACTTAAAAGACAATTATATCATTAACATGGTAATTAACACAGCACTTAAGGCAGCCTAGGTGACCAGACAGTCTGTCTCCGCAGGTCAATGTGATCAGCTTTTTCTAGGATCGTGTATTGTTCAGAATTAACAACCAAGAATAGTCTTTGTGCAAGCCCAAGAAAACAGTCCCTCAAAAATGTAACAAACAAAAGATTAATATACCAATTTCAAATGTGAATGTGGACAGAAAAAGGTCCTTGCAGCCAGTGTCCGTGACAGTGAACCCCCCCCCCGTCCCATAGTCAAGCAGACCCAACTAGATCCACCACGGGTCAGCTTAGGGCTGTCCGAGAGAGTCTTATAGTTCAGTTTGCCGGGAAAGTCCATCAGCGTTCCCATTCTGCTTTCCTGGCCAATACTGAATGGTAAAATTGTAAGTCTGCAGGGCCAAGCTCCATCGTAACAAACTTCCATTATCCCTGGAGACCCCATTAAGCCAGATTAATGGATTGTGGTCGGTGAGCACCATAAATGATTGTCCATAGAGATAAGGTTGGAATTTCTTGAGAGCCCACACCAGCGCCAAACACTCCTCCTCCACGGCTGCATAACCGGCGGCACAGTGGTGTAATGGTTAGCACTCTTGCCTAGCAGTAAAAAGGGTCGCTGGTTCAAATCCCAACCACGACACTACCTGCCTGGAGTTTGTATATGTTACCTGTGCCTGCGTGGGTTTCCTCCCACACGCTAAAGACATGCGGGTAGGTTAATTGGCTTCTGGCAAAAATTATATATGAAAATATAAGTATATGAATGGGGACCTTAGATTGTGGGCTCCTTGAGGGTAGGGACCAATGTGAGTGTACAATGTACAGGGATAGGGACAATTGTCGAGACTCTCTCAGGTTGACTGGTGTCTTTATTAAAACTTACTAACTATGTAACTATAACAGACTTCCCTGGGTAGCAGCTTCTGACTGATGTATGCCACTGGGTGCTCACTGCCACAGTAGTGTACCCAGAGTCTGTGTGTCTTGGGGGACATGGACCTGAATCTAAAGTAACACCGCCTCAAGGGTCCCCAGGTATACAGCTCACAAAGAACACCCTTCCCCCAAATGCCAGGGCCCATAATTGGTAGCCAAGTGGCTAGAATTCAGTCCCCTCCAAAAGCCTCTGTCCCGGGTGAGCTTGTCACATCTTTTCTGGTCTAAAAGTCAATTGGGCCAAATTATCTATCTTACCTTTGGATGAGGGCGCTCAGGAAGAGGTGGATCCTAACCTTCTGCTGCGCTGGGTTTCCTCACTAGTGTATTTAGGGGTCCAAATTACTGCCAATATCGCTGATTACATGTCCTTAAACTTCCCCCCCGATGGTGATTTAATTAAAGCTGGAAAACTCTTCCATTATCCCGAATAGTTTTAAAACATACTCAAAAAGATAGTCCTCACAGTTATTCTGTATTTTTTATATATCACGCACCAATCTGGGTACCTAGGTCCTATTTTAGGAAACTGGACAGTATCAGAAGTTCCTTTCTCTAGTTCTCCTCACTCCCATGCATAGGACTCAAGGTACTGCAAGAGCCATGGGGTCAAAAAGGTTTAGCCTTATTGGACTGGCAAAAATACTATCTTGCAGGTCAAATGGTGTTTGCTCGCCATTGGCATTTGGAAGACGACAGAGATTCAGCTATGGAAATTGAGGCAACGATCCTAGGCTCATATGAAAGCTAAAGATTAGCATTATTCAGGGCCCTAAATCTACACTTTCACTAACAATGTCGAAGGCCACCATTATGGCTTGAGAAGCCCCTTCAAAATTAGTTTGCCCCAGTCAGTTAGGGATTTCACCCTCTTCGCACGTTTTGATGAATCCATGACTTCCACACTTATATGGTCTGCCGGACCCTTTGGTGTGGGCAACACAGGATATCAAAAGGGTAGGAGACATTGTTAGGGGCGGAGAGCTTTTTACTTTTGACATTCTCAAAGCAAGACACGATCTTCCAAGTTCTTACTACTTTTGTTACCTTTAATTGAGACACGCTTTTCAGATACAGTTCCATGAGGTGACAGAGGTTTAGGCCTGGAGAATTTCCTGCCGAATTAGGCGCTATCTAAACATTATCAATTGCCTATAAAGAAATGTTCAAGAGATCACCTCCTGTGGAAACAAGGTGCAGGGAGCAATGGGTTTCTGAGATGCCTGGTATTCAGGGGGGAGGAATGGGATGATCCCTTCATATACCTAGTTTTGGCTAGGGACAGATTAATACATTTTAAGTTCCTTCACAGAATCTATGATGCACCGCCTAGATTGGCAGAAACATATCCTACCTGCTCTGTTGAGTGCTGATGTTGTTTACACTCCCCTGCACATTTTGACCACATTTTCTGAAAATGCCAGGTAATCCATAATTTTTGGGTGGAAGTCACATCTTGCATAGCAGAGATACTCACCACCCCCATTCCTATGTCAGTTTCGGTATGTCTCCTTGGTTTGATGCAGGCTGTGGTGCCAACCAATGCTCACTGAACTTTACCTAATATCCTGCTGTTCTACGCCCGTAAGGCAATTCTTCTGCACTGGAAAAAGTTGAATGCCCCATCTCAGTCCTTCTGGAAAGGTCTGGTGAATTAGATGATCCCATATTACAGGTCCACATGGCGCTCTTGGGGGTTGCCCCAAAAAAATTGTCAAAAAAGTGTGGCAAGCCTGGTTGGCATCATCCTCCACTACAGGATAAAATAACTAGGAAGACCCTTTAGTAACAGTTATCTAGTAGACCTATAATGTAGTTGATTTGTTATCAAGGCCTTTGGTGGTTGGGTTTGCATAGATACAGAATGAACCCTTCCTGATTGAGGGTATGTTACACTCGATCATTCCTGTGATAACTTTACCTGCCTCTCAGTTCCTTTATTATACTTTTTCATTACTATCTTCTCATGACACCTTACAACACTTTATTGTAGGTGCACTTGGTTATCCTGTCTTCGGGAGACCCTTGGGATGAAGGAGCAGAGCTGAATGGGTGTAGGTGAGTGTGGGGGGGGGGGGTTTCGGGTGTGTTTTTTTTTCTTTTAGCGTAGATAATTGGCCTCTGTTACTTAGATAGAGGTGTAATCATCTTTATTAAAAAAGAAAAACTGAAATATCACACGGTCCCAAGTATTCAGACCCGTTGCTCAGTATTTAGTAGAAGCACTCTTTTGATCTAATACAGCCATGAGTCTTTTTGGGAAAGACGCAACAAGTTTTTCACACCTGAATTTGGGGATCCTCTGCCATTCCTCCTTGCAGATCCTCTCCAGTTCTGTCAGGTTGGATAGTAAACGTTGGTGGACAGCCATTTTTAGGTCTCTCCAGAGATGCTCAGTTGGGTTTAAGTCAGGGCTCTGTCTGGGCCATTCAAGAACAGTCACGGAGTTGTTGTGAAGCCACTCCATTATTTTAGCTGTGTGCTTAGGGTCATTGTCTTGTTGGAAGGTAAACCTTCGGTCCAGTCTGAGGTCCTGAGCACTCTGGAGAAAGTTTTTGTCCAGGATATGCCTGTTCATCGTTCCCTCAACTGAACCCAATGCTCCTGTCCCTGTGGCTGAAAAACACCCCCCACTGCATGATGCTGCCACCACCATGCTTCACTGTTGGGACTGTATTGGACAGGTGATGAGCAGTGCCTGGTTTTCTCCACACATACCACTTAGAATTAAGGCCAAAAAGTTCTATCTTGGTCTCATCAGACCAGAGAATCTTATTTCTCACCATCTAAGAGTCCTTCGGGTGTTTTTTTTTTTTTAGCAAACTCCATGCAGGCTTTCATGTGTCTTGCACTGAGGAGAGGCTTCCATCGGGCCACTCTGCCCTAAAGCCCCGACTGGTGGAGGGCTGCAGTGAGGGTTGACTTTCTACAACTTTCTCCCATATCCCGACTGCATCTCTGGAGCTCAGCCACAGTGATCTTTGGGTTCTTCTTTACCTCTCTCACTAAGGCTCTTCTCCGCGATAGCTCAGTTTGGCCAGACGGCCAGCTCTAGGAAGGGTTCTGGTCGTCCCAAACATCTTCCATTTAATGATTATGGAGGCCACTGTGCTCTTAGGAACCTTAAGTGCAGCAGAAATGTTTTTGTAAACTTGGCCAGATCTGTGCCTTGCCACAATTCTGTCTCTGAGCTCTTTAGGCTGTTCTTTTGACCTCATGATTCTCATTTCCCCTGACATACACTGTGAGCTGAAAGGTCTTATATAGACAGGTGTGTGGCTTTCCTAATCCTAAAGTCCAATCAGTATAATCAAACACAGCTGGACCCAAATGAAGGTGTAGAACCATCTCAAGGATGATCAGAAGAAATGGACAGCACCTGAGTTAAATATAGGAGTGTCACAGCAAAGCGCCTGAATACTTAGGACCATGTGATGTTTCAGTTTTTCTTTTTTAATAAATATGCAAAAATGTCAACGATTCTGTGTTTTTCTATCAGTGAGGGGTGCTGTGTGTACATTGAGGAAAAAAATTAGCTTAAATGATTTTAGCAAATGACTGCAACAGAGTGAAAAATTTAAGGGGGTCTGAATACTTTCCGTCCCCACTGTATAAACTTTAAAAAGTGTATGTAAAAGCAATTTTTAACTTTCTTAAAGTGTCATTAACCACTTAAGCCGCGGACCATTATCCAGCTTAACTGACAATTGCACAGTCATGCAACGTGGCTCCCAAACAAAATTGGCATCCTTTTTTTCCCACAAATAGAGCTTTCTTTTGGTGGTATTTGATGATCTCTGCGGTTTTTATTTTTTGCTCTATAAACAAAAATAGGAGCGACAATTTAGAAAAAAATTCATTTTTTTTTTACTTTTTGCTATAATAAATATCCCCCAAAAATATATAAAAAAACAGTTTAGGGTGATACCTATTTTTCTACATATTTTTGGTAAAAAATAAAATAAAAAATAAATCGCAATAAGCGTTTATTGATTGGTTTGCGCAAAAGGTATAGCGTCTACAAAATAGGGGATAGTTTTATGGCATTTTTATTAATAATTGTTTTTTATACTAGTAATGGCGGTGATCAGCGATTTTTATTGTGACTGACATTATGGTGGGCACATCGGACAATTTTGACACATTTTTGGGACCATTGGCATTAATACAACAATCCGTGTGATTAACCACTAGGGGGCAGTGTAGGGGTTAAGTGTGTGTGTTTTTAACTGTAGGGGGCGTGGCTTGGCATCTGACGTCACTGAGCATCTTTCCCTATAACAGGGAACAGACTATCAGTGACAGCCTCAGTAGGAAGCACGAGGAGAGGTTTGTTTACACTTACTTCTCCTCGTTCTTCAGCTCTATGACCCGATTACGGGACACCGGCGGTGATCGAGTCCACGGGTCCCGTGGCCATGGAGTTCGGGGCAGGATTGCGAGTGCGCCACCACCAGCGTGCGACCCACTGCTGGGCACTTAAAAGCAACCTACAGGTACGCGATTGTGCCCAGCCATGCCATTCTGCCGACGTATATCAGGGTGAGGCAGTCTTAAAGCGGTTAAAGTATAAATAAAAGGCAAAAAAATATGTAATTTTGCATAGGGTGGAGATAGATAAAACCTCTCAGTTTGTACTGCTGTCTGTGGCCCTGTGTAGGAGATTTATCCTCTCTATTTGTCCTGTTTACCATTATCATTGAAAGTGAAAGTAAAAGAAAATCCTACATTTTGGGTTGTCCCCAGAAAAGTAACAGAGGGGAAATCTTCCAATGAGGACACTAGTTCTGGTGACCTAAGGGTCCCCAAGAAATTCCCTTCATTTTAAGGGATTTCCTCTCAATTCCTGTTTGGCTATGGTTGAGGGAGTGAAGGGAAAGCAATCTGTCAAGGGTTATAACTCTCCCTCGCTCTAAAGAGGACGTTTTGCCTATAGTTCTACTTTAAATCCACATAATGAAAATAGAAATAAAGCAGCATACTGGAGAACTACATTTGCTGCTTGCTTTCTCTCTGCAGGCTGCCATTTGTTTGCTTTCCCCTTGGAGTTTTCCCTCTGCTTCAAGAGGAAGTAAACTCTCCCACTCTGATGCTTCTTTTCATTAAGTCCATTATAATAAGTAATTATAAAACTAGAGCCACTGTAATCCAGCCCAAATCGCATATTACTTACTGTTTAAAGAAACTTTAAAAAAACTTGTTTGCAGGGGTTAGGCAGCGCCATCTTAAGTATTGTTTACTGAGTCCACAGTGGAGTGCATTTCCGCCCTTACATTGAGCACTTCCTGTACTGTTAACCAAGCCTCCTCCTCAATCCGTTTCTATGGCAACCCTGCTTCCCTGTTCATATCTGACTTGTTTTATTTCATAGTATTTACTTGTGCCGATTATCAAGTGTTTGCGTTTGTCAGTCTTATCAGCTTCAGCTGATAAGACTGCAGTAATGCTGCCCATGCCCTGGTTTACACTGCATGTGATGACACATGGTCACATTGGGTGTAGGAGGAAGCTCTGAATGATTCTGCAGTCTCCTGAGTCCTGATAATAGATAGACAAGTACACAGAGTGTGCCGTAAATCAGGGGAGATCTGGGCATGCTCAGTGACGTCTTTCTAAAGAACAAAAAGGATTACAACAATACTAAGTAAGGAAATATCTACAAGCAGTGTTAATTAGGGTTTTTATGCTGATTTACATGGGGCAAAGTTGTGGGGGAGAGTTCACAACCACTTTCAGTTCCATCCGAATGGTGGCTTCTGTTGCTTTGCAGGATCTTGTGGAGTTTCTTTTGCGTGGGTACTTCAGTGTTTTTATGTGTGTGATAGGTGAGCAGGAGCCTTGTTATTGTGCTGGGGATGGGGTGATCATGTTACATTGCATGAAGCACTAGAGCAGGGTTTCTCAATCAGGATTCCTTGGGAAATTTCTGCCTCTCGGATTATTTCCTGATACCATTGATTCTTCCCAATGACTGCAAGTGAAAGGAGTATTCTTCCCACTGATCATCATGCTAATGTATCACGAGTTGTAGCATGGGTTCTCAAGACCAAAGTTATTTTAAGGGTTCCTCTGTGTTGAAATGGTTGAACTAGAGTGTGCTGGCTTCATCCTGCGACATAGTGCAAATGCGCAATTCAATTGACGATAATGTGACCTTTACAGTTAGTGCCCCCCAGGCAGAAGTTAATTGAAAGGATAAGTTATGTAAGAAGAGCAATTGACAATAGGTATATATACCTAAAAAATGTTTATGCCTGGAGCTGCATTAGCATAAAAGAACACTTTACAGTAAGAAACATCGGGGGTTTAATACCAATTTAAGTTTTAGATGGAGTGGGGGGGGGGTTGAACGCCCTGTCAAGTTTTGCCTGTTTTCCAACTGGGGATAACTGGTAGCCACCGTGACCAAAATTGGAAATAAGGAGATATGCAACATTTTAGAGTTGTCACCAGAACAACAAGGTGGGAGGACACCTGTTCCAGTAACAACTGTATAACATGATTAATTTCCCCCATTTCCCATTTTGGGGAGTTTCCTCTCCCCTCCTGTTGTGTCTCTGAAACAGGAAGTGGAAGAAAATCCTTCTGAGCCTCCCTGCTGGTCATTGAGGGCTGTCTATCACATTAAAGGTAGGCTTGAGAGGGTTAATATCCAGAGTTATGTTGAGTCTGTATAATTTAAACAATGCATATGAAGATAACATACATAAGCAGAGCTTTCCAGAGATATAGGTAGCGTATTAATCGGTGTATAACATGCGGTGGCGTATAACGCGCTCCGCAAGTTTAGGAGGGAATTTAAAAGAAAAAAAAACTTTTAGGAGGGAAGTTAAAGGAAAAAAAAACATACATTTAAATGCCCATCAATGCAGCCTTGTCAGTGTCATTTGCAGCCTTGTCAGTCATTTGCCGTTTAACCACTTCGCGCCCAGGGCAATTCTGACATTTCTCTCCTACATGTAAAATTCATAATTTTTTTGCTAGAAAATTACATAGAATCCCCAAACATTATACAAGTTTTTTTAGCAAAGACCCTAGAGAATACAATGGCGGTCGTTGCAACTTTTTATCTCGCACAGTATTTATGCAGCAATTTTTCGAACACTTTTTTTCTGAAAAAAAACAGTTTCATGCTTAAAAAAAAAAAAAAAAAAACAGTAAAGTTAGCCCAATTTTTTTGCATAATGTGAAAGAGGAGGATACGCAGAGTAAATAGATAACCAACATGTCCCACTTCAAAATTGCACGCGCTCGTGGAATGGCGCCAAACTTTGGTATTTAAAAATCCCCATAGGCGACGCTTATTTACTGGTTACATGTTTTGGGTTACAGAGGAGGTCTAGAGCTAGAATTATTGCTCTCGCTCTAACGTTTGCGGCGATACCTCACGTGTGGTTTGAACACAGTTTTCATATGTGGGCGGGACTTACGTATGCGTTCGCTTCTGTGTACGAGCTCACGGGGACAGGGGCACTTTATTTTATTTTTTTATTGTTAATTTTATTTTTTTTAGTTATTAGTTTGACACTTAAAAAAAATAAATAAATAAATAATGATGACTTTTATTCCTATTACAAGGAATGTAAACATCCCTTGTAATAGGAATATGGCACGATCGGACATATTCCTCTAGGCTGGGAAGAATAAAATCTAAAAAAAAACAAAAACGATCCTGGCTTCCTAGCCAAATCGGCGCCGTTAATTTGAATACACAGGCCGGGCGTGACGTCATAACATCGCGCCCAGCCTCCCAACGATCATAGAGACTCCAGGGACGATCTGGTCCGCCGGAAATCTCTATGGTAACTTGCAGGGGGCCGGCGGATCCTGTGACCGACTCACCGATGGAAGCGGTGAGTCGGTACAAGCACCGTTCTTATGGTGCAGGGAATCGCCGGCTGAAAACGCCGATATCTGAATGATGTCTGTGGCCTCAGGCATCATTCAGATATAACCACCGAAAGCCTATGACGTCAATAGACGTAGTATGGGCGCCAAGTGGTTAAAAATGGCGCCGGTAGTTCTCGGCTGTTCCCGGCGGCTTTCGGAAAACCCGGAAAGCCGTCGAGACCGGCCGAGTGTGGCCGAAGACAGCCGAGATTGGGCGAAGATAGCCGCGAACGGCCAAAGATAGCCGCGAACGGCCAAAGATAGCCGCGAACGGCCAAAGATAGCCGCGAACGTAAATACACGGAAGCCGCAGATAGCGGCAGAAGGCCCTAGCAACAGCGGGGGATCGGCGTATAACATGCACCCCCGATTTCCCCCTGATTTTAGGGGGAAAAAAGTGTGTGTTATACCCGGATAAATACGGTAATTTAAATATGCATGTTTTAGTTTTCCTTCTAAATGCGGAGCATGACTCCATCAGGATCAAGCTAAGCTTCCATGATTTCATCTTTCATGATATGCAGTATACGAGAGGCATGTGAAGTTCAAGAGCGGATGAAGAGAACTACAAATACTTTGAAAGACAAAATGGCTAGCATATACTTATTTCAACAATGCATTCAGCTGTTTTCCTGGCATTTCACTTTAAATGCATTTTAAATATAGTTACCAAATACTCTACAGCCTGTCTATACAGTAGTGTTGTATAATTTTTGCATCAAGTCAAAAGAAGCCTAGGACCGTAAGCCAGTAAGGCCGGCCATACATGGTTTGAATCTCGGGCCGTTCCAGCAGGAATTGATCGACATTCGAACCATTAATGGGCATGCATAATGTACCAAGCTGATCGAACGACCAACTTGGGTACAACCAGCCTGCTGGATTCTCTTACGATTATCACTAGTGGCTGCTATAGCTGCTAGCAATAATCACGGGATTCTCCAGCAGGGACGGCTTCCCCCGCCATGAGCAGACAATGGCTCGGCAGGAGGGATTCCCCTGTCAGAACTGTCTGTGTTGATGGGGGAATCGTTCAAATTTGTGTATGGCTGGCCTAAAGCTCTACTGCACTACACAGTGTCTAATACCAAACACTTCTTGACCACTGGGGCAGTGCCACTGTCACGATGATCTATTAGTTCTCCTACTGGCTAGCTGCAGACATGATGCCAACCAAGCCATAGGAAAATTAATGTTACCGACCTGGCTATGCAACCTGGTAGTTGTGCAAGAATCAGAAGAAAGGCTAAACTCAATTATGGACTAAAATCGGCTAAATTGAATTTTAGGCAGGTCAAACAGAACATTATATGTACAGCACATACAGTATATGTATTTAAAAGAGAAGTATGTGATGACAAAAAAAACACACATACATAGCCACCTAGATGGATGCAGCATCAATCTGATGTTGCATCTGTCCCTTGCAGGCTCTACACCACACAGTATGTTCTCTGCCGCTCCAGCCCTCACTGGAATGCAGGGCTGGGTAGGAGGAGAGGGTGGAAGTGGTTGGCTCAGGCTCTCAGTGGTGCACTGAGAGGCTTGGCCAGCTGGATCTTGACATTATGGTCAGGATTCCTGTAGAGCCTGGACCGGCAGCTAACAGGACTTCAGACCGCTGGCTGAATCAGGGTCACAGGAATGCAGAACCAAGTGCAATACCGTGACCTACAGGAGAAGTAACTATAGTCTTATGGTTATAGTTTTTTTTTTGTTTTTAGTCTTGGATAGAGTGAAGAGGGATTAGAACACCTATCAGTTTTTATTGCTGTCTGTGTCCTTGTTAGGGGGGATTCATCCTCTCTATTCGTCCTGTTTATTATCATCATGAGTCAAAGTAAAAGAAAATCCCAAATTTTGGGTTACCACTAGAACACTAATAAGAGGGGAAATCTTCCAACTGGGACAACTAGTTCTGGTGGCAGCCAGGGATTTCTTCGCTTTGGAGTGATTTTTTTTTTCTCACTTCTTGTTCTGGCTATGGGACAGGTATTGAAGGGAAATCTCCCCAATGGGACACAAATTCCAACAAGAAACATCATATGGGTTATAACCCTTACTTGCTCTATCCAAAATGAAAAAATCCTTTAGTTAAACATTAAAAGGGTATATATCACTGAAAATACATTTCTTCCATCACAGTACATTTCTTCAATCATCTCTGCAATCACTTGTCACTTAAGGTACACTATTTATTTGTAAATGCAGATACCCCTAGTCATCTTGCTGCTTCTACTACTGTAAAATATATAAACAGATGTCACACGATCATCAAGAATGTGAAGAACACTTTCAGCACATATTACACTCAGGAAAATCAAGAAATTCTGCAGGTCCTTTGTACATTGTGTTATGACAGTAATCAAGACACCTAATGGCTAAATAATAGTACAGGCACCTCTATAACAAAAGACATGACAGTTACTATCAGAAATAGGCTCACTACAAAAAAAAAATCCCATTATTTCTTTTACAATGCTTGGAAGTGTAACTATGCTCACAGCATTAATCAAATCACAGCACTGTAGACTTTAATGTATTTTATTTTCATTTAGCTGCCATGTGTTCAAAAGCGGCATTGCAAAGAGCCCAGAATCTTGGGCAAATCCTTTCACGTAAAATATTTTTTTTTTCTCTGCATTCTCACTCTAAGGTGTCCTTTTATTAAGCAGTGAAATCTATTCACTGCTTCATTCTCCGGCATTCACAGAGGAGATTTTTCTCCTCTGTATGCCAGTTTATAAAGCGGAGTAGATCGCTTCACCTTTCGAGAAGTGAAGTGATCTACAAACGCTTCTAACACTGGAGAACGGCCCCTAATGCTGCAATCTCGTGAGACTTTACGAGATTACAGTACTAGAAATTCACTGATACACAGAGATGTCAATTTATTAAGCAGTGATAAATTATCACAGCTCAATACACTGACACACGGTGTGATTAATGTTAGTAAAATAAAGCATCCCCCTACATAATATATACACACACACACTATATATATATATATATATATATATATATATACACACATACACACACACACACACACACACACACACACATAAATATGACAGGGGGACATGGTTACAGTGTTGGGGGGTCTGGACGAGGCATAAGGAAGTTAATTATCTTCCTCTTTCCCCCTCAGGTCCCCCCACATTCCCTCTTCACTCCCCGATTCTCCACCTCTGAGCTGGTGAATCGGGGAGTGTGAATTCTGACACAGATCACCAGTGAAGCGCTCAGATTGCAGCTTCATAAACTGGCCGTTGCTGTGTCATTCAATGAGGATTCTCCATGTGTGGAGATAATCGGCGGGAGAACAAGTTCAAACACTTCTCCCCCCGATTATCTCTGGTTCATAAACTGTTTATGGGCTGTGATCAGCAGCGATCCCTGCTTCATAAACAGACAGCTTAGCCTTTTTTGCTTGTTGTTAGAGAACACATTCAGCATCTAGAACATTTTTCCTAAGAAATTAAAGCCTATGAATGCAAAAGAAAAACTTTGAATTATTCTGAATCTAGCCAAATAATAAATAAAAAAATACGTATGGCTTAACTCTTTAAAGTGGCTGGCCAGGCTTTGCGATGAGTGAATCAAGTTTGAACCCTCACTGTGCCTTAAGTACTGTCTGAGAACAACAAACGCATGCAAGAGGCTGAGAATTGATCTGAAAGCCAAGCTACTGTTATCACAGACTGCATAGAGTTGTCCATATATATTCACAGGCCACTTTATTAGTTACACCTTGCTAGTATTGGGTTGGACCCCCTTTTGCCTTCAGAACGGCCTTAATTCTTCGTGGCATAGATTCAAAAAGGTGTTGGAAACATTTTGCCCATATTGACATGATGGCATCACGCAGTTGCTGCAGATTTGTCAGCTGAAAATCCATGATGCGAAACTCTAGTTTCTCCACAGCTCTACTGGAATTTGATCTGGTGACTGTGAAGGCCATTGGACCTCTGACACCAACAAGGCATCTTTTTGGGTTATAACCCATCTCAAACTCACTGGGCAGCAGATTCCATTTAACGACTATTCTATGCTCAAACTGGCACACATTTGCTAGTGTAATTTGTTCTTTCTAGCGCAACACTTTCAGAATAAAATATAAAAAAGGCTCCAAAACAAAATTATATTTTTAGTACTTTCGAAGGTTCAAATATGGGGGAAAAAACATTTACTTAATAAGGTTAGTTTAGCCCTCGTGTGTCTGGATTTTCATGTGTTTCTTTTATGTGTTTTCATGCACTCCCTTTGAATTCTATGAGGCCAAAAACGTGCATTGGCACATAAAAAAAAAGAAAAGCCAATAATAAATGTATGTATCCTGTGAGTGGCTGTGGCTCAACGTGTGAATCCAAAAAAACTTTCAATAGTGCACAAATTGTAGATGAACCTGCAGAAAAAACAAACTCTATGCAAACAAGTACAAAATGTATGAAAAAAACCTATATATATATATATATATATATATATATATATATATATATATATATATATATATATATATATATATATATATATATATATATATATATATATAGCTGCTATACACCGAATTTGACGCTCATATTAAATCACTACAGTCATAAACTGAATGCAATTTGTATAGCACTAGTGTAAATTAAGGTGGTTTTACACCCAGTACCACCACTTTTACCTACAGGTAAGGCTATAAAGGCTTACCTGTAGGTGCTGGAAATATCTATTTACAATAAAGCCGTGCGCCGATGTCTACGGTGTGTGCAAGGACAGATCATGCTGTTTCTAAAGGGGCCATGCCGTGACTGGCGGCTCCTGTGTGCATGCGTGGGAGTGACGTCATATGACTCCAGCCAGTCACAGAGCCGGAGTTTGCAGCCACTGAAGGAAGAGGGTTGAAGATGGTCGCTGCTAGTGGGGACAGCGGTGACATCACAGGCTTCAGTTTCAGGTAAGTGACACATAATGGGCTACTATGCAATGCATAGTACCCCATAATGCTTTACATTTGCAGGGAAATAAAGAGGAAGCAAAACCCATCAGGGTTTACTTCTTCTTAAAATACCCTATAACATATTAAATACAAATACAAAACTATGGATTTTGAGTATCACATGCAATGCTAACACACGAGCCAATCAACCATGTTCCCCAACATTCAAGGTTGAATAAAAGTTCATTTATAGTTCTTCTTATTGTCCTCTATAAGGCATATTCTACCTTTTAAGCACTAAAAAAAATAAAAATAAAAAAATAAAAAAAAAGCATTGTACTTTCCTCCAGGATGCACAAAAAAGAAACGTAGAGGTGTTAATGGACCTCAGAGAAGGTAATGGTAATCCTTTTGTTGTACACAGATACCCGTGTGCCCCATAATTATACAGGGACAGAAAATGTAAAGAAAAAAAATGAAAAATATGTACGCCACCAGGGAAAAATAACACCCCTTTTTTTAACAATGTATTAAATCCAATGTCAAAGAATGCTCTGTGGGGTTCTTTCCTGTTAAAAGACCCTGCTCATTCAAAGTACCAGATTTAAAAATGTCTCCACATTTTCAATGGGCCAACTGCAGTTAAAGTGCCACTAAACAAATATCCTTATTCTCCAAAATCCACTATTTGACTAGGACTACTTCATAGTCTTTTTTTCAGGAAATCGTTCGTTGTTTTTCTGCCTCTTTATAATGTCCTCCGTGAGCTTATTCCTTCACTTCCGTTTGTTTGGAGCAGTGCACTGCTCTATACTCTCTACAAATCCCATAGTCCATCTCAGAAGCAAGCGAGAGAGTGTGGCTACATTTCTACATACAGTGGGACCATGGAGAACGAATGTAGCCTCCCTATAACTGGAAGTCAGAGCAGAGCAGAAAAGAAAAATCGTGGTGGGACCCTCTGCACTTTATTCATTATAAAGGATGTTCAAGGAGTGCACAAACCAGGCCATCTAGTTGTTCACAGGGACTGCATCATTGTACATTTGAATGCTAGCCGTTTCTTTTTCTCTTTAGTTATAGATTAGTCACATCTTTTTATGCACTTTAACGCATGAATAAATATATGCCCTGTTGCTGCTATTTGGTTCATCATTGTGTTCCGTGACATTTTTTCTATCTAAAAAAATTGAAAAGGCTGAGAGCAATAGAAGGGATTTTTTTTTTTTTTTTTTTACGTTAAGCCCCCTCTTCATGACCAGGCCATTTTTTGCGTTACGGCACTGAGTTACTTTAACTGACAATTGTGTCCTTTTCCCCCCCACAAATAGAGCTTTATTTTTGGTGGTATTTGATCACCTCTGCGATTTTGAAAAAAATTAAATATATTTTTTACTTTCTGCTATAAAACGCATTCAATAAAATGTAAAAAATATAAATTTCTTCATCAGTTTTGGCCAATATGTATTCTGCTACATATTTTTGGTTAAAAAAAAAATCCCAAAAAGTGTATATTGATTGGATTGTGCAAAAGTTATAGCATCTACAAACTATGGGATATATTTATGAAACGTTTATTCTTTTTACTAGTAACGGCGGCGATCAGCAATTTTTAGCGGTACTGCGACATTGCAGGCAGACAAATCTGACACCAAGTTGTTTGTTTACTAAAGCTAAAGAGGGCAAAATTTGTCACATTTCTGCATAGAAACCAGTCAACTTCTCAACTCAGCTTGTTTAATGAAAGTGTTACTAAACCCACAACAGTTAAATCAGCTTGTATATGCAGTATAGCATGCTTGTTATACTCACTGTGGAACTTAAGGGGTTAATCCTCCGCATTGAGTAAAAAGGCTGTTTTATCCTGTATGCATCCTCCCCCTCCTGCATTGTATCTGGGGAAGGCCAGCTAGGCAGCACAGGCAAGGTAGCTGACCTGCACATGCTCAATTATTTTATTTTTTTGTATGCTGGAGAGGACATTTACTTCTTCTCAGAGCTAGCCAGGTTGCATATTGACATCACACATGTGGGCGTGTATACAGGCTGTAGTGGAAATCTCCTCCTACCTAATCTCTCAGCACTGGAGAAACTGTGCAGTTTCATCATGTAACCGTGGTATACAGATCATCCAAAAAAGGTATATAGTGGCAGTATTTTAATATAAAAAAAAGATTTATAAACTGTGGGCATGGGGGGGGGGGGGGGGGGGTTGGGGGGGCTATTTTCATATGACTGGATTTAGTAACACTTTAAGCTCTGGCAATAAAACCTGGAAGCTGATTGTTTTCTATGCAGAATTGTTACTAATTTTGCCCGCTCTAGCTTTAGTAAATAAACCTCTAAGTGACACTTTTTGGGGACCAGTGACAACAATACATCAGTATTGATCAGTGCTAAAAAAAAAAGAAAAAAAAATGTCACTGTACTAATGACACTGGCAAGAAAGGGGTTAACATCAGGTGCAATCAAAGAGTTAAAATGTGTTCCCTGGGAGTTCTTGCTAACTGTGGGGGGTGTACTTTGACTGGGAGAAGACAGAGATCCGTGTTCCTGCTTAGCAGAAATACAAGAGCTCCATCTTTTTCTCTGATAGAATGGCGATCTTCGTTGTTTACATACCGCCGTTCTGTCTTGGAATGATCGGCGGGTCCAGGCAGACATCGGGTCCCACTGTGTCCAATTACAGTGGGATCGAATCGCCGGCGTAACATGCAGGTACATGATTTAGCACCGAAGGGTTGCTCTGCTGCAGTAAAATGTATGTGGGGCAGACCGGAGGAGATTAAGAATACGTACTTCAATTGATTTTAGTGCCACTTTACAGAGGATACCATATTCACAATAATATTTCTGTAACATTACCTCTATGCATTTTATTGAAAGGGGTTGGGTGTTCAAACGGCCCCTTCTACCATTTCACCAGGAGAGAAGTCTAGGTGTTCCCACCAGCATCATGCTATAAAAGGGAGAGTCCGTCCTTTTTTCAGTACTATTTCTCTTAATTACACCAACAACAAATGAATTGGCATAGTATTAGCACGGAAGAGATTATACAGTATATTTGCTGCTCTCTCGCTATAAGGAAGTTGGCTGGTAGTTGGTTCACTGGTGTGTTCCAAAAAATGGGATACAGCTTTTATTTTATTTAAATATGTAGGATTGGTGGAAAAGTGGATGCTTTTTGGCCAGCCTGATTCAAGTGGATCTGTTCATATGTACTGGACAATACACAAGAATTGTGAAGCCCAGAAGAAGCAGCAACCAATTATTTTACCCCTGCACATTAGAAAGTTTAAAAAATATATATATATATATTCTGACGGGTAACTTTAAAATATACACTCACTTATAGACATCCAAATATTTCAGTCCTTCCTTTACAGAATTATACTGGTAACACAGCTCCACCTACTGTGCACAGATACAAACTACAGCGCTAACCAGCTCTGACTTGTTGCCCTATTCTCTGTGGCTCTTCGCAATAGCAAACTTTTGGCAGAATTATATTTCTCAGCTGGCATAAATCTGATTGTGGTTCTGTTCTCAATACGATATGCCTTCATTAGCAGGCTAATTCAGTTATAGCTCTGCTGCATCATAAACAAAATAAATGTTAAAAAAGCCTCCCGCTGCCTGTAATCAAGCCAGTCATAGCTGTCATATCTGTCAGAGGCACAATGTTATAAGTGGAGATTTTGATTCATGCCACCTTCCGGCCTAGACTTCAATTACCTCAATGTTACAGACGGAGATGTTAAAAACTGTTGGGACACACTGTGAAGCAGGTAACATTTTAAGTGCATAATGGCGGCATTGGCTTTGCCATAGCAACAGCTTCCGATGGGGAAAAATATATTCATTACATCAGAAATTGATTCTGTCCTCTAAACTAGCTGGGGACTGGCACTGCAGGACTTGAAAATATTTTTTCCGGCACAAAACGTAAAAAAGGCAATTACTTAATAGCAAAGAAATTAGGGCAAAAGAGGAGAGCGGGTGAGGATTGGGGGGGCTTGTTGCGTTCTGTCCCTGGATTTGATGACTCACGTATACAGAAGATAAACATTGGCAACCGTGTCACGGAAACAATCTGCAAACTCATTTCAACCAAATTAAGTTTTTATTTTTATTTTTAAATAAAGAATGACATTTTTCACCACTCGGTAAACAGTTTAAATGATTTAAAAGCAGAGCAGGGTTGTACTGTTTTCTAATAATGAATTATTTTCTTACAAGACAAACAAGCTATTAGTCCAATACAAATAGAGAAACTGACCAGTCTCATCCAAACTCAAGAGGAAAAATGTAAAACATTGTGGTTTAACCATTTCAATACAGGGCACTCTTACCCCATTCCTGCCCAGGCCAATTTTCAGCTTTCAGCGATGTTGCACTTTGAATGATAATTGCACAGTCATGCAACACTGCATCCAAATGAAGGTTTTATCATTTTGTTCACACAACTAGAGCTTTATTTTGGTGTTATTTAATCATTACTAGGTTTTTTATTTTTTTGCTAAATAAATCAAAAAAGACCGAAATATTTTTTGGGAAAATAAAAACAAGTTTTTCTTTGTTTTCGTTCTAAAATTTTGCAAATAATCTTTCTTCATTAATTTAGGCCAAAATATATTCTGCTACATTCCCTTTGTGAAAAATAACCCACATCTGTGAATATTATTTAGTCTGTAGGAAAGTTATAAAGTCCAAAAACGATGTCGTATCTGAAAATAGATCAATCCTGATGTACTGATGACCTATCTAATTTCTTGAGGCCAAGAAATGTCAGGGCAGTACAAATATCCCCCAAATTACCCCTTTTTGGAAAATAGACAGGCAGCAGAGAGAAGCAGAGACAGTGAGTAGATCAACAAGGTGCAGGGACAGACAATGGGAGAGACTTCCAGCTGTAGCAGTGCTTCTCCTGAAGCCAGCAGTGTGCCAAGTCTTCATCCAACCTTGCCATGGGGAGTCTCCACGTGTGTGTTAGGCAGGAGGACTGGGAGGAGGAAGCAGCCAGGTTGGCTGGTGGCAGCCAGGTGGGCTAGCATTTCTGCAAGCAGTAGAACTGGGATCAATGTCTACAGGGAGGCAGAAGGTAGAGGAAGATGCTGTTCACTCCACATGTGCTACTTTACCAAGGAACTGCAAGTTGCTAGCCTGTAATTGACTGTTGTTAGTTCCTCCAGGAGCTTACATTTTTTTCGTAATATACCGTTCTTTACATTTTTTATTTTTTTATCAACTCTACTGCTATCACAAGGGATGAACAACATATAGCCAATGCCAAAGGTTGAAACCTTACTAGGCTCCCAAATGGGACAGGAGAGCATAGTAAAGTACATTTGTGCATCATCACTGGCTGTAAAAAACCATATCACATATATGTATGGTATTGAGTTGGTTAAGCCTGGGCATGGTGTCAGTTATCAGCCCTAAATTCAGGCAAGAGGCAGGTTAACCCCTATTGGTGTTACAATGTGACAGTAATGGGAGAGTCAGGTGTTTGTTTTACGTGAACTTGCACACATACATACATACATACATACATATTTATATATACATATATGCGTGTTCGCACATTTTCATTGCACAACACCTTCCTAGGGAAAATTCGTTCAGGTTTATGCTCATACAGCTCGATATTGGCCCCATGTGTACCAAGCCCGTCCAACAGAAGATGGACGAACATCCAGCTTCTGTAAAACAGGCATTCTAGAGAACCTGCAATTACATGTGCTTGTCATGTGTCGAACATGCTGACATGTGGATCATCGCACAGTATCATAGCATAGACAGGAGGTAGGGTGGGGGGAGTTCCGGTACCTTTTTGTGACAGGGACCCACCCACGGTCAGATTGCCGTGGCTGCCAGCAGCCTTCTGGGACATGTTACAGGTCCTAGAAGGCCGTAGGACCATTCACAAAGCACAGACCAGTGAAGAACAGGTTTGGGTGGGGAAAGCACTAACCCAATGCTACCCCTGTAGCTGCTTATTTGTTTCCCCAAACAGGGCAAAGAGCCGCTTTAAACTGCAAACCCTGTGGCAGATAAAACAGCTCTCATATATGCATTTCTACTGCATACATAGTAGATATAGTATAACCTTTACGAGTTCACCAAGTTTTACTTGGCACCGTGCAATTTCCAAGTATTTTTTAAACCAAATGAGAAAATAGCACACACAGGTTTAAAACAAAAAGGAGGCCAGATGCTTAATAAGTGGGTGGTGATGCAAGCAAAATGAGGTTGCTGCATATGGGGATTTTGGGAGACATTTGTTGTTTAAGTAAAAAAAAAAAAACGAACCAGAACTAGTGAACAGGAATATGCTTGCAGCTTGCAGAACTGGTCTCCATGCTCACATCTAAAGCATACTTTAAATAAAGCTGAGCATACAAGGAGAAAACTCCTTACACACCGTGGGATGCTTCACTGCGCTAATGTTTACATTTCTTTTCTACATTAATTGCAAATGAGGCTAAATAAAACAAGAGGTGAGCAGCATTTTATATTAAACGGAATATTCAGAATTCAGGAGAATTCAACCCTCCAGCCAAGAGACACTGTCTGCGCTTCAGATTACTGTGACAAAGAAAGAGCCAGTGACTTGAAATTAAATGAAGCATATAAATATGATAAAACACTTAGGAGGATAGCTATCTAGATAGACAGAGAGACATATACATATACACACTCACCAAACTTTGATATAGACATATATTATCCAGAGCCATCAAGGCATTACAAACTTTCTTGTTCAATCCACCTGATGAAGGGATGCTGAAAACTGTTCAGTCTTATACATAGTGTCATTAAAAAATAAATAAATAAATAAAAAATAAACCTTTGACAAGGATCGAGCAAGAAACTTTGGCGTGCGGTTGATAAAATAGATTTCAAAAGGGATGGATGCCACACAAACGCAGTTCATGCAATTATTATTTTTTTATTTTTTTCACCAAACGTTGAGATATACAGGAAATATGAATACATAACAGTTGCAGGCATCCCTGCCCTTTAACGTAAAATAAGGCTGAGAACTCTAGAACATTAAAACCATCTCTCTACTGTATATCACCAGGTCACCTATATATGCCACAGTTTAGTCAAAGTGAATACATTAATTTGCATGTATAGTAAATGTGCGACATCAATCCCTTTTGATACAATGCAGACGGAAAGTATTCACAGCGCTTCACTTTTTACACATTTAGTTACCTTATAGCCTTATTCCAAAATGGTTTCAATTCATTATTTTCCTCAAAACTCTACAAACAACACCCCATAATGACAATGTGAAAGAAGTTTGTTTCAAATCTTTATAAATGTATTAAAAACGAAAAAAAATCCATTGTATATATTTACAGCTTTGCCATGACACTCAAAATTGAGCTTAGAGGCATCCTGTTTCCACTGATCATCCTTGAGATATTTCTACAACTTGATTGGAGTCCACCTGTGATAAATTGAGTTGATTGGACACGATTTGGAAAGGCACACACTTGTCTATATAAAGGTCCCACAGTTAACAGTGCATGTCAGAGCATAAACCAAGCCATGAAGTCAAAGGAATTGTCTGTAGACCTCCGAGACAGGATTGTATTGAGGCACAGATCTGATGAAAGGTACAGAAATATTTCTGTAGCTTTGAAGGTCACAATGAGCACAGTGCCCTCCATTATACAGTACGTAAATGGAAGAAGTTTGGAATCACCAGGACTCTTCCTATAGCGGGGCCCCCCTGGTCAAACTGAGCGATCGGGGGAGAAGTCAGGGAGGTGACCAAGAACCTGATGGTCCTTCTGACAGAGCTCCAGCTTTTCTTTGTGGAGAGAGGAGAATCTTACAAGAAGAACAACCATCTCTGCAGCACTCTACCAATCAGGCCTGTATGGTAGAGTGGCCAGACAGCAGCCACTACTCAGTAAAAAACACATGACAGTCTGTCGAGAGTTTGCCAAAAGGCACCTGAAGGACTCTCAGACCATGAGAAAAGAAAATTCTCTGGTCTGATGAAAAAAAGATTGAACTCTTTGGCCTGAATGGCAAGCATGTCTGGAGGAAACCAGGCACCGCTCATCACCTGGCTATTACCATCCCTACAGGGAAGCATGGTGATGGCAGCATCATGTTGTGGGGTTGTTTTTCAGAGGTAGGAACTAGACTAGTCGGGATCGAGGTAAAGATGAATGCAGCAATGTACAGAGACATCCTTGATGAAAACCTGCTCCAGAGCGCTCTGGATCTCACACTTGGGCAAAGGTTCATCCTCCAACAGCACAAGAACCCTAAGCACACAGCCAAGATAACGGAGGAGTGGCTATTAGACAACTCCATGCCCTTGTACACACGGTCGGAGATTCCGACAACCAAATCCGTCGGAGTAATTCCGACGGATTAATTCCAGAAGAGGTCCAGAAGTGATGTTGCATACACACGGTCGGACTAAATTAATGGAAAATGCGATTGTACATAACGTGATGACGTTATTTCGTTACGACGGGACTACGTTCAGGCTAATAGCCAATAGCTTTGGTCTACGAATGTGATCTGAGCATGCGTGGCACTTTGTCCGTCGGACTATATCCGGAAAATTTTACCGGCAGGTTGGAAAACTTGCTCCTTCGGATATTCCGATGGAAACAGTCCGATGCAGACCACACACAGTCGGAATATCCGACAAAACGCTCCGATAGGACACATTCCGTCGGAATCTCCGACCGTGTGTACAAGGGCTATGAAAGTCCTTGAGTGGCCCAGCCAGAGCCCACACTTGAACCCGATTAAATATCTCTGTAGAGATCTGAAAATGGCTGTGCACCGACGCTCCTTATAGAGCATGAGAGATCCTGCAAATAAGAATGGGAGAAACTGCCCTAAAATAGGTGTGCCAAGCTTGTAGCATCGTACTCAAAAAGACCTGAGGCTGTAATTGGTGTCAAAGATGCTTCAAGTATTGCGCAAAGGCTGTAAATACTTATGTACATGGGATTTTTTTCGTTTTTTATTTTTAATACATTTTAAAAGATTGTCAATATGGGGTAATGTTTGTAGAATTTTGAGAAAAATAATGAATTTAATCCATTTTGGAATAAGGCTGTAACATAACAAAATGTGGAAAAAGTGAAGAGCTGTGAATACTTTCCGAATGCACTGTATTGAACAATCAGCAATAAGTGGAGCCCGTTCAGCCCATCCTCTAAAGAGTGTCTGTGTCTGTCTAACGGACATCGTTTTCTTTACCAACACATCTCATACATATTACAAAAGCAACGTCCCAAGTAGAGCCGCCCGGATCACTTGTACTGAACAATTGACCGGCCGCTGAACCAAGAGCTTGTTTGAACCACTCTAAGTCCAGGGCGTTTAAAGAGCCCTAAGGATGTGAAATAGTAAACGTGTATGTCAAGGCAAACCAATATATTATATATATATATATATATATATATATATATATATATATATATATATATATATATATATATATATATATATATATATATATATATATATATATACACATACATACATACACATACATATACATATACACACACACACACACGCACATTTCAGCAGGACATGCACATCTCTGCATGTTTTTTTCCCCAAACAATCTGGGTTGGTGAGGATCGTTCACAACTTTTAAAGAACGTGTAAATACTTGAACGACCACAGTCTGTCTACAGGTTCACTTTAAAGTGGTTGTAAACCCTTACAAACCACTTTGACCTACAGGTAAGCCTAGATTAAGGCTTACCTGTAGGTCCAAGCAATATCTCCTAAACCTATATGGTTTAGGAGATATTTGCCCGAAAACGGGCACCGCTGTCTACGGCGCATGCGCCGTAGACAGCGGCGCGCAGGCGCACTGAACGCGGCAGTTCCAAGAATGGAGCTGCCGCATTTGTCGACTCCCGTGCGCATGCGCGGTAGTGACGTCATCGCGGCTTTGCCGAATGACAGCGGCGGAGCTGCGAGACGCCACCAGCAAGATGGATGCGGCGGACTACAGGGGACAGCGTGGCTTCGCTGGCTCCTGTGTCAGGTAAGTGACACATAATGGGCTACTATGCGATGCATAGTAGTCCATTATGCTTTACCTTTGCAGGGAAAAAAAGAGGAAGTAAACTCATCAGGGTTTACTTCCTCTTTAAGCCATAACCTGGCCAGTAAAACCATACACATAACCATAACATTTTATGTTTTTAAAGCAAAAAAAAAAAAAATTTGGAAAAAGCTATTTGTGATGCTGAGGGTGATTTCATAACCTAGGAAGAAATGGACTGGATTATTCACCAAAACACCTCAAGTGCAAAGGCGTCAGACATATCAAAACATATTCATCTTAAAAAACGTGTTTATGAAAATAAAATGACTGTCTGCTGCACATGTAAATTACAGTCTGAGCAGGCCATGGAAACATTTGGAATAGAATTCAGTGAATTACAGCTGGGTTTTCATCAACAAAAAGACTATTGCAGCATATGAGCGATGTGCTATTGTGCCTCCTATCAATGCTGTCACAAATGCCAATTTTTATCTATCACGTAAGGTTGGAAAAGTTGATTAAAATCTGTTACCAGTCTTTAGTTTCCCTCTGCATCTGTGAAAAATACTGAAGTAGAGCACTGAGCAAATATAATAAATGTCCCCTCAGTATAGTCATGTATTCCACATACATTATGTGTATATGTTTTAAGAACTGCTAGGATAATTATTTGATATTGAATTGTATAATACATTTCCGTAATCATTTCACACATACCAAGAATCATGTAGAGCGTGACAGTACCAATACGGAGAGCCGGAGCTGTGGCAGCGAGTATGGGAGAACCAGACCAGTGGAGTGAAGCTCAATCAGAGCCCAATGAGCAGGCTGGAGGAAAGCAGGTAACAGGAAAAGTCTGAGGCTCTGAAGAACTATGTTACCCTTAAAGTGGTTGTAAAGGCTAAAGGTTTTTTTGCCTTAATGCATTCTCTGCATTAAGCTATAGCGAAGTCAGCAGCTACAAATACTGCAGCTGCTGACTTTCAAAATAAGAACACTTAACTGTCCTGGGCACCTCCGGGTGGAGGCGCCGGCATCTTAAGTAAGGGAAACAGGACGTGAAGCCTTGCGGTTAGACAGCCTGGTTCCCTACTGCGCATGTGCAAGCATGCTGTGCATCCTGACTGGTCCCTGCTGTCTTCTGGGACCTGTGTGTCTCCCAGAAGACAGCGAGGAGGATGGAGGAGGGGCGGATACTGGAGGTGATCTTTTGCCAGAAGTGAGAGCAAATACCTGTATTAGACAGGTATCTGCTTCCCCCTCCCCCCTGAAAGGTGCCAAATGTGACACCGGAGGGGGAGAGGAATCCAGACAGCAGAAGTTCCATTTTGGGTGGAACTCCACTTTAATAAAAATCTTTCATTGTCACCCCCCCTAAATACTTACCAGAGTCCAATCTCCTTCCAACGCTGCTCTAGCTATCCCTCCTCACTGGACTCGGTGGGAGCCATTGGCTCCTGCTGCTGTAAATCAAATCCAGTAATGAGGAGGTGGGGGGCTGGGCCGAGCTGCATTCTGTGTGTGCTTTCAATCAAGATGTCAAGCCATCAAATGGCTGGTGTCACAACTGAATACATGTGCAACAACACAGCAACTGCAGAACAAACAGTGGTTAAGATGGCAGGTTATTTGGCTGTAAAGAATAAGAGGGTTTAGTTCTGCTTTAATCTTTAAGAGTTTGTGCAGAAGAACTTCAAATTTAGAAACAAGTCAAATGCAGTTTCTTTTTTGGTGTTTCTGAGAGGTTTAAAGGTACATGGATTTGTTTTTTCAGTTGCTCAGCAAGTTATTTCTGAGTTGGATCAAGTGGCTTTGAGTTTCTTTTGTATTTGCATTGACGTTTAT
Organism: Lithobates pipiens; assembly: GCF_037356315.1. NCBI lineage: Eukaryota > Metazoa > Chordata > Amphibia > Anura > Ranidae > Lithobates > Lithobates pipiens. The sequence goes on along the minus strand of NW_027507790.1, from coordinate 185,715,289 downwards.
AAGAAAAGCAGTTCAGATGCATACAAAAAAGTTTGAAAATGTGAACTCTTGGACACAAGTACAAATATTTTAACAAACTTAAACTATTTTTACTTTCACTACATTTTTATTGATCCAAAGAACACTGTACCACAGGTTCCTTTTACAATCTATGATGAACCACTCCTGCAGCTCTTCCCACCATCTTGTGCAGAGCGCACAACAATAATCAATCAAATAAACCAAAATGAATGAGCGCTAGGTGTCAGTACTTAACCATATGCATCACACAAAAATCAAAATTTGTGAAATCATCAATATATTGGCATTTCACTAAGTAAATATTAATAAATCAGTGATATAAAGTGATCTGTAGCTAACTGATGGATTTGGCAGCCAAGGCACTAGCAAGGATATGTCGCTAAGTGTAGGTAAACAGAAGGGTCTGTTTCAAGATAGAAAAAAGAAAAAGGAGGTAAAAAGATCTGCATAGCAGGACACTTCAAGCATTTTCAATCACCCTATGATCACAAAAACAACCAAACATCCATATCACAGAAACCTACCATCAAAAACAGATGGTTCTAAGTCATCTTGTGTATATGTTAACTGTATGTTAGGCAAAAAGAAATGGGAACTTAACAAATATAAGCTGCATTGCAAATATTAAACATATATCCACTGACCCCTGCTTGTCGTTGGTACACAGTGCAACATCTGTGCGACATTAACAGCTAGCATCGCTGCAGATATTGGAATGAATGTCGGAATGGGGTGAATTTACAAAAACTGGAGTGCAAAATCTAGTGCAGCTCTGCACAGAAACCAATCAGATTCCAGGTTTTATTGCCAACACTTAAATGAAGAAGCTGAACTTAGAAGCTGGATACCATGCACTGCTGCACTAGATTTTGCAGTCTCCAGTTTTAGCAAATCAATCCCAGTGTGTCCATGGGCTAAGGAGGAGTCGGTCTCAGGTTGGATGATAAAGAATGTGTGCTTCTCTTCAGACTGATAAGAAACCCCACCTCCTAATCTTCAGTTTGTAGGCAAAATAATTTAAGTATCAACAAGCTATGAACACTGCACTCAAGTCAGAGTTTAAATTTGACATTAGGTGAGCCAGTAGGCACTAAGAAAATGTTTTCAAGGCAGCTGACAGGTTCCTGATGCTAACTCCAACTATTGATTGTTTGTACCTATAGGTACTGTAAATATCATAATGTCATTGGTGCATGCGCTATGAAGGAACGGCCACCCATGCCGTTTCTTCAGAATTCTGTGCCATTAACGCCGGCTCCCGTGTGCATACGCGGGAGTGACGTCACCTGGCTCCGGCCAGTCACATAGCCAAAGTCCGTGGACCCAAAAGGAAGACGGGCAATGATGGATGCGGCCTCCAGCAGCGATAACTAGAGCTTCATTTGCAGGTAAGTTTCACATAATGTGCTAGTACATGATGCATATTAGCACATTATGCCTTTAGTTTGCAGGTCAGGGGTAAAAAAAAAAAAAGCAGCGCTTTACTTCCTCTTTATTCATTTAAAGATATTAATTTAAATATATTAATTTAAAAGTGTCATGATATGCCAAAAAAATGAAATAAATCATAGGTTTTGTTGTAATATTTTCACTTATTTTTAGTTCAATCTAATTTTATTGTAAATTATTGTACAAACATAAACAAGTTCAAACATACACAGAGTCATACATATATAAAAAGTATGGTTGTTTCATCACGCAGATTAATACCTTTTCACACATCCAACGAAAAAAAAAAAAAAAAAAACACACTAGAAAACACTAAAGGGGGAAGAAGGAAAAAAAAAAGAGAAAGAAAAAAGGAAAAAGAAAAAAATTACATTTCTTATATTAAAGCTTGGTCTAACAACTCCATAGTCTATAATTCCTTTCCCTTGAGGTTTTCTAATTTCTTGTTGTTTCCATATATAACCTCCAGGGGGCCCATATCCGCAAACACTCCTCGTGTGAGTCTAATTCATATGCTAAAAGTATCGCTAATCTTTCTATATTATCTATTTCTATGGCCCATTCATTTACCGATAGAGACTGTGTTGACCGCCAATGCCGGGGTATAACCAGTCTCGCTGCTGTCAACCAATGTCCAAGAAGACTTATTTAATGGTTTTATATGATCCTGGTATGATAGAGAGAATTTGAGGCGTGTTTGGAATGGACTCCCCAGTAACTGTGGTTGCATAATCTTTTCCCAGAAGATAAAAATTTGGGGACATTTCCACCAAATGTGGAGCAGTGAGCCCTTATCTGCATGACACCGCCAACATATATCTGATTTGTCTGGATATATGTGCTGGAGTGATAGTGGACTCCAGTACCATCTTGAAGGAGCTTATAGCTCATCACTTGTGCTTTAGTTGTTGGAGACAGACAATGTGTTAGATTAAATGCCTTCTCCCACTCTTCAACTTCAATTTGAGCATTAACCTCATTCGTCCATTTGTTTATGAATTCCGGGGGCTCAGGATGATTTTTTATAATAAACATCTTATATAATGTTGATAGAACATGTTTTGGTTTAGAGTCTTGATGAGCATCGCTGGTAGGTAAATCTAACTAGGTAAAAAAAAAAAAAAATGTACAGGAACCAAGGTATTATATCCATTTTCAATATGTTTATCCTCCCAAACCACGAGTGTTGATTAGCATCCTATTGCAGACTATGTTGTAAAAGGGGATGTAATTCATTGGATTTAAGTGGCTTGGGTCGGGAGAAATTATAATGCCTAAGTATTTTAGTGCCGAGGAACAAATTTTGAATGAAAAATTATTTCTTAGTGCCGTAAATTGTTGTGGTGTAAGTGACACATTGAGGATTTCTGATTTTAACCGGTTCCCAACCAGCGCACGCTGATGTACGTCGGCAGAATGGCACGGGCAGGCAAATGGGTGTACCTGTGCGTCCCTTTAAATTTGCCGGCCTGCCATCGCGAGAGCGCGGCGGCACTCTCACGTGCTGGTCGGGACCCCCGTGAGTCCGGTCGCCGCGGGCATACCCGCGATCGTCTCATGGGGCAGCTGAACTGAGAGATGCCGGTGTAAACAGCATCTCCCCGTTCTGCCTAGCAACTAATGACGCTGATCTCTGTTCCATGTGATTGGAGCAGAGATCAGTGTTCACTAAATGAAAGCCCAGCCCCCAACAGTTAGTAACAAACCCCTAGGAACACTTAACCCCTACACTGCCACCCACTGGTTAACCCCTTCACTGCCAGTGTTATTTACAAAGAAATCACTGCATTTATATAGTAGTGATTGCTGTATAAATGACAATGGTCCCAAAAATGTGTCAAAAATGTCTGATGTATCTGTCATAATGTCACAGTCACAATAAAAATCGCTGATCACCGCCATTACTAGTAAAAAAAAATACTATTAATAAAAATGCCATAAAACTATCCCCTATTTTGTAAACACTATAACTTTTGCACAAACCAATCAATAATCGCTTACTGCGATTTTTTTTTACCAAAAATATGTAGAAGAATACGCATCGGCCTAAACTGAGGGAAAAAAATGTTTTTTTATATATTTTTGGGGGATATTTATTATAACAAAAAGTAAAAAATAATGTGTATTTTTCAAAATTGTCGCTCTATTTTTGTTTATAGCGCAAAAAATAAAAACCGCAGGGGTGATCAAATACCACCAAAAGAAAGCTCTATTACTGGGAAAAAAAGGACATCAAATTTTGTTTGGGAGCCACGTCGCACGACCACGCAATTGTCAGTTAAAGCGAGGCAGTGCCAAATCGCAAAAAGTGGTCTGGTCTTTGGCCAGCAAAATGGTCCGGGGCTGAAGTGGTTAATAACGTTTACTTTAAAGTTACTCAGGGTTCCAAAACGCTGAAATTCAAATAATATAGAGGGTAGTGAAGTATGTGGGTTAGTAACAAAGTAATAAATCATCATCAGCATGAGAAATCTGTTTATTCTGGAACACTTGAGTGCATATACCCCAGGTCTGATCTACAGGAGAATGCAGTCTGGGGAATCCTTTTCAGACACCATGAGAGGCTCGACAGTGGCATTTCAGAATCTTATTGACCCCACCCATTAGAACAGCTAGGGGCTTTAATCTTTTGGGGGGGGTTTGTCTGTGACCCACAGGTGAGCTTTCCCTTACTTGTGTTTTAAAGACAACAGCATTTTCAGAGGAATAGGTGTCCCTATTGAACGATTTTACCTTTGCCACTGTTCTGGTAATTTTTTTCTTAATGGCTACTGTCAATACCACAAATAGGTTGAATTTCATTGTTACCTACTCTGACTAAAACAAAATAAATGTTATGGCTATATCTAAAAGATTTGGAACTCAAGTAAACATTCTGAATCATTAGGAGGGAAAAAAAAAAAAATACACAAAAACTAAATTTACAGGAATGATGGATTTTTCCAAATTGAACTGATCATAAGCACACCAATTTACCATTAATATAGCATTAACATATGTCCCAAAGAAAACCAATGAAATAAAAAATTATATTTGAAATCCTCTTTAAATGCACATTATAAATGTTATCAGCTCAGCATTTCTTTTTTTTTTTGGAATGTGATCTCCGCGGATCCGTAATGATCCGCCCCGTGAGGATTCACTTGCTCAGCGGGGATCACTCCGTTTATCCCTGCTGAGCCGGCGGATGACAGGGCAGCCCTTGCTCAGTGTGCAGGGACCACCTTGTCAGATGTCCGCTCTCCTCTATGAGGGATCGGATGAACACGGACTGTCTGTCCGTGTTCATCCAATCCGCTCTGCAGACGAATAGAAAAATAGGATTTTCCTCTGTCTCCAGAATCAGACCATAGCGGAGACGGACGATATCAAGTGTCTGCGGATGTTCATCCGCTGACACCCGCTATCCCATAGGAATGCATGCATGTCCGTATTTCATCCGCAAATGGATGGATGAAATACGGACATACGGACATACGGTCCGCATGTGTGAAAGGGGCCTAAATCTCTACACTGCCAGCTCAAGGTGAAAACCCTGCGATCAGAAAACAGGACAAAGAATTTACTTACGTCTTGAAAGAGCTTCCTATCTGCTGCAAGTCTTTTGGAAGACAAAGTCTTGGTCACATGATAAAAAGTAAGCAATGCTCTGTGCTGACGAAGGTCATCTTGAACTTTTAGAGATTCAACGAGAGTTGGGATAAGTTCAGGCCATTGCTTGGGACAATCAAGCCTTGCCACTTTAGCTATTAAAACTGCAATCTGAGTAGCAATCTGCAAGAAAAAAAAACAGTGCAATCATGTAAGCAAAAGGCAGCTAAATAGAAGTTGAATCAGGCAAGATCTGACTGCCCTCGAGAAGCTAAAAAGAGCAGAACTTTTCTAAAAAAAAAAATGTTGGGCGACTATCCATATTAAGGCTAGAAGGAAGCGTGCTGCAAAAAATTAAGCTGGCCATACACAGTTTAAATCTAGACCAGTTCAACAGGAACCAGCCAACATTTGAAGGCCGTATGGGCAGGCCGAATGTACCCAAGTTGATTGATTGATCAATCAATCAACTTGGGTTCAACCAGCCTGTCATATTTTACATATGATTATTGCTAGCAGCTGTTATAGCCTTTAGCAATAATCATTGTGCTCTCCCCCCGCCGGGAGAACAAAATAGCTCTGCGGGAGGGATTCCCCCATCAATACATTGGTGCTGTAGGGCTGGTCATAGACAGAGCTATTTACTTTACTCCAACCAGATTACTAGGGGAACAGAAAAGTGATCAGAAAAGGTTAAGCCTGTATGATTGATATTAAGTCCAGCCAGTCTTAACCATTTGGTTGTGAGGGTCCCATAGACTAAAGATTGCTACACAATGAAATGTAAAATTACTTTTACATGTTAAAGCATAAATTGGGTTTACATATACTTTATCTGAAACACACATTAAAAAAAAACAAAAAAACAAAAACAAATGATGAACTCCATATTCCAAACTCTTAAACTACACAATTATCTAGAGCACAGGAACAAATAGCTCTTTGTATGCCCCCCTGCTAGTCAGGAAAAAATATAAAAGAATAATTAAACTATTGTTTTGTTAAAGAATAAATAGAAGCTGACACCACTTTACTGATCGTATGAAAGAGAGGACTCCTGACCTGCACTGTTTATCCATTTCATTTTCAAAGCATTTATTTAGATAGAAAATAGCACAATTCCATTCCCATAGGGACAGCAATATAAGATGTAAGCGACTCATCAGTATTCAATTCTGCACTAACCTGATTTACTGGCTCATTGAAGTTGGTGATGAGTCCCGCTCGCAGTGCTGATTTCTCCACCTCTGACAGAGCACTGTGGAATCAAGGGAAAAAAGAAATACAACTCTTAAAATCAAACAAAGTTTACAAAGTGTCATTTTTAATAACTCGATAATAAAACAGGGTATTTAAAAAAAAAAATTTTTGCATTTACTAAATATTCAGATAACGGCTGAATATGACCAGCAACCCTCCCAGCAAATTCCAGCACCTGATAAACCACACTTACAAATGTGCTACAGAAAATACAATTGACATTTCCAGGAACAAGAAAATAAAATCATACATACTGCATCTCTGGCTAGAAGTGGGACTTGTTACATAGTTGGTGAGGTTGAAAAAAGTACAACCTATGTGTGTCATTATATGTCAGTATTACATTGTATATCCCTGTATGTTGCGGTCGTTCAGGTGCTCATCTAACAGTTTCTTGAAACAATTGATGCTCCCGCTGATACCAGCACCTGTGGAAGTGAAGTACACATCCTTGCCACTCTTACAGTAAGGTTAAACCTCTTTCCTTCTAATTTTAATGAGTGGCCATGTGTCTTATTAAACTCCCTTGCGCGGAAAAGTTTTATATGGGCGGCAGATGTGCCAGATGTTGGGCAGCTGTGCCTGATGCTGGCAGGCCGCAAATGTGTCAGATGGGAGGCGTCAGATGTGCCTGATGGTGGCGGGCAGATGTGCCTGATGGTGGCGGGCAGATGTGCCTGATGGTGGCGGGGAGATGTGCCTGATGGTGGCGGGGAGATGTGCCTGATGGTGGCGGGGAGATGTGCCTGATGGTGGCGGGCAGATGTGCCTGATGGTGGCGGGCAGATGAGCCTGATGGTGGCGGGCAGATGAGCCTGATGGTGGCGGGCAGATGAGCCTGATGGTGGCGGGCAGATGAGCCTGATGGTGGCGGGCAGATGAGCCTGATGGTGGCAGGCAGATGAGCCTGATGGTGGCGAGCAGATGAGCCTGATGATGACAGGTTGTTGATGTGTCAGATAGCGGGTGGCTGATGTGCCAGCTGTGACGGGCTGATGTGCCCGCTGTTGGCGGACAGATATTCACTGTATGACAGGTGTTTTCACTGTTTTGGGGGACATTACCTGGGTGATTAGTGGGTAAACAGCCTACAAACAGCTATAAATTCACTGATCTCCCGGCTGCAGCACAGATCTCTCTTCTTCTCCTCACTGACAGGCTCTGTCTGAGGAGAGGAAGAGAGGAGAGCAGTTACAACTGCTCTCTATTGACATTACATGATGACTGTGATTGGACAGTTGTCATGTGATCAGGAGGGCCAATCACATGGCCCTCCTGTCTTATAGGGCTCTCCAGTCTCTGGGGGGCACAGGCAGATCGGGATCGCGCCGCTGCGTGGACACATGGCGGCGCTATCACCTGTCATCTGCCACCCATCCCCCTTTGTTTACTTTCCGATGGCTGTGATTAGACACAGCCATCATGCGGATCAGGAGGGCAAATTACATTGCCCACCTGCCGTGCCGAGATGCGGCGTGTGCGGGGGACACGCTCGCACGATCCTGCTACTTCTGACAGAACGTTCAGGAACGTCCAGTCAGAAGTAGAGAGCTACCACCCACCCGTTTATATGCAGTGGCCAGGTGGGAAGTGGTTAAACCATAGTTTACCAGGTAGTGTTTAATGCACAGTTCGGCTACCCACCCATCCAGAGAATTCATCGTCGTCCTGCTGAGATCATTTTATCAGAAACCCCTCAGTCCAAAGCCACCATGCTGTAAGTGATGTCATAGAGAGGCTAGCACAATGACGTGCCGCTAGGCCCTAGGCCTAAGGCCCTGTAAGCACCGTCAGGGAGGGGGAGCACAGTTTAGACAAAAAAGGTAGAAATAAAAAAACAGCGCTATTCATGTAGAGGGGAGAAGGGGTGGAGAGGGAGCAGTTTTATGCAGAGAGAGAGCGCGAGATCTGTGTTAAGTCCGGTAAATTGCAAGGTGGGGCATATTGCGAGACTTGTTTTTCCAGCACATCCCACAGATGTTTGATTGGATTGATATCTGGAGAATTTCGAGGCCAAAAGGTAATGCTTCAAACTTGCTGTGCTCCTCAAACCATTCCTTAACCATTTTTCAGTGTTATCCTTCATTATCCTGCTGCAAGAGGCCACTACCATCAAGGAATATAGTTTCTGTGAAATGGTATACTTGGTCAGCAATAATGTTTAGGTAGGTGGTACGTGTCACAGTAACATTCACATGCAGGACCCAAGGTTTCCCAGCAGAACATTGTCCAAAACATCACACTGCTCCTGGTGGCTTGCCTTCTTCCCATACTGCATCCTGGTGTCATTTCTCCCCAGGTAAGGGACAAACACGCACACGGTCATCCACATGATGTAAAAGAAAAGGTGATGCATCAGACCAGGCCACTTTCTTCCATTGCTCCATGGTCCAGTTCCGATGTTTATGTGCCAATTGTATGCACTTTTGGCTGTGTACAGGGGTGAGCATGACCACCACAACTGGTTTGCAGCTACACAGCTCCATACACAACAAACTGTGATGCCCAATTTTTTTTTTGTACTTTTAACACATTGAATTTCAACACATTGAATTTCAAATGCCATTGTAATGTATTAACCATGAGATGTTATTCACCTAACCCAGGAGTCAACAACCTTTTCCCACTTAAGTGCCGGATTCACCTGCTAATAAAGTTAATAAAATCGGGACCGCTTTACATTACACAGCCGCCGCACCACTGGACCCCTTTACATTGCACAGCGCCCCCTGCATATTACACAGCCCTTCCCCTACAACACCCCCTGTATATTACACAGCCCCCCCTACACACACCCCCTGCATACTACACAGCCCTCCCCCTACACACACCCCCTGCATATTAGACAGCCCTCCCCCTACACACACCCCCTGTATATTACACAGCCCTCCCCTACACACACCCCCTGCATATTACACAGCCCTCCCCCTACACACACTCCCTGCATATTACACAGCCCTCCTACACCCCCCCCCCCCCGCATATTACACAGCCCGCCCTACACATACTCCCTGCAAATTACACAACTCCCCCCTGTCCTACCTTGCCCCATGCAGAGTTAATTTTGTCATATTAACAGGCTGGTGATGGGTTGCTAGGACCACCTAGCAACCAATCACCTAGAAATGTAACTCCTGAATATACATACACACACACACACACACACACACATATATTTAAAAATAAATAACACAGGTCAGCTGTGACAAACAACTGAAATAATGTTCCTACTAAATAAAATATTTTAGCATGAAAAATGGAGAACGATTTATTGTTGACAAAATAAATGGATATTACCCACACAAGTCCAATTTAGCACTAACAGCAACAGGCCAAATTTATGACTGTAATTACAAAGTTGGCCTGCAAATGAATATCAGCGTTAAAGGTGTTAAGTGAGGAGATGAATAGATTTCATGGTTCAGGACTATGTGCACTTAGAACTTCTGTGTTTCTGGCTAATGTGTCTAAATGGCTTTACAGAGAGCAGCATAACTCATTGCAAACACGCCCTTCCTATGAAAATGTATCAATGTCTCCAGGCTGAGACAGTACACAATTGTAATATTTTATTTTAAAGTTTGGCAACATACAAAGTTATTTAGTTATAGAAGGAATTTTATCTTTCAGAATGCCCTGGAGCCCTTGAACCATGGCATCCATATTACCAGGGTTGCTTCCAACTAAACTATAAAGCTCTGCCACACTATGCCCCAATCACCCCTTAATGCACTGTGAGGGGGAAGGGTGAATCACTTACCCTGCCAACACTTTGTGCCTCTTTTTTTATTTCTTTAATGTTTTCGTTCACTACAAATACACTTTAAGTCAACAGAAAGTTGAAATCCAGGTATTGATTTTATTTCATAGTTACATTGGTTTAGCTTGGTCCAATGTACTGTAAGTATGCACGAGCCATACCTGTCTGACTGTGAAAGATACTACAGTGATCGCAGTTGTAATCCAGATTCTGTTAGATAATAGAAAGAGGTATTCCTGCCCCAACCCAAATGAAATATAAAACAAAGGAATAGTGGTGTGCTGTACATGCAAATAAAATACTAAAACAGTCACAATAAAATATGGTACAGTATATACGGCAGGTAGTGGTATAGAAATATCACAGAAGGCCCAAAGAACTAGTGGGCTAAAAATAGTAAAATTAATAGCGTGCAATAAAATGCTTATCTGCAAAGTAAACGTATAGTGGAAAGGATTACAAGATCATACGTAACAGGAAAATAAATAAACGTGTGTCCATAAAAATGATATGTGGCCTAGGGCAATGAGTGATAGTGCAAAGCAAGTGCTGGCAATGATCAATCTTTGATCTATAGAATGTAGTGCTTATCTCCCAAGTGCAAAATACAAAAAGAAAGAAAACACGTGTCTAATCATACATATAGGATAAACATTCATAGAGCAACATAGATTAAAGTGTCCATAGAAATATCATACAACATAGATTTTTTGTGGTGCACTATATAGTGGTTGTATAGATCCAAAACAAAGTGCTGGTGCTGGTAACCCCACTTTGGAACAGTGCTGCTAGTAGTGGATGCCCGTGTAATCCTTTGTGCTTAGTTAGGTATATGGGTGTCCCCTTACCTTACTGCTGTAAGGTAGCAGCATGAAATTATATATCTTTTGGGTCCTTAGTGACCATCACCTTTAGGAATCCGAGCGTGATAGCCCAGGTCCTTGCTGGTGTCTCTATCCTGCCTACAGCCAGCATTAGCATCCCCTTTAAAGTGGTTGTAAACCCATGGGGGGGGGGGGAACAAAAGCAACCTGCAAGGCAAAGGCATAATGAGCTAGTATGCATAGCATACTAGCTCATTATGAATAACTTACCTGAGAACGAAGCCCCCGAAGCGGTCCTCAGTCTTCATGTCTGCCGCTGCCATGGATCCCAGAGTGACGTCCGTGTCTCGCTGCTCCGGCGCTGTGATTGGCTGGAGCAGCGATGACGTCACTCCTGCGCATGCGTACGGGAGCAGACACTCGCGGCATATTGCCGCGATCTGCGGCCTGTCCAGTGTGCCGCCAGCGGTGGCTGTCTTTTTGGAAATATCTCCTAAACTGTATAGGTTTAGGAGATATTTCTTGGACCTACAGGTAAGCCTTAATCTAGGCGTACCTGTAGGTCAAAGTTGTTTGTAAGGGTTTATCCGAGGTGGAGGTTCTCACCAATGTATCATAGGTGGAAATTATTTTTTTTTTGTGACTGGTTTAGTATGTACAGTGCACCACTATTCCTTTGTTTTATAAATCCAGGTTCTGTACTGCATTTTTCTGCATGAATGCAAAGTTTTCTCTGATAGGACAAGGTGAGATCATGCCATGCCATCATGGAAAAAAGAAAATGCAAAGCGTTATGTGAATGGGGCCAGTGCCCAAGCATTTCCCTGTGGTTACTATGCAGCTGGGCAGCCAATTGGCACAGTACCCAGAAGACAAAGGTGATCACTATAGTAGCAAGAACTACTACAGGGATTCTCTACTTTCACAGCAGTCCTACAGGTATGAAATAAGCAAACAGACATTGGTCTACTAAACTTGATCAATATAACGATGCAATAAAATCCACGCTTGGAGTTTAGCTCTAAAGGGACCCGATCATAAAAATTACCTAGCAAATCGGTAAATAGTTAGGCTTTTATGGTGGCTGTAGCACTGACCACTGCTCCATTCTTGAGTTCTCATTTCCCAAAGTCCACTGGGAAACTGACAAAAAAAAGACATGTTGATCTTCTGCATCACCTACTTTCATTGCACTTTGCAGATGACAGAAAGCAGGTACAGTGCCTTGCGAAAGTATTCGGTCCCCTTGAACTTTTCAACCTTTTGCCACATTTCAGGCTTCAAACATGAAGATATAAAAATTTTATTTTTTGTGAAGAATCACCAACAAGTGGGACACAATTGTGAAGTGGAACGAAATCTATTGGATTTTTGAAACTTTAACTAATAAAAAAATGAAAAGTGGGGCGTGCAAAATTATTCGGCCCCCTTGCGTTAATACTTTGTAGAGCCACCTTTTGCTGCGATTACAGCTGCAAGTCGCTTGGGGTATGTCTTTATCAGTTTTGCACATCGAGAGACTGAAATTCTTGCCCATTCTTCCTTGCAAAACAGCTCGAGCGCAGTGAGGTTGGATGGAGAGCGTTTGTGAACAGCAGTTTTCAGCTCTTTCCACAGATTCTCGATTGGATTCAGGTCTGGACTTTGACTTGGCCATTCTAACACCTGGATACGTTTATTTGTGAACCATTCCTTTGTAGATTTTGCTGTATGTTTGGGATCATTGTCTTGTTGGAAGATAAATCTCCATCCCAGTTTCAGGTCTTTTGCAGACTCCAACAGGTTTTCATCCAGAATGGTCCTGTATTTGGCTGCATCCATCTTCCCCTCAATTTTAACCATCTTCCCTGTCCCTGCTGAAGAAAAGCAGGCCCAAACCATGATGCTGCCACCACCATGTTTGACAGTGGGGATGGTGTGTTGAGGGTGATGAGCTGTGTTGCTTTTACGCCAAACATATCGTTTTGCATTGTGGGCAAAAAGTTCGATTTTGGTTTCATCTGACCAGAGCACCTTCTTCCACATGTTTGGTGTGTCTCCCAGGTGGCTTGTGGCAAACTTTAGATGAGACTTTTTATGGATATCTTTGAGAAATGGCTTTCTTCTTGCCACTCTTCCATAAAGGCTAGATTTGTGCAGTGTACGACTGATTGTTGTCCTATGGACAGACTCTCCCACCTCAGCTGTAGTTCTCTGAAGTTCATCCAGAGTGATCATGGGCCTCTTGGCTGCATCTCTGATCAGTCTTCTCCTTGTCTGAGCAGAAAGTTTAGAGGGACGGCCAGGTCTTGGTAGATTTGCAGTGGTCTGATACTCCTTCCATTTCAAAATGATCGCTTGCACAGTGCTCCTTGGGATGTTTAAAGCTTGGGAAATCTTTTTGTATCCAAATCCGGCTTTAAACTTCTCCACAACAGTATTACGGACCTGCCTGGTGTGTTCCTTGGTCTTCATGATGCTCTCTTCGCTTTCAACAGAACCCTGAGACTATCACAGAGCAGGTGCATTTATACAGAGACTTGATTACACACAGGTGGATTCTATTTATCACCATCAGTCATTTAGGACAACATTGGATCATTCAGAGATCCTCGCTGAACTTCTGGAGTGAGTTTGCTGCACTGAAAGTAAAGGGGCCGAATAATTTTGCACGCACCACTTTTCAGTTTATTTGCTAAAAAAGTTTAAATTATCCAATAGATTTTGTTCCAGTTCACAATTGTGTCCCACTTGTTGGTGATTCTTCACAAAATATTAAAATTTTATATCTTTATGTTTGAAGCCTGAAATGTGTCAAAAGCTTGAAAAGTTCAAGGGGGCCGAATACTTTCTCAAGGCACTGTATATCATGAATTAGGATAGACATACTGCAATAATTGTAAAAAAAAATCCTGTGTTGTATACCAAATTCTTGGCTCCTGGTTAGGTGAATACCATCTAATACTGTAGTATTCTTCACAAGGAGATAGGGTGCTATATGCAAGGACCTATAATGAGTGGCAGGTAGGTGGAGCTTTGTCAAAGTGCTTTGTCCTTTTGTGATATGTCTTTGTCAAGAGACATTCACATCCTATACACATGGGAATGTCCATCTTTTATCCTATAAGTGTCCTGTATCTGGTGTGGGCAACCTCAGCACTTTAGCTGTTTTGAAACTATAAATCCCATCATGCCGCTGGATTCCAAATGAGAAAGTAAATATATTTTTAAATTATTATATATAGAATACAGAATGGAGCAAATATCTCTTAAGTAAGTAACAAGTCACTTGTATGCAACACGTACACATAAAAGCAGGGGTGGCCCATCCATTAAGGGCGCCAGCCCCCCATGCAAGACGTCGGATGCAGGAATTCTAATGGGGGGGGGGTTAAAGCACCTAATTAGAGCCAGAGGCTCTAATTGACTTCAAAAATAGAGTTTGCACTATGAGCCCACCCAGGTGTGTGTTACAATAGTGAATGAATATTCGCTATTAAAACACCAATCCTCCACCCGGCCAATCAGAAAGTGGGTCCGAGACCCGTTTCCAGATTGGCCAAAAGATGAAGGGTCCCGATTGGCTGCCGAGGAGGAGGGGGGAAAAAACGGAAGCTGCCGTAAGCCACAGCGATACCCGTGGAGAGCAGGGGAAGCCGCTGGGATGCCCGCGCAGAGCAGAGCAGGGGAAGCGCTGCCCGCCATAGGTGGGGTAAGTGCTCCGGACCGACTGGACCGCGGGGGGGGGGGGGAGGGCTTGGATGTGGGTGAACTGATTGCCGCCACCTCAAAAAAAATTACCACCAGCTGCCACTACATATGAAGGGATGCTTACCTTTCTCCAAATTTCTATTAGGTGCATGATTGTACTAGATCTGCATGAGATCCAGACATACACTGGCAGCTAACTGCCTGGGAGTAATTGTGGCCGTACATCCAGGTGGGTTTCTTTTAGGTAACATAATGCTTGTGCAACAGATACAGTGAGGGGGAAAAGTATTTGATCCCCTGCTAATTTTGTACGTTTGCCCACTGAAAAATAAATGATCAGTCTATAAAATGTTAATGGTAGGTTTATTTTAACAGCGAGAGACAGAACAACAAAAATATTCAGAAA
Organism: Lithobates pipiens; assembly: GCF_037356315.1. Taxonomy (NCBI): domain Eukaryota; kingdom Metazoa; phylum Chordata; class Amphibia; order Anura; family Ranidae; genus Lithobates; species Lithobates pipiens. The sequence goes on along the minus strand of NW_027507790.1, from coordinate 185,700,288 downwards.
AAATGCATTTCAAGAAAGATACCCTGTTTCCCCCAAAATAAGACCTAGCATGATTTTCGGTGATGGCTGCAAAATAAGCCCTAACCCCAAAATAAGCCCTACCCCATTTCCCTGAAAATAAGGCCTACAAGGACTTTAACTAGGGCTTATATTGCAGCCATCACGACAATCACGCTAGGTCTTATTTTTGGGAAAACGGTATATGTTGATTTGCATTTTAATGAGTGAAATAAATAAATAATAATAATAAATCTGAAGCTTGCAAATGAACATCTGAATGATTCAGAAGAGAATATGGTGAAAGCCCTTGTACACACAGTCGGACATTCCGAGAACAAAATCCGTCGGATTTTGTCCGACACTTGTGTTGCATACACACGGTCGGACAAAGTTGTAGGAAAATCCGATCGTACGTAATGTGACAACGTTATTTCGTTACGACGGGACTAAGTTCAGGCGCTTTGATCTAGGAATTTGATCTGAGCATGGGTGGCACTTTGTCCGATCGGAATTCTCTACACACAATCGGACAAAGTCCGATCGGATCATGTTGTCGGAAAGTTTTATAGCCCAGCTCTAAAACTTTGTCCGTCGGAAACAGTCCGATGGAGCCCACACACGGTCGGATTATCCGACAACACGGTCCGATCGGACATTTTCCGTTGTGTACAAGGGCAAACTGTTGTGGTCAGATGCGAACAAAATCAAGCTCTTTGGCATCAACTCAACTCAATGCGTTAGGAGGAGGAATGCTGCCTTTGACCAAGAACACCATCCCCACCGTCAAACATGGAGGTGGAAACATTACGCTTTGGGGTTATTTTTCTGCTAATGGGACAGAACAACTTCACCGCATCAAAGGGACGATGGAGGGGGCCATGTACTGTTAAATCTTGGGTGAGAACCTACTTCCCTCAGCCAGGGCATTGAAAATGGGTCGTGGATGGGTCTTCTAGCATGACAATGACCAAAAACACACAGCCAAGGCAACAAAGGACTGGCTCAAGAAGAAGCACAGCAAGATCCTGAAGTGGCCTAGCCAGTCTTCAGACCTTAATCTCATATAAAATATGCGAAAGGAGCCGAAAGTTCGAGTTTTCAAACGCGAGCCTCAAAATTTTAATGACTTGGAGAGGATCTGCAAAGAGGAGTGGGATAAAAGTACAAGAAACGCATGACCTCTGATTGCCAACAAGGGTTTTGGCACCAAGTACTAAGTCAAGTCAAATATTTTACTCAATCATTAAAATGCAAATCAATTTAGAACTTTTTTGAAATGCGTTTTTCTGGATTTTTTTGTTGTTATTCTGTCGCTCACTGTTAAAATAAATCTACCATGAAAACTATAGACTGATTACCGTATATACTCGAGTATAAGCCGAGATTTTCAGCCTCTTTTTTGAGGCTGAAAGTGCCCCCCTCGGCTTATACTCGAGTCACCGCTGTCTGACTGCCCGAACAGCGTGTCGAGCAGACAGACAGCGGCCATTCTACCTTTCAAAAGCCGCGCCTCCGCCTCCGCCTCCGCCTGTGATAGGCGGAACACTCAATTTCCCAGCAGTCAGTGTTCCGCCTATCACGGACATCGGCTCATCCTCGGATGAGCCGATGTCCGTGATAGGCGGAACACTGACTGCTGGGAAATTGAGTGTTCCGCCTATCACAGGCGGAGGCGGAGGCGCGGCTTTTGAACAGGGGAATGGCCGCCAGGGCGCCGACGAAGAGCGGCGATCCTGGCATGGGACGACACGGAGGCTCGGGACGGGACGACACGGAGGCTCGGGACGGGACGACACGGAGGCTCGGGACGGGACGACACGGAGGCTCGGGACGGGACCGGACGGACACAGGTAGGCTGGACACACAAGGCTGCACGGACACACACACACACACACACACACACACACACACACACACACACACGGATGGATGGATGGACACACACACACACACACACACACACACACAGGGATGGATGGATGGATGGACGCACACACACACAGGGATGGATGGATGGACACACACACAGGGATGGATGGATGGACACACACACAGGGATGGATGGATGGACACACACACAGGGATGGACGGACACACAGGGATGGACGGACACACAGGGATGGACGGACACACAGGGATGGACGGACACACACAGGGATGGACAGGCATATCTCACCCTCGGCTTATACACGAGTCAATAGGTTTCCCAGTTTTTTGGGGGTAAATTGGGGGCCTCGGCTTATACTCGGGTCGGCCTATACTCGAGTATATACGGTATTTCTTTTTTAGTGGGCAAAAGTACAAAATCAGCAGGGGATCAAATACATTTTTCCCCTCACTGTACTCTCTTGGAATGAGGTCAGGGCTTTTAGTATCCATTACAGGATTTGTATTACATTCTTGAACCAAACTTAGACTTACTTTGGCAATATAAAAAGGGAGTGGTAACACAAAACCTTAAAAAGGTAAATAATAGCACATAAAAAAAGCAAGTATATACATTATACAATTGCGACATAGATCATATTGTGATTGAGTGTTATTAAAAGTTATCTTTCCTTTTCAATCTGCAGCACTCTAATTTTCATTAAAATGCAATGCGACACGACTAACTGGAGGTGTTCTGTAGACATGTGTACAGAACGCCTCCCAGTAATGTAATTTTCTACTTCTGCGATTGGCTTACTGACTTTCCCAGAAGTCTGCACGAAGATCAGATTTTGGGTATCCCCTCCAAGAAAAAAGGTCACTGTTGGTGAGCTGCTCCCAAAGGAAAATCATGTCTAAAGGGCTGCAGACCCTGCAATTTTCCTCATTAAAGCCCTACAGGTGCTGCAGTTGATTGCGAATTATAAAACCACTCCATTTTGCACATGGACACAGATATTTCTTCAGAATGACAAAAAATAGGAATCTGCATCAAAGTTCATTAAAACCCCAGCAGTGTACATAAATCACCCGTGAAGTGAAGTTAGTCTTTAGGGCCAGTTCACACCATATGCAATCCGGTGCGTTGTTTTTCCTGCATCAAAAACACATGGAAAGTAGGGTATATGGTTTCCAATGGCATTGTTCACACCACTGTGGTCCGTTCCAGGGTGTTCCAGTTCCAGAAAAAAATAAAAAAATAAAATGAAAAGTAGAACAGGGTGCATTTTTCCTGCAATGGACTGTACTGGAATGGAATGCGGTAAAACACAAAAAATCTGCACTGGAACGCATAAAAAATTCATCAGACCCAAGTACGGTGAAAAAAAACAGGAAAACAGAAGAAATGCACCTGGAATGCATCTGGAAACGCGTCAAAAATGTATTTAACGCACCAGAATGATTCAAAAGCGTGTGAAAAATGGACATGCAGAAATGCATCTGGTTACCAGCTCCAAATGACCCCTTGTTACAGGGGGTCGATAGATGCCTGTGACTTGCAACCCAGCCGGGGCCTTTCTCTACGTCACGCAATCACTCCATTTCTCTCAACCATGATCAAGGGATTCGGAAAGGGTAGGACACCGGAAAGAAACCACAAGGCTCTAAATAGTATAAAAATCCTTTATTAGGTAAAAACTTGTTTACAGAAATAAAAATAAAAACCTGAAGTTCAGTTTGTTGGCAGGTACACACCAAACAACCCGTGCTATGAGGACACGAAAAAAAAGGTGGTGGCATCAGCACTTTGCTCTTCCCTATGTGTTTCATCCCAAATGACATTGTCCTGGGGCACTGGTGTCCAACCCTTTCTGAATCCCTCAATCATCGTTGGCAGAATTGTAGTAATGTGGAGAAAGGCCCCGGCTGGGTTGCAAGCCATAGGCATCTATCGACCCCATGTAGCAAGGGGTCATTTGGAGCTGGTAAGCAGTGTCTTCAGATGGTGGTGGATCCACATTCTTTTCACTGGGATATCATTTGTGAAAGAGGATAAATACTGACACCGATTATCCACTTTATCACACAAGTGTGGACATTCTGTACATGTGAATAATTTCTTTGGTTATATCTGGACTTCACACTATTAGCCTGATTTATTATTTTCCTATTTTGATTGAGTAGCACTAAATCGCTGCTGCATTTTTTTATTTTAATTTTAATTCACTTATTTATTTGTTAGATGTAATCTAGTGCAGTTTTTTAGTATTTTTTAAGAAATGTATCTAGAACAGCTCTGGAATGCGTTTTGTGGCGTGAACCAGCCCTTAGACCCCTTACACACTGAGCCGCGGCAGTCCTAAAGCGTTAAAGTCCTAAAACTACTTTTCCTAACGTCCTGCAAGTGCACCGCCCAGTGTAAAAAGACACACTGAAATGAATGGGAGGCGGTTTACAGGCGTTATTTGGAGGCTATTTCTAGCGCTAAAATCCCTGAAAACCACCTCAGTGTAAAAGGTGTCTTAAGGTAAAATTTCAACACCTGTGCCTGGCAGTTAAATCATTCCATAGAAAGGGTATCTGTAGTAATATCATAACACATTTTGTGCCCTTTAGAAAATAAAAACATTGAGTGCTTAGTAAAGTTCTTTATAATGTCAGTTCCATTTTTCTAGGTCACTTGTTTCTTGCTTGAATGAACGTACCGTGGACGACAATTCAACACAGGGTTTTAAAATGCATTTCCAAGTAAAAATCCCCTGCCCAGAAACACTGAAACCTTGAACAGTGAAATTTAGACCACCGAGGCACACATTTAACAAGGAGCAGAGTGATGGAAACAACCCAGAGCAAAGAATGCAGTAAGCTCACTTTTCTCTAGATTGTGAAAGATCAAAGGAACAAGGATTGACAACTACATCACATTGCTTTTAACGATTTTGGTGCAAACATATCAAACATCTTAGCAAATGGTCTTTTCTAATCCCGCTGTCTGTTATTTGACATATTCCTTCAACATTAAAATGTTTATATAGCCAAAATAGAGTTATATATTAAATAAACACACATATTTGTAAAGGTAAAGTGCATTTATTTTTATTTTTTTCACTGCAGCCTGTGTCAGACGATTGCAGGTGCAATGCCAGGCTCCTGCAGACTCTAAGTCAGCTGTCTGCCCAAACCTCCCATAGAAGAATCAATAAAAGCAGAACTCCAGGCAATTTGTTGCTCATTTTGTTCTAAGGGAGAAGACAGCGGAGATATACTTACCTCCCTGCACAAGACCGGTTCAGCACAACTGTGGCTCCAGCAGTCTATAAAATGGACTGTTCTTGAAGTCAGCAAACTCAGAGCATGTTCCATAGACAGGAACAGTCCACAGCTGGAACATGGGGGGTGGGGGGCAAGGTTTTCCAGAGGATTTGGCAGATCAGATGAATATGAACTTACACACCTAGAAAAAAGGAGCGGTTGACCCATGAAGTGCAGGTACAGGCCCACTGCATGGGGGTAAAATGATTTTGCCTGGAGCTGGGCTTTAACTACAAGAGTGAGTGTTCAACAATGCCCTCACAGTTCACTGAGAACTACAAGCCGTCTGCCACGACGGTAGACATTACTTGTAGCTTATTCATTCACAGTTTTCAAATTGTGACAGTGGATGTGGGGAGAAGATGCTCCGTCCGCTATCACAGAGCAGGGATCGCTGGTGGCAGAAGGTGGGTGTATAGTAAAAGATTACACCCTAAACGTCGATGTAACTTGCTCCTTAAGGTGAACTTAGCCCTTACACACCTGGACTCTCCTACTACGAAGCAATGCTGTTGTTGTAGATGCAATACATGGTTTAGCATTTTCCTGCTGAAATATTCCCTAAAAAAAGACATTATCTGCATGGAAGCATATGCTGCTCTAAGACCCCTTTCACACTGGGTCGATTTGCAGGAGCTATTGTGCTAAAAACAGCGCCTGCAAACCGACCTGACACAGCCGCTGCTGTGTCTCCAGTGTGAAAGCCCCGAGGGCTTTCACACTGGAGTAGTGCGCTAGCAGGATGGTAAAAAAAAAGTCCTGTTAGCATCTTCGGAGCGATGAAGGAGCGGTGTATACACCACTCCTTCACCGCTCCTGCCCATTGAAATCAATGGGGCAGAGTGGCTATACCACACGCAAAGCGGTGCTGCAGCGGGGCTTTGCAGTGGTTTTAACCCTTTCTCAGCTGATAGCGGGGCGGTTTTAAACCCCTGATAGCACCGTTTTACCGCCAATGCCGCTCCCGCCCCAGTGTGAAAGGGGTCTAAAATTTGGTTATATCTTTCAGCATTGATGGTGCCTTTTCAGATGTGCAAGCTTCCCATTCCATATGCACTAATGCACTCCCATACCATCAGTATTCCTGAGTCCATGCTGTGATATTCATCACAGAATCATGGATGTCCATCCAATATTACGTTTTGGTTTTGTTCCTTGTGCACAGAGATTTATTTTGATAAGATTATGTATTGTAGATGATGGCATATTTAAAGTGATTGTAAAGGTTCATTTTTTTTAAAATAACTAACATGTCATACTTACCTCCTCTGTGGGGTTTTGCACAGAGGGGCCCTGATCCTACTTTTCTGGGGTCCCCCAGCGGTGCTTCTCTTCATCGAGTGGCCCCACGAGAGCCACTTTCCATGGGGGCACCCATGAGGGCGCACTCCTGAGTCCCACTGCTGTGTCCATTGACAGACAGAAGGACTCGGCCCAGCCCCCAGCTCCCGTTTCCTCTGGATTTGATTGACAGCAATCTATCCATTGAGGATCTGAGACTGCGCATGGAGCTGCTGGGCTCGTTGCAGGAACGATCGGGTTCAGGTAATAAAAAGGGGTGCTCTGAGGGGCAGTTGCAGCACAGAAGTTTTTTCACCTTAATGCATAGAATGCATTAAGGTGAAAAACTTTGAGGATTTACAACTCCTTTAAAATCCTTGCAATTATACACAGATTATACACACCATTATTCTGAAATTAGTGAAGCTCTGCCCTCTTACCTTGTTACGCAGTTGTTTTAGCAGTTCTTTTCTGCTCCCCATAGGTCAGTACATGACCCATGTATCTACTTACTCAGAGCATCCATGTGAGAGCTAACAAACTCATTGACTATTTATACACAGATACTAATTGCATGTTAAAAAGCCACAGACCTTTAATTGCCATTTTTACCTGTGTGTGTCACCTTGCGTGTCTGTACCAAGGCCAAACATTCCAGGCTATGTACTCTTTTGATCAAGGCAATTTGGGTGATTTATGTTATCGTTATGATTTAAAAAAGAAGCCAAACAACTATGTGATAATAAATGGCTTCATATGATCACTAGCCTTTAATAATAAAAAAAAAAAAAAAAGACAGTTTTTTGGCATGATCACTCATATTTTCATCATCTAATGCCAACATTTCACGATTTCTGCCGGGTATGCAAACAATAGTAAAGATTCATTGTTGCTAGATTATAAACTGTTGGGGTTGGTTCATAGTTTTTGGGAAGGCCTATCTATCTAGCTAAAATCAAACACAAAACAAAAAGGTAAAATGCTATATCTAGGCAAAAAAACTGTTCTAAAGTCGAAATAGAGCCTTTTGCTGTAAACATTCACAAATTCTTTGTTGTTTGTTTTGAGAACAGGTTCACAATTTTCAGATATTACAGCTTACAAAGAACAACATAAATTTACATGACAGACACAAAAAAGTTTCTTAATCACATTCTGACTCATTTTTCTCAAAGGAAAGATAAATTCTGCAACGCAGAGAGAATCCTAAACTACAATCATAAAGAGGACTGGAAGAGATTACTCACCTAGTAGAATATTTACTGTGCGAGAGGATCATTTCATATTTCTTTCATTAAAGGAGAAGTACAAAGCTCATTTGGCTGTACTTCTCGTGTGGATCAAAGGAGTGCAGTTTGCTCTGCACTCATGAAGCCCGCTGTCAGCTGATATCGTACAGCTGGTCCAGTCCTGGGCGACATTGCAGCAATGAAATTGGAATCCGCTCACATGCCTGGACTACTCGGCTCAGCCTCTCAGCGAGCCTGAGTCGGCTGCTCCTGCCCCCTCCACAGCCAAGTGCTCCAGTAAGTGGGGGGGGGGGGGGGGGCAGGGCAGAGAATGGTGACTAACAGTCACCAGCTCTCTGCTCGGGAAGCCTTGAGAACCGAGCAATCGGCAGTGTTTGATCACCTGGTTCTCAGTGTTCGAGCCGGTGGGGGGCAGATGTATTATCCACCTAGGGAAGTACAATTATACAAAAAAAAAAGTCTATACCATACACACCACTAAATTCCCAACTATAAAAAACGGAGAACATGATGTCATCCACCAGGCTGTGCTGCCCATCTGAGCTGTTTCAATTGCAGCACTGGCTGAGCAGCTCTTTCTTTCTCTTTGGACTCCCAATTCAAACATGACATTGCTCTAGAAGGGATGGACTACTCTATCTGGAGGGTTCTCTCTGGCAGTTTAAAGGTTGAATTGAAGCAGTTTTAAACCCAAAAACAAAAATGTATTATTTTGCAGCTTACCAACTGTTAGATGTGGTGGCTGCATTAGTTATAAGTGTTAGCTTTTTTTTCAGCTTCCTTTAACAGACCAGGATGTTCACCAAAAATAGCAGAGGATTGTGACAAACCATTTAAGACTGATAAGAATGCTTATAATGGTCAGCTTTTATTCATTTAACCAGTTCCCGACCAGCGCATGCCGATGTACGTCGGTAGAATGGCACGGGCAGGCATATTGGCATACAGGTACGTCCCATCTTTAATGCCGCTCTGCCATCGCGAGCGTGCCACCGGCAGCGTGCTGGTCGGGACCCCCTGGACTCGATCGCCGCTGGCATACCCGCGATCGTCTCACGGGGCGGCTGAACAAGGAAATGCTGTTGTAAACAGCATTTCCCCATTCTGCCTAGCAACTAGTGACGCTGATCTGCTCCATGTGATTGGACCAGAGATCAGTGTTCACTAAATTAAAGCCCAGCCCCCAACAGTTAGTAACACACCCCTAGGAACACTTAACCCTTACACTGCCACCCACTGGTTAACCCCTACACTGCCACCCACTGGTTAACCCCTTCACTGCCAGTGTCATTTACACAGGAAGCACTGCATTTATATAGCAGTAATTGCTGTATAAATGACAACGATCCCAAAAATGTGTCAAAACTGTCCAATGTGTCCACCATAATGTCGCAGTCACAATAAAAAAAATCGCTGATCGCCGCCATTACTAGTAAAAAAAAAAATATTAATAAAAATGCCATAAAATTATCCCCTATTTTGTAAACGCTATAACTTTTGCGCAAACCAATAATCAATAATCGCTTATTGCGATTTTTTTACCAAAAATATGTGGAAGAATACGTATTGGCCTAAACTGAGGGATATAATGTTTTTATATCTTTTTGGGGGATATTTATTATAACAAAAAGTAAAAAATTATGCTTTTTTTTTCAAAATTGTCACTCTCTCACCGCAGGGGTGATCAAATACCACCAAAAGAAAGCTCTATTTGAGGGGAAAAAAGGACGTCAATTTTGTTTGGGAGCCACGTCACACGCCCGCGCAATTGTCAGTTAAAGCGACCCAGTGCCGAATCGCAAAAAGTGGTCTGGTCTTTGACCAGCAAAATGGTCCGGGCTGAAGTGGTTAAAGAAAAAGTAAACCCTCCTATACTTTACAGCCAAGGAAACTGCCATCTTGGCCTTGGTTTGATCTGCAGTTTCCACGGTGTCACACACGTGATCAGTTATGACACCAGCCATTCGATGGCTTGACAGTTCAGTGGAGAATACAAGTAAATTGGGACAGTTACAGTGCCTTGCGAAAGAATTCGGCCCCCTTGAACTTTTCAACCTTTTGCCACATTTCAGGCTTCAAACATAAAGATATAACATTTTTATTTTTTGTGAAGAATCACCAACAAGTGGGACACAATTGTGAAGTGGAACGAAATCTATTGGATTTTTGAAACTTTTTTAACTGATAAAGAAATGAAAAGTGGGGCGTGCAAAATTCGGCCCCCTTGCGTTAATACTTTGTAGAGCCACCTTTTGCTGCGATTACAGCTGCAAGTCGCTTGGGGTATGTCTCTATCAGTTTTGAACATCGAGAGACTGAAATTCTTGCCCATTCTTCCTTGCATAACAGCTGGAGCTCAGTGAGGTTGGATGGAGAGCGTTTGTGAACAGCAGTTTTCAGCTCTTTCCACAGATTCTCAATTGGATTCAGGTCTGGACTTTGACTTGGCCATTCTAACACCTGGATACTTTTATTTGTGAACCATTCCTTTGTAGATTTTGCTGTATGTTTGGGATCATTGTCTTGTTGGAAGATAAATCTCCGTCCCAGTTTCAGGTCTTTTGCAGACTCCAACAGGTTTTCATCCAGAATGGTCCTGTATTTGGCTGCATCCATCTTCCCCTCAATTTTAACCATCTTCCCTGTCCCTGCTGAAGAAAAGCAGGCCCAAACCATGATGCTGCCACCACCATGTTTGACAGTGGGGATGGTGTGTTGAGGGTGATGAGCTGTGTTGCTTTTACGCCAAACATATCGTTTTGCATTGTGGGCAAAAAGTTCGATTTTGGTTTCATCTGACCAGAGCACCTTCTTCCACATGTTTGGTGTGTCTCCCAGGTGGCTTGTGGCAAACTTTAGATGAGACTTTTTATGGATATCTTTGAGAAATGGCTTTCTTCTTGCCACTCTTCCATAAAGGCCAGATTTGTGCAGTGTACGACCGATTGTTGTCCTATGGACAGACTCTCCCACCTCAGCTGCAGTTCATCCAGAGTGATCATGGGCCTCTTGGCTGCATCTCTGATCAGTCTTCTCCTTGTCTGAGCTGAAAGTTTAGAGGGACGGCCAGGTCTTGGTAGATTTGCAGTGGTCTGATACTCCTTCCATTTCAAAATTATCGCTTGCACAGTGCTCCTTGGGATGTTTAAAGCTTGGGAAATCTTTTTGTATCCAAATCCAGCTTTAAACTTCCCCACAACAGTATTACGGACCTGCCTGGTGTGTTCCTTGGTCTTCATGATGCTCTCTGCGCTTTCAACAGAACCCTGAGACTATCATAGAGCAGGTGCATTTATACAGAGACTTGATTACACACAGGTGGATTCTATTTATCACCATCAGTCATTTAGGACAACATTGGATCATTCAGAGATCCTCGCTGAACTTCTGGAGTGAGTTTGCTGCACTGAAAGTAAAGGGGCCGAATAATTTTGCACGCCTCACAGTTTTTTATTTGCTAAAAAAGTTTAAATTATCCAATAGATTTCGTTCCACTTCACAATTGTGTCCCACTTGTTGGTGATTCTTCACAAAAAATTTATATTTTATATCTTTATGTTTGAAGCCTGAAATGTGGCAAAAGGTTGAAAAGTTCAAGGGGGCCGAATACTTTCGCAAGGCACTGTATCATTCACAGCAAACCTTGAAAATAATAGCTTTGAAAAAGTTAAATCAGTGTTTAGTTCCTCAATCACTTAAACCTCCCTCCTGCCCAGACCAATGTTTAGCTTTCAGGACTGTCACACTTTGAATGAGAATTGCGTGGTCATGCTACACTGTACTCAAATTAAATTTTTAGCATTTTTTCACACAAATGGAGTCTTCTTTTGGTGGTATTTAATCATTTAAATATTTGCTAAAAAAAAAAAAAAAAAAAAAACATTTCATAGTTTGTTATAAAATTTTGCAAACAGGTAATTTTTCTCTTTTATTGATATTCGCTGATGAGGCTACACTGATAGGCACAGATAAGGCGGCACTGATGGGCCCTGATGGGTGGCACTGGTAGGTGGTATTGATAGGCAGCATTGGTGATGAGGCACATTGGTGGCACTGATAGGTGGCGCTGGTTGGCACAGAAGCCTCTGCAGAGGCTCTCCACGATCAGGGTCGATGTCCCTCTCATAGCCGCCGGTTACCAGCTGTTTACATCACATGATCAGCTGTCATTGGCTGAAAGCCGACTGCGTGGTAAGGGGTCTCGACCCCTTACTCCGATCTGTGATCAGCCGAGTCTTATAGACTCAATCACAGAGCATGCCGCGGGACTTAAGCAACTAGCAAGCAATGTATTAAGGTAAAAAATATTTTTAGGTTTAGTAACACTTTAATCCGGCATTTCTACAATGTATGTAACAAGTGCAGAGCAGTTTTCTGCTCAAAGCTGTAAAAAAAAAAAAAAAAAAACAAAAAAAAAAAAAAAAAAAGCAGCCGCAAAGTTTATCACAACATTTCTCAGTGCTGAGATAAAAATAAATATTGCATCATTTGGTTCTTTTAGATTAAAGGGATGCAATTCGGTCTGCAAATGAGGGCAGTTTAATCACTTAAAGACCAGGCCTTTTTCTTACACTTGTTGCTTACAAGTTAAAGTCAGCATTTTTGGCTAGAAAATTAGTTAGAACACCCAAACAGTATATTTTTTTTTTTGCAGAGACCCTGCAGAATAAAATGGCGATTGCTGCAATATTTTATGTCACAATGTATTTGCACAGTGGTATTTCAAACGCAATTTTTTTTAGGAAAAAATTGACTTCAATGATAAAAAAAAAAAAAAACAACAGTAAAATTAGCCCAATTTTTGGTATAATGTGAAAGATGAGGTTACGCCAAGAATCGTGATCTTTAGTCTAAGCAAAAAAAAAATGTGATTCTCATTTTATCCAGAATTCGTGCAGCTCTAATCAAAAGATTGGTGTAGCCAAATTGCAGTAAATAACAGGACTATGTTATGCACAGAGTGCAGGGGGTTGAGGATTGCGCTACATACAGATTGCAGAGTTTAGAGGTGCGCTATGCAGTGTGCAGGTTTTTTTGGGGGTTTTTTTTGGCTGAAAAAAGCCCTGGGTGCAAGGACTACATGAACTGGCCGGCCAGATTCACCTCACAGGTCTTGTGTTTGAAACATGTAGTGTAGAGGAAGGACAGCCAACAATGGCTGCCTCATAGTGAGTCTATGGGTGACATTATCACCCAGGCTCTGCAACCGTAATCACTGCACTGCTCTACACTGAAGCGGTTACTGAAGAGATCACGTGACCCAGACCGGAGCTGCTTCAGAATCGGTAAATATAGGCATCTTTCCTTTTAAAGGGTAGATAGAGTAGGCTTAGAATGGGGATGGGAGTAGATTTAAGCTTAGTTAGGTCTTGACTGGAATTATACTTTAAGGATTGATAAGCTGCAATACATTATATTAAGATTTTTGGGTTTATTACCGCTTTAAACTCAACTTGGATAATTATCTCTAATTAAAAGCAAGTGAACTTATAAAATGCTTGATCATTTTAAAATCGGCAAATAAATGTGCCAGCAAACATTCTGTCAATACGAGTTGTCAGAACTTTTGTGCTTTTTGTACACAGCAACTGTCGTGCAAAATAAATTATCTATTTAGAAAATGTCACGCAAAGAAAAAAAATCTCTTTAAAAGCTCAGCTTGACACGTCCTTAATGCAGAAATTACTATGTGAAGAGTTTAGGGAAGTTTGGTTCATTTCTGACTGAGTCAGCGGGATACACAGCTCATGATTAATGCCCTGTATCAGAGAGGATTATTGAAAGTCTTTGATGACAGTCCCGCGCTGCTTTTCTGACTTCAGATGATATAAAGTTCAACAGCGCAAATTTTAAATAATACCATAGTGTCACTTCATATTATAATAGACAAAAAAAAAAGGAAAAAATATGCATTCGTGGAAAAAAAAAAAAAATTTAAGCCATAATTAAAGGTTCACTTTACAAAGTTATTCACCAACAATGGAGAATTAACCACTTGACCACTGGGCACTTAAACACCCTTAATAACCAGATCAATTTTCAGCTTTCGGTGCGCTCACATTTTGAATGACAATTACTCAGTCATGCAACACTGTACCCATATGAAATTTTTGTCCTTTTTTTCACACAAATAGAGCTTTCTTTTGGTGGTATTTAATCACCTCTCGGTTTTTTATTTTTTGTGCTATAAAAGAAAAAAAGACTGAAAATTCTGTAAAAAAAATAAATTTTTCTTTGTTTGTTATAAAATTTAGCAGATTAGTAATTTTTCTTCATAAATTTTGGCCAAAATTTATACCACTACATATCTTTGGTAAAACTAATTACAAATTGGTGGATATTATTAGGTCTTTGTGAAAGTTATAGAGTCCACAAGCTATGGTGCCAATATCTGAAAATTGATCACACCTGAAGTACTGACGGCCCATTTTAATTCTTGAGACCCTAACATGCCAGAAAAGTACAAATACCCCCCAAATGACCCCTTTTTGGAAAGAAGACATTCCAAGGTATTTAGTAAGAGGCATGATGAGTTTTTTGAAGTTGTCATTTTTTCCCACAATTCTTTGCAAAATCAAGATTTTTTTTTACTTTTTTTTTTCACAAAATTGTCATATTATCAGTTTATTTCTCACACACAGCATATGCATACCACAAATTACACCCCAAAACACATTCTGCTATTACTCCCGAGTATGGTGATACCACATGTGTGAGATTTTTACACAGTGTGGCCACATACAGAGGCCCAACATGCAGGGAGCACCATCAGGCGTTCTGGAGCACCCAGGACAATTCTGACATTTCTCTCCTACATGTAAAAATCATAATTTGCTAGAAAATGACATAGAACCCCAAAACATTATATATTTCTTTTTAGCAAAGACCCTAAAGAATACAATGGTGGTCGTTGCAATTTTTTATCTCGCACAGTATTTGCGCAGCAATTTTTCGAATGCTTTTTTGGAAAAAAAAACAGTTTTGTGCTTTAAAAAAAACAAAACAGTAAAGTTAGCCCAATTTTTGCATAATGTGAAAGATGAAGTTATGCTGAGTAAATAGATACCTAACATGTCACTCTTCAAAATTGCACATGCCCGTGGAATGGCGCCAAACGTCGCTACTTAAAAATCCCCATAGGCGACGCTTTACATTTTTTTACTGGTTACATGTTTTGAGTTACAGAGGAGTTCTAGGGCTAGAATTATTGCTCTCGCTCTAACGTTCACGGCGATACCTCACATGTGTGTTTTGAACACCGTTTTCATATGTGGGCGGGACTGCGTTCGCTTCTACATGCAAGCACATGGGGACAGGGGCGCTTTCATTTTTTTCTTTTTTTTTTTTAGTGTTCATTTTACTTTATTTATTTTAGTTTGACATTTTTTTCCCCAAAAATACATTTTTGATCACTTTTATTCCTATTACAAGGAACGCAAGCATCCCTTGTAATAGGAATATGGGATGACAGGTCCCCTTTACAGTGAGATATGGGGTCAATAAGACCCCACATCTCACCTCTAGGCTGGGAAGCCTGAAATAAAAATGTAAAAAATAAAATAAAAAAAATAAAAAAGATTCTGGCTTTGATCGTATTGGCGAGTTGGTAGAAGCACCGGAGGGCGCCGAGGGGGGGCGTCTATGGCTGGGTATTGCAGGGCATCACCGAGTATGGCTGGGTATTGCAGGGTATCTCCAAGTATGGCTGGGTATGGCAATTTATGGCAGGGTATTGGCGGGGTATTGCAGAGTATTGGCGGGTATTGCAGAGTATTGGCCGGGTATTGCAGAGTATTGCAGAGTATTGGCCGGGTATTGGCCGGGTATTGCAGGGTATTGGCCGGGTATTGGAGAGTATTGGCCTGGGTATTGCAGAGTATTGGCTGGTATTGCAGAGTATTGCCAGGGTATTGAGGGGTTACATTCGGTGAGCAGCGATGTGGGCACTGCAGATGCAGCCCACAGCGCTGCTGACACCGATCTCTTTCCCCTCCGCTGTACCGATCGGTACAAAGAGGGGAGGGAGGAACCAGCGTCATAACATGACGCCGGTTTGTTTACAAGTGATCACTCCGTCATTTGACAGAGCGATCACGTGGTAAACGCCCGCGATGAGTGGCCGTTTACCGTGATGAGCCGGGTCAAGTGGACCCGGCGGTCACGGATGCTCTCGTGTGCGCGCCTCAGGGGGCGCGAGAGCAGAATTCTGGGAGGCCGTTAAATCGGCTATGGGCGGTTGTTAAGTGGTTAACCACTTAAGCCCCGGACCAATTGTCAGCCTAAGGACCAGAGGTCTTTTTACAATTTCGCACTGCACTGCTTTAACTGGTAATTGCACGGTCATGCAATGTTGTACCCAAACGAAATTTGCGTCCTTTTCTTCCCACAAATAGAGCTTTCTTTTGATGGTATTTGATTGCCTCTGCGATTTTTATTTTTTATGATATAAAAGGAAAGACACTGAAAGAAAAATCGAATAAACTAAATTTTAGTCATACATTTAGGCCAAAATGTATTCAGCCACATGTCTTTAGTAAAAAAAATGTCAATAAGCGTATATTTATTGGTTTGCGCAAAAGTTATAGCGTCTACAAACTAGAGTACATTTTCTGGAATTTACACAGCTTTTAATTTATGACTGCCTCTCAATTCTTGAGGTGCTAAAATGGCAGGGCAGTACAAATCCCCCCCAAATGACCCCATTTTGGAAAGTAGACACCCCAAGGAAATTGCTGAGGGGCATGTTGAGCCCATTGAATATTTTTTTTTTGTCCCAAGTGATTGAATAATGACATAAAAAAAAAAGTTTACAAAAAGTTGTCACTAAATGATATATTGCTCACACATGCCATAGTTATATGTGGAATTGCATCCCAAAATATATTCTGCTGATTCTCCTGAGTACGGGGATACCACATATGTGGGACTTTTTGGGAGTCTAGCTGCGTACGGCACCCCGAAAACCAATCACTGCCTTCAGGGTTTCTAAGGGTGCAAATTTTTGATTTCCCTCCTCACTACCTATCACAGTTTCGAAGGCCATAAAATGCCAAAATAGCACAAACCCCCCCCCCAAATGAACCCATTTTGGAAAGTAGACACCCCAAGCTATTTACTGAGAGGCATGTTGAGTCCATGAAATATTTTATATTTTGCCACAAGTTGCGGGAATATTACAAACTTTTTTTTTTTTTTGCACAAAGTTGTCACTAAATGATATATTGCTCACACATGCTATGGGCATAAGTGAAATTACACCCCAAAATAAATTCTGCTGCTTCTCCCGAGTACGGGGATACCACATGTGGGGGACTTTTTGGGAGCCTAGCTGCGTACGGGACCCCGAAAACCAAGCACCGCCTTCAGGATTTAAATATAAAACGCTACCAAAAAAAACTGTTAGCGATTGCAGGGATCAGGCCTGACTCTGCGAACGCTGCAGTTATGTGTTTAGTGTTTTGTAAGTGATAGTGATCGATTGATACAGCACTTGGGTGGGCTGGGCGGAGGGGCAAAACGCAGGTGCCAGCAGGTATCTGGGCTGATCCAGCTAACAATGCGTTTTTTTGGAACCCTAAACTGCTGGGGACACTAGTATAGATCTGATCAGATCAGATATCGATCTGTTCAGATACTATACCCCTACGGGAGGTGTATGCTTTGCGCATGGGTGTTAATGGTACTGGCACTAACCTAGTGCTGCCTGGGGCGACGCAGACCCTGACCCTAAAACCTAATTGATATCACCCGCCGGGTGATCAGGGGGTTAAACCTTTATTGGGTAATAAATGGTGGGTGCCCTGATGCTATAAAAAGCAAACTAACCAGAGTCACCCGTAACACTTATACGGTGATCACTGGTGAAAGGGTTAACTAGGGGCAATCAGGGGGTTAAAATCTTTATTGGGTAGTATAAGGGGGTTCCTGACGCTATATAAAAACCTGACAGGGAACCTAAATAACTAACTGGCTAACCAGCGTCACCAGTGACACTTATATGGTGATCACTGGTGAAAGGGTTAACTCTAGGGGCAATCAGGGGGTTAAAATCTTTATTGGGTAGTATATGGGGGTACCTAACGCTATAAAAACCTGGCGGTGAACATAAAAAATAACTAGCTACCTAGCGGCACCAGTGACACTAATGCAGCGATCAGAAAAACAAATCGCTTAGTGACACTGGCAAAAGGGGATGAAAGGGTTTCCTCTGGGCAATAAGGGGGTTAAAACTTTTATTAGGTAGTATATGGG
This sequence comes from Lithobates pipiens, assembly GCF_037356315.1. NCBI lineage: Eukaryota > Metazoa > Chordata > Amphibia > Anura > Ranidae > Lithobates > Lithobates pipiens. Next base: position 185,682,325 of record NW_027507790.1, on the reverse strand, counting down.
GGTCACGGACACTATATAAAAACCTGACGGGGAACCTAAATAACTAACTGGCTATCCAGAATCACCAGTGACACTTATACGGTGATCGCTGGTGAAAGGGTTAACTCTAGGGGCAATCAGGGGGTTAAAACCTTTATTGGGTAGTATATGGGGGTACCTAACGCTATAAAAACCTGGCGGTGAACCTAAAAAAATAACTAGCTACCTAGCGGCACCAGTGACACTAATGCAGCAATCAGAAAAACAATTGCTTAGTGACACTGGCAAAAGGGGGTGAAAGGGTTAACTCTAGGGGAAATCAGGTGGTTAAACCTTTATTGGGGGGGGTAGGGGGCTACCCTGGACCTAACACTAACTGCCCTGACAGTTTTTACTGTCACAACTGACACTAAATGCAGTGATCAGTAAATAAATGATCACTGCAATCAGTGACACTGTGACTGGGGGGGGGGGGGTCCATCGGGGGGGGTGATTTGTTAGCCTATGTGTACCTACGTGTCAGTGTAGTGTTGGTGCACTTACTATCTCTGCTCTCCTCGCAGTCCAGTCAAAAAGACCGCCCTGGGGAGAGTGACATCACTCCCTCCCTGCTTGTTTACACTACACAGGCGGGGGAAGCTTCTCATTCGCCAGGAGCGATCGAGAGGGGATGGCCAGATACCAACGGCCATCCCCTCATCCCGGATCGCTCCTGAAGCGAAATGGACCGCCGCAGCCAGGAGGGGGTCCGATCGGACCCCCCACCCGCTGGAAGGCAAGCACGTACATGTACGTGCTTGTGCCTGTCGGTGCCATTGTGCCGACGTACATCTCCATGCGGCGGTCCTTAAGTGGTTAAAGAGGTTGTCATAGGTGTGCGGCAGCTTGTGAGCCACATTCAGACATAGAAAAAGGCAGTGAGCTGCAATGAGCTTGAATTGATTTTTTTTTTTTTTTTTGTAACGTGAGCTCACGTCAATTCAAACTATTTTAAGGGCCTGATCGCCCACTTTTCTGAAGCAGAAAAACAGTTGCAGTCCAAATCAAACAGGTTGCCCTGGCAGGGGTTAAATGTTAATGTCAACCTAAGCATAGGTATACAGAATATGAGGACCCCCCTGAACAATCTATTTGTAGCAGATCAGACAGGTCCTTGTAATACACAGCTGATGGTAGATCAAAAAGGAAATTGTAGAATCAGATTGTAATGTGTGTGCTCACCTTAAATTTAGAATTAGGAAAGTGGGTGGAAATAAAACAAGAGGTGGTGTAGTAATGAGGGAGGTGTGGTGCAAAACAGCAATACATGCCTATGCTGTGATGCGCTAGGGCATTGCATGGTGGGATATGATCTACAGGAACAGATGGAAGCAGAAAGCTTTATTTTTATTTTTATATAAAACCAAGAAAATTCAAAGCTGCCGTGGGTGAGTTAAGTGAGAGATGAGCACAATCAGTGGGCTTGAGCAGAAAAGACACAAAGTAGGGCAGTTACTGATTAAAATTTTTGTGTTTGATTAATAGATTTTTTTTTTTATCGATGAATCGACTAATTTTGATTATTATAAAGCACATACAAATTCAACTACTTTTAGCTGATCTCCTTGCATTGCAACTCTGCATTAGTCAGTGGTAAATGTGGTATACACTATATACAATCACTCGACACTAATCCATGACTTAACTTCACAGTTTACACAAATACGTTTTAAATTCAAACTGTAGCCCTGACGTAAGTAATTATTTTTTATTAAACTTTAAGAAAAACGTAGAAAGTTAGTTTAACTTTAATTATAAAACGTATCTAGTATATTGACTGTCAGCCACTTTATAGTAGGCATCACTTTAGCCAGTCACGCAGACATACCATAGTGTTTACATTTTGTTGTTTTTTTTACAACACTGTTAAAAATGGAGGTCATCAAATTTGCCTACACTTCGCTCACTGAATGATCCCAGTTAACCACATCCATATTTACCATTACTGTCCAGGCTGTCTGGTGACATCACGGACATCGACATCACTGGACTCCCCCCCCTTCACTTTGACGGAGGCACTTGGGGGGAGGAGTCCGGTGACATCGATGTCCATGACATCACCAGAACTCCGACGGAACTCCCTGAAGCCGGCAGAGAGGCGAGTACCGATCAAAAAAAAAAAAACTTACGATTAGTCGAGGAATTAATCTTTTTTTTTTTTTTTTTAGGGCTGGGAAAATTAAAGAAAGGTTTCCATTTTTAATGAAAAGTGAAATTCTGCCTGAAAATATGAACTTGGCCTTCAAGCTTGGCTTAGAATGCTCCTGCATACCCGTGCACTCACACAGGCTCACACTCAACTTGCAAAGCCCAGACACAGAATTGAAGATTATGTCCAAAACTCTTTAGAACCCTCACGTTCCAGGCCCCAATCCAGAATTGCCAAATCCAGGTAAAACTTAAGAGCACAGCTTTTTCGGTTCACAATAAACATGCCAGAGCTTCTCAAACTGCCCCTTTGAGAACCCCGTGTCCTTTTTATACCAATTTGTTAAATTCATACAGTGGCAGAGCCTCACACTGTCACAACCCCAATAACTAAAATCATGGCCATTTTCATACATATTGAAGGAAGAAGCAGAACAAGTCCCAGTAAAACCACTTGGCCTTATGTTCCTCTGATTTGTCCCAGAGTGCCTACATTCACCTTATCAGTAAATGGCCCATGCAGAAGGGGGAAGCCATGTATATTACTATGCACCGTCTTTTTGAAAAATACTGTGTAATCGTGATTTGCACACCTGTAGGTCTTTGCTGGCAATCACCCCCAAACCCCCTGACGCCTACCCAATATACTCCTATATTGTTCACCTTCACTTGTCCCTAACAGATTCTGGGATACAGCAGAGTTTGGCACTCATTCTGGAGACAACGTTTTTTTGGATTTATTATCCAGTCTTTTATTATACACTAGCGTGGCGATCTTCTGTTAACTTATATGTTTTTACATAAATGTTCTGTTGTGTGATTGACAGCTGCTTTTTTTGATTCATCATTGTTTGTCACGTGCGCCGTTACTACATTTTCTTTTCTATACTGTGTAAAGCCAGCCATAGATGGATCAAAATGTGGACAGTTCAGCAGGGACTGTACCTGTTCAACAGATCGTTAAATCAACTTCTATCAAACGGGAATGTTAGAAATTCTGACAGCAGAGGCTGATGCTTGCGTGGATGGAGGAATCTATTTGTTTTTTCTTTCAGTCCGTTGGCTGATCAAAAAAAAAAAAAAAAACACTAGTTGTCTATGGCCAACTCAAGTCTAATTATTCACAGTCTAGGTCACATGTTTTACTTTTTTCCCCTAAAGTTACCTTTTTTTTTTTTCTTTTTAAGCATGTTACCAGCAGGTTATTGGCATGTTTACACAGATTGAACATGTGATTGGGTACATTTATTGAGAGTTAGACTGGCCATACACTATACAATTTTCTTCTCCAACTTTCCTTTCCATTTACCAAAACAATATAACATAAGGTCAAACCTAAACCACAGCTGCTAGAGATTCTGAGTGTTCCAGTTTTAGTAAATGAACCCCATACTGTTTATAAGAGGCTGTCGCCAACACTTAGGCTACATTCACACGTGTGGTCATGAATGCATAGTTTGCTGCGTTCATAGGTAGTTAAACGCCGCCTCTGGACGTGGTAAATACTCTGTCCTATGGCCGCATATAAACTGGCAAATTGGTAGCGGCCAATTTTTGGCAGGCCAGAGTTCCACAGAAATGCAGACCTTGGATGTACACGGTCAGCATCCAGGGTCCCTCGGAGGCTTTATCGGCATGCATCTGCTTAGATGAGCAGTTACATAGAAACAGTGGTTCCTTGATCTGTGTGAAGGTCTGGCAGCAGATTTTCATGTGAACACAACATAAGGCACAAGTTTTATTTACTTATCACAGAAACTCTCACCTATAAGCAAATCGATGCTCTTTTCCCCCCGCACACACCTAGTGAAGAAAAAAAAAAATTCCCCTTTACCCATTTTAATTGACCTCAACCATCGATCATGGTTTCTGCTCGCTTACAGCATTGTGTCTTATTAGACAAAACAGAGATTAAAGACTTGTTTAGCGCACCATGGGAATCGCATCGGCATAAATCATTGAGCTAAATCACCCCAGTTTGTAAAGCAACTAGTTTCAATATCCCAAGGAAAGCATAAAATAAATAAAATGCCATGGTCCAGCCGAGTCAAATCGTGTATCTATAGTGACATCTACTGGATAAAAGCATCTATGAGACAAGAAACTTGCAAATCATTATTGTAAAAGAACAATACAGGAAGTAAAATTGAGTTTTTTTATATTCAGCCTGGTATAGAGATTGCATATTCTAAAATAAAATAGAGAGATTCAACAGTTTAGAGGTGAAGGGTGATAAATAGTGGTGCTGTATTGCACATAACCCACTTTGCTTACTTCCCCCTGAGCTGCGGGTACTCTGCTCTGCCTCCAAATCAACCCACCAAATGTAGACCAGAACACACAGTACAGCATTCAACTCCCACACCTATAAGAGCCCTTTCACACTGGGGCGGTGGGGGCGTTAACGGTAAAGTTTTAGCAGCATTTTACCGTTGTTATAGCAGTGCTTTTCAGACGCTAGGAGGCGCTTTTAACCCCCGCTAGCAGCCAAAAGTCTGTATACACCGCTCTCACACTGCCCCAAAGATGCTGCTTGCAGGACTTTTTTTCCATCCTGCAAGCGCACCGCCCTAGTGTGAAAGCATTCGGGCTTTCACACAGGGATGGCTTGAGAGGCGCTATTTTTAGCACCCCAGTGTGGAAGGGGTCTAAGGGGCATGCCAACATACCTTACCCCTAACCAAAGCAAGCAACAGTCAAAGAGAGGGCTTCTTCTCAAGAGTACCCAACACTATCCCTCCCCACAGAGCCATAACAAAATAATTCTGACATAAGTACTGTGAAAAAGTCTTAGGCAGGCGTGGGGGAGAAAAAAAATCCGGTAAATGAACCGCTTCAGCACCACCCACCACACGTATTGCAGCAGGCCCTGCAGCGTCAGATCATGTACATGTACATGATTTGGCAGTTCCTGGTAGGGGATGTGTGCACCCGCCACCCGGCTGTGCTGTCATTTGCTACAGCACAAGCCAATCAGCAGGTCCAGGACAATTATTTATGGGCAGAACCTGCTGAACGGCTTAGTGAATGACAGAAGAGAGCCCTGTGTTGGTAAACACAGATAGCAGCAATGTGCCTTTTTTTCTCCCTGAAAATCAAAAACAGAAGATAATCACTACCATATGAGGTTTATTTATGCCGTTAACCACTTCCATACAGGGCATTTTCACCCCCTTCCTGCCCAGGTCAATTTTCAGCTTTCAGCGCTGTTGAATTTTGAATTGCAATTGTGTGGTCATGCAACATTGTACCCAAATTAAATTTTGATAATTTTTTCCCCACAAATAGAGTTTTCTTTTGGTGGTATTTGATCATCTTTTTTTTATTTTTTGTGATATGAACAAAAAAAGCGTCAATTTTGAAAAAAAAATATATATATATATATTTATTACTTTTTGCTATAATAAATATCCCATTTTTAATTTTTTTCTTTTTTTCCCTCAGTTTAGGCCAATATGTATTCTACTACTACATATTTTTTGTAAAAAAGAAAAAAAATCCCAATAAGCATTTATTGATTGGTTTGCACAAAAGTTATAGCGTCTACAAAATGGTGGATAGATTTGTCATTTTTATTATTTTTTTTTTACTACTAATGGCGGTGATCTTTATCGTAACTGTGACATTGCGGCAGACAGATCGGATACTTTTGAGACCATTTTTGGACCATTCACATTTATAAAGCGATCGGTGCTATAAAAAAATGCACCAATTACTGTATAAATGTGACTGGCTGGGGAGGGGTTAACCCGAGGAGGCGATCAAGGGGCTAAATGTGTGTCCTAGGGAATGAATCTGTCGGTGTTCCTCTGTACAAGAAACATCCGATCAGTTCTCCTCTCTTGTGACAGGACGTGGATCTATGTGTTTGCACACACAGATCCACGTCCCGGCTCTGTTAACGGGCACACGCACCGGGTCCCCAGCGATGCGGCGAGCATGTGCATGCCCTCCACAATCCCGGGAAGCAGAGGACGTCATATGACGCCCACCAGGAGGGAGGAACAGTTCCTGCCACCGTCATTTTACAATAGGGCGGTAGGGAACTTGTTAAACAGTAAAAGTAATATATAAAATATATCTTGTATCATAACATATCATAGTAATAAATTTACCCAGAAGTCAGATATACAGGGTATTTTAACTGGGAGTCAGACATAAAGCTACATGTAGGGTGGGGGGATTGGACATTTTTATAATAAAATAGTACTAAAGGCTGAGATTTTTCCTCCAGAGGTTGCTAGGAGTTTGAGAAATTAGCACTTTCTACCTCCCAGATAAGTTCCCACTGACACTATTGATCTTTTTAGTTATTTCTAAGTGTAAGCAGCTATCCTCCCACTGACCATCACACTAATGTATCATGAATTGTAGATATAGTAATATTTAGTAGGGGTTCTCTAAGACTGGAAAGTTATTTTGAGGGCTCCTCTGCACTGAAAAGCTGGAGAAAGCGCTTGGGCCTAGCACAGCCTATCACCCGGGAGAAGGTCTCAGGTCCTCCATACATGGAAACATTGGGTATTTTTGGCAGTTGCAATGAGGACAGGAGCAGCTGGTTGGGTGAGGATAAGTGATTTGGGAGAAGCACTTTACAAATACGCTGTCACCTTGTGCTACATGGACAAGTGACAATGTTTTTTCTAAAGAGAATCAGCCACCAACAGGCATCTGTACTTCTCTACTCTTGCATTGTTAAGCTGTGCAGCTTTACCGTGAAATTTACTCATCTCAAAAATTACTTTAACTTTAAAAATCAAGTGGTGTCTTATTTTTACTAATGATAAGCAGTTAAGACTGCATAATAAATAAAAAATACGAAACATTTTGAAATTATGTGGTGGTGTCTGAAGCAGACCTTCACCAATTTTGACAACACGATCTCACCCGCCTTCACCCGCCACCTTCTTACAGATTTGTAGATTTTTTTTATACTGTAAATTTTTTTTTTTGCAGTGTTGATTCCTTAATCATTGCCTAGTCGAGGATGAAGTATAGGGGAGCTGTTCATATCACATGTGCCAGGAGGCCGTGAGCTGGATTTAGAGCATGTGCAGGTCTATGTGGGGAACCACAGAGACGCGCAGATCTTCCTTCAAGATTGTGGCGCCAGGAGCGGTGCAGAGCAAGGGGAACTTCATCTGCAAGAAAGCTGGACAGGATAATTTACAGACATAGGTCATCTGCAAGACAAGGAGGGGGTGGCAATGAAATGGGCAGCTAAAAAAGTAAGAATGCTTTTACAAAACGGAGCACTGCATGTTAATGTACTGAGAACACTGGAATGCTTGGGGATGTTTTTGGCAAGAGTCAGTAAACTAACCCTTTAAATTAAATTTTTGATGATGCCTCGGGTGGAGTTCCTCTTTAAAACTGATGGAAGCTGTCTTGTGCGCCAGGGTCTCCAGAGATCTGACACACCCACTGCGCAATACTTCAGAACACACACTCCATGAGCAGCGTTATGGATTGCACCACCGTGTGAGAGACTTGACCCAGATCTCTCACATTTGGCTGACACAGGGCAGCTTCTTACACTATTAAGTATATATGAATCATATCATGTAGGAATTGTATAAAGTAGAAGTATTTAACCACTTGAGGGCCTTAAAGTGATTCTAAAGGCAGAAGAATTTTTACCGTAAAGTGATACTAAACAGACACAGTATAATTTGCATTGTCCCTTCTATTTCTGTATATGGATGATAGCACTGTAATTATTTCAATAAGAAAAAAAAAATCCGAACCAATATACAGCGGTCACATGACCCAGTTCTTTCCTAGCCTGTCTGGAGGGAGGAGCTTCTAGTCCTCTGCTGCTGGCCATATGTTCAAAACATAAAAGAAAAACAGCCTTTAGAATAGAGTAAAAATAAATAACACGACTAAAACTGTTTTAAATCACCAAATATATATTTGCAATCAAATCTTTATTATTATTTTTTTGGCAATAACATGGCATTTGCAGATTTCTGTCAGTCACAAGCTGTGTCACGCCCCTCAAGTCTGCATCTTAGACTAAGAGGGAGGTGAGGCCTCCATCAGTCTACATGTAGTATCCCACCCCCCTTCCCCCATTGTGTTTAGCTCAGTGATTCTCAACCAGGGTTCCTCCAGAGGTTGCTAGGGGTTCCTTCAGCATTGGACAATTACTGCCTCTCAGATAAGTTCCCACTGACACCATTGATATTTTTAGCTATCTGTAAAGGAGATAATTCTTCCCAATGACCAGCACACTAATGTATCATGAGTTGCAGACTTCTAATTTTTAGCAGGGGTTCTCTGAGACTGGAGAACTAATTCAAAGGTTCCTCTGTGTTGAAAAGTTTGAGAAAGGCTGGTTTAGCTGATTAGTGGGCATGGAGGAGCAGGGAGGGAGTGGGCTGTCATTTACCACTGTGTATAGGCCCATGTGTGACTCTATAGTCACGTGGGCTTCTCAGGCGAGATGGGGAGGAAATGCTCCTCATAGAAACAGGGACTGGACAGAAGGGGGGGTTTGAGAACAGCAGGATCAACTAGGTTTTTTGCAAAATACAAAAAAATTTCTCTCACAGTGACCGAGTATGAACCAACAGCATGTAATACAATAATTATTGATAGTTTTTTGTGATGTGGGTTTAGTGAATTCTATGCATGAAGGTAAAAAAACCTTCTGGGTGCAACTTACCAAAGCCCCATCTCGATCCAGTGATGTGCTTAGAGCAGCAGCTCATCGGGGTTTCTCTTTCCTTGTTGGTTCACACAGCAGCAGGAGCCATTGCTGCTGTTAATCACAGCCAGTAAACAAATGCACTCTGTGTGTGAACAGACAACGTCCATTCACAGTAGCCTGGCTCGGGAGCAAGCCTGCTCAAGAGTTCCCATAGCAAGAGGTTTGCTATTCAGGGCAATTGGTGGAGGAGGGAGCCAGGACCAATGACATGGGACCGAAAAAGAAGAGGATCAGGGCTGCTCTGTGCAAAACCATTTTTTAAGTTACAACCTTTAGAATAACTTAAAGGGCACTTTCACACTGACAGCGCCCAGGAAAAGTGTCCCTTTACTGTATTTTTAGGGGCCAAAAAAGGGTTAAAGCCTGCAGAACGCCGATACAGCGGCGCTTTACCGGCACTGCCCATTGACTTCAATGGGCAGAGGCGCTTTAAGAGCGCTGCAAAGAAGCTGTTTGCAGGACTTTTTGTGAAGCCCTGCCAGTGCAGCTGAGGCTTTTTTCAGTCGCTATTTTTAGCGCTAGAGCACCTGAAAAATGCCTCCAGTGTGAAAGGGGTCTAAGTGTTTGCGGTTCCTCTTTCCTCTCGCTGTTGCTGCTCCCTTGGCATTCATGTCCCCAATCTTAGTTCTGTATCACGAAAAAATAGATTGTGAATGGTGTGTAGAACAGTGTTCACAAGCTTTAGGCTTGGTTCATACTTGAGCTTCTTCAAGCGTTTTCGGAGCTTCTTTTTTTAATGTCCATCCCTACACATGTTTTTAGTTTTAATAGAAGACAATATACTAGAAGAAGGTGAGGCAAGAAATTCCATTAAAAAATGTGTTTTGCGCATTTCCACTGAAGTTTATAGGGATCAGAAATTCACAACTCTTCCCTAAAGAGGCTTGTGTATTTTTGAAGCTACAGGCAACAAGTTTAAAGTGGATGCAAACCAAATTCATGAAATCTGACCTGGGCACATATTTCTGTAGTATTTACTTATTTCTCTCCAAAGCCCTAAGTCCTGTGTCTATCTATTGTTTCATTTCTCTGTTATCAGCATGATAACTTCTGACAAGTTCTCTAACACAGGAGATAAAAGCTGGAAGCTGGAAATTTGTGTCGGGGAGGGAGCTAATAGATTAGCAGAGAGCTGGTCTATTCACAGCACAGCTCTGCAAGTATCTTCGTTCCTTTTCCTATGCAGAGGGCAGGTGCCTTTCCTCCAATTAGCTGTCGCACAGTGTATGCCAAGACTCCCAAAGCTGAAATGGGAAGAAATATTCCATGATGTGCACTTTCTAAAGAATGTAGAAAGCTGAAGACAGGAGATATACATGTAAAACTTATGTAGGGAGATTTGTTTCACATCTGTGTGTCATCTGAGGCTTTTCACTTCACTGGGTATATGTGAGAATTTACATCCACTTTAAGGCTAAGTTCACACTTGTGCCATGCCAGAAATCAAATGCGTTTTGCACCGTATTGCTGTGCAGATCACATGCAATGTCTATGCGATCCAAGTTCAGCCATAAAAACTGTATGGCTGAATTTGCATCGCATTCAGGTTAAAATGGTGCATGCCCTTTTTTTGCTTAGCACTGGAATCCGATTCCTGCACCACTTCTAAATTCGTACTGCAATCTGAGAACCAATGTGGAGGTGTCTTTAACTTTGTATTGACACCTGAGGTGGTTTGCAGAGGGAAGTGCAAACTGCCAGAGATTCAGGTGCGATGCGGAAATCTGCACTGGAATCGCACTGGTATCTGCATCGCACAAGTATGAACTGAGCCTAAAGCAATGCAATGCAATGCATACTAGCACATTATGCCTTTACTGTGCAGGGTTTAAAAAAAAAAAAAAAAATTAAACTATTTACTTTCTCTTTAAGAAGTTGTTTACACGCTGGAGTATGTGGTGAATGGCATTCATTTTTTTTATTAACTGGACTTGAAATTGTCAAGCACCTATTTAATAATAATTCACTTCAGTTGTACATACAGTATATCACAGAATAATTACCGCATTTATCGGCGTATAACACGCACCCCAAGTTTAGGAGGGAAGTTTAAAGAAGAAGTAAATTCAAAAAAAAAAAAAAGCACACCCTGTAAGGCAAAGGCATAATGAGCTAGTATGCATAGCATACTAGCCCAATATGAATAACTTACCTGAGAACGAAGCCCCCGAAGCGGTCCTCCGTCTTCCTCTTTGCCGCTGCCATGTATCCCGGAGCGACTTCCGGGTCTCGCTGCTCCAGCGCTTTGATTCACCGGGGCAGCGATGACGTCACTCCCGCGCATGCGCATGGGAGCCGACACTCGCGGGATATCGCCGCGATCTGCGGCCTGCCCCAGTGCGCCTAAGCGCCGCTGTCTACGGCGCATGCGCCGTAGACAGCGGTGGCTGTCTTCGGGTAAATATACCCTAAACCGTATAGGTTTAGGAGATATTTCTTGGACCTACAGGTAAGCCTTAATCTAGGCTTACCTGTAGGTCAAAGTTGGTTGTAAGGGAAAAAAATTACCGTATATACTCGAGTATAGGCCGACCCGAATATAAGCCGAGGCCCCCAATTTACCCCCAAAAAAACTGGCAAACTTATTGACTCGTGTATAAGCCGAGGGTGAGACATGCCTGTCCATCCCTGTGTGTGTGTCCGTCCATCCCTGTGTGTCCGTCCATCCCTGTGTGTCCGTCCATCCCTGTGTGTCCGTCCATCCATCCCTGTGTGTGTGTGTGTCCATCCATCCATCCATCCCTGTGTGTGTGTGTCTCCATCCATCCATCCATCCATCCCTGTGTGTGTGTGTCTCCATCCATCCATCCATCCATCCATCCCTGTGTGTGTGTGTCTCCATCCATCCATCCATCCATCCCTGTGTGTGTCTCCATCCGTGTGTGTGTGTGTGTGTGTGTGTGTGTGTGTGTGTGTGTGTGTGTGTGTGTGTGTGTGTGTGTGTGTGTGTGTGTGTGTGTGTGTGTGTGTGTGTGTGTGTGTGTCCAGCCTACCTTTGTCCCGAGCCTCCGTCCCGTGCCTTGCCTCCTTGCCTCCGTCCCGTGCCGGGCCTTGCCTCCTTGCATCCGTCCCGTGTCGTGCCTTGCCTTGCCCCCGTCCCGTCCCGTCCCGTGCCGTGCCGTCCCGTGCCCTCTTCGTCGGCGGCCATTGTAAGTTCAAAAGCTGCGCCGCCGCCTTCGCCTGTGATAGGCGGAACACTGAATTTCCCAGCAGCCTGTGTTCCGCCTATCACAGACGTCGTATCATCCTCGTCCGTAGTACGAGGATGATACGACGTCCGTGATAGGCGGAACACAGGCTGCTGGGAAATTCAGTGTTCCGCCTATCACAGGCGAAGGCGGAGCCGGAGGCGCGGCTTTTGAATAGAATGGCCGCTGTCTGTCTGCTCGACACGCTGATCGAGCGGGCAGACAGCGATGACTCGAGTATAAGCCGAGGGGGGCACTTTCAGCCTCAAAAAAGAGGCTGAAAATCTCGGCTTATACTCGAGTATATACGGTACATTTAAATGCCCATCAATGCAGCCTTATCAGTGTCAATCTGCAGCCTTGTCCATCATTGCACCGTTGTCAGTGTCATATGCAGCTTTGTCATGCAGCCTTGTCCATCATTGCAGCCTTGTCAGTTTCATTTGCAGCTTTGCCTTTTAAAAAAGGTGCCGCCGAGAACGGTCAGCAGTTTTCGGCCGCCGAGAACGGTCGAAGTCAGCCGAAAGCCGCAGAGAACAGCCGAAAGCTGCAGAGAACGGCCGAAATAGGCTCACAATGGCCGGGGATCGGCGTATAACACACACCCACGATTTTCCCCTGATTTTAAGGGGAAAAAAGTGTGTGTTATACGCCGATAAATACGGTAGATTGTAAATTTTAATAAAGTGGTTGTAAACCTCAGACATGACATATCTCTCTATACTGTGTACATGTCTGAAATAAATGAACAAAGTATAATTTCTGTCTGCTGATTCTCTCCTCTGCTATCAGCATGCATCATTTTTAATATATACTCCACAGCACTATCACTTTAAATCAGGGGTCTCCAAACTACGCCCTCTAGTTGTTCAGGAACTACAATTCCCATCATGCCTAGTCATGTCTGTGAATGTCAGAGTTTTACAATGCCTCATGGGATGTGCAGAGTCGCAACAGCTGGAGGGCCGTAGTTTGGAGATCCCTCCTTTAAATCATGAGTTTTGTACCCAGACTGCTACCGTTCACCAAATGCCTATATATTACCCACTTGTTATAAATGCTTTACTCCACCCACAGCGCTGTCCTTAAATGATAGTAATCCATTTACATAAAAGATAAATCAGTGAAATAAAATTGATATAATTAATCAATACAGATATACACATGTGCAACAAATGTAGTGAACTGACAGAAAGTGCTACTGATATAAGTCCCAAAATAAACGTTCATCTGTAAAATGCTTCAAATAAATTATTTGTGTTAAAGTGCTTCAGACATTCTTCATACGGTGCTTCACATACAAAGTGCTTCATGCAGCACCCTGTGCTCTTTAACACTCACCAGATGTCTTTGACTCTGTGCCTTTCAGCTACAAAGTCTCCACAGGCTTATATATATTACCCTCCCGAGTCTTTGCAGGAATAAAAGTGCATCATTTGTGACAAATTTTCCTGGCACCAAGAGAAAAAAGGTGATGGGGAGGGACAGCGCACAGCCTGTGATTGACAGCCTCAGATCAATTCTTGTGTGCTGTGTGAAGGGACTTTGAATGGCTGAAGAGAAGGCTGCAGATAAACAGATACAACTTATGTAGAAGGATTTGCTTCATTTCTGTTTATCACCTGACACCAGTGACTTTATTGGTTATATGTAAGGGTTTACAACCACGTTTTGATTGAACACTTATTTATATGAATTGAGCGCTGCACACACACATAAGTAATTTATCTTTAACCACTTGAGATCCGCGCTATAGTCAAATGACGGCTACAGCGCGGATCTCCTTTTCCGGGACTACGTCTATTGACGTCGTCCCGTGCACGAGCGGCCTGCGTGCCCCCTGAGGGGCGCGCACGGCGCGCTCTGTGATCGGCGAGTCTACGAGACTCGCCTGATCACCGATCCGTACAAGGGGTCGATCCCGACCCCTTATCACGTGATCAGCTGTCAGCCAATGACAGCTGATCATGTGATATAACGGAGCCGGTAATCGGCTATTATTCCTCCTCGTGCTGACAGCGCGAGGAGAAAAAAAAAGGCGATCACCGGCGGCCGTGATCGGGACATCAGTCCCGATCACGGCCAGCCCTGCTAGTGCCCACCTGCCCCCTGCCAGTGCCCATCTGCCCCCTGCAAGTGCCACATTAAAAAAGTAAGTGCCCCCCGTCAGTGCCACCCAGCAGTGCCCACAGTGCCACCCAGCAGTGCCCACAATCTGCCTTAACAAAGGTGCTGCACCCCAGTGCCACATATCCGTGCCCATCAGTGTCATCTACCAGTGCCCAGCAGTGCCGCCCATCAGTGCCCAGCAGTGCCACCTATCAGTGCCACCTATCAGTGCCCATCAGTCCATCAGTGGTACCTATCAGTGCCCATCCGTGCCACCCATCTGTGCCACCCATCCGTGCCATCTTATGTGCCCATCAGTGCCGCCTTATCTGTGCCTATTTGTGCCGCCTTAACTATGCCTATCAGTGCCCACCAATGCAGCCTATCAGTGCCCACCAATGCAGTCCATCTGTGCAGCCTCATCAGCGCACTTCAATGAAGGAGAAAAATGACCCGTTTGCAAAATTTTATAACAAACTATTAAACATGATTATTTATTTTTTTGCATCTTTTTTTGTTTGTTTAGCAAAAAATAAAACTCCCAGCTGTAATTAAATACCACCAAAAGAAAGCTCTATTTGTGGGGAAAAAATGATAAAAATGTCATTTGGATACAGTGTTGTATGCCCGCGCAATTGTCATTCAAAGTGCATCAGCGTTGAAAGCTGAAAATTGGTCTGGGACTGAGGGGGGGTTTAAGTGCCCAGTAAGCAAGTGGTTAATAAAGTCAAAGTTATTGTTAACCCACAGCAAAAAAATAATAAAAAAGCTCTGATTTATGGAGGTATACAGGGCTAGAGAGCTGAATTGGTTAATGGAATGCCTTTTTTTTGTGTCCGTTTATATTCTTGGTTAGGGT
Organism: Lithobates pipiens; assembly: GCF_037356315.1. Taxonomy (NCBI): domain Eukaryota; kingdom Metazoa; phylum Chordata; class Amphibia; order Anura; family Ranidae; genus Lithobates; species Lithobates pipiens. The sequence continues at coordinate 185,667,288 of NW_027507790.1, read as the reverse complement.
TGGTGTTTCATTAGGGCAGGTATAGAGAGATATGATTGATATATAGCTTTCAAAGGAGAGTATAGAATAGTGAAGTCTAACCATGCAGAAATCACTTCCACTTCGCTGCTGATATGACCTGCCCAGATAATTAACAAGCCAATGCCAGCTTCTGAATATGGCAGCTGAAAATGATGAACTTGGTGCTAAACCAAATTTATACAACATCACTCTGTGGCATATCTCCAAATCAATCATTTAAATATTTACAAGAATTAGATTTCCCACTACAAAGTTGGCACTAATAAATAAGTCATCGCCTGCATTAAATATGAGACCGTGAAAATGAGGACAGGACTTGGTCCTACCGGTAACATGTAATAAAACAAGTCGGCATGAATAAGTGAGATGTACATAGAAAATAAAGACACAAAGATCAAATATTTAAAAATAATGCAAATGAGCATCATGGTCCATAAAAATACAGTATCTTATGAACGTTAAAGCTGCTGTATACCCATTTTTTTTTAACTGTTACCCACAGGCAAGCCTATAATAAGGCTCACCTGTAGGTAAAATGAATATCTCCTAAACTTGTACGGTTTATATTTACTTTGCATGCAGCCGCTGACGTCAGCGATGTGAAGGCCCAGCTGAAGGTCCGGCGGTGTCTGCCGGGAAGACGACTCTTGCGCGCATGTACGGGAGTGACGTAATCCTGGCTTCGGCCACTCACAGCGCCGGAGCAGCATTACCTGGAAGAAACGCGAGGGAGCATGTCAGTTCCCTCAGCGTGGACCGGGATCAGATGTCGAAGCCTCGGTCTATGCTGAGTATTTCAAAGCTCATTATGCCTTTGCCTGCAGGTTTTTTTTTTGGCTTTAAACATAAGGTTAAACATCGCCTTTTTTGCTTTTTCACTTACATTTCATTACCCTTTTCATTGTGTTATGGCCTTCTAGCCTCGCCCACTTAAAGTGGAAGTAAACTCTTCAATCGTTTTCAGCCAAGGAAGCTGCCATCATGGCCTCTGTTTAATCTTCAACTACCATGATACTGCACATGTGATCAGGTATGACACCAGCCATTGGATGGTTTGACAGTTTGGTTGAGAGTGCAACCAATGTGACCGTTACATTCCTGGCATGCCGGTAATGCCAACTGTTTTTTTTTAATTGTTAAATCTATGGGTTTACTTCTGCTTTAAAATGCTTGTAAACCTATTTATTTATTTTTTTAAATAGCAAACATGTTACACTTACTTGCTATGTGCAAAGGATTTGTACAGAGCAACCCGGGACCTCCTGTTCTCGGATCCCCCACCAGCATTCCTGGCTCCTCCCCACGTCTGAGTGCCCCCATAGCTGGCCACTTGCTACGGGAGCCAGCCGACAGGCCAGATTCCCAGTTGGAGGCCGTGTGGCCATTGACACACAGTGCACCACTTGGCCCTGTCCCAGTTCTCTGCACACTGGCTGTGATTGACAGCAACAGGAACCAATGGTTTGTGCTGCTGGCTGCCTCTCTATCCAGTAAGGAGAGAGAGAGAGTCGCTGCTCTCTTGCACAGCGCTAGATTGAGATCAGGCTCAGTTAACTATGGGGGGGGGCAGGGGGTAGAAGCTTCAGACAGAAGGTTTTTGGTTACCTTAAAGCGGAGGTCCACCCTAAAATGGACCTTCCGCTCATCGGAATCCTCCCCCCCTCCGGCGCCACAATTGGCACCTTTCAGGGGGGCGGGGGGTGCAGTTACCTGGATAATCCAGGTAACTGCACCCACTTCCGGGATAGCTCTCTGCGGAAAGGGGCGTAGATTACGCCCCTTTCCGCAAGTGCCCGCCCCCTTCCGCAAGTGCCGCGCTGCCTGCTGGGAAACACACGGATCCCAGAGGCAGCGGGGACCGTCCTTATTGCGCAGCGCAACTCGCGCATGCGCAGTAGGGAACCGGGAAATGAAGCGGAAAGGCTCCATTTCCTGATTCCCATACCCAAGATGGCGGCGGCAGCACCCGAGTGACGATCTAGAGATCGGCTTCGGGTGCCGACATCGCGGGCGCGCTGGACAGGTAAGTGTCACTATTTTAAAAGTCAGCAGCTGCAGTATTTGTAGCTGCTGGCTTTTAAAAAAAAAAAAAAAACGTGGAGTTCCGGTGGACTCCCGCTTTAAAGTGGTTGTAAAGGCTGAAGTTTTTTTTTACCTTCACACAAATGAGGAGCAAGTTTGAGGGCAGGGTCGAGCCACGGCTTTACGTGTCTAATTGGACATATAGAGTGGGGCTTGGGAGCGAGCATGCACCAGTGCTCCCATAGCAAGTGGCTTGCTATTGGGGGCAATGGTGAAGGGGGAGGAGCCAGGAGTGCCGACAGGAGACCCCAGAAGAGGATCCAGCGTAAAAGTGCACAAAAAAAACAAAAACAAAAAAGACATGATCATGCAGCAGCGCTAGTGTGAAGAACGCCAGCTGATTCACCTCGAGACCTCTCCGGTCTACAATGGCAATCAATCCAGCTGTGCTAACAAGAAACACAGCGGTCAGCTCCAGTCCACTGCATACCATCTAGTAAATATGTGTCTTTTACATAATATTTTTCATGATAGCATTTTATTTAAAGAGTTGTGGATACTAAGGGGCTCTCATATGTGTCTGTCTGTGTTTTGAGAGTGAATCATTTCACACTGTGCTCATCCCCCATCCCTATAGACAGAGCTGGCCATGGTCTTTACAATGAGCAAAGGTCAGGCAGACATCTATTGTGCTATTTATAAGATGGGAAGGCTTTCTTCAAGACCAAAAAAAAAAAAAAAAAACTAATGACAGACAGACATACTATGAGCTAACTTCTATTGCTACCCGTTTCATCTCTCTCATATGCAGTTTGTGAGCCAATTTACTCATTTATAAAGGTCAACATAACATCAACCTCATTGCGTCACCTAAACCTAACCAACCGTAAAATGTAACTCTTAAAAGGAAAGACCCATGAATTGTCTTTGTAAGGGATCATTCCCACCAGCAGTTACGTTAAAATGCAGCCACTGGTGTTGGGTGAAAAGGCTGTGGTGAGAATGTGCTGAAACAGAGCATTGCACAGCAAGTACTGCATGCCATACATTGCAGTGGTGTGACCTGAGCTAATTGAATGAAGGACTCTTTCAGACAGGTGGGTGAGCGGTTTTACTACCCCCTGACTACCAACCTGGACTGTAAAATACCAGCTGCATGGGGGCTGTACACGTCACTGTCGCAGCATTTATAACTTGGGGTGCAGAATTCGACAGGCGTCAGTGCCTGTCAAACTTGCCCACTGAGTTTAATGGTGCTGCGTCACAATCACATGCAATTGCACTGCGGTAGTGCAGCATTACAGGGTGCGAGTGTGAAAGCGGCAAACTGCCTCGTCTTGCATTGAGACTGTGCTGGGCAAGGCTGTCCAGCGCAGTCCCATCACACTGAAGCCCTGTACACACAGGCCGAATGTTAGGCGATACTGGCCGGTTCTATAAAAGCCGACATATGGCCAGTGTGTATGTCAGCCGGTCTGATAGTAGTCGGCTGTTAAGCCAGCTTCTGTCAGCCAAGCATCCTGGAAAACCAACAGCATATTGGCTCCCGATTAGCAATCACAGCCAATAGCTGAGAGCGCTGCCTGGAGTGTTTCAGGTGGAGGGGTCGTTCGCCTGTCAGAACTCAATAGCTCAGCGGAGGAGATCGCTTTACTAATGTTGGATCATTAGTACAGCGGCTCCGACCGGAGCTGACAGTTTTTTTTACGTTAAACCCGCTGAGATGAGTGGAAAAAAAAACGAATTGTGTGTACCAGGCTTTAGTATAAACAGGACTCCAAGCACCTGCATAAGCGTAATGTGTTAACTGCCGCCATGTTGTTGTTTCTGAGATACAGGGGTACAGCAGTACTGTTATCTCAATGCTTCTGGTTCATGGGCCTTCCACTTATTAATTAGTTGCAGCAATAGAAGTCTATAGGGCAACAATCGGCAGCATCTAATTCTATTATGAAGATAGATGAAAGGGATGTGAAAAAAAGAGCAGGTACAAGAATCACCGAGATAATGGTACCCCTGTACTTTGGTGAATATCTTATAAGAAGTGTATCCTCCCACTGCCCTATTCAGAGATAATGTATGGAGCTCATCCGTAAAAAGGAACAGAAATTCTAATTCAAATGCTCCAAAGTCATTGTCCCCTCCACCCCTTTCCTGTTCAATATTAAAAATAAATAAGAAATGCAGAGAAAGTGAACTGGTTGTGTTTAAATCTCTTACCCAACCAGCTAAGGGCAGTGCTAGACCTGCATTGGTGAGCTTCAGTATATAGATTTCTATAGGCCGCCTAAACATTGGTCACTGAGCCTTTCAGTTATATGAAAATACTGTATAGGACCCATATGAAGAGTTATTTCTTTACAAAAATGTTTTTTTTTCCTCTTACGCATCTATGGAAACTAAAATTAAAAAAATAAATTTGTGTTATTCCCAGCCATAAATGTATTAATCATTGTGCCGCACTTCATTTTTGCTACCTGGTAACAAAGTTAAGTCAAAAATGTAAATTCCACAGAGGACACTCATCAGGCAAGAATGGAGAATGAACACAGGCAAATCTTATTTATGAAGAAATTATTCATTTTGTTTGGCTGTCAGCATACATGGATGGGCTCTCGGACCACTACTGTCTTCTGAAACTTTAACAGGAGCCTCGGGTGCACACTCAGGCCAGCCATAGGCTGTTCGAATCTCGACCGGTTCAGCGGGCAACGGCTGAGATTCAAACCATATATGAGCAGGCTGAATGTACCAAAGTTGATCTTTCCATCAAATTGGGTACAAGCAGCTTGCCAGATTTTGCATATGCTTATGGTTAGCGGCTAGTATAGGCTGGAGTCCGGGGGAGACCTTTGTGGTTGTATTGTGGCACGAGCCACTAAATGTTGTTTGCTGGTTGCTGTCGCACCAAGAATAGGCACCCTCGTTTTGTTTTAGTTTAATACTAAACTTCAACCTGGTCTGTGTGTCCTCTGTGGCTGCACAGCGCTCCCCTCCCTGAGGACTTGGGACGATTGTGGTGACCTTCCTTTAAAAAGTCTTCTGGTGTTTTGACTAGTGGTGGTCTGAAAAATCTGCTTTAGAAGCTAATCTTGGCGAAACATGTTGGTTACAGACATCACTCTATGACCACCTACACAATGGAAATTTATGATGAATGAAGTGATGTGTGTAAAATCTATTGATTCAGTTTTTAATCTTTGTAAATGCTGGGGTATGCAATGTGGGCTCCTCTGAGCTCCGAGGAGGAAGAGGTCAAAGGAGCCCACCGTGCATACCCCAGCAAATAAGGGAATGCAAATTTTGACCTAGTTAGAGAGGTCAAACTTAGAGGACAATAAGGAGAAGTAAAGCTTCAGTTTTTATCATTTAACACAATTATTATTGGCACTACAAAATACTCTTATTATTTGATTCACATTGTGGGAACACAATTAGGTCGTATGCAGCCAGCCATCACAAGACACGCCACATATCAATACCTACAAGGTAGCACGGGATATCCTACACATTTTTAATCTTTGTAAATAAAATGCATGTTTTATATGAAAGTGTCCTTTTCACTCTTTGGCATATATTCTAAATTAAAGAAATTAGGTGCCAGATATAACATTGTCACCTAGCAGCAATCCTACGCAGCCGCTAGCAATAATCACAAAGGCTTAGCGGGAGAGATTCCCCTGTCAGCACTGTCTGTGTTAATGAAGGAATCTAGTAAATTGTTTTCCTGCTTGCCTCATGTATGGCCTTCCCCAGAAGAACATTCCCAGAAAAGAAATTAGGAGTGAGAACTTAATTAAGAATGGGCCCTTTCATGGCTAAGAGCCTTTGCACACAGGAGTACTGGGGGTTTAGAAGCACATTTCCCCTGACAGGGGAATCCCTCCCAACTAATGTCTCTGTGCTGTAAGACATACATAACAAATGTCTTCAGCTGGCATTACAATTAACGGTAAAAAAAAAAATTGTAATACACACTGGAAACACATCCTAGGACACAGACTCTTATCCTACAAAAGAATATTTTAACCTAAGCTGTTCTGCACAATCATGCATGTTGTGCTAGGATTGGGTATGTGTCTGGTGTGGATTAGTTATGTGAATGCAACATTCAAATAAGGGCTCATTGATGCTCCTGCAAGATACTTTTCTTCAAGGCCGCAGCAAGAATTAAACCCTCTGCTGCATTTGGTGGGAGACGCAAGTTGAAGAGGTTGTAAACTCTTAAAAAAAAAAAAAAAAAAAAAAAAAAAAAACACACACACCCCTGTAAGACAAAGGCATATTGAGCTAGGTCATTAGGAAATACTTACCTTAGAATGAAGCCTTTCAGCGGTGCAGCACACCACTGAGATGGTTGACATTTTCCCTGGAGTTTCTTCTGGGTTCACGGACTCCAGTGCTTTGAGACCGAGCCACCATTCCCGGCACAGGGCTCGGAAGGAACGGCACCCATGGCCTTTCCTCCAGTGTGCATGTGGCAGTGATGTCACTGGCTGTATATTATGTAAATATCTCCTAAACGGTGCATGTTTAGGAGATATTTACACTACCTACAGGTAAAGCTTTATTACAGGCTTACCTATAGGAAAATGTCTGCAGAGGAAGTTTACTTTCTCTTTAACGGGGCCAAACTGCAACCGCTCCATGACCATGTGCAATGCATGCAGTGGCAGCACAGTGGTGTGGGCTTTTAGGAGTTAAACAGGAATTAAGATGCTTCCTCCCTGCCTGTCAAATGCCCTCCACTGATCACTCTTCTGAGGGCTAATGCTAGTGCTAGGGAGGCCTAACTGCAGCATCATGCGGAGTAACATGCAAAGGAAGGGAAACACGGAAGTGTCTCTAAGTGTAGACTGTAGGTTATTTATTAAAAAAAGAAGTGTGTCAAAGCAACTCAGAATTTGCAGATTACAAACAGGCACATAAGAAGTCCATCTCTGGTGAGATCAGTCCCACATGCTGTTTGTGTCAGCTGCCACTTGATTTGCCCCTCGTCTGGGTCCCAGGGCTGTGTGTGGAAGGAGACCAGGGAAGCGGGCTGGAGGGCTACAGTCTAAACTTAGAGGCACTTCTGTGTTTCCCTTCCTTTGCATGTACTCTCTGGAGATTGCTTCCTCTCCAACAACAGGCTTGCCCTAAAATCGCTGGCATCCCTGTGCTCCTGTGATTTAATCCTCCTTCTTGGATGGTCTCTATTCATCTTATCTATGGACTTTCATACATGGACTGTTTCCTTATGCAAATGATCATGCAATTTGCGCCTATACTTCATTTCTAATGCTGGATAAGATGGCTGCTTAAACAAATAAAAAAGTGCACACGTGTGAACGTCTTTAGATACATTGGTGAAAAATTGTCAAATAGATTTTATTCTTTAAAGTGGAAGTCAATGATGTGAATGTACAAGGTATATGTAAAGTGCTGCGTAAACTGACGGCGCTATACAAGTACAAGAAATAAATAAAAGTCAAATTGACGGCGCTATACAAGTACCTGAAATAAATAAAAGTCCATGATAAAACTAAAATCCCTGCATCGATAGCCACCAACATTCTAACACTAACCTCTCAAGCACTGAAAAGAAAAAGTCAAATACTTTTTCTGCAGGCGATCTGACCCCATCTCCAGGGGCGGAAGCTCTGCTGAGTACACGTCCGACAACTGCTGTGAAATAAATGGGGAGTGACGGCACCCATAGAGTTACTATGGGGCTTCCATTGACAGAGGTGTTCTCTGCACCCGGCTCCACAGCGAAGCCGTGGCTGACAGCTCGGCATGGGATCAGAGCTGCCACTTCTGGAGATTAAATCGCCTGCAGAAAAGGTACGTATAGCGAGTTTTTCTTTTCAGGGCTAGAGAGGTTAGTGTTAGAATGGTGGTTGTTAAATGGTTGTTAAATTATTGCTAACAATTGGGTTATTAAATGTGCCTCATTTCGAGCAGTAAGTGACTGAAAGTGACACCATAAAATTCATTAAAGCTAAACTCCAGGCAGATATAAAAGACAAAGTAATTGCAACTCTGTAATCACTAATAGATCATTTAATATATCCCAGAAGGATTTACACCCTTAATGACCAGGCCATTTTTTGCGATACAGCACTGCGTCACTTTAACTGACAATTGCGCAGTGGTTCGATGTTGTACCCAAACAAAATTGATGTCCTTTTTTCTCACAAATGGAGCTTTTTTTTTGTGGTATTTGATCACCCCTGTGGTTTTAATTTTTTTACGCTATAAACAAAAAAGACCGACAATTTTGAAAAGAAATTCTATATAGGAGAATATATACATACATAACTATAAAACATATAAGTTAAATATAAAAAACACATAAAAAAAAAAAAAAATAGATGTCAATTTAGGCCAATATGTATTCCGATACATACTTTTGGTAAAAAAAATCCCAACAAGCGTATATTGATTGGTTTGCACAAAAGTTATAGCGTCACAAATGGGATAGGTTTAGGGACTTTAACCAGTCCCCGACCAGCGCATATTGGCGTACAGGTATGTCCAATCTTTAATGCCGCTCTATCATCGCGAGTGAGCCGGCAGCGGCGCGCTCACATGCTGGTTGGGACCCCCGTGAGTCCGGTCACGGGTCCCGCGGACTCGATCGCCACGGGCATACCCACGATCGTCTCACGGGGCGGCTGAACGGAGAGATGCTGTTGTAAACAGCATCTCCCCGTTCTGCCTAGCAACAAGTGATGATGATCTCTGCTCCATGTGATTGGAGCAGAGATCAGTGTTCACTAAATGAAAGCCCAGCCCCCAACAGTTAGTAACACACCCCTAAGAACACTTAACCCCTACACTGCCACCCACTGGTTAACCCCTTCACTGCCCGTGTCATTTACACAGGAATCACTGCATTTATATAGCAGTGATTGCTGTATGAATGACAATGGTCCCAAAAATGTGTGAAAAATGTCCGATGTGTCCGCCATAATGTCGCAGTCACAATAAAAAATAAATAAAATCGCTGATCGCAGCCAATACTAGTAAAAAAATAAAAATTATTAATAAAAAATGCCATAACTATCCCCTATTTTTTAACCGCGATAACTTTTGCGCAAACCAATCAATAATCGCTTATTGCGATTTTTTTACCAAAAATTTGTAGAAGAATACGTATCGGTCTAAACTAAGGGAAAAAAAATGTTTTGTTATATATTTTTGGGGATATTTATTATAACAAAAAGTAAAAAAATAATGCGTTTTTTTTCAAAATTGTCACACTATTTTTATATATAGCGCAAAAAATAAAAGACGCAGGGTGATCAAATACCACCAAAAGAAAGCTCTATTTGTGGGAAAAAAAGGACGTAAATTTTGCTTGGGAGCCACGTCGCACGACTGCGCAATTGTCAGTTAAATCGACGCAGTGCCGAATCGCAAAAAGTGGTCTGGTCTTTGGCCAGCAAAATGGTCCGGGGCTGAAGTGGTTAATTTCTTATTTACTGGTAATGGTCTGCGATTTTTAGCAGGACTGTGAAATTGTGGTGGACAAATCTGACCCCAAGTGACACCAATACAGTGATCAGTTGCTATAAAAATGCACGATCACTGTATAAATACACTGGCAGGGAATGGGTTATCTACAGGGGTGAGCAAGGGGTTAAACGTGTTCCCTGGGAGGCGTTTCTAACTGTGGGGATGTGGATTCACTGGAGGAAGAGAGAGATCATGATTCAGCTTAGATGAAACACAATCTCTCACTTTTCCTCCCAGACAAATCAGCGGTGTGCTTTGTTTACATCAGCACACCGCTGCTCCGTGTATCTTTTGAACGATCGGCGGGTCGCGGGCGGCCATTGCAGCTGCCGGAACCTGCTGATTGGCTTCAGCCATGTCCAATCACAGTGGGAGTGGCGCGCCCCCTAAACTGTGTGCATGAAATATGGATATTTTCTCTTTTTCTGACCATTCTCTATAAACCCTAGATATGGTTGTGCTTGAATATCTCAGTAGATCAGCAGTTTTAAAAAACTCAGACCAGCCTGTCTGGCAACAACCATGTTACATTCAAAATTACTTAAATCCCCTTTCTTCCCTATTGTAATGCTCGGTTTGAACTTCAGCAAGTCGTCTTCACTGCATCTAGATGCCTAAATGAATTGTGTTGCTGCCATGTGATTGGTTGAGTATCAATTTGTGTTACCAAGCAATTGAACAGGTGTACCACTAATAAAGTGGCTGGTGAGTGTATGTATTTTATGTGTATTCAGCCATTTTAGCTCTAACATCATATTTCCAATAAATCTGTCACCAAGATAAAATTACATTACACAAGAGTTAAGAACTGCTATCAACATAAACAATACTACTAGCAAAGAGGAAATAGGGAAATACATAATGACTTACTTTGGTGCTACCCTCCTCCAGTAGCGCTCAATCCCATTCTTAAAATATAAGACGGCCAACCATCTCACATTGACATCCAAGGAATGATTCGTGAAAATATTCTGCAAAATGAAGAGACAAATATTACATTTGTCTTGTGACGGCTCTTGTAAAGTTTTAGAAATATCCTCATAATAATAAATCTGCCCTTCTGTGAAGTCACATGCAGTGGTCCTATCACTCCTCAGTAGATTATTATAGCGAGGTTCCCCTTTTGCACGCCTGTGTAGAAAAACCTTGATTAATCTTACCAGTAACGGTATTTGCAGGAATTTTCCAGGACAGCCCACAGAGAGATGATTGGCTCTGCCTTCAACAGGAAACACAAACAAGAAAGAGATTAAAAGCCCTCCCCTTACTCTTCAGCTGTTAGATGTAAAGAGGCTCCACCAATGTGCACAAGGGGAAAGAAAAACGTAGAAACCAACACCCACTGCAAAACATGCAAGAGACCCGGGTGGGAATATAGATGCTGTCCTGGAATATTCTTGGAAATACTGATACCTGTAAGACTCACTGAGGTTTTCCCCAATCATCTTCCAGGACAGCTCTCACTTGAAAGGTCAAACAATAAATCCTACCTTAGGGGGGGGGGGGAACCATAGCCTGTAAAACTTTCCTTCCAAAGAACAGATCTTAGCTGGATAACATCTCTACCCGGCATTGCTTTATAAGCGCATGGAATGAGATCATACCGCTGTCCTGGAAATCTCGTCCCATGAAGTACCTGCTCTTTCGACCCAAGAAGTAGACATAGATCTTGTAGAGTGAGCCCCAATCTCTGTGATTTACAAAAAGTTCACTGCCCCTCTAACCAGACTCTCATGTCAAGTGGCATGGGAGAGGGATCTGGAAATTAGCCCTGAGGCAGAGGACTGGTGTAAATGGAGCATACGGATCCACAAATGCATCCTCAACGTTGCCCCGATTGATATGGGATATAAAAAGTACACGCTTAGGTGGTACCTGGTACCAGAACTGCTTTCCAAAATGTATCCAGGAGCCTCATCCTTCTGCTTCAGGGGTTGTGGATAGGTGGGTTCACCACTCCATATATGGTGGACGTGCCCCAAGGTTCGTCGCTTCTGGATCCATTCATTCATATTATCGATCACAATGGTTAATATGGTTAGAGACGCCTCAGTCGCCCTCCTAAACAAGCCAGTGGACAATATCCCTAGACATACTCAGACTTTAATATTTTATATATTCTTAGTGGTAAAAATAGCCATTGCGTCAGCCTGGAAAAGCCCCATTGTAGACATAGCATTGATGAAACACACTAAATTGGATAATGTAAAACGAGAAGATAGTGAGCATTCTAAATGACAAACAACCTCTTTTCGAGAAAATATGGTCCTCCTGGCGCACTTACCAACAGGTCCCCCAAGACATAAGGCTATCCATTCGGACGGCCAACCACGCATTCCCGGATGGACCCATCTTTCCCTCTTCTCTCTCCTCTTCTTTTCTACAATAGCCTAATTTCATGCTTACCTCTGGCATTGTGCTACTACAATTTTCTTGCTTTCATACTCCTTGGTTAACCCAGACTCGCCTAGGAATAATCTTGAGAATAGGGTCCCCTACGGGGGACAGTTAAACAATAGCTGAATGAACCTTACCCGCTATGTTATCAAGCCACCCAGATTTTTTGCTGGGATTTTAACTTCGTTATGATGTTTAATAGAGACCAAGTTGTCTCACACACAAACAGTGGCTGATAGAATGACTACAACACAGTGTACAGGTAGATTCTGTGTTTTGTCAGTATTTCAGCACTAGACACTGTCCTGACCCCCATTTTAGTTATATGTTGTGGGGGACTGTATTAAAGGATCTAACCTCCGAGTCGGGTCTATATTTGTCTGTATTAAGCTTAGCACTAAATTGTTGAATTGTTAAACGGTTTCCATGCTTGGATGTTTGCTTTCATGATCAACTGTTTATCCTATATATGTGGAGCAAGCGAGGACTGTACTCTGTTCTACTGACGGTTCTTTAACATTCTAAGTAAACGATTAATAAAAAACATTGAAACAGGAAAGAAGTATCTCTGGATCCACCTAGTACCTTTAGAGGCTCTATACCCCTTCTTGGGACCACTTTACAAGATAAGGAGTTGTGAGGATTTCCTAAAAGTTCCTGTGCACATTGGTGGAGGTTCTCCACATCCAACAATTGAGGAATAAGGAGAAGGAGGGACTTTTAATCTTTTTCTCGGGTCCTTTCACACGGGACAGACTCTACCATGAATCCGCTTGCTCAGCAGGGAATCTGCCAGTGTCCTCGGGGAGGTCAGGTCTGTGCCTGTTTTACTTATGCAGAGTGGACACGGACATAACGCGTTCTGCTCTAGGGGCAGTCAGATGTAAACAGTCCGGCTGTCCACTCACAATAGACTCCCTCCGATCTGATCCGCCCAGACGGAGGGGAACAGATCCCCCTTCCATATGTTTTTGTCAGATCAGATTGGAGGTAGGCGAGTGTAAATGACAACATGTTTGTCTACATCTACCACTCTATAGAGGTGATGACTTTAACCTGTTCATGACTTGCTTTGCTGCAAGGACATCTATAGATGTCCTCCCGTGATCGCACTTCCCACACACCCTCCGCGGCACACTTTATAATCGCCGAGTCCTTCACAGATCGGGGTAAAGGGCCAATCACAGCAGCCCTTTACCACATGATCAGCTGTGTCCAATGACAGCTGAGCACGGATGTCAACAGAAGCTGGTTATCTACTTTTTTTTTTTTTTTCCTCAAGCTGACAGCATGAGGAAAGAAGAGAGCCGATAATTGGCTTGTGTTAAAAGGGACATCTGATAAATCAGGGCACTGATTATCAGTGCAGTACCAACGGTGCCTCCTCAGTGTCACCTATCAGTGCTTCCTATCAGTGCCGCCTACCTGTGCCCAACAGTGATGCCTATCAGTGCAGCCTCATCAGCGCACATCAGTGAAGGAGAAAATTTATAACAAAAATGTTTGTCTCAGGTGTGAATGGGGAGCAGGTGTGTTAAATTTGGTGTTATTGCTCTCACTCTCTCATACTGGTCACTGGAAGTTCAACATGGCACCTCATACCAAAGAACTCTCTGAGGATCTGAAAAAAAAAATTGTTGCTCTTTATAAAGATGGTTTAGGCTATAAGAAGATTGCCAAGACCCTGAAACTGAGCTGCAGCACAGTAGCCAAGACCATACAGCGATTTAACAGGACAGGTTCCACTCAGAAGTTGAGTGCACATGCTCAGCATCATATCCAGAGGTTGTCTTTGGGAAATAGACGCATGAGTGCTGCCAGCATTGCTGCAGATGTTGAAGAGGGTTGGGGGGTCATCATGTCAGTGCTCAGACCATACGCCGCACATTGCATCAAATTGGTCTGCATGGCTGCCGTCCCATTAGGAAGCCTCTTCTAAAGATGATGCACAAGAAAGCCAGCAAACAGTTTGCTGAAGGCAAGCCGACTAAGGACATAGATTACTGGAACCATGTCCTGAGGTCTGATGAGACCAAGATAAACTTATTTGGTTCGGATGGTGTCAACCGTGTGTGGCGGCAATCAGATGAGGAGTACAAAGACAAGTGTGTCTTGCCTACCGTCGAACATGGTGGTGGGAGTGCAATGGTCAGGGGCTGCATGAGTGCTGCCGGCACTGGGGAGCTACAGTTCATTGAGGGAACTATGAATGCCAACATGTACTGTGACTTTCTGAAGCAGAGCATGATCCCCTCCCTTCAGAGACTGGGCTGCGGGGCAGTATTCCAACATGGTATCAACCCCAAACACACCTCCAAGATGACCACTGCCTTGCTAAAGAAGCTGAGGGTAAAGGTGGTGGACTGGCCAAGCATGTCTCCAGAGATAAACCCTATTGAGCATCTCTAGGGCATCCTCAAATGGAAGGTGGAGGAGCGCAAGGTCTCTAACATCCACCAGCTCTGATGTGGAAAAGGACTCCAGTGGGAACTTGTGAAGCTCTGGTGAACTCCATGCCCAATAGGGTTAAGGCAGTGCTGGAAAACTTTGGGCCCAATTTGGACATTTTCACTTAGGGGTGTACTCACTTTTATGGCCAGTGGTTTAGACATTAATTTCTGTGTTGAGTTATTTTAAGGGGACAGCACATTTATACAAGCTGTACACTGACTACTTTACATTATAGCAGTGTCATTTCTTCAGTCTTGTCACATGAAAATTATATAATAAAAATATTTACAAAAATGTGAGGGGTGTACACACTTTTGTGAGATACTGTATATTAAGTCTGGATTATTCCTAATATTCATAGTATAGGGCTAGGTGGTAATTTTTTTTTTCTGATTTGTACTTTGTTTCTTTTAAGCTAAAAAGTCATTATATAGAGGCGATTCAGTTCGCATTGTGCGCTATATAAGTATTTCATATATATATGAAATACACACACACATTATATATATATATATATATATATACAGACTGTCGGTCTTTTATCATGCTATCCGGTGAGCTTATAAGCTATGGAAGAACATTTGTTTACTTCTGAAAGAAAATGTATGTTTTCACTTGTTTGTAGTGAAGCCCACATATTTCAATATGGCAGAGTTATATCTGTCAGCATTATTGAAAAAGTGCCACCACAATGCACATCTACAACACAGCATATTAAAACAAACCAGGCTTAACATCTCCCTATCATGTGTCTAATCTTGACATTTCACTCCCAGCCAAGAATTCCGACAGGAGAAAAAAACGTCTTCTGTTATATGCAAAACACTTTTTTTCACCCTATTTTTACATTGTATTCCATTCATCTTTAAAGGGTTTGTTTCAACTTTTTTGTTCAATACAGCCTCAGTAAAAGTCTAACGAAGGATCCAGATAACCAAAAGCACCAGGTAAAAAATTAACCAATAAATGTACTCTGTCACAAAAAAAAAAAAAAAAAAAAAAAAAAAAAGAAGGAGCTAGAGCTGCACGATTCTGGATAAAATGAGAATCACAATTTTTTTGCTTAGAATAAAGATCACGATTCTCCACGTAACATCATCTTTCACATTAGACAAAAAAAATAAAAAATATGGGCTAACTTTACGGTTTATTTTATTTTATTTTTTTTAACCACTTAAGGACCAGCCCTATTTTTTTGCACTTAGTGTTTACAAGTTAAAATATATATTTTTTTGCTAGAACACTACTTAGAACCCCCAAACATTACATTTTTAGTTTTTTTTGTTCAGACACCCTAGAGAATAAAATGGCGGTCGTTGCAATACTTTGTCAAAGCGAATTTGCGCCGCTGTCTTACAAACGCAATATTTTTGGAAAAAATACTTTTATAAAAAATAATAGGAAAACAGCGAAGTTCGCCCAATTTTTTTTTTTATATGGGGAAAGAGGTTGTTACACCAAGTAAATACCCAACATGTCATGCTTCAAAATTATGCCCGCTCGTGGAATGGTGGCAAGCCTTGACACTTAAAAATCACCATAGGCGACATTTGAAAATTTCAGCAGGTTACTAGTTGAGTTAAAGAGGTCTTTTTCTAGAATTATTGCTCTTGCTCTAGTGATCGTGGCGATACCTCACATGTATGGTTTGAACACTGTTTACATATGCAGGCGCGACTTACGTATGCGTTTGCTTCTGCGGGAGAGCTTTAAAAAAAACATTTTTTGGATCACTTTTATTCCTATTACAAGAAATGCAAATCCCTTGTAATAGAAAAAAAGCACGACAGGACCTCTTTAACCTGAGATCTGGGATCAAAGAGATCTCACATTTACAGTTAAAAAAAATGGCCCTTGGGCGGAAGTGACATGTGACGTTGCTCCCACCATCCAACAGCATTGAGTCAAATGGGGGCCATCATTTCCTCACATGACTTTCTGCCTCTTAGAGGACAGCTCTGGATTGTCTCCGCCGCTATCGATGAATCCAATAAGCGCCAGGGACGACCGGGACGCGGAGGGGGGGGCATCATTACCACTGCAGATAAAAGTGTTCTTGCGGCGAATCCGCCATGGAGATCACTTTTATCCTAAAGCAGACCGCCCACCATTTAATAAAATACCAGGGTTATGGCAGCTATCTGCTGAGTGTAGACACCTAGCAACAAACCCCTAAACAAGATGACCAGATGATTGGTCACTGGTCGCCGTCAACACCCCTTTGATCTGACAGAAAAGAGGAGCTGCCAAGACAATGATCAGTTCTCCTTTTACGATGCAAGCAGGAACATCTGCCAAGTTTGAGAACCGATTACCCAGCTTATCGATCGAACTCTGATCAACCATCGGACATTAATTGCAAGTATTCTTCCTCCCTAATTCTACCTTATTTCTTTGTGGCTGTATACTGTCTGGATCTCTTTGAAACATCTTTTTTCTGTAAAGGTTTTATTTCCACCAACTTTGACCTTTTCATAATAAACCCTCATCTTGCAAAGTGTTAACCTGGTCTCTAAAGCTCTTAATGCAAGCTATAAACAAACCTGCCTCTTGAAGAGTGCTACCGTTTTAGAGTAAGGCCTCTGAGCAGACCTGCCTGTGTTGGCAGTGTGTTCTGCACACGCTTATTCTGAAATCATAATTGATATTGCTAAAATTACGAGTCTCGCCCGGCTCGGTCGGCTTAAAACGGGGGTGGTGGCAGTTAAAGGGTTAATTGCATAATTAGCCCAGTGACAAATCGCTCTTAGGTTGCTGGCACCTAGATTGTGGCCCCGCAAGCTGGAAAATCTTTCTGCTGGGCGGAGCTGAGTTTTGCATTGTTACGCAAGTGACAGTGTGGTGTGAGGTTGGCCGGTCCTTCGTCGCAAGTTAGTGAGGAGGGCAGAGATCTGGACACTCGCGTTCGTCACACAGAGGATGAACATCTTACATTCCGCAGTGAGTATAACAAGCATACTTTACTGCATATACAGAATGATTTTACTGTTGTGGGTTTAGCAACACTATAAACCCAAAGCAAACATTTATTTATATTGCAACTTCCCAATTCCTAGATGTGGTGGAATAGAAGTTGTAGAAAGAAATGGCCAGCAGACAGCTAGAACTTACAACACGAAAAGGGATTTTTAAAGTAAGCTTATATTTGATTGTCAAAAATAACTATTGTTTGTATTGTTATTACAATGTTGATATTATAAAATAAGAGTATGCTGTGACTAGAACTATATTATCATTGCTAAAGGCAATGAGTAGTAACATGAAAAAATAAAAATTGGTAAACTTGTCATTTGGCCTAATGGCTCGGTTCACACAGGGGCGACTTGTCCAGGCGACTTCGCCGCCTGACAAGTCGCGCTCTGTTCTGTACTATGGAACCGTTCTAATAGGAGCGACTCAAGTCGCTTCGACTTAGAAAAAAGGTTCCTGTACTACTTTGGGGCAACTTCTGTCGACTTGCATTGACTTCTATACAGAAGTCGTTTTGCAAGTCGCCGCTGATCGTGTGCAGGTCGCGGCGCTGCAAGTCGTGCCGCCCCTGTGTGAACCGAGCCTAAAACTTTTCTAACGCTGCATTCAAAATAAATTTAAACACAAGTTAGAAGAGGATGCTCCTGACAAAAATATGTAAAACAAAACAAACAAACAAACACACACAACAAAAAGGGGAGTTTACAAGAATGCAAATGAAAAAAATAAGGACAGGAAATGTTACAATATGTCACTTAGACACAGATAGAATGCAACAATTGAGCTGACAGGAGAAGAAAGGGCTGTCAATTCCAAATAAGATAAATGAACCAAATGTGGCTCTGTGAAAGTCAAGTGAAAGGCAGAAATCTCAACGACAAAAGAGAACGCGCAAGAGATAAACAAAAAAAAAATATTGTAAACTGGAGCGGTTTATCTTTATGGGCTTAATGGATGACAGAGCATCAAATGTAAAACTAATTTATTTCAGATATCAGTGACATCGATTAATAAATAAAAAAGCAGAGGCAAGTATAGATTCACAGAAAAAAATTCAAGCTTTACTTCTGTTTCAATTGTTTTTTATTAGTATTTTGAAAAAGGCAAAAAGTAAATGAGTACTGTACAGAGCAGCAAACAATTCTAGCATGTTCTGAATCATACAAGAATTTGTACATAAAACGGGAGGGGGAGGGGGAAAATCACCAAAAAGAAGAAGAGCTTGGTAAAACTGGTTAAGGCTTCCATAGGGCAACAGGTGAACACATGGACAGCAACAGAACTATACAAAGAATATAAGCTTTGGGCTATGAACAGAGTGCATTACAACAAGAACACGGGGAGGTAGCCATCAGGACTATTGCCCTGTAAGTCGGAGTAAGGACCAATAAGTCAGAAAGATCCTAAAAGGTTGAGACCTCACTGAAATGTAATCTCAATCTCAACTTCAGGCTCAAAAACGTTTAAAATGTATTTCTCAAGAGTCACAGATGATAGAAATCCACAGAATGCATTTTTAATCCCAGATATCACCTTATAAACATAGCAGTGACATCTAAAGCCCAGTACACTCTATCAGAAAATAGTACAAAAAAAAATAAAAAAATTTGGGAACAATCGTGAGATAATCTGATCGTTAGTACAGAGTTTATCAGGACAGTTCATCCTATATAATTTGATCAGATATGTACGAAAATGTTTTTCCCTACTATGCGAGATCATACGATTTTCGTTTAATCGGTATAGCTGTCGTTTGAAAATTCAATACTTCAATTCAACACTTCTGAATTTTTATTCTGTCGTACAAGAATTTGTGACTTTAGTAAACTCATTAGATTCGATCTGAGATTATCATGCAAAAAAAAAAAATAAATGGACGATCATTCGTCTGAAAATCTCATCGTGTGTACCAGGCTTAAGGTTTCATGTACATGGATGGAACGTTTTGAAGCCTCTCCTGAACGATTCAACTTGACAGATAATAACGGACGTTTAAAAATGTCTGTTGTGCCACATTTACATGCCACGTTTAGAAGCGTTTTTTTTCATTGCAAACAGTCAAAAATGTATCTCCATTAAAAACGAAATGTGGCTAAAAGCGAGTTATTGTGTTCACAGGCTGATGATTGATACACGCCACGGCCATGGCACAGTCTGACTGGACCCTCACCGGAGCACCCTGCCCCTGATCTGACCAGTGCAGAAGAGGCAGGCATATTCCCCACATTTCTAGAAAATTGATGGCCTTTTTGTGTGGAGATCAAGTCTCCTGCACTGAAAAGTGACCCAGAACTTTTCAGGCGCTATTTTTAGCGCTAGAACGCCAAAAAGTGCCTCAGTATGAAAGGGGTCTTAAAAACGACTTTTGTGCATAATGGGGGGCGCGTGGACTGACCAAATGGTAAAGCCACAAACAGAAAATTTCAGTCTTCTATTGCAAACCGCAAAAAACAACTCTGATGATGAAGAGGAAAAATCGAGACATACAGGTATGCATCCTTTATGTCCACTGATGCCAGGAAGACTCCTGGTCTGAGCAAGGCCACACCAGTGGGCACCAACTCCATTTGAAACTTCGGCACCTAGAGAAAATTGTTAGCCCTTGTACACACGGTTGGAAATTCAGACGGAAAATGTCCAATCGGACCATGTTGTCAGGTAATCCGACCGTGTGTGGGCTCCATCTGACTTTTTCCATCAGAATGTCCAACCAACAAAGTTTGAGAGCTGGATATAACATTTTCCGACAACATGATCCGATCAGACTTTGTCTGATCGTTTGTAGAGAATTCCGATCGGACAAAGTGCCACGCATGATCAGATCAAAATTACGAGACCAAAGCTATTGGCTACTAGCCTCAACGTAGTCCCGTCGTAACGAACGAACGCCATCACGTTCCCAATGATCGGATTTTCCGACAACTTTGTCCGACCGTGTGTATGCAACACCAGTTTCGGAAAAAATCAGACGGATTTTGTGGTTGGAATGTCCGACTGTGTGTACAAGGGCTTAGAATACTTCAGGTCAAAAAATTGGCCACACATGGCTTTGGAACCATAAAAAAGTCTGAATAAAATCCAAGGAATCTTGTGTTCTGGAACTGGGATGATCACTCCCTGTAAAAGCAGGTGATCAAGTGCCTGCAATAGCAACAATCTTTCTTGAAGATTCATAGAAACATTTGAAAGCATAAAATGCGGAGGAGGAAAATCCTGGAACTCCAGCTTGTAACCACGAGCAAAATAATTGTACAATGAACCCAATCGTCCTCAATTTCCCCCTGCCACAAATCTGCAAATTCCGGCAAATGTCCTTCCACCTGGCGTGGGAATGCTTTTCATTGATAGAGAGGCTCAGAACCCGAGTTTGCTGGCTTAGAGGACCAGGCCTTTTCACGGTATTGAGACATAACAGCACCAGCCACAGAAAATGATGCCTTCAGCAATGTTCCAACCTTTTATCAGTCAGATCCTTAACCACTTCAGCCCCGGAAGAATTTACCCCCTTCCTGACCAGAGCACTTTTTGAGATTCGGCACTGTGTCGCTTTAACTGACAATTGCACGGTCCTGCAACGCGGCTCCCAAACAAAATTGACATCCTTTTTTTTCCCCCACAAATAGAGCTTTCTTTTGGTGGCATTTGATCACCCCTGCGGTTTTTATTTTTTGTGCTATAAAACAAAAATAGAGCGACAATTTTGAGAAAAAAAAAATAAAAAAAACCCATTATTTTTTACTTTTTGCTATAATAAATATCACCTTACCTTATTGGTAACTCAGACAGCATGCGATTTTTTTATTTATGTGATTTTCTATTTATGAGTAGTAAGCGATTTATTGCATTAGCACAGGAGAGCGCCGTAACTACCCCTTGGTCTTTCTATAATAAATATCGCCCAAAAATATATAAAACACCTCAGTTTAGGCCGATATGTATTCTTCTACATATTTTTGGTAATAAAAAATAAATAAATAAATAAAATAAAAAAATCGCAATAAGCGATTATTGATTGGTTTGCGCAAAAGTTATAGCATTTACAAAATAAGGGATAGTTTTATGGCATTTTTATACATTTTTTATTTTTTTAATGGCGGTGATCAGTGATTTTTATCGTGACTGCGAAATTATGGCAGACACAGCGGACATTTTTGGGACCATTTTCATTTATACAGCAATCAGTGCTATACAAAAGAAATGATTCCTGTTTAAATGACACTGGCAGTAAAGAGGTTAACCACTAGGTGGCAGTGTAGGGGTTAAGTGTATCCTAGGGGCATATTGCTAACTGGGGAGCGTGGCTTTGTTTTACACAGCACTGATCTCTGCTTCAATCACGGGGAGCAGAGATCAGTGTCACTGTTGCTAGGCAGAACAGAGAGATGCTTGTTTACTTTAGCATCTCCCCGTTCTTCCTCTCCGTGAGGCGATCACGGAGCTTCCCGAGGGCACGCGCGCCCCCATCGCCTCTTAAAGGGCAAAGTACAGGTACGCGATTCTGGTTGTACGTGTCCTGCTGACATACATAGGCGTGAGGCGGTCAGGAAGCGGTTAACGAATTAAACATCATCCACTCATCCATCCATGTCAAATTCTTGTTAACCACCTCAGCATTGGAAGGTTTTTTACTTATTAGCACTGCACTACTTTTACTGGTAATTGCACGGTCATGCAACACTGAACCAAAATTAAATTTATAAACATTTTTTCACACAAATATAGATTTCTTTTAGTGGCATTTGATCACCACTGGGTTTTTTCTATTGTATAAACAAAACAAAGTTTTAGAAAAAAAAAATACATTATTTTCTACTTTCTGATAGAAGGCATATCCAAAAAAAGAAAAATAATCGAATCTCTTCATAAATTTAGGCCACAATGTATTCTGCTACACGTTTTGGGTAAGAAAGAAATAAAAATATCCCAAAAAAAGGTATATTGATTGGTTTGCGTGAAAGTTATAGTGCCTACAAACCATGGTATATATACACACTAGAATTTGTATTTATTTTATACTAGCAATGCTGGTAATGAGTGACATAGTGGGACTGTGATGCAGCGGACTATCAGACACTAACTGATGCTGGGTGGGAACTGATTGACACGGACATCACCAGTGACACTAATGCAGCGATCAGTGATAATACTATACACTGTCAACTGTACTGATGATGCTGGCTGGAAAGGGGTTAAAGCGTTTGTTA
Organism: Lithobates pipiens; assembly: GCF_037356315.1. NCBI lineage: Eukaryota > Metazoa > Chordata > Amphibia > Anura > Ranidae > Lithobates > Lithobates pipiens. Next base: position 185,644,720 of record NW_027507790.1, on the reverse strand, counting down.
CCCCAACACATATTGCTATGTGCCTGACATGTACTAGTATGAGAAATTGTCCTGTTCTTTGTATTGCTTCCTTTATGTGAAATTCCTGGTGTTCTTGCCAGCCCCCTTGCTTTCCTATTAAAAACTGACCACACTAAGCAGGAGAACACAGCATGGTCAGTTCTCTAGCTGTGCTGTGAACTTATCCCTTTGGTTCTTATCCCTGCTTTACAGGTGTAAGAAACAGAGAAACTGTTCACTCTGTACAGAGCCCTGCGTTTGTTTGTGGTGATTGGACAGTGCCGATTAGCAGGTCCCAGCCATGAACCATTGGACGATTGTGATTTAACCCAGTTTCACACTGAGCTGCAGGAATGAACTCGCACAATTTCCCTCCTGCATGTCAGTGCCAATTTCAGCTGTGATTTCACAGACATAGATGTCAATGGAGATTGCACCCTGAAAAAAAAAAAATCGCAAAAAAAAAAAAAAAAAAAGGTGCAGAAACTACTTTTTGAAATTGGTGCGGCATCGCAAATGCAGCGTCACACCGATTAGGATGGTGCCATTGCCACCAATTTGACATGTCTAATCGCACCAATGTGAACCTGGGCTTACATGTTGTTCTGCACCAGCAAACACACACTACAGTGTGAACCTAGCCCAAATGCACAATTTTAGCATGCAGGAAGCTGTTAGTTTTAATTGCAGTGCACTGTGGAGAGGGGACAGTGCGATGCACATTTCACGCGCACTTTATTTATGTCTTTTGAAGAGCAGCACGGTGCTCTGTACTGTACTGTAGGACACTTGGGTGTACTGTGGTAAAATGCTACACGTCTGCATTTTACCATAGCCCATCACACATCTCAGTTCTGTTGCAGTGTGCAACTGGAAACACGGCATACAATTATTTATTAGGTGAGCTAGAGGTGGCTGGTGTTTAACCCTTTCACTGCCAGAGCCGTTTGTGGGTTTTTTTGCACGCGTTTAAAAAATAATTTTAGTCCTGAAGATTATACAAAACCCCAAATCAGTATATATTTTCTGAAAGCAGACATCTTAGAGAATAAAATAGTGGTAGTTCCAATTTTTATGTGAAACAATATTAGCGCAAAGGTCTAGGAAATGCAAAATTTCTGTAAAATATACACTAAAATTAATTTTAGGACACACAAAACGGAATAACCCAATTTTTTTGTAAAATATAAAAAACAAAGTTGCATCGAATAGATAGATACCCAACATGTCACACCTTAAGTTTGCATGCCCCCGTGAAATGTCAAAAAACTTCAGTACCCTATATTTTCCATAGGTGACACTTATAGGTCATCAGTTTAGCATTACGGAAGAGGTGTGGTGCTAGAAATATTGCTCTTACTCCAGCCTGCACATCAATATGCAACATGTGTATCGCATTCAACGCTTTCCTGCGTAAGAGCGCCCAACATGTGCGTTTATGTTCGTAGTGTGTGTATGTAGGGGGTGGGGGTGTTGTGTGCTTGGGTGTAATTGTCATTTTTTATCATTTCAAATTATTATGATTTTTTTATTTTTATTTTTTACTTGATTTTTTTTTTCATTATATAGGGTACCAAAAGTCCCCTATGTGATGATTTTATGGTGACAGGTTCTCTTTAATGAAACATCCAGGGTCCTTGGAGGTCTCCCTTGTGTTACACTGAATGTAATGAATAGCAGATCGCATTGCATTATATTCTTTCCCAGCCATGCTGGGCGAGGACACTGAAAGTCGGCCCAGGAAGTGATGTCAAACACGTCGATTATTGGGTCAGCAACAAAAAGGGAGCATAGTCACCTGCTATGTTGGTCCTGGGCCCATAGATGGGCAAGCAGAGCCCAGGATACATGGGGGGGGGGGGGGGCGCCATTGCCGGGGGTGTGTGAAAGTAATCGGGTGGTAGCGCAATGCAAACGAATGCTTCCACCCGACAGGCAGATTTATACACAGTCCCGGTGGCTACAACCAACCTAAAGATATTGCACTGCAGATGAACCCTACAGCCTTTGACTCGCATGTGATCACTATGTCAGAGCTGGCATGTTCAGAAAACCAAACAAATAGGGGGGAATTCAATAAAGCTGCTGCATCACTTTTCTGGCATTAATCCCTCCTATTAATGCATTGTGCCAAACTCATGAAGCATATGTGGCACTTTTGGTTTTTACAGCGACTGGTGCTACAAATTCAGGCAGTTCTTAAATACTCCACTTTTACATTGTGGCGGACTGAATACATCAAAATCTAAATAAAATACAGGCAGTTCGTATCTTAAGAAAGTGGAGTTAAATTAAGACCAATTCTCTTTTGGTGTACAGAGAGAGATTCTGGGGCAAACAGATTTTGCTAAAGGGTCTTGTGCGCATTCTAAAAGTGCTGCAGTGTGTGCCAAATTCAAGTACAAGTTCTAGACAGGTACACGAATTTTGGACACACCGAGCACATACCTACAGGGGTCACAACTGTGACCCGGCCCTCCTGTACGCCTTTATAGGAGGAGCAGAGGGGCAGCTGCATATAGAGGAACTGATCTCTCCATTTTCCTGCTGGAGGGAGAGGAGGAGAGGCAGGCATTTGGCAGCTACAGGAGGAAAATGGAGAGATCAGTTTCTCTATATACAGCTGCCCCTACCATTCCTCCTATTTAGCTTCTTTCTGCTGCCCCCCCCGTGTACTCTTCTGGCTCCCTCCTCCCTCATCCCCCTCATGCTGCAGGGGATCTGTCAGGATGGAAAGCGGGGCAGGGGCTGGTAAATTACTTCCTTTTCTGAATGGAGAGTCAGTGATCCATACTGATCACTGAGTCTTTTCATTCATAGCTGAAACATAGTAAACTGTGTTCACTATGCTTCAGTTCACGAATGAACAGAAAGCTCTGTAAAAGAGCTGTTCCTGTCCATTCATTCTGCACAGGGCTGTATCCTCAATCTCCTATCGCTTTCTCAAAGGGGAAAAATCAGAGGCTTGTTTAGACCTCTGATATCTCACCAACGCCCTCCAATGGGGATCAAAAAAATATATATATTTTTTTTAATTATAATAAAAAAATTAAAAAATAAATGTATAAATTGAAAAAAATAAATGAAAGTAAAATGAAACTACTGACATCAGTGGCAGAACTACAAGGGTCACAAAGGTTGCACTTATGACCGGGCCCTGGTGCTGCACCACCAGTCTCAAAGTTAAGGGCCCAAGTTGGGGGGGGAGGGGGAAGGTCCTTCATGGTTTCTTGCACCGAGGCCCTAAAGGTTCTAGCTACACACAGTGCACTACTTTTAAAATGCATGCAAGACACTCTTGGAAAAATCTGTCTGCACCAGTCTTTATGTATTCTAAGGATAATATGTAAGGAAGGTCTCACCAGCAGGACACTGTAAAAGCCAGGCTGTGTCTCCCACTGCTTGAGTTGCTCTTCAGCCGGTTTCAGTACCGCGGAATCTTGGCTAGCTGCTTGTGTTAAGACCTGCAACACAACGGTGCTGGCACTGTTCAGATCCATAGGGAACCTGCACAAAATAATACAAAAATCACATCAGCAAACAGCCTGATCAGCTTCACTATGAAAATGTTAAAAAGAAAATCAATCAGCACTGAACACAATAAAATAAATATAAAATAGTGAAAAAAAATATATTATTGCAGCTAGAATACTATAGGTCAAAATACCAAATCCCACACTACAAAGTAAAAAAGTAACATTACAGCGCAAATAAACATAAAAAAAAATGAAATCAATCCATCAATATAGTGCATATACAAATACAAAAGTCTATAAGTGAAAAAAGAAAACAGGTGAATTGTCAAGAAGAGTCCGCTTGTGCAGTGTGTCTTCAATCAACAAAACAGGTGCTGATGTGATCCCTTCACCAAAGAGCAAGATTGACTCTCACCTCAAATAATGGACCCCTGATAAATCAGACAGGTCAAAAATGCATGTTCCCATCAAGGGTTAATCACAGCAATCAGCAAACGTAACGGAAGTGCTCCAAAGATAAATCCCTTTTCATGTCCTCAAACCAATATGATTCCACATAGAAGCATAAAAAACAAAATCTAGTGCTCTCCGTTTGTAACGAATTTATTAAAAAAGAAGCAGGAATAAAAATGGTACACTCACATTTTTATGCACTGATCTCCAGTGCCGAGTAATGGGCATAAACACAGATACACTGATCCGTGCATGGATGCTGGATTGTAACAGCTTGCGGATGACGTCACGGCTTAGGTCACGTGGTCCGTACGCGTTGCGTCCCCGAAAGTAGGCGGGACTTCATCAGCGGCGACGGCGTGACGTCGGGCAACCGCTTTTAAGCTAGCACACTGATAATTGGCCAATAAGAAAGAAAATTGTGCGCAAGTCAGCTACCCAGGGACAGACACATCAAGCGTGACCCCGGAAGCCAGATCCACGCACAATGAATTTCAAGAGAGAGAGGAAATATAAAACAACAAGAAAAACCTTATGTTGGAAAATGTTTGTAGTAATATAATATTTTTAGAAACATTTCTTAATTATTATATATATAATTTTTGCTATTTTTTGTATTTAAATCGCTCCATTTGAGGGCAGCTGGTGTAGTGTATGTTTATCACTACTGAATATCACGATCCATGTGTGCCCCTCTGGTTTTTTCCAACATAAGGTTTTTCTTGTTATTTTATATTTCCTCTCTCTCTTGAAATTCATTGTGCGTGGATCTGGCTTCCGGGGTCACGCTTGATGTGTCTGTCCCTGGGTAGCTGACTTGCGCACAATGTTCTTTCTTATTGGCCAATTATCAGTGTGCTAGCTTAAAAGCGGTTGCCCGACGTCACGACGTCGCCGCTGATGAAGTCCCGCCTACTTTCGGGGACGCAACACGTACGGACCACGTGACCTAAGCCGTAACGTCATGCGCAAGCTGTTACACTGATCCGTGCATGGATGCTGGATTGTATCTGTGTTTATGCCCATTACTCAGCACTGGAGATCAGTGCATAAAAATGTGAGTGTACCATTTTTATTCCTGCTTCTTTTTTAATAAATTCGTTACAAACGGAGAGCACTAGATTTTGTTTTTTATGCTTCTATGTGGAATCATATTGGTTTGAGGACATGAAAAGGGATTTATCTTTGGAGCACTTCCGTTACGTTTGCTGATTGCTGTGATTAACCCTTGATGGGAACATGCATTTTTGACCTGTCTGATTTATCAGGGGTCCATTATTTGAGGTGAGAGTCAATCTTGCTCTTTGGTGAAGGGATCACATCAGCACCTGTTTTGTTGATTGAAGACACACTGCACAAGCGGACTCTTCTTGACAATTCACCTGTTTTCTTTTTTCACTTATAGACTTTTGTATTTGTATATGCACTATATTGATGGATTGATTTCATTTTTTTTTTATGTTTATTTGCGCTGTAATGTTACTTTTCACTATGAAAATGGACCATTAAAAGGATAGTTCACATTTACAAAAAAACTGCCTGTGCAGGTAAGGGATGTTTGTAGATTAAAGCAAACTGTGCAGCTCTAACTAAAGATGAATAATACCCTCAACTATAGGTGTAGACCATTTACATACCTTATGAAGCCTGACTGGAATACTCCCAGGACGTTACTAAGTGAGGCCTAGTCATCACCGCTCACCTCCACCATTAAGGATGAGCTCAAGCGTGTTCGCAAACAGCAGTGCAGAGCCTGCCAGGAAGTCTGCACAGCGCTAATCACAGGCAGTAAGACATTTCCCAATCTCTGCAGCCAAGCATCGGGACAATGTCCCACTGCCTGTGATTAGCGCTCCGGCTACCTGGCGAGCTCTGCACGTGCAGTTAGTGAACATGCCTGAGCTCATCCTTATCCACCATCACAGCAGTGAGCTCTCTGATTCAAACTCCCTCACATACTCTCTCTCCCCTGATGCAGTAGCTCTGAGCTCAGCATTGGGGGAGCTCACTCCTGTGATGGTGGAGGCGAGCTGTGACAACTAGGCCTCACTTAGCAACGTCCTGGGAGTATTCCAGTCAGGCTTCATATGGTATGTAAATGGCCTACACCTGAAGCAAAGGCTTTATTCAACTTTAGACAGAGCTGCACAGTTTGTTGTCATCTACAGATGCCCCTTATCTGCATAGGCAGTTTTGTGGTAAAGGTGAACTATCCCTTTAAACACTTGAAGACCAGGCCTTTCCTGGCACTGTTTACAAGTTTAAATCAGTATTTTCAATATTAACCCCCAAACATTAAATATATTTTTTTTTAGCAGAGACCCTATAGAATAAAATTGCGATTGTTGCAATTTTTTTTATGTCACACGGTATTTGCACAGTAGTTTTTCAAACGCAATATTTTGGGGGGAAAAAAAAAAAAAAACTTTAGTAAAGCTGGCCATACACCTATAGATTATCTGCAGATTTTCTATGGTTAGATGGAAAAAGTGCAACAGATTTCCCCATGTTCGCTAAACTGTGTGGATGGAGGAATCTCCCACTTTTTCCATCTAACCATAGAAAATCTGCAGATAATCTATAGGTGTATGGCCAGCTTTAGACTTAACGGTGATGGTATTTCTACAAGCCTATCAGGACAGCACCTTGGAGAGAGCATAGCTCCACCTCCTAACAGGCCCAAGGACAGGTACACTTCTTTAATAGCCTGTTTTAACCATCTTCCTAGGGTACTTTTGGAAGCTTTATCCCCTTTGTGACTTCCTTCCATTAGGACAAAAAGCGAAGAGGACTTTCTGAGATTCTTTGTTACTTTCTAATACTTTAGGCATTAACTTCTGATGTCCAGAGTATGGAAGGCTTCTTCTGACTAAGAGGGCATGGGACATAAAGTAGGGAGTATGATCTGTGTGCAGCGAAAAAGCAAAGACACCTTAGCTAGGAAGGCTGGATCTGTCCTCAGCGCTATCCTGTCCAGGACACGTCTCATACAGGGCTCCTTGATTGATAATGCCTGTATTTCACTGATCCTAATTGAAGATGCCATTGCAAGCAGGAGAATTGTTTTGAGTGTTAGGAATCTTAAAGATGCCTCTTCTAGAGGTTCGAAGGGTGAATTAGTAAGTCCCTGAAGAACCAAAGATAAATCCCACTTGGGAAATTAATAAGCGGCCTAGGCCTAATTTTTTTTCATAGCCTTAAAAAAAAAAAATGATATATATATATATATATATATATATATATATATATATATATATATATATATATATATATATATATATATATATATATATATATATATATATATATAAGGGCTCCCTTGACATGTTTTTTTTCCAAAGAAACTGATAATGCAGCTACCTGCATCTTGAGAGTACTTGCTGCTAACCCTTTCTCCATTCCTTCCTGGAGAAATTCTAAAACTGAAATAATGCTAAGTGAATTAAAGTTCTTGGAAGACAAGGTATTGTAATACTTCCAGACTTTGCAGTAAATAGCCGTGATGATCTTCTTCCTACTTGCTAGAAGGGTGTTGATAAGTTTTTCTGATAGCCCCCTTATCCTTAGAATTTCTTCTTTAGAAACCAGGCTGTTGGATTGAGGTACGCTGGATCTGGATGGAGAATCTGACCCTGACAGAAAGTCATCCCTGATTGGTAATCTTAAGGGAGGTTTTGCTAAGAGATTCAATAGGGTTGAGAACGAGGGTCTCTTTGGCCAATAGGGAGCAATTAGGATCAGATCTGTGGACTCTTCTGAACTTTGTCAACACTCTTGGTATTAGCTGAAACAGGGCGGGGGTGCTAGTCTAATTTTTGAGCCAATGCGTCCACTCCAATCGCTTGTTCTTGTCTATAGAGAGAGAAGGCGGCTGATGTTTTTGTATTTATTTGGTTTGCAAAGAGGTCCACCTGAGGAAGGTCCCAACTCTCAGTGATCATCTCGAATAAATCTTGGTTTAATGACCATACCGCCTCTCTTACTTCCCCCTTCTGCTGAGAAGGCCTGCTAGGGTGTTTTCCGTGCCTTTCAGATGGACTCCGGACAGCAAGGCCAAATTGTCCTTTGCCCAACTCAGTATTTGATGAGCTACTTCCATCAGGGTCTTTCTCCTTGTGCTTTGTTAGGTATAATACTGTCATGTTGTCTGACAACACCTGTACATACTGTTCTTTTAGGGCCTGCTGGAAGAATAGGAGGCTTAGATTGATAGCCTTTAACTCCTTCCAATTTGAGGACCTTCTTGCCTCTGGCTTGGACCAAACTCCCTGTGTGGTCTGCTCTTCGAGGTGAGCTCCCCACCCCAATGCACTGGCATCCGTCTTTACTCTCTGCGTTACTGGATAAGTCCAGGGGAGTCCTCTTGGTCACTCCAACACCAAAGTGATCTTTTTTGCCCTTGTTCCCAGTTTGAACTTAACTGAAGGTGCCAAATCTCTCCCCCCCCCCCCCCCAAATTGACTGCTAGTCGCAGGAACTTCTTCGATATAGCTATAATTGGTATATGAAGATAAGCATCCATCAGGTTGATGGATGCCATGTAACAGTTGGGGGTAGGTACATTTTTCACAAAGAAAATCATGTCTATCCGGAACCTTTTATACTTTATAGATTGATTCTTATCCTGAAGATTCTGAACCAGACAACATTTCCCAGATTGTTTCTTGATCATGAAAATGTGGGAGTAAAAACCCCTTCTTTCTTGGTCCTTTGGACTTGGGAGATAACACCCTGTTGCATCAGTTCTCTCAGAAGAGACATCATTGCCAGGGCTTTTTCCTGATCCCTCGGAAGGTTTGTAATGTAAAACCGGCTTGGGGGTGTCTGAAAATTCTAGCTGATATCCTTGACCGATTAGATTCAGAACAAACTGGCTTTTTGTTGCTTTTTCCCAACCTGGCAGGAAGGCCTGCAGCCTCCCGCCTACTGGTAGATGATTGGGCTTGCTGAAAAGGACGAAAATTCTTCCTTTGCTGCACCACTTTCTTTTTCTGCAGCAAAGCTTTCCTTTTATCCACCGTTCTATCAAGGACGGTCTCTAATTCTGGTCCAAACATCAGATCTCCTGTAAAAGGAACCCTGCACAACTTTACCTTTGAAGCAGAGTCCCCTGACCAGGTCTTAAGCCAAACAGCCCTCCTGGCTGAATTAACTAGGGGTGAAGACCTGGCCGACATTATGATGTTTTCCACCGGGGCTTCTGCCATGTATTTGACTTAAAAGGGTAGGGAAGGACTCTAGCAAATCTTTCCCAGAGGTGCCTGCTACCACATGACCTTTAAGTTGTTCCAGCTAGCATTCCATGTTTCTGGCTACACTGTATCGGCCATCGCTGGCTTTAGATTAGAGTCCCAGGCTCTCTTTAACAGTGCATCTGCTCTTTTGTCCATGGCATCTTTAAGTATGCCCATGTCCTCAAATGCTAGATCAGTCTGTCTAGACACTTGGGAAAAGGCGGCATCAATTTTCGGTCTTTTATTCCACACCAATGCTCCATCCGCCTCAAAAGGAAACCTCCTTAGGTGATGTTTTAAATGCCTTTACAGGTTACCTGTTTAGAGTTACAGAGGAGGTCTAGTGATAGAATTATTCCTCTCACTCTAGCAATCGAGGCGATACCTCACGTGTGGTGTGAACACAGTTTATATATGCATGCACTTCTGAGCATGGAGGGATGGGGGCGCTTTAAGTGTTCTTTATTTTTACACTGTCCCTTTATTTTTTTTTTATCACTTTTATTCCTATTTCAAGGAATGTAAACATTGCTTGTAATATAAATAAGGATGGCAGGTTACCTTTTTGGAGTAATCTGGGGCCAAAAAGACCCCAAATCTCTTCTTTACCTTTAAAAGCAAAAGATAAAAAGGTTTTTTTTTTTTTTTTAGATCTTGATCTTTAGATGTTTTTTGAGTGTACACAGGGATGGGGGGCAGTGTAGGGACACATGGAGTGTACACGGGGATGGGGAGTGGCAGTGTAAGGACACACACATGGATGGGGGGGGCAGTGTAGGGACACATGGAGTGTACACAGGGATGGAGGGGGGCAGTGTAGGGACACAGGGAGTGTACACAGGGATGGCGGGGGGCAGTGTAGGGACACAGGGAGTGTACACAGGGATGGCGGGGGGCAGTGTAGGGACACAGGGAGTGTACACAGGGATGGCGGGGGGCAGTGTAGGGACACAGGGAGTGTACACAGGGATGGCGGGGGGCAGTGTAGGGACACAGGGAGTGTACACAGGGATGGCGGGGGGCAGTGTAGGGACACAGGGAGTGTACACAGGGATGGCGGGGGGCAGTGTAGGGACACAGGGAGTGTACACAGGGATGGCGGGGGGCAGTATAGGGACACAGGGAGTGTACACAGGGATGGAGGGGGGCAGTGTAGGGACACAGGGAGTGTACACAGGGATGGCGGGGGGCAGTATAGGGACACAGGGAGTGTACACAGGGATGGAGGGGGGCAGTGTAGGGACACAGGGAGTGTACACAGGGATGGCGGGGGGCAGTGTAGGGACACAGGGAGTGTACACAGGGATGGCGGGGGGCAGTATAGGGACACAGGGAGTGTACACAGGGATGGAGGGGGGCAGTGTAGGGACACAGGGAGTGTACACAGGGATGGAGGGGGGCAGTGTAGGGACACAGGGATGGAGGGGCAGTGTAGGGACACATGGAGTGCACACAGGGATGGGGGGGCAGTGTAGGGACACATGGAGTGCACACAGGGATGGGGGGGCAGTGTAGGGACACATGGAGTGCACACAGGGATGGGGGGGCAGTGTAGGGACACATGGAGTGCACACAGGGATGGGGGGGCAGTGTAGGGACACATGGAGTGCACACAGGGATGGGGGGGCAGTGTAGGGACACATGGAGTGCACACAGGGATGGGGGGCAGTGTAGGGACACATGGAGTGCACACAGGGATGGGGGGGGGCACACAGGGATGGGGGGGCAGTGTAGGGACACATGGAGTGCGCACAGGGATGGGGGGGTAGTGTAGGGACACATGGAGGGCACACAGGGATGGGGGGTAGTGTAGGGACACATGGAGGGCACACAGGGATGGGGGGTAGTGTAGGGACACATGGAGTGCACACAGGGATGGGGGGGGTAGTGTAGGGACACATGGAGTGCACACAGGGATGGGGGGGTAGTGTAGGGACACATGGAGTGCACACAGGGATGGGGGTGTAGTGTAGGGACACATGGAGTGCACACAGGGATGGGGGGGTAGTGTAGGGACACATGGAGTGCACACAGGGATGGGGGGGTAGTGTAGGGACACATGGAGTGCACACAGGGATGGGGGGGTAGTGTAGGGACACATGGAGTGCACACAGGGATGGGGGGGTAGTGTAGGGACACATGGAGTGCACACAGGGATGGGGGGGTAGTGTAGGGACACATGGAGTGCACACAGGGATGGGGGGGTAGTGTAGGGACACATGGAGTGCACACAGGGATGGGGGGGTAGTGTAGTGACACATGGAGTGCACACAGGGATGGGAGGGCAGTGTAGGGACACATGGAGTGCACACAGGGATGGGAGGGCAGTGTAGGGACACATGGAGTGCACACAGGGATGGGAGGGCAGTGTAGGGACACATGGAGTGCACACAGGGATGGGAGGGCAGTGTAGGGACACATGGAGTGCACACAGGGATGGGGGGCAGTGTAGGGACACATGGATTGGACACATGGCCTGGTTGGGCTCTATGTTGGTCACTCCTTGCCCCTGTCTCTCTTTACCCCCTCCCCCCAGGCCTGCCCCTGCCCTTGCCCTGTCCCTGCCCTGCTCCATGCAGACATTGCTCCCTCTAACACTCTGCACTCACCTAACCAGCTTCTCCGATACAATCTTCTCTGGAAGTAAAGGACTACCAATCCCGGCATGCTCCTACTCTGGCGCTGGTAGTGACGTCACATGAGTGCGCCTCTCAGGCTGGTGGCACGTTGTCGGTGATCGGTCCGGGAGGGTGAGGCGTCATCATGCCGAAAGTGAGAGCGGAGAAGAAGAGCCGGACACACCGGGAGGTCCGGAGTCAGGGTGAGTGATAGGCGGAGGGCTCAGCTCCCTGTATATCCGATTACTTGGCATCCATTAGTATGGAGAGGGCTGGGTCCTCTGTCAGGTTATTGGTGATGTGTGGCATGGTGGAGATTTCTCCTCACTTCCGGTCTGCATGGGAAATCATTGTAAATCTCTCCGATGACCAGGATGTCATTGTTCTCTGTCACTTTCTTAGTGACAACAACTTCTTCTGCTCTTCTATTGGTGTCACAGGAAGTATCTGCGTCCCCCAGGGTCTGCGCCCCGCCGCGCCCCCCAGGGTCTGCGCCATCTCTCTTGCAATAACACATCTACAGTATTTAAGAGCTAGCATTTTTAGAAACCTACTGATATTGCCTCTAATAGGTTTAATTTAACCAAATCTATTGTTCCAGTTGAAGCTGATTGGAGAAAAGCAAATGTAGCACCAATATTTAAAAAGGGCCCAATATAGATCCCTGGGAATTACAGACCAGTTAGCCTAACATCAATAGTATGTAAACTCTTGGAGGGGATGATAAGGGACTATATACAAGATTTTAGTAATGAGAACGGTATCATTAGCAGTAATCAGCATGGATTTGTGAAGAATAGTTCTTGCTAAACCAATCTTTTAACCATCTATGAGGAGGTGAGTTGCCAGCTAGATAAAGGAAGGCCCGTAGATGTGGTGTATCTGGATTTTGCAAAAGCATTTGACACAGTTCCCCATAAACATTTACGGTTCGTTGGCATGGACCATAGGGTGAGTACATGGATTGAAATCTGGCTACAAGGGCGAGTTCAGAGGGTGGTGATAAATGGGGAGTACTCGGAATGGTCAGGGGTGGGTAGTGGGGTCCCCCAGGGTTCTGTGCTGGGACCAATCCTATTTAATTTGTTCATAAACGACCAGGAGGATGGGGTAAACAGTTCAATCTCTGTATTTGCGGACGATACTAAGCTAAACAGGGCAAAAACGTCTCCGCGGATGTGGAAACCTTGCAAAAAGATCTGAACAAATTAATGGGGTGGGCAAATACATGGCAAATGTAGAAACATGTAAAATAATGCATTTGGGTGGCAAAAATGTGAATGCAATCTATAATTCTCCCGCTCCACAAGACTCTGGTCTGGCTGCCCCTGGGGTATGCTGTCCAGTTCTGGGCACCAGTTCTCAGGAAGGATGTACTGGAAATGGAGCGAGTACAAAGAAGGGCAACAAAGCTAATAAAGGGTCTGCATGATATTAGTTATGAGGAAAGGTTGCGGCCACTGAACTTATTCTTTCTGGAGAAGAGACGCTTGAGAGGGGATATGATTTCAATTAGGGGTGCAACGGATCGTCACTGATCCGTGATCCGAACGGGTCACCCCGCTCGGATCGGCACATGCCGCGCTCCGCGGTCTCGGCCTTAGGAAAGGCTGCGGCTTCGGCCTAGCTCCGAAGCGGCAGCCATCTTTCTACACCCAGGCTGTTTACACTGATCGCTCCGGGGGTCATGTCATGACGCCGGTTCCTCTCTCCCCTCTCTGTACTAACCTGTACAGTGGAGGGGAGAGATCCTGAGATGGAAGCAGCCATCCCTCCATACCCTGCCAATACTCTGCAATACCCCAATACCCTGCAATACCCTAGCCATACCCTGCCAGCCAATACTCTGCGATAATCAGCCGTGCCCAGCCATGCTCAGCCGTACCCAGCCATACTCAGCCAATATTACAGTGGGGGAGATTGTGGATATTACAGTGGGCACTATATGGTGGTGGAATTTTCACAGGTTTTTGCTAATTAAATTATTATTTGCTGATCCGAAAAATGATCCGATCCGTCACTCTGATCCAAGGAACGATCCGATCCGTGAGTTTTTTGATCCGTTGCACCCCTAATTTCAATATACAAATACCATACTGGTGACCCCCACATTAGGGATAAAACTTTTTCTCAAAAGGGAGTGTAACAAGACACTAGGGCTGAAACAACGAATCGATTATGAAATTAATCGATTACTTTTTTCATAATCGATTAATCTGGCAGTAACGTAATGGGTTAAAAAAAACTAAAATGAGCCCTTTATAATACAAAAAGAGCAAATTATCGCTACTGTAAATATTACTTTCACTGTTCTACAGTAAAAAAATGAACCCCTTACAGTAATGATTATCTGCTTTTTCTACTATAAAGGGCTCATTTACGTTTTTTTAACCCCATTATGTTACTAAACGTAGAAAAAAGAACAAAAGAGCTGCGCCAAATAATATATAAATCAAAAAAATATAAAAAATCAAAGGAACAATTTATGAAGAAAAGTCCATGAAAACTTTGTTATCCAAGAAAAGAAAACGATCGCACCACAGTGATTCCACACTTCCTTATCGCTAAAGTGTCCCACCACCGACAAAACAGTGCGCTTACCAGATGGTAAAAGCACAAGGAGCGTTTAAAGTACCAAGTCACCGGCAGCTCCTCGCTTCCACCGAACACTTTATCCTTAATCCCTCAGGAACGAACGATCCATACACTGTAGCCGCTCCACAATCTCATAAGTAACCCAGGTACATGTTCGTAATATAAAAAGAAAAAGAAGCCTCCCATAGTGTAAAAAACTTCAATGCTTTTTTAATTAATAGAAATACACTTACATAAAAACGAACGTTTTTCACATGTAAAATCAAGCCGGCCGGAAAAAACGAGAGCCCGTCCTCCTCTCGTAACACGCGGTGACGTCACAGCGTGCCCTCCCATACGCGTTCCGCTGTGACGTCACCACGTGTTACGAGATCTGCAGAAACAGATCAAAAGCAAACTGCATAGGTGTGCACCGAGCCTTATGCTGGTCACACAGATCAATTTTCGGATGAGAATATTCAGACAAAAAATCTTTGTACATTCGCTGAATGAAAGAATTTTGTTTGAAATTGTTTTTAAAATGAGTGTAATATCTGAACGAAAACCACATACAATGTGTGAAAATGCCTTTGAAGTTTTCTATTATTTCGACATTTTCCCATCACTGTGGTTGAAAATGAACATCAATTTGACCCACTTTCTTCTTTTTTTTTTTTTTTTTTAAGGTTATTAACAGATTAATCGATTAATCGAAACAATAATCGACCAACTAATCGATTATGAAAATAATCGTTAGTTGCAGCCCTACAAGACACGTGGCCACTCATTAAAATTAGAAGAAAAGATGTTTAAACTTAAACTACTAATTTACTGTAAGAGCATTAAGAATGTGGAATTCCCTTCCACAGGCAGTGGTCTCAGCGAGGGGCATTGATAGTTTTACCTAAATGACCACAACATACAGGGATATACAATGTAATACTGACATATAATCACACTCGTAGGTTGGACTTGATGGACTTGTGTCTTTTTTTTCAACCTCCCTACTATGTAACTATGTAAGTGCATTTTAAAAGAATCTTTATTAATAACCTGTGGCAGGCCATCTTTTTACTCTCACATTAGATGTTTTTTTGATTTAAAATGAAAACTGATGAATTCATGTTATAACAGTGTTTGTTTCTTTACATTTAGGGGTTATGTTCAATACTGGTGTTGGCCAACATATTCTGAAGAACCCTCTCATAGTTAACAGCATCATTGATAAGGTTAGTCACGTTCAGCCTTCCATACTCTGTTGCTTTCTGTTTGTGTTTTGAAGCTGTCTAAGATGAATGGTACTTATGTAAAAATATTTTTACATTTTAATTTCAGGCTGCAATACGGCCCACAGATGTTGTGCTTGAGGTTGGTCCAGGTACAGGAAACATGACTGTAAAGTTATTAGAAAAAGCAAAAAAGGTAACCAGTGTATTCAATTGTTAACTTAGGATGCATTATTCCTAATGTAGAACTGGAAAATGTTCCCAAACAAAGGCAGAGGATAAATAAGGACTACTCGCCAGTATTGCCTGTGGTGTCCTTGCAGCGGATCCTTCCCATGTTCTTTACTGTCTCTCTGTGTGGCGATGGCTAACTTGGTAGAGACAGGGCTTTGCTTCCTCATGTCAGAGCTTCCAGCAAGGAGAACAGCAGTATACTAGTGACATCCAAATATTCTGAAACCGGTATTCAGAGGCAGCCATGCTTAAAGACATTGTGAACCTCCAGAAAAAAAAAACTGCAAAAAAAAGGCATAAGGAGCTAGTATGCGTGCATTACTAGCTCATTATGAAATACTTGCCTTAGAACGATGCCCTGAAGTGGCACTGGCACACTGCTGACACGGCCAACATCTTTCCCGGAGTTACTTCTGGGTTCACGGGCTCTGGCGCTGTTATTGGCCAGAGGCACGATGACATCACTCCCAGGCATGCACAAGGGGGCCATGACCGTCATGGCACAGGCTCTGGAGAAACGGCACGAGTAGGCGGTTCCTAAAGTGCACGTGTGTCAATGATGTCGGCGACGGTGTAAACAGTGTAAGTTTAGGAGATATTGACAGTACCTACAGGTAAGCCTTACAATAGGCTTACCTGTAGTTACAATTAAAGAAGAAGACTTTACTAATGACAATTACTCAGTCATGCAACACTGTACCCATATGAATTTTTGTTTCCTTTTTTTCACACAAATATAGCTTACGTTTGGTGGTATTTAATCGCCACTGGGTTTTTGAAGGAAAAAAGACTGAAAATGTTGTTTAAAAAATTGTGTTTTTCTTTTGTTTCTGTAATTTTTTTTTTAGCAAATTAGTAATTTTTCTTCATTAATGTTGGCCAAAAATTATACTGCTACGTTTCTTTGGTAAAAAATAACCCAAATCAGTGTATATTATTTGGCCTTTGCTAGGGTTGTCCCGATACTGATACTAGTATCGGTCCTGACATCGAGTATTTACAGGAGTAGCCTCAGAGGAGGGAGAGGAGGAGAAGCACACAGGGAGATTGGCGATTATAACTCCCACCCACCGATTGTTCCTACGTGTCCCCTGTATCCTTTTCCCCTCTATGTTCTTTAGGTCCCCTCGTCCTCCTCTGTTACCCTTCTGTGTGCTCCTCCATATGTCATTTACCGGCTCCTTCCTTTTCAGAATGAACTGTGTTTACAATGCTGCAGTTTATGAATGGGGAGGGGCTGCTGTCTCCTCTTCATTCATCTTCAGTACAGCTGAGGCTGCTGATAAAGGGACTGGGGAATCTCCATCCTCAGTCTCTTTCCATGTCTCAAAGGGAGATGTCAACGTTGAAAGTTAACGTCGTAATATTCTAAGGATAAAACTGTAAAAATAATAAATAAATTTGATGCTGACTGAAAAAAAATTAAAGCATTGTAAAATATATAATATACACAGTAGGGCAAAAAAGTATTTAGTCAGCCACCAATTGTGCAAGCTGAGAGAGGCCTGTAATTGTCATCATAGGTATATCTCAACTATGAGAGACAAAATGTGGAAACAAATCCAGACAATCACATTGTCTGATTTTTGAAAGAATTTATTTGCAAATTATGGTGGAAAAGAAGTATTTGGTCCATATCAAACTTTCATCTCAATACTTTGTTATATATCCTTTGTTGGCAATGACAGAGGTCAAACGTTTTCTGTAAGTCTTCACAAGGTTGTCACACACTGTTGCTGGTATGTTGGCCCATTCCTCCATGCAGATCTCCTCTAGAGCAGTGATGTTTTGGGGCTGTCACTGGGCAACACGGACTTTCAACTCCCTCCAAAGGTTTTCTATGGGGTTGAGATGTGAAGACTGGATAGGCCACTCCAGGACCTTGAAATGCTTCTTATGAAGCCTCTCCTTCATTGCCCGGGCGGTGTGTTTGGGATCATTGTCATGCTGAAAGACCCAGCCACGTTTCATCTTTAATACCCTTGCTGATGGGAGAAGGTTTGCACTCAAAATCTCACGATACATGGCCCCATTCATTCTTTCATGCACATGGATCAGTCGTCCTGTTCCCTTTTGCAGAGAAACAGCCCCAAAGCATGATGTTGCCACCCCCAGTAGGTATGGTGTTCTTTTGTTGCAACTCAGCATTCGCTTTCCTCTAAACATGACGAGTTGTGTTTCTACCAAACAGTTCTACTTTGGTTTCATCTGACCATATGACATTCTCCCAATCCTCTTCTGGATCATCCAAATGCTCTCTAGCAAACTTCAGAGGGGCCCAGACATGTACTGGCTTAAGCAGGGGGACACGTCTGGCACTGCAGGATCTGAGTCCCTAGTGGCATAGTGTGTTACTGATGGTAGCCTTTGTTACATTGGTCCCAGCTCTCTGCAGGTCATTCAGTAGGTCCCTCCGTGTGGTTCTGGGATTTTTGCTGACCGTTCTTGTGATCATTTTGACCCTACGGGGTGAGATCTTGCGTGGAGCCCCAGATCGAGGGAGATTATCAGTGGTCTTGTATGTCTTCCATTTTCTAATTATTGCTCCCACAGTTGATTTCTTAACACCAAGTTGCTTGCCTATTGCAGATTCAGTCTTCTCAGCCTGGTGCATGTCTACAATTTTGTTTCTGGTGTCCTTTGACAGCTCTTTGGTCTTCACCATAGTGGAGTTTGGAGTGTGACTGTTTGAGGTTGTGGACAGGTGTCTTTTATACTGATAACAAATTCAAACAGGTGCCATTAATACAGGTAATGAGTGGAGGACAGAGGAGCATCTTAAATAAGAAGATACAGGTCTGTGAGAGCCAGAAATATTGCTTGTAGGTGAGCAAATACTCATTTTCCACCATAATTTGCAAATAAATTATTTCAAAAATCAGACAATGTGATTGTCTGGATTAGTTTCCGCATTTTGTTTCTCATAGTTGAGGTATAGCCATTATGACAATTACAGGCCTCTCATCTTTTTAAGTGGGAGAACTTGCACAATTGGTGGCTGACTAAATACTTTTTTGCCCCACTGTGTATAATAAAAAAATAAAATAAAAAGCTACTTACTGTGCTGCATATTAGTGCCACTAAAAAAAAGTATCGATACTTGTACTCGGTCTTAAAGTGCTATCAGGACAACCCTACTCTTTCTGAGGGTTATAGAGTCTACAAGCTATAGTGGCAATCATTGAAAGCATATCACATCTGATGTACTGACGGTCTATCTCATTTCTTAAGACACTAACAAGCCAAGAAAGTTGTCAGAAACCATGAAAGCAGACCGAGACAAAAGTACAGTTAAATCACACTTGTTTAATAATAGTAAAAAGAACAAACGTAGTCAAAACATAGCCAAAGTTGAGTAACTGTAACAGATAGTCAGCCAAGCCAGAAGTTTGGGATCAACGTAGTGAAACAGCAAGCAGGATCTGGAGACAGAAGGGATGTCAGCAAAGCAAGTCTTTAAACTGGAACGCAGGCGATCTTCTCTGTGATGTTGACCAAGGCGAAGGCAGAGATCCTCTGGACTGGACCGCTTAAGTAGGCAGGACTGATGAGCAGCTTATCAACAGGTGAGTAACTGTGAAGAGAGATGGGAGCTGGCAATTAGCCAACAGCTGAGTGGTCACCTCAGAGAAGGAAGGGCTGAGCCCAACCCTGACCAAAGTACAAATACCCCCCAAATGACTCCTTTTTGTAAAGCAGACTATCCAAGGTATTAAGAGGCATGGTGAGTTTTTTTTTTAAGTTGTAATTTTTACCCACAATTCTTTGCAAAATGAAGATTGGCGATACCACATGTTTGAGACTTTTTCACAGCCTGGCCACATACAGAGGCCCAACATGCAGGGAGCACCATCAGGTATTCTAGGGACATAAATTACACATTTAATTTCTTGACTACCTACAGCAGGGGTGTCCAAACTTTTTTCAAAGAGGGCCAGATTCGATGAAGTGAACATGTGTGAGGGCCGACCATTTTGCCTGACATTCTTTGAACCATTAAAATTCGGTCATTCGAGCACTCATACCTGGCCCAACAAAAATTCTCGTGCCTTTGTCGCGCTCGTTTGCCTGACACACAGACGAATGCTCTGTTCTTTGGGGGTACCGTTAAGTCTTAATGGTACCCCACACATTGGAAACATGGGGTGCTTTTGGTGCAGCGCAATAAAAAAAAAAAAAGCTCTGGGACTTCTTTCCCTGCATTTTTGTGGGTATGGAAGCCCATTGAAATGCATGGGCTGCCCTACACACAGCATGCAGCCATGCAGATGTGAACCAAGGGCTTATTGGAGGGGCAGTAAAACTACATGGTTAAGCTGTTTTTACCACCCCCAACTTCTCCCCCTTTAGCTGCAGAGGGAGCAGCTGGGGGTGTACACATGCTGTGGCTGCAGCTGGAGGTATGCTCAGGGTGAATGGGCCTGCACTGCAACTACCCCGCAACTGTGTAGACTGCACAGTTGCGGTATAGTGATGCTACATTTACGGGCTTAAAACAGGTGGTGAGGAGGCAACATAATGCCTCTTTACCACCTTTCAAATGCCTCTGAAAAGCGATCTGTATATGGATTGCTTTTCAGAGGAGCAGCAATCCTGGCTGCTATCACACACACAAGCACCACAAAAGCAGTTCTGATGGTACAAGAATGGGGGGGGGGGGGGGGTCTGGATTAAAAGTAACACACATGCATACACATACACACAGACATACACACATACAGACACATGCATACACATACAGACACATGCATATACTTACATACATACAGACACATGCACACACACACATACAGACACATGCACACACATACATGCATACAGACATACACGCACATACAGACATACATACACACACACACATACATGCACACAGATACATACAGACACACATGCTGCACACACATACAAACACACATACATGCACACACATACAGACAGACATACACGCACATACATACAGACACACATGCACATACGCATACATACAGACATACATGGACACACACACACATGCAATCATACATGCACAGACACACACACACATGCACATACAGACACACATACACACATACATACATACATACAGACAGACATGCACACACACACACATATAGACACACATGCACACACATACATACAGACATGCACACACATGCACAGACACACATACATACAGACACACATACATACAGACACACATGCACACACACACATACACACATACATACATACATACATACATACAGACACACATGCACACACATGCATACAGACAGACATGCACACACATACATACATACAGACATGCACACACACACATACAGACAGACATGCACACACACACACATACAGACACACATGCACATACATACAGACAGACATGCACACATATACATACAGACACACATGTACACACATACATACTGTGACAGAGCGAGGCTCTGTCCCTATGAAATTGGAGGAAAACGAGACGCAGACACAGAGTTTGCATATCTCCAGCCCTGTGTCTGGGTCTTGATGTTAACGAGCAGGGTGTGTGCCCAGCTGCATATAAGCCATATAAATGAAGGGCTGTTGGTGTGGAAGGTGGAGGAGTGTGAACAGCTTGCTGCTGGCTGAAGAGTGGTTTGCCCTGTGGGAGACTGTAGTCCGTGTAAGGGACTGGGAAAGGCTGACAACCTTGAGAGTCAGGAAGACTAAGGAAGTCGGTGAGTCCAGGGGGCTGGAAAGAGTTGACAAATCTGTTGGGAGCAAGCAGAGGAACTGTTGACAATTGAGAGCCAGGTGGCTTGGTATGTTCATTTGTGTACTGAATGAATTTAAACCCCTGCGTGGGATTACTGGATGAACTAAATATTTTTGTTTTCTTATAATAAACGTGGGCTACCAGGCCCTTAACCATAAAACGCCTGCCTGATGTAGACTAAAACGTGCATCTACCAATTGTGCTTAATCACCCCAACATTACAATACATACAGACACACATATACATACAGACACACATGTACACACATACATACATACAGACACACATGCACACACACACACACATACACATAAATAAAGCCTTTTTAAAACGAATCTAGCTTGTAGTACAGTACCTTTCCATTCCATTTCCTCATTCAGCCGGGTACTGCACTGTAGGGGGAAGCAGAGAGCACAGCACACTCCTCTGCACTTTACTTTCACTTTTGAAGCCGACGGAGCTTCACACAGTGCCGGGGATCGGCTCATTTGACAGCCCTGATCCCGCAGCACACCAGGCGGGCCGTTCAAAACCGGACTGCGGGCCGCGATTGGCCCGCGGGCCGGACTTTGGACATGCCTGACCTACAGTATTCAACTTTTGAAGGCCCTGGAGCACCACGACAATGCAAACACATAATCTAGGAGGTACAATGAGTCTTTTGAACATGTCATTTTTTTCTATACGTTTTTGTAAAATGTGGAAAGAAAACGTATATTTTTTGTTTTTGTTTTTTTACACAAAGTTGTCAATTTATAAGATATTTCTAACACATAGCAAAAATTACACCTCAAAATACATTCTGCTACTCGTCCTGAGTATGGCAATACCACATGTGTGAGACTTTTACATGGCCTGGTCACATACAGAGGCCCAACATGCAGGGAGCACCGTTGTAGGGACATAAATTATACATCAAATTTCCTGACTACCTATTACACTTTTGTGTGGCACTGATGTGGCACTGGGAGGCTCAAATCAGCACTGTGGGCACTCCAGATCCAGCCCACTTGTACCGCTGCACTGGCTCCTTCCTTTCCTCACACACTGTACCAGTGTGAGGAGAGAGCTGAACTGGGTGTGATCCTGGTTTGTTTTTATAGTGATCACTTCCACAGAGCAATCACGTGGTAAAAGGCCCCTGTCATTGGCCCTTTACCCCGATCCGTGATGCACTGGGTCCCGAGGACCCGTCAATGACGGAAAATTCCGGTGTGCGAGTTCGGGGGGGGTGACTGTACGCCCCCCCCAAACTAGCTCAACTGCACTGTAGCTGTCATTTGGCTATGGTCCGGTCGGCAAGTGGTTAAAGTGGTTGTAAACACTTACATATAACCAGTAAAGGGACTATCCTCAGGTGATACAGAGATGAAAACAATCCTCCTACAAAAGTTGTAGCTGTCCATCTGCAGTCTTCTCTTCTCTACATCCATTCAAAGAGCTGAATTTATAAGCTTGTCTGAGTTCCACAAAATGGGGTGGAGAGCTGAAATGACATTAATTACATTATATTACACACTCATTTTAAGGAAATTTAGTTAAAAAATTATTACAGGCACACTAAGAGTAGGCAATTTCAGGAAATGGTTGGTAGTATCTAGCAGTCATATGGCAAATTAATGGAAACCTATAATGCATATGAAGGCTTCCATTGCTGACATCTTGTTCTAAAAATGTGTTTAAAAACGATGCCAGTAATGGCAGCACCTTAATCTTTTGTGACAGGTTTATTAAACATTTTTGTTTGTTTGGTCTGGGTTTACTTATTGCTTTACGTATTAACCATATACCCTCTTACTTTTGGAATTTTCAGGTCAAGCAAGAGTTTACTTAAAGTGGCTGTAAAGTCGCATACGGTTAATAAATTACTTGTATCCCCTCTTTTTGAGGAACATATTAAGTACAATATGTGTGTTATTTTAATATTATAATGCTAAATACAGTCCTTGTCCAGCTTTGCCATGTGGTCATGTGTCCTCCCTCTGCTCTTCTTCTTGATCTAAGGGAGTACAGTGGAAGGGGCTGAGATTTCCCTCTGACTTATGCAAGCTAGCAGAACACATGACCACACAGCAGAGCTGGGCAAGAAGGTATTCTACTTAAAAAAAAAAATTAAAATAAAAAAAAAAGACACACTACTTTTATATCTCTCTATTATGCAGCACTGATAGGTGCCACTGATGAGGTGTGGACATGTCAGTTTTTTTTTTTTTTTTGTTTTTTTATACTATGCCTTCTTCTTTGAGCAGGGGGTGGACAGTGTCAGTGTTTTTTTTTTTTTTTTTTGTACATTTTTTATTACATTTCTTTTTTTATCAGCCCTGTTGGGGGGGTTTGGTGAGATATCAGGGGTCTGAACCTGACCCCCTGCCCCCTGACATCTCCCTTTTGAGACAGGGAAAGAGACTAAGGATACAGATTCCCCAGTCCCTTTCTCTGCAGCCTTAGATGCACTGACAATGAATGGACAGGAGACAGAGGTTCCTGTTCATTCATAAACTGAAACATTGTAAACACATACAATACATATTTACTGACTCCTTCCTCTGCCCTCCATCCTGACAGATCTGGGGGGGGGGGGGGGCATAGAAGGGGACCAGAGGAGCATGGAGGAGGACCAGAGTAGACTATGGGAGCCGATGGAGGACTTCGGGACGATTGGTGCTTGTAACTACCCGCACCAATCTCGGTTTGCCTTTTATAAAAACAGCTGGAATCTGTGGGAGGGAGAGGAGGAGAAGCGGCTGTCAGCTGCCTTATTAAAAAGTATACAGGAAGATCGGTGCTTGCAACTGCCCACACTGATCATCTGTCAGTCTATCAGTTTGCTTGTACCTCGTACAATGAATCCAGTACAATCTGACAGGAAGACTCAATGAATTTCCACAGAGCTCACAGCACCGTGGTAGTTCATTGAAAATGACAAGCTGACAGCCACAACGGCTGCCGGACCTTGTAGTTTTCCATTCACAGAGAACTGAATAAGTGACGCGGCTGAGTGGGCAGAGCGTTTCAAAAAAATAAATTGACAGCTAGCAACGGGGAGAAGATCTCCACTAGCTGACACTATGGGGGTGCTAGGGTTTGTCCATTTGTAACGTTACACCCTGAATATAGAAAGTGAACTTATCTCCGGTGTGAATTGAAGCTCCGGTTTCCCTGCGAAGATAAAAAAGATTCATTCAGCGGTTTCTCTCCATTGTAGCGGCGGATCAGCTGACCAGGGGGAGGGGAAGGGTGTAGGAGGAAGGGGGTGAATCAGATGCATTCCTATTGAAGATGATGTACTTGCAATTCGCACCGCGCTGCCTAGAAAACGCACATGTTTTTTGTGCAATGCGAAGTGCGGATGAAACGCACATATGTGAACCAGACCCATTGAAATTAACATATTTTCAAATGTTCTGCAAATTGGATGTGGTGTAATTCGCATACGTTTGAACTCAACCTTAAACTCTTTCTCCCTTACACAGTCTTTCCATAATCTATTATGCAGTATAGAAATCCAAGTGAGATAGTACAATCTACATATTCCTGTAATGCTTTCCATCCCTCCCAAGTGCTGCATTCATTTATCAAATCTTCAGTGTTCATAATAAGATTGTCCTTGTTGCATGGGGCAGTAGAATAAACACTTATTTACCAGTGCTTTTACTGTCATGTTTTTTTTAGGTTGTGGCCTGTGAGCTGGATACACGACTTGTAGCCGAGCTTCAGAAGAGAGTTCAAGGCTCGTGAGTAAAGATATTTATACATAATATAAAAAAGTAGTGAAATCCATAAAGCATGTAGATTATTATTAGGGTCTCTCTATGCAACAAGAACAAATGTCTGCTGACCATGTAGCCTTGTTGTTAAAACAGAACTAAATACTATAACTATTCGCAAAAGCAGGCATCTTTAGCCAGCAGTCGGGATTTCTCCTATTTTGACCCTGTATACTGAGATCTGGTTGTTGTTGTTACTGCACTTTGCACAGTCATACACCTTACACAACATGGAAGCAAAGTACTATTTCTTTAAAAGGAATCTCTACTTTTGTATACTCAACAAAACTAAAAAATTAGAATACTTCTAACCAGCCCTTCCCACTCCTCCTGTCCCCACTGCACTTACCTGCATTTTCTTAGACTCATCTGCCGCTTATGTCTACTGGTGCACCAATCTGTATGTTTGTAAACTCTACACACAGCCCATGAAGCTATGTAGCTGCATAATGTGTGCAATGGCTCGCGGTCATGTGACAGTGTTGACCAATGAGAGTCTGCTTCCAGGCCAAACAAAAAAAAAAAGACCCCCACTGGCCAGCTGTGTCACATGACCACATTTCTTGCTATTGTGTTTTTATTTTTGGTGGTTTTAATACTTTATTTTTTTATTTTTTACCATTAGAATAAAGTACGAAAACACATGTACAATTGCTGTAAAAATTCAATTAAGCATCACAAAAAAAGTTAATACATAAGCTTGAAAAATGCATAAAATTGGTGTTGTATGATAATGTTCGGGTGTATGTTTTATTCTGACCACTAGGTGTCACTCTTTGCATTGTATTTTGTAGTTTTAATTTGTATTTCAATACAGCAGAAAATGTAACGGTGTGGATAGACTGAATGAAAAAACAAATTATTATCAGAAATCTCAGACGCAATATCAGATTTAAAAACAGGAAAGAGCCCTGGCCCTGATGGTTTTACATCACAATACTACAAGACCTACACAATATCTCTCTTGAAACCCCTTCGATCTGCTTCTAACTTCCTAGCAAAAAACAGAAATGACTCCAACTCATTCCTAATGGCACACATAGCTGTGATCCCCAAACCGAACAAGGACCACTCCGAATGCGCAAACTTTAGACCCATCTCACTTCTAAATGTGGACCTCAAGATCCTGGCCAAAATACTCGCCAACAGATTAAAACCCCTCCTAGCAAAGATTATAGGCCCTGAACAAGTGGGATTCATGCCGGGTAGGGAAGCCCGTGACAATACTACTAAGGCACTGAATCTAATTCACTTTGCTCAAAACTCTAACACAGCCGGAATATTGCTTTCTACCGATGCAGAGAAGGCTTTCGATAGTCTCCTGGGACTACATGATGGACACCTGTGCCCATATTGGACTACGGGAAAATATGATGTCATGGATCTCAGCCCTCTACCGAAACCCCCAGGCCCAAATTAAAGTAAATAACACACTTTCTGACCCCATCTAGATCCACAATGGAACACGCCAAGGATGCCCCCTATCTCCACTCCTCTTCATCATCGCCTTAGAACCCCTAATACGAACAATCAACTTACACAGAGATATTCAGGGCTTCACAGTAAACGATAGAGAATACAAAATAGCCGCCTATGCGGATGACCTATTATTCTTTATCACCAACCCGCATATATCCCTACCAAACCTTCAAAAAGTGTTTCAAACCTTTGGGTTCATCTCCAATTTTAAAGTGAATCAATCAAAATCTGAAGCACTCAACCTTACCCTTCCTCCTGACCAACTTAAGAGATTGAAAGACAACTACCCTTATAAATGGGAACAGATAGCACTCAAATATTTAGGTATAAACTTGACTAGCAACCTCGACGCTTTATACACTTCCAACTACAAACCACTATTATCCGCAATAAAGAAAGACCTACTAAGGTGGCACCCAAAAAAATTCTCATGGTTTGGTAGAGCGTCCATTTTGAAAATGACGATACTACCCAGACTATTGTATCTATTTAATGCCTTACCCATAAAAATTCCGGAAACCTTTTTTAGCACTCTCCTAAAAGCACAGAGGAGCTTCCTCTGGGGAGATAGAAAGCCCAGAATCAATTTTACTCTGCTAACGCGCCCCAAAAGCAATATGGGTATGGGCCTCCCTGACTTTAAGAAATACTTCCAGGCTGCACACATGACCAGACTCATAGACTGGCACTGTCATGGCCCTAACAAAGACTGGGTCCAATTGGAAAGCAATCTAACTGCACACAAGACACTTTACTACCCATGGTCCACACACTCCAAAAAAGATAAACAGATAGACCACCCCCTGATTGTAAACACAATCAATATCTGGCACAAAATAGCGAGTCTACATAAAATCGCATCCATCCCGGGTCCACTGACACCACTTGCCAACAACCCTGATTTTCCACCGGGTATGCACCATAAATTACCAAGGGACCTCCTTATTCATCATTGCATGACAAACTCGAAACTCAAAACACTAGACGCACTTAGCTCCGAGGTGGGTGAGACCTTTCCTGGTAGGTGGTTCTACATGCAACTAAGGGACTTTGTGGTAAACAGTAAGTACAAATCCAAATTCTGCCTCCCGTTGACGCAGCTAGAATCCATATGCTTACAAAGATCACCGGTAGCTCATACCACATCCCTTGCATACTCATAGCTAATCTGTGTGCCACACGCGGATAACAATAAACACAAAAGGAAGTGGGAGCTTGATCTTAAAATGAAAATTTCTGAAAAGCAATGGGAAAAGGCATGTATTCTGACACACAAATGTTCGCTAAGCTCCAAATACCAAGAGATTTCCTATAAGGTCCTCACGCGGTGGTATCTGACACCGCAAAAGACCGGGAGATGGTCTCACCCCACCTCAGATAAATGCTGGAGATGTCAAATTTGCATTGGCTCATTTATACATATTTGGTGGGAATGTCCACTCATCAGCACATACTGGGATGGAATTAAGATCTGGATAAAACATATAACGGAAACGAATATAGAACTAAATGCAGCCGCCTGCCTGATTAATTTAGTCCCAACTACCTTAAGTCGCTACAAAAAATCACTCTCCCGACACCTACTCATTGCTGCTAAAACACTTGTACCCACCCATTGGAAAGCCCCCACAGTCCCAACAATTAAGGACTGGATAAACAGAGTGCAATACATTTTTAAAATGGAGGAATTAGTGGCTATGAAAAAAGAGAACAGCGCATCCTTTAACAAAACCTGGCAACCTTGGTTGGCCTTTACCCTCTCCTCAGATTACCGATTACTTATGAGCTGAATTTTCCCTCTACGCCACTCTAAAGAGGAAAAGGATATAGACAGAAACAAATAAAAGGGCTGTGTTACACGTGTCTCTATTAGATACACACTTAACCTAAGAAAACGAACCCTAGTGCGATGGTTCCCCCTCCCTGAATACCAATCCCTTTTATCCTGTACCATTTTTCACCCTTCCCCAAATTCATAACCTACCTTGTGATACTACTAATTTCTATCCCTCTCTATGTGTTTTTTTTTTTTTTTTTGCTCCCATTACTTGTTCTAATGAGATATTAGGTTACAACACTACCGCTATCTATCTGTATCAATGTTTGTATACAATCTGTTGTTGGTAACATGTAAAACTCTATGCTAATTGTAAACCTGAAAATATTCTCAATAAAACCTTTTTTTTGACTGTGAAAAAAAAAAAAGAAAAAACAAATTAATTCTATTTTTGTGCAGTCCGCTGCAGAGGCAAATTTATTACTGATAATTCTGACTTTCACTCTAAATAGGTGCATAATTAAGAAGCAGTCAGTCAGGTTTCTTCCTGTCCAGGGCCATTGAAGAGCAACTGAGGGAGAAATTTAGGACTTGAGCTGTAGTATTTTGAATAAATATTATTGGTATTTGATTATAAGGTACTTTAGATACTGTACATTCATATACGTCCCTGCCCTCGAGGAGTTTATGCATGCATACATACATACATACATACATACATACATACATACATACATACATATTGGAACCAAAGATCCCATTGCTACATAGCAGAAGTAATCCATCTGTTACAGCACAGTCTGTCTCACTGCTCCTATTTAGCATTGCCTTGCTGTGCCATAGAATCAATGTGTCCCCCAATGTCTTTGCTTTATTGTTAGTTTAAATGTGTGAAAAATAAATTGTTTTCCCTTTTTAGAGCCGTATCAAACAAACTGCAGATTTTGGTTGGTGATGTGCTGAAGACAGATTTGCCTTTTTTTGACCTCTGTGTTGCCAACTTACCCTACCAGGTATGTTTTTATCTGAAATAATTGTATTGCCCTAACAGCCAAAGGTTTTGAGTTTCAAGAGAAACCTGTTATAAAACTGGGTAAGTCAGGCTGTGCATATGATGAAATATCTGTGGCGGGATTCACTTTGGGTTGGGTGGGGCTCGTGGAACTCAGCTTACCTTAGAGAGCTCTGGAAACCCGTTTTCTAGCTCCCACTGACCCTCTTATGTGTAAGTCATCCTGTGTCTATTAGGGGCACATGGTGAGCAAGAAGCCCAGTCGGATCTGTCCTAACCAGACTCCCAGTACAACCACATCGGACTCAGCATTTCGTTTACCCCTGTTATCCTGGGTTGTATATGTGTGGTTTCTGTTGAAAGTTGAAGTGGCTCTTTCACTTGGGACATGAATATTTATGAAAAATATCCCTCAAGAAATATATGAAGATAAATAATTCCACTTTCAGGCTGCTAGAATATTGTAGGAGTGTCTCATAGACCAATGCTAGATAGTTTTGGGTGGGGTTTGTGTTTATTGTTAAGTGGTTGTATCCCATTGTTCTATTGCAGTGATGGTGAACCTTGGCACCCCAGATGTTTTGGAACTACATTTCCCATGATGCTCATGCACTCTGCAGTGTAGTGGAGCATCATGGGAAATGTAGTTTCAAAACATCAGGAGTGCCAAGGTTCGCCATCACTGCTCTATTGTGTCTGTCTGCCTTGGGACTGGGAGCAACCTATTATGTGGATTCGTTTAAGGGCTAATGAAACCACTGTCAGCTATTAGCTGCTAGAGGGGAGGGGGGGATGTCTCCTGCAGCCCTTCCTAAAGGCTGTCTGTGTGTCTCTTGTTACTGAAAGTAGTTTACCCTGCCCTGTGTCATAATGCAAAGAAGGGGGGATTGTCCCCAGAGTGTATATATCTTGGTGCCTGTGTTTTGAATAAACAGTCTTATGTTCCTTACCAACCTATACTGATGTCTCAACAAGTGATTGGGTGGGCTAAGGGATCTTGGATCGTGCCGGTACCGGGCAAGGGAAGCTTATACAGCGGACGTACTCTTGAGTACGAGGTCTGTCACAAGAGCGATAAGCAAAATAAACTTCCTTTCAGAACCAAAGATAAAAAGCAAATTTATATGGAAAGTGGTCATGGCTCTGCTTACCACCTCATGGGCTCCCCTAATGGTCCTTTAATGTGACAGTAAGTTTGAGTAATTGAACAGAGTGTAGGCACTAAAAACTACTGCAGGTGTGTAAAGGTGTTTGCATTGTATACCTAACAGTCCATGTAAGCTGCCTGTGTCTCTGGATCTATCGATCATCTTAATGTGAGGCTTTCACCTATGATGATCATTGCTCATGAATGTTTCAGTGCTCTATTTAAATAGCCCAGATTTGATATTTCTGATCCTAATATACAATCTCTCTCTCTCTCTCATTTAGATCTCGTCTCCCTTTGTTTTCAAGCTACTTCTTCACAGACCCTTCTTTAGGTGAGTTATCGGAGTTACAATTTCTCAAACGCTAAATGAGATAAACACCCTGTCATTGCTGATCTTTTTTCCACTTTATCAGATCTATACACTGGAAAATGATAGAACACCCAATGAAAGGTTGTTTCCTAGAAATACACTTAAAGGAAGGGGGTGACTACTTTTGTATAGCTTTTCATAAGTTGACCTTTTTAATAATAATATATGCACATTTTTATGCAGGTTAAAAATGTGAATTCATTTTTTTTCTCGTGAGCCTGTAGAGCATTGCACCTGCAATCAGCAGATCGCAGTTACAATGTCATGCCCCTGCCAACACTGCCTACAGCTTTCAGCCTGTGCCTTTGCATGGGCTTTCTGTCTGAAAGCTGTAGGAATTGTCAATGAACTACGAGAGTACTCCCCACGTGCCCTCCCGGCTCATTAAGACCTGCCACTTTAAAATGGAAGTAAACCCTTCCAAACAACTTTGACCTACAGGTAAGCCTAGATTAAGGCTTACCTGTAGGTCCAAGTAATATCTCCTAAACCTATATGGTTTAGGAGATATTTGCCCGAAAATGGGCACCGCTGTCTACGGCGCATGCGCCGTAGACAGCGGCGCGCAGGCGCACTAAATGCGGCAAGTCCAAGAATGGATTTGCCAAATTTGTCTACTCCCGTGCGCATGCGCGGGAGTGACGTCATCGCGGCTCCGGCGAATGGCAGCGTCGGAGCTCCGAGACGCGACTCCCGTGCGCATGCGCGGGAGTGACGTCATCGCGGCTTCTCCGCTGTCATTCGTCGGAGCTGCGAGAGACGCCACAACCAAGATGGATGCGGCGGACTACAGGTGACAGCGGCGACTTCGCTGGCTCCTGTGTCAGGTAAGTGACACATAATGAGCTACTATGCGATGCATAGTAGTCCATTATGCTTTACCTTTGCAGGGAAAAAAAGAGGAAGTAAACCCATCAGGGTTTACTTCCTCTTTAAGCCCAACTAGCCCTTCCCACAGTCAAATATATACACTCCAACACAGACCTCAGGTCAGCATACAACTGTAAAATGCTTTAGCTTGCATAGGTCTATGAGGCATTTTAGTTCTCTTGTAAGATGTCATTCTGCACTGCTCATGCACAGCTTTTCCGATAAGGTCGATTTTCACACCCCCTTGCAGGCTTTGAAGGATATGTGTCCTCGATCATACTATGTGGCAGAACCATTCATGCACTGTTGCTGCATGGTTCACTTCTCATCACTTCATTGTCCAAGCCTATGGGAATTAATATCTATTGCCCGACAGGTTTACTTATCTAGCTTTCATAAATATGCCCTATTGCTGTTCTCATTAATGTATGATCTTTTCCTATATTCCAGATGTGCTGTGCTGATGTTTCAAAGAGAGTTTGCCATGCGACTTGTTGCCAAACCAGGAGACAAACTGTACTGCAGGCTTTCCATTAACACCCAACTTCTGGCTCGTGTGGACCATCTCATGAAAGTAAGGAACCTCTTTTATCGGTATTAATTTAGTTCCGCTTACTTGTGTTGCCCATAATTTATTTTTTGTCTCATATTTATTCTTCTGCATATATTCACATTTCTTTTGTTAGCAGTGTAAGGTAGGGAAGTCAACTTTGGCCTAACCTGATAAAATTGCACTTCTGATTGATTGGCATTGATATCCGCCCAGGTCATGGAACAGAAACAGCTCTCCTCAAGATTTGGGATGACGCTTTCGAATCAGGAGATGACGGAGAGCCGTGTCTCCTCGTACTGCTTGACCTAAGTGCAGCGTTTGATACAGTAGATCACAATACTCTACTCGTCCGACTCACAGAAGTAGCCGGAGTCCAAGACATAGATCTCCAATGGTTCGCGTCCTTCCTAGGAAATTGGTCACAGACAGTGAAACTAGGAAAATTCCTCTCCGAAACTCGGGCAGTCACCTGCGGAGTCCCTCAAGGCTCTCCTTTGTCGCCCTTTCTCTTCAACATTTACATCCGCCCACTCCTCCAAATCATCAGATGCTCAGACCTCTGCTTCCACTCTTACGCTGACGACACGCAACTTTATTTCCGGATCAATGGAAAAAAAGATTACCAACAACAACTTGAAAACTGCCTCAAATCAATAGAGGACTGGATGACCACCAACTCCGTCCAGCTGAACCAATCAAAGACAGAGCTTCTTATCTTACACCCAAATCATAAGCCCGCAACCAAAACCTCCTGGTCTCCACCAACCGTCTTTGGGCAGACTATCTCCCCAAAGACCAAAGCGAAGAGTCTCTGGGTTATTTTAGACGCACAAATGTCAATGGATGCGCAAATAGGAGCAGTAGTCAGTGGATCTCACCACCTACTGCGCATGCTTCATAGACTCATCCCTTTTATCCCAAAGAATGACAAAGCAGTGGTAGTTGGAACAATCATTAATTCACGACTGGACTACGCAAACTCGCTTTACATAGGATTGCCACAATATCAACTTGCGCGATTACAACTGATCCAAAACACGGCGGCAAGGCTGATAACAGGAAAAAAACCCTGGGAATCCATCTCTCCTTCGCTGAGGAGCTTACATTGGCTAACCGTAAAAAATCGGATCACGTTCAAGACCCTTTGCCTCACCCACAAATGCGTGCATAGAGAAGCTCCGCAATACCTAATGGAGAAAATAAATCATTACACACCAAACCGCAGTCTTCGATCAGCCAACAAAAACATCCTCCTCGTGCCCAAAGCCCGGTATAAATCCAAGGGGGATCGGAGATTCGCTGTCCAAGAGCCTCGGCTATGGAATGCTCTACCAATCAACATCCGCCTGGAAGAAAATCACCTGGCTTTTAGGAAAAAACGCAAGACCTTCCTCTTTTAGCAGATGATCAAAGCTCGCCACAGCGCCTAGAGGCGATTCAGTTCGCATTGTGCGCTATACAAGTATTTCATTCATTCATATCTGTATCTGGGCTGGATGAAATGTGCATTGCCATTGCTGAGCTTGCTAGTTAACTGGCTGCAATGCCAATCAAAAGGTTTCAGTACTATATAGGTTGTCAGTCACTGACTGAATGCCTAATTAGTTTTACATCAGAAAATAGGCATTTAAAAAAAAAGATTTTGGTGCTAACATGAAAACAACATGACAATATTGTTTCTAAAGGGGTTATCCACTTCTGTTTATAGATCTATCCCTTAAATTGTTTGATTAAAATATAAAGGTGCAATTTCCTTCAGGATTTAGGCTTTCATGTTATTCACATAGATTATCTAATCTTTCCTCTTTTATTTTGCATCCTGTGTCAGTGGTGGGCAGGCAGCCAGTATTTTGAGCACTCATAGCCTAGGATTTCCCAGCTTGCTGTGAACTTAAACAGCTGGTTACTACTGAATCTACATGTTTGTGAATTCTTAATTACTCAGCAAACGTTGTGTTAATGTTGGCCATTATCACTCCTGTACTTTTCAAAATTTTGACCATAAGCCTTGTTAACCAGGCTGACAGGCCTTTGTACGGTTATTTTGGATATATTGAAGCGCAAAATTTTCTGCTGTTCTGTTTCCTTTTGTTCTATTTTAGAGCAGGAAATAGAAAAAAATGTTTTGTTGGGTTGTCTGTATACCAATGGGAAGATATCTCTTCTTGTTCTGTTCCAGAGACACTACATACAAAAAAAAGATAATCCAGGGCATAGACACCCTGAAAAAAATGACCACCATTCAGAACGAATGTGGTTTGTACTAAAAAAATAAAATCTATTACACAATTTAATTAATACGAATGACAATAGCACAACCCAACCAAAATCTTTCACGCAAAGACAACATTGCGTCCTTTAAAAACAGCTAGTCTTGACCAGGTGGAACAAATATGCGGGGAAAGAGACCCTTTATTGCACACAAGGCTTCAACCATGGCGCCTATCCAGCAGGATTGGTGCGGAGTGTAATTGGACACAACAATTTTCAGCGCCTCTGCATATGATCATGCAGTCCATATGATAGCTGAAAACAATGGAGTGCAGCACTACTTAATCTGCAAGCAAAGGCACATGGAATAGCAAGTTGCAAAGTCCACTATAATAAAAAAAATACCCTGCTGTCGTTGTGTCATGCTCTGCTGCATCCTTAAACAGCTTTCACCAATGCCACGCTCCACTGCAAGGAAACAAGTCCAAAGGATCTTACCACCAGCCGTGTGTCAATGGCTTATCACCTCTCCCGTTAGCATGCTCCACTGCGCTGCAGCAGCTATCACTTCCAGCTAGTGTCTACAACTCGCCTTACTCCTGACTTTTCACATGGCTTACTACCAGGTCGCTGGCATGCGTTCCTGTGGCCAGAGGCAGGGAGCGTGACCACCCAGTAAGGGCACATCTCCCATGATGTCAACGCCCCAGAGACGATACAGGAAGTGATAGAAAGTCTCTTGAAGGTGAGGGGAAATATCATCTTAGACCAGTGTCCCAACTGAAAGATTTTATCCCAATTTCCGCTCTGCCTTAAAGTGATTGTAAAGTCTTGTTTAAAAAAGATGTCATACTTGCCTGCCCTGTGCAGTTGGTTCTGCGCAGGACAGCCTGGATCCTTCTGTAAGCTGCTCCTGGCCCCTTCCTCCTTGTTGAGTGCCCTCACAGCAAGCAGCTTGCTATGGGGGCACCTGAGCAGAGCTGCAACTCTGTGTGTCCATATGGAGCTGCTGTTTGGCCCCGCCCCCCTCTCTCCTGATTGGCTAACTGGCTTTGGCAGCCATGGGAGCCAGTGGCTCCACTGCTCTGTCTCGGCCAATCAGCAGGGAAAGTCTGGGATGGCCGTGAGTCTGGACATCGCTAGACAGAGATGGGGCTCAGGTAAGTATTAGGGGGGCTGCTACACACAAGGCTTTTTATCTTAATGCATTAAGATAAAACCTTCTGCCTTTACAACCTCTTTAACAACTGTAATGCTTTAGAATGCCCATCACTTTCTGTCCTGGTCATCATGGTCACAATGGCAAATGGGCTGAATTTCCTTAGCAGAGAGATCAGTACAGATCTGGCCAAGGTTCAGACCCTTTCCCACTTCATCCAAAAAATAAAAAAACTTCTGAAATGTGTTCCTTGTATCTTAATCTCAAATCAGATTTTTTTTTATTTATTTATTTTTTGGAGCGTTCCAATAAAATATTTGAAAAAGTCCAGGAATGAGTGTGAAATAAACATGCTGTCCTTTGCCTAGATTTGTTGTACATGGCTCAGGATAAGAACCACTTTAAAAGCAGAAAGAAAAGCCTCTGGTACAGAAGATTGTGCTGGAGTTTTTTTTATATTCATTTACGGTCTCTCATCTTATCACAAACAATCATATAAGTGATTTCTACTGTACCTTGTACATAGATTAATGGCATGAATTCTGGAATACATAATAATTTTGTTACTATTTTATAGGTGAGTAAAAACAATTTCAAGCCACCTCCAAAAGTCGAGTCCAGTGTTGTGAGAATAGAACCAAAGAATCCTCCTCCACCCATCAACTTTCAGGTAAGTCATTTGATGCAGGGGATTATTTTCACTCATCTTTATCCTTCACTTTCAGTTGGGATTATGTTAGTATACAATTATTGATTGCTTGCCAACATCTTTTGTGCTCTGTAAAGCAAGAGTAAGGGAGGATTTATAACCCCTGTTGGGTTTTTTTCTTTGGCCATGTGTATCCAATAACAGAGATTTCCCTTCACTTCCTGTCTCGTAGCCAAACCGGAAGCAAGAAGAAATCCCTTCAAATTAAGGGCATTCCTTGAGGACCCCCAGGTCACCAGAACTAGTGTCCCTATTGTAAGATTTCCCCTCTATTACTTTTCTGGGGACAACCCAAAATTTGTGATTATCTTTTACTTTCACTTTCAATGATAAAGGTAAACAGGAGAAATAGAGGGGGTGAATCTCCTTTACAGGGGTACAGACCCCAATAAAAACTGACAAGCATTCTAATCTCTCTGCATTCTAGCCAAAAAACATACGTTTTTTGCCTTTTAGTTATACTTTAAATTGTAATTACTGTAACTATGTATTATGCAATGCTCAAATAAATCACATGGAAGAAAAAATGCATTGATGCATTGTAATATATAATTAATATAATCTATATATTTTTTTTGTTTATAGGAATGGGATGGCTTAGTGAGAATTGCCTTTGTAAGGAAAAACAAAACCCTTGCAGCATCTTTTAAGTAAGTTCTAATATTGGTTGCAACAGCTGTTGAAGTAAAATTGTGTTTTGGTAAATTTTTTATTCGTCTTTTATGTAGACCAGGGGTCTCAAACTGGTGGCCCTCCAGCTGTTGCAAAACTATAAGTCCCATAAGGCATTGCAAGGCTGACAATTACAAGCCTGACTCCCACAGGCAGAGGTATGGTGGCACTTAAACAAGGCCAAGGATAAATCCAAGGAAAAAAATCAAGCTTAAAGTGGTGTTGCCACCAAAAAAAAATAGCTTAAAATTCCTAAAAAAAAAAAAAAAAAATTGGATTTTTTTTTTTTAACTCGCCTCTAAATGCCTGTTGCTAGGGGGTCCCTCGTAGTCTGCCTCCTTCAGTGCCCGGGCTGGTGACATCACTTCCCCTCGGCACCGCACAGTCATCTGGGACCTGTCACGTGTCCCAGATGACTGTGCGGTGTATCACGGCGCGCGGCGCCGCTCGTGCATGCGCAGCGGGTGCCCGGCTGTGAAGCCACAGCCGGGTGCCCACAGTAAGAGGTGGGGCTTAGTTCCCCCGCATCGCTGGACCCTGGGACAGGTAAGTGTCTGATTATTAAAAGTCAGCAGCTGCAGTATTTGTAGCTGCTGATGTTTACATTTTTTTTTTTAGGGGGGCACCCCACTTTAACTTACCAGCCAGCAGCCAACCATGGAAAACCTGTCTAATAGTATGTGTTAAAAGCATGGGTTTAGTCTGCACAGCCAGCTATAGATGTGGGCAAGTGGTGTGCCCTTTTGGTATCACTGCTGTGTTTTATGGTCAGGCAATTCACTGACACCTTTGCAGCAATTATGCTATATGCTGGGTGTTCAGTGTGCCCCTGTACCTTTTTAAGAAGAGGAGGCTCCTCTTCAGTCCACCTGCTCTCACCTATCCGTCAGAATGCCTGTGCCTCCACTGTGGGGACACTTATAAGTTAATGTTAGGTACCAGGGTGCCTTGACGAGGCTCTGTAGCTTACACATGCATTTGCAAATGTGTGCAGACTGAACCCCTGCTTTTAATGCATACTGTTAGACAGGTTTACTTGCTGGTCTGCGGGCTGGTCGGTACGTTTTTTTGTTTTTTTTTCTTGGATTTATCCTTGGCCTTGTTTATAACTGTTAGCTTTCCAATGTTTCTTGCTGTGATAGCCAGCTATAGATGGGGGCAAGTGGCATACCCTTTTTGTAGCATAATGGGACTTGCAGTTTTTCAGCAGCTGTAGGGCCGCCAGTTGGTGATTCCTGATGTAGACATTATAACCATACAGGTTATGGTGAGAAGGTACTAAGGGGATCAAAAAGTCCTCCAAACAAATCTGTGCATAGCACAGTAAAGCTTTCTTAGAACAGAAGTCTCTCTCCAACACGTACCAAAAGAGGATTATTCCTCATTTTAGGACATGGGGGGAGCTATTCGTGCAAATCATTCCTTTGCAGATCCAGAAAATGCTGGTACAGCTATTTGCAGTAATGGCTCTATAATATTAGGCTATGTTTGCACCTAGCTCATCGAACATAAAAGAATGGTTTGCATGACTTTGCCCGCTGACCTGAAATTAGGAAAAATCCTCCAATATGTGATGAAATGAGAGTGAATACCTTCTAGTATTTAACCACTTCCGGCCTGTAGGATGTCATATGACGTCCTTGGGTTGAATTGGTGATATCCGGATGATGCATGCAGCTACAGGCATCATCCAGATATCTTTGTTTTCAGCCAGCGATTCCCTCTAATGTAAAAGCCATCATAGTGACTGTTTAGCTGCTGGATTGCTTTTACAGACAGCAATATAAACTGCAACAACCGCTATTTTACTGTCTAGGGTCTCTGCTAAAAAAAAAAATATATATATATATATATATATATATATATATACATATGATGTTTGGGGGTCTTGAGTACTTTTCTAGCAAAAATTATGCTTTTTACATGTAGGAGAGAAATGTCAGAATTGGTCTGGGTGGAAAGTGGTTAATGTACAAATATTTACTGCACACCACTGGCTTCCCAAAGCACTAGTGGTTTTCTTTCAAGCATGCTGTTGGAACAGAACTGTCTGATAATGAGTCATGGCTTGTGTACATGTGGGACAGGATATACTTAAGTATTTCACTTGCTGAGCCCTTTTTTTTTTTTTAAACAGCACAAGTTTATTGAACAACTCAGTTATAACAAGGAATTACAGTAGGTACAGACATTAGCCACTTCATAGGTGACGGACAGTAATACATCTTATATTAGGGAAAGTTCCTGACAATGATAATATAGACTCCAACACTGCTCACTCCACACATGTATGTAAATTTTCCGCCCACCTATCCCATATTTTGTGGTATTTGGCTGGACACCCACGATGTCTATATACCAGTTTAACCAAGGGTAGCTTACTATTAATGTCCATTACCCATTCCCGCATGGTAGGCATGGTTGGACGCATCCAGTATTTAGCCACTAGCTTTCGTGCAGTAAACAGCGTAGAGTGCAAAAATGTAGCCAAGTATTTATCAATAGAGGTATCAGGAAATATGCTGAGTAGGCAACTCTTAGGGTAAAGTTGAAGGGGTGAACCCATGTGGTCATGTAGAAACTTAACAACCTGCCCCCAATACTCCTGGACCATTGGGCATTGCCAGAGAAGATAGTAGAAAGTACCAGTCGTACAAGAGCATCTGGGACACTTCGGGTCATAGTCAGGATGATACTTAGCTATCCGGACAGGGGTGAGATAGGACTTGTGCATCACATAATACTGCGTTAGTCGGTCCAGTAGGTTAAGTGAAGCCTGTTTAATGTTCTCGAGGGCATCCTCCCATTCCTCCCCATCAAAGGGACCTATATCCTCTTCCCATCTCAACCTAGCCCGTTCAGTGATTTGCGCCACCAATCGGGCCCGGAGTAGGCTGTATAGAGTCGAGATCAATTGAGTCGGCTCGTCCCCCATAATTACATCTGTCAAAGCCAACGACTGTACATTTGGGAAGTCCTGAGCAAATTGCGCACGGAGCGCGTGTCGCAATTGCAAGTAGCGAAAGTGCATATGAGGGGGTATGTTAAATTCCACTTGTAGGGAGGGAAAATCCCTTACGCCCATAGGAGTCTCCACCTGGTGCAGATAAAAGTATCCCCCTAGAAGCCCACAAGTCCACATCTGGTAAGCCAAACAACTCACGAAGTAGGGGGTTGCGCCATAACGGTGTATGTGAGTGGTGATAGTCAGCTCCCAGTAATCTAAGGGCTAACTTCCAAATACTCCGGTACCGGGCATCCCTAACCCCACTTTTGTTTCCACGATTTACTTGTAGCATCATCATATGGTATGGCAGTGATCAGGGATACTGAATGGTGACAGTATGTTTTAAAAAATAAAAAATGGAATAATTTTTTCAAAAAATTTTAAACTTGCTATCACATGGTACAGGGTTCCTTGCTTGGCCCAGGTACCATGTGATTGCTGTGGCTCAAAACACAAGAAAACACAGCTATGTTAAAATTCATAACAGCTTTGTTGACATTGTGCCACCTATGCGATCTTGTCACCAACTCAGTAAATGTACTGTGGCCAGGTGGCATTCGGTTAAGGAAAAACACCTTTTGCAATTAGAGCCACTGTAAGCCTCTGTATAAACAGATCTAGCATGGTATTTATATGTATTGTTTTGTTTGCAGATCCAGCGCAGTCCAGGAACTGTTAGAGAAGAATTACCGAATACATTGTTCTCTTCACAATGTTGTAAGTATCATTTTAACTGTCAGTAAGTGAAAGCATAGCTGTTCTTTAACCACTTCAGCCCCGGAAGAATTTACCCCCTTCCTGACCAGGCCATTTTTTGTGATACTGCACTGCATCACTTTAACTGACAATTGCGCGGTTGTGTGACGCTGTACTCAAACAAAATTGATGTCATTTTTTTCCCCACAAATAGTGCTATAAACAAAAAAAGAGCAACAATTTTGAAAAAAAACATTTTTTTTACTTTTTGCTGTAATAAATATCCCCAAAAAATGTTTTTAAAAATCAAATTTCTTCATCAGTTTTGGCCATTATATATTTTTCTACAAATTTTTGGTAATAAAATTCATATTAATTGCAAAAGTTATAGCGTCTACAAACTATGGGAAAGATTTATGGCATTTGTATTTATTTATTTTACTAGTAATGGCGTGATCTGCTAATTTTATCGGGATTGTGTCGGACAGATCGGACGCATTTCTGGGACCATTGACATTTATACAGCGATCAGTGCTATAAAAATGCATAGATTACTGGATAAATGTCACTGGCAGGGAAGGGGTTAACACTAGGAGACGACCAAGGGGTTAAATGTGTTCCCTCGTGTGTGTTCTAACTGTAGGGGGAATGTACTGACTAGAGGAGGAGACAGATCACTGTTCCTAGCTTGTAGGAGCACACGATCTGTCTCTCCTCACAAAACAGGGATTTGTGTGTTTACACACACACACACACACAGTCCTGTTCTAGCCACGCCCATTGGTTCCCCCACAGTGCAGCCTGCTATCCCTACTTAAAAGGCCAACATATAGCTATGGCAGCTTGCCAATGTGCCAACCTGCCACAGTATAATGACGGCAAGTGGTTAATACATTTGTGAAAAAACACTACTCCAAAATTATAGAATTGTCCCCAGAACAAAAGGTAAGAGGAAATATTCCATTGGGCACTTTTTGTTGCAACTCTAGATAGAAAGTGAAGGGAAATTTCCCAATGGTATACAACAGAAAAAATAAAATCCAGAGGTTTTTACCTTTTTTTTTCCTATGTTATCCAAACCTAAAAAAAAAAAAAAGTTTTGGTTATACCTGAAAGCAGTATTAAACCCAAAAGCAAACCTTTATTATATTTCAGCTTACCAATTATTTGATGTGATGGCTGCACTCGTGTTTTTTTTATTTATTTTTATTTTTTTTAGGCTTTATTTCCTTTTATTTTCACCTGCTGATCCAGCCAGTTAGTCTGTTGTTTTTAACAAAAGCTGTCCTGTAGATGTAGCAGTTAGGGGATTGAGACAAACCATTTAACACAGACAGGAGTTCCTACAGTGATCAGCTTTTGTTTTATATAAAACCTTTATCCTAACAAGGGGAAAAAAACTGTTGCTGTAACTGCTTATAAAGTGTTAGCTGGAGTTTGGCTTCCATTTGTTCGTGTATCTAAATCTGCTAGTACATCTAACACTACCCTCCCCCAGAATAATGCTGTCCAAATGTGTCTCTGTTTCTCCCTCATCCAGAGTGTAGGTACCTTTTTAATACAGGAAGTTTCTTACTGGTCAGATAACCAGGTGAAAACAGATTAAAAAATAAAACTAATGCAGCCACCACATCTAATGATTGGTAAGCTGCAATGTTAAATGTTTTTATCTTAGGTTTAATACTGCGTTTGTTTTTTGTGTTCTTGTATTTTCTTACATTAGTTTTTTTTTTTTTATTTTTTTTTTTTTTGTGTTATTCAAAGTCTTATAAAGTTCTGTTTTGCAAACAGGCAACTCCAGAAGACTTCAGCATTTCTGAAAAAATTGACAAGATACTTGCAGACACTGGGTTTAGTGAGAAGCGTGCCCGCACCATGGACATAGATGACTTCATCAGGTATTTTTTATTTATTTTTTCCCAAGGTTTATCAAAATGTTACTTGCCATATTTGAAGGTTGTAACGTTGCAATGCTAAACTGCCTTTTCATCTAATGTTTGTAATTTTTATTTTCTTTCAATCTTAGGCTACTGCACGGATTTAATGCAGAAGGAATCCATTTCTCTTAAATAATTGGGGAAAATCTGTACCTACATAACATGAACAAAGCTTTTTATATCTGGGAGTGCACATCCTGTACAGAACTCAACTTCAATTGAAATGTCAGCAAGCAACCCATGAGATGTTCTTGGATGCAGTGTTGCTGCAATGAAACTTCCTCTGAAAGTCCAAAATCCTCTTTTATAAAAAAAAAAAAAATATATATATATATATATATATATATATATATATATATATATATATATATATATATATATATATATACTTTTTTTCTTCTTTTTTTTTTTGATTTGGACACATTTGTACAGTTTTTTGAATATTGTAAATGGTCTACATGTATTTATTGTATTATGTTTCCTGGCAAATTCAGTAAAAAAAAAAAAAAGTGAATCTTCTGATCTGTATGACTGAAGAGTTAAAGAATTCAAATAAAACACATTTTATTCTTTAGAACAGCCATTTTTATGATGTAGCATCCTTCCTGTACTGTACGTACTCTTTATGTTGTCTAGTGAAAATTGGGTGGTCTAACTTTTTGTCAATTCACATTTTAAGCCATCATGTGAGAACTATCCCTCCTGCCATTGATACAGGAAGCACAATCTGGACATAAGTTCACATTTATTCTTCTCTTCAGCAGGCTTTTTTTGTGGCCAGAAAGATAGAAATGAAGACTAGGCATATGGCCGAATGTTTCTGATAAACCCCTCCCCTCCCAATCTACTAATTTGTCGGGCTGGTTAGAGTGGATAGGACTCTGTAAACTTTATATTTTTTGTTTTTTGTATTTTTGATGCGTGTTTGTGCAGTATGCTTCCTAGTGTGAGAGACACCTATTAAGATAAGATAAAATTGATTGTCATTGTAGAAACAAATCACAATGAAATTACGTTTCTACTCCACACATTATTCATACATCACAATTTTCAACCATACATTTACCACATAGGATTGAATTATACCAAAAATAGTATAATATATATATAAATATATAAAAGTGCCCCATATTAAATTATAAAAAAAATGCCCTCATATTAAAAAAATAAACAAGACCATAAAATAAAACTATTAAGTTGGTTTGCGCTGGACATGCATGCTTGCCTTTTGAGTGCATCATCACTAATGATGTCAAAGTACCGGGTTCCTAACTAGTTCCTAGTTGGGTCTTAAAGTGGTTGTAAACTCTCCCTCGCAACTTTATCGCATTGTAATCTTCATAAACACACACTCATGATGGCTGCTAATAACTGTCTTCTTGTTTTGTTTTGCTGTAATCTGTCCCGTTTTGATTAATGACGTCACCAGCGCATGCACTTCCATTTCCTTGATCCTTGTGTACAGGCCATCCATTGACATGGTGCCATGAATGGGATTTCCTCTCCCAGCGGCACAGCCATTTAAGCTTGTGAGATTGCAGTGTTTTCTACTTCCTGGTATTCTCCATGTGACCGTGTGATGTCACATGGGGGGGGGATAAACCTTGGCAATCATTCTGCATTCTAGAGCGGTGATCAGCTGCAGCAGGACTGACAGGCATACATATGCAATCATGCTTGGTGTAACGATATCACGTCTGAGCCAGGATATATTGTAACTAGTTGCCATTTTGTGTGGAACGCAGCCATGACAGTTTGGCTACCTTGTAAACTTACTTACATCTGTAAAAACTCCCCCCTCCCTTGT
Organism: Lithobates pipiens; assembly: GCF_037356315.1. NCBI lineage: Eukaryota > Metazoa > Chordata > Amphibia > Anura > Ranidae > Lithobates > Lithobates pipiens. The sequence goes on along the minus strand of NW_027507790.1, from coordinate 185,599,982 downwards.
CTTAGGAATTCCAAATGTCTTAACATCTTCAAAAGGAAAGAAAGGTTATCTTAGAGAAAACAGAATCGGGCTAGGTCAATACACAAAGCTCAAGTTGCCTGGCAAGGTATTCCGGCCTGTCGTAAAACTGTCACCCTCTCCATGCAGAGAACTAACAGATCCCCGTCGTAAATACTTCCAACAAGATGGCGTGCAAACAGATTAGTAAAGTGTTGAAACTTTAACATTTTTTATAACTTTCAAAGCCCTCATAGCACAGCCATAATATGGATATATTTAGTTTCCTCGGATAATTTCTAACATGTCAAGTCCAAACACCCCTATGTCAGGTCATATGGGAAGCCACTGGGACCCCTTACTGCTCCTAGGTAACCCTGAAATGGGAAACCTGTCATGTGTGGACTCGTTTTGAAGCAAATTTCATGCTGATCACTAAAATGGATATCTGCAGTCTATAAACAATACAGAGGCAGAGATATGAATATGTATCACAAAGTGTACCTGGGACAGGGTCATGAGTGTAGACACCTCCCAGCATCCAACCCCTAAACAAGATGACCAGACGATTGGTCACTGGTCGCTGTCAACACCCCCTTTGATTTGACAGAAAAGAGGAGAGGCCAAGGCAATGGTCAGTACTCCTTTTACCATCCAAGCAGGAAGATCTGCCAAGTTTGAGAACCGATTACCTTTGCTCATCGATTGAACTCTGATCAACTCTTGGACATTAATTGCAAGTATACTTCCTTCCCAATTCTACCTTATTTCTTTGTGGCTGTATATTGTCTTTATTTTTTGAAACATCCTTTTTCTGTAAATGTTTTATTCGCACCAACCTTGACCTTTTCATAATAAATCCTTATGTTGAAAAGTGTTAACCTTGTCTTTAACCACTTGCTTACTGGGCACTTAAACCCCCCTCAGTCCCAGACCAATTTTCAGCTTTCAGCGCTGATGCACTTTGAGTGACAATTACGCGGTCATACAACACTGTACCCAAATGAAATTTTTATCATTTTTTTCCCACAAATAGAGCTTTCTTTTGGTGGTATTTAGTTACAGCTCGGAGTTTTATTTTTTGCTAAACAAACAAAAAAAGATGCAAAAAAAAAAAAAATCATGTTTTAATAGTTTGTTATAAAATTTTGCAAACGGGTCATTTTTCTCCTTCATTGAAGTGCGCTGATTAGGCGGCACTGATAGGCTGCATTGGTGGGCACTGATAGGCTGCATTGGTGGGCACTGATGGGCTGCATTGGTGGGCACTGATGGGCTGCATTGGTGGGCACTGATAGGCTGCACTGGTGGGCACTGATAGGCATAGTTAAGGCGGCACTAATAGGCACAGATAAGGCGGCACCGATGGGCACAGATAAGGCGGCACTGATGGGCAAAGATGGGCACAGATAAGATGGCACGGATGGGTGGCACGGATAAGTGGCACGGATGGGTGGCACGGATGGGCACTGATAGGTACCACAGATAGATGGGACTGATGGGCACTGATAGGTGGCTCTGATAGGTGGCACTGCTGGGCGGCACTGCTGGGCACTGATGGGCGGCACTGGGGTGCAGCACCTTTGAGGCAGATTTTGGGTGGCACTGTGGGCACTGCTGGGTGGCACTGTGGGCACTGCTGGGTGGCACTGACAGGGGGGCACTTACTTTATTTCAGGATGGCACTGCGGGTGGCAGGTGGGCACTGGCAGGGGGCAGGTGTCCGCTTGAATTGCTGGCCGTGATCGGGACTGATGTCCCGAACACGGCCGCCGGCGATCGGCTTTTTTTTTTTCTCCTCGCGCTGTCAGCGCGAGGAGGAATACTAGCCGATTACCGGCTCCATTTTATCACATGATCAGCTGTCATTGGCTGACAGCTGATCACGTGATAAGGGGTCGGGATCGACCCCTTACACGGATCGGTGATCAGGCGAGTCTCACGGACTCGCCGATCACAGAGCGCGCCGCGCGCGCCCCTCAGGGGGCGCGCAGGCCGCTCGTAACCGGGACGACGTCAATAGACGTAGTCCCGGCAATCTAGGTCCGCGCTAATGCCGTCATTCGGCAATAGCGCGGATCCCAAGTGGTTAAAGCTCTTGATGCAAACTATAAACGAACCTGCGCTACTGTGGTAGAGTAAGGCACTGAGCAGACCTGTCTGTGGTGGCAGTGTGTGTTGCAGGCGCTTATTCTAAACTTATAATTGGTATTGCTAAAATTACGAGTCCCCCCGGCTCTGTCTTTAAAACGGGGGTGGTGGCAGTTAAAGGGTTAATTGTGTAATTAGCCCAGTGACAATCGCTCTCAGGCTGCCTGCACCTAGATTGTGGTCCCGCAAGCTGGAAAATCTTTGTGCTGGGTGCAGCTGAGTGTGGCATTGTTACGTAAGTGATAACGGGGTGTGAGGTTGGCCGGTCCTTTGTCGCCAGTTAGCGAGGAGGGCAGGGATCTGACACCAGCGTTCGTCACATATTGGCTGGCAGCGTAGCGGGATAGTTTCGCATTAAGAGCATTCAGTGCATTGTTAGCAATTAGCTCTGCACTGAAGGATTGTAACCTTTGTGGAAACAGTCCTTAGAGACAAGCTGGTGCACATTATTTTTTTTTTGTTTATTTTTTTTAAAAAGAGATATACAGCAACAGCTCCTTTCTACACCTTCTTCCTATCTCTGCTTTCTGTTCTATCTTTTCTGCTTGCAACATGTCTGGGTTATCAGCATATAAAAAGATGAACAAAAATGATCTGACTGCTGAGTGCACAGAAAGAGGAATTGATGTCGGTGGCAAAAACCGTGATGGCTTGATACATGCCCTACATGAGTTTGATATCCGTGCAGACCAGAACCTGGGGGAAACTGGACCAGAAAGGGTTTCCGCTACTCCAGAGCCCAGTGGTTCAGAGGCGGCCTCACCAGATGGGCATGCAGAGACTGACACTGGACTACCACGGATTGTTACCTCCAGGCCATCGCCGGAGCAGGCCAGCATCAGATTGCCTGGAACCAGAATAGACTGTCTTCAAATGCAGGAAACACTACAACACCTCAGGGAGATGGATCCTGTGGCGTACCTGCAGTTTCTCGAGCGCCAGGCTGAGAGAGAGGAACGCAAGGCTGAGAGGGAGGCTGATCGTCGGCACGAACTGGAGATGGTTAGGCTCCAGCAGCAGCGACAGGTTCAGAACCTCGGATCCCTAGAGCACAGGGATGACTCTCTGCCAGTGACCCCGGCAGCCAAATTTCCAGTTATGGAAAAGGACAGTGACATTGACGTGTATCTACTGTCGTTTGAAAAAACTTGCCGTCAGTACCATCTGCCCCCAGCACAATGGGCCCGGTACCTGACGCCAGGGCTACGAGGCAAGGCCCTGGATGCTTATGTAGAACTGTCAGAAGAGCAAGGAGGTGATTATGAGGCCCTAAAGGCTGCAATCATCCAAAAGTTTCAGCTAACCCCGGAAGTGTACCGGAAGCGTTTTAGGTCCTTGCAAAAGGGGCCTGGGGACTCATACCTGGATGTGGTAAGTCGCTTACGCACCACATTCCGGCAGTGGACTAAAGGCTTGAAAGCCGATTCTTTTGAGTCCTTGGAAGATCTTATGATTGAAGATCAACTTTTGCACATCTGTCCTACAGACGTCAGACTGTTTGTGCTGGAGCGAAAGCCAACCTCTGCCAAAGCAGCAGCAGAACTGGCAGATACCTATATTCACTCTCGGGTATCTGACCATCGCAAGGCTCCTCCAAATGGCTGGAAAGGAGGGAAATCACACATGGCAACCCCTCCTCTACCTACCAACCAAGTTCCTCGGCGGCTGGAACCTGCAGCTCCTGGAGCCAAAGCCTTTGTGACTGACAACCGCAAATGCTATAACTGTGGGAAAGGCGGACATCTCCGGACACAGTGCCCTGAGCAGAAGAAGACGACAACCCCTGGCCATCCGGCCAGCAACCCTTCTGCTGTGCTGCTCGTCGGTGGAAAACCTCCAGGAACCAATGCCAACTTGCAGCCAGTCATTGTAGGCCAACGAACTGTAACAGGCTTTCGTGACACTGGAGCCGAAGTCACTTTGGTCAGACCAGAGGTGATAGAAAAAACAGACATCATCCCAGAGAAGTACCTTACCCTGACCGGAGTTGGGGGAACCTGTTCCCATGTACCTCGTGCCTATGTTTTCCTGGACTGGGGTGCCGGAAGTGGGATGAGAGAGGTGGGTGTCTCGGAGGAGTTCCCCACTGCGGTGTTGTTGGGTTCTGATTTAGGTACCCTTGTTTCTTACTATGCCCCTGCTAAGAGCACCCAGGATGCTCCCACGGAACCTTCTGGACCTACCAAGGTACTGTTTACAGATGTTGGGGTAATATCTGGGCAACCTGTGGATGGACAGAGGGAGGGGGAGGGTGGAGTTGAAGTGCAAGGTCCTCCTTCAGAGACAGGAGAGGAGACCCCCTTGCTAGTGAAGGTACCTGATGTATGTTCCAATGTTGCTGAACTGATAAAGGTTAAATGTGATGATGATGATAATGATGATGATAATGATGACAATAATGATGATGATGATGATGCATTGCCAGTATTGGTGGTCACTCGCAGTGCTGCAAAGGCAGCCGAGGTGCAGGCACTGATCGCAGAACAGCAGGAGGAGGTCTCGGGGCCCTCTCCCTGTTCTGACCCAGTGGACTCCACCTCTGTTGAGCCTCAGCAGCCGTCCTTGTTTGCCACAGGACTGCTGGCTGAGAGTTGTGGTCCCGCCTTTGAAACAGCACTGCAGACAGACCAAACACTAGCACAGCTCAGAAGTCTAGCTGATCGCCCCCCTGCAGAGAATGACAAACAAAAGGTCTACTGGAACAAAGGGAAACTGTATAGAGAAAGTTTGCTTGCAGAGGGGAATGAGGCTGACATAGGTGACAGACAGCTAGTGGTACCCAGTCAATTTAGGGGACCGCTGCTAAAAGTGGCCCATGAGATTCCCCTTGCAGGGCACTTGGGGATCACTAAGACCCGAGGGCGGTTGGTACATAACTTTTATTTGCCCAGGATGCTTGCTGACATAGCTGACTACTGTCGGTCCTGTGTTACCTGCCAGCGAGTTGGCAAGGTAGGGGATGTCCACAGGGCTCCACTAAAACCTTTGCCTGTGATTGACGAACCTTTTAAGAGGGTGGCAGTGGATATCGTTGGGCCTTTGGCCATCCCTAGCAGTTCAGGCAAACGTTATATCCTTACAGTTGTCGACTATGCCACGCGTTATCCAGAGGCGGTGGCTCTCTCCTGCCTCCCGACAGACAAGGTCGCTGATGCTCTGCTGGGAATCTTCACAAGAGTGGGATTCCCAGCCGAGCTCATTAGCGATCAAGGCCCTCAGTTTGTGTCTGACTTGATGCAAGCTCTCTGTCAGCAAATACAGATGACGCATATCATGGCCAGTCCTTATCACCCACAAACAAACGGCTTGTGCGAGCGCTTCAATGGCACCTTGAAACAAATGTTGCGCACCTTTGTGCACTCTCAGGGCAAGGACTGGAAACGATATCCGCCTCGTCTGCTGTTTGCTTACAGAGAGGTGCCTCCGGAGTCCACAGGCTTTTCGCCATTTGAACTTCTGTGCGGACGGAGGGTAAGAGAGGCCCTGAATCTAATCTGTGAGACCTGGGAGGGCAAGATTACCGACCCAGAGGTCTCTGGTGTAGATTAAGTCCTAAAGTTCAGGGATAAAATGGAGACGCTGCTGGAAATTGTGCGGGAAGAACACCTGGTGCACCTGTCACAGGTCCTGGACCAACTGACAGCTGCCAATCTGACCGTCAAACCCAGTAAGTGTCAGATTGCCATAACTGATGTGCAGTACTTGGGACACCGGGTAGGAGGGGGCACCCTGAACCCGGAGACAGGGAAGGTTGATGCCATCCGGGCATGGCCTACCCCCCAAACCAAAATGGCTTTTATGAATAATTCAGCAAACTCGTCAATGAGCGGCGATTGTCATGGGAACATTGGATTGAGAACGAGGCTTGGCTATTAAACGATCGCGCATGAGCTAGATTGCGGCGAAGGGAAACGTAAATCAGGCTTGGATAAAAGTACTGAAGATGGAACCGCCTTATCCAGAAAGAAATTTTTTTTCAAAGTAAACAAAAAAAATATGTAATAGGCGATTGTGGCTCGATTAGGTTATGTGATGCTTGCTAACAAGTGATTAGTCCCAAATAGATGTAAAGCACCATTGGGATTGCAGGGTTTACTTCCTCTTTAAGATGTGTGTTACCAGATATGACTTCATTCTGGGCCCAATCTCTCTATAGCAGGGAGAACGTTCCCATAACACGATTTTTAATATGGGATAGAGAAGCATTTACAGAGAGCGTTTATGGTACCAAAGAGCCCCAGTTTACTAAGGAGGAATGTGACCACTCAATGACCCCACCTTGTGACCAGATAAGTGACACATAAGCACCCCCTTTGCTTGCATACTCTCCTGAGTATGTACCATGTAGCTGCATGTACCAAAAAGTCGGGATAAGACATTGGTGCTTTTTTGAGAACCTCCTCTCAAAGCAGCCTAATGCCTGATGATGCGGGCTGATATCAACATGGCAAAGTTGCATATTCGCTATCCTTTTGCTCTGGGACATACCATGCCAGGCTGGTTAATTTATTGGAGGAAACACTTTCTTTCTGTTTCTTTTTTTATTAAAATAATAACTTTAGAAATGCTGAACCTGTGTTTACATCGCAGGCACGGCACTCTCTTTTTGCCTGTTCTGTACACCCCTGCTGCACTGGGAGAAGGGCATTATCTGGATCAGCCATCTACAGCTCTGCAGTCCAGAGATATGGTACCCAGACCACACTATGGAAGATCAGGGATGACCTGTAAGGTTTCTTTTTTGGCGCTGGACCCTATAAGCAGCAATCCTACTTCAATAATTCAGAAGTCATATTTTTGAATCTGGATACCTCACTGGCAAGGTGCAAAATAAGCTTTATTCTGCTTTCAGTAAATTACAATGAACATTGAAGTGTTATAAAAGTATTGTTAAAAAGCAAACACAAAGGAATGAAAATTCAGTGCCAACGCCCTCATAGATAAGGTAATGACTGCTGAGAGCCAGTTGGTTTTTGGCACTAAGTTTGACGTTGGAAACCAAGGTAAACCTGTTCTGCCTCTAATCTAAGCACTGAAAGTGTTATAAGATAGCCGTAACTTACAGTCTCAGTAGAATTAGCACACAGTGACTCGATCCAATTGACATCTTGCAGATTATAGAAAGCTTTAATTGAAAGCTTGTGCAGATTTTAATAGATGCGCATCAGATAAGTAAAAAAAAAAAAAAAAAATCTTATTTCTAGCTCCAGCAATTACTTGTGCTCAGAACAGAAACGAAAGACACACTGAAAATAGGGTGGGGATTGGCTATTCAGAGCATCTCTTAGCTATGGAGGGAGGAAGGGACAAAGTTGATTAAGGCTCCAAGTCGCTTCAATAGTCCTATATCCTATCAAAGTAGTGCAGGAACCTTTTATAAGTCGCATATACTTGAATGGGTTCTATTGAAATCAATGAGCTGCAATTTTGTGTCTATAACAGTATGTGTTAAAAACAGGGGTTATAATTGGCACACATTTGCATACACATGCGTGAGCTGCGAGGCCATGTTATGGCACCCCATTAGTTCTGCAGTCCTAACTCTTGTAAATTGATGTGGATGCACATGCATTCTAATGGATAGATATGGGGGCAGGTGGGCCTGGAGGTAGCCCATCCCTCCTCAAAAGCAAAGGGGCACATTGGACACCCAGCACAATGGTAGCAAAGGTGTCCAATGTGTCCCCTCACCAATATTATATCAGTAACAAACAGATGGCCCCTGCCCCCATCTATAACTGGCCTTCATAGCAAGAAGCACATGGAATGGCAATGCTCTATCCATCCATTGGAATGCATGTGCTTCCAATGTGAAGACTCATAAATTTAAAGAGTTAGGACTGCAGATAATACTGGGGTGCCGTGAAGTGGCTCTGCAGCTTGTAAATGTGTGCTAACTAAACCCCTCTTTTTAATGCATACTGTTAGGTTATTTTGGTTGGTAAGCAGAGCTGGGAATTTTCTCTGGTTTTGTTTTGATAGTACAGTACCTGCCAGCACCCCCTCAGCTCGATCCAGCGATATGCAAAAGAGCAGCACCTCTCTCCTCATTGGCCAGAGAGGCAGCAGGTGGAGCTATTGGCTCATGCTGCTGTCAATCAGAGCCACTGAGGAGGGGGTGCTCTGTGTGACAATGGAAATACAGAGCCTGCTCAGGAGCGAGATACCACAAGTGCCCCAGAGCAAGCGGCTTGCTATAGGGTTGCTTGGCAGGGGGAAGGAGGCAGGAGCACCAGTGGGGGAGCCCAGAAGAGGATGATCGGGGCTGCTCTACACAAAACCATTGCATAGAGCAGGTAAGTATAGCGTGTTGGTTATTAATAAAAAAAAAAAAAAATTGCCATTAGAAACAATTTAACCCCCAAAACAGGCCAGTCAACAAATACTGTCACGTTTCCCCCCAGAAGTCTGTGTATTCTGATGGCCTCCTCTAGCAAGGTATATTCACTGACCATGATTTATAGGGATTTTGCATTGGTACCAAAGGTGAGTCGTGGGGCTTTGGAGGAAGGTGAATCATGGGGGAAGGCGCATCATGGGGGTTTGGAAGAACAGGAGTTATTGGAGGCCGGCATGTTGTGGGGGTTTGGAAAAAGGTTAGTGTTGGGGGAAGAGGAGTCACGGGGGAATGCAAGTGATGGGGGTTTGGAGAAAGGCGAGCGATGGAGGGTCTGGGTGAAGGCGAGTTATTGGAGGCCTGGGGGAAGGCGCGTTGTGGGGGTTTGATGGAAGGTGCGTCATGGGGGTCTGGAGGGGGGGAGGTACATCATGGGGGATTGGGGAAAGATGAGTGCCAGGGGTTTGGAGGAAGGCGAGTGCGAGGGTCTGGGGGAGATGGACAAGGGTCCGAGGGAGGTGAGTGATGAGGATCTGGGGGAGGAAAGAGAATCACAATGGTCTGGGGGGGGGGGGAATGAGTGATGATGTTCTTGGGGGATGAGTAATGAAGACCAGGGGGTTTAAGTGGTGAGGGGGAGTAATTGGGGTCTGGAGGATGGGGGGGGGTGTGGTGCCTCAACACCCTCACGTTCTTGCTCCCTCCCCTTCCCTCAATACTCCCCACATGGCTGCATATGCGGAGCCCATGAAGGGGGGGGGGGGGGGGGTGACTGGGACCCCTCCCCCACACACAGTGCCTCAGCCGATCAGATCTCTTCGCTCGCATACACTGACAGCCCTCACGTTCATGTCTGCACACTGAGCACTCCAGTAGAAATAATCGGCGGGTCACATGACTCTGTATTGCTCACATGACCACAACAGTGCATGGAAGATACTTGAGCCACACCCCCGTTAGAGGCGTGGAAGGTTTAGATTGGTCAGTCGGCGGGCGGGTGATTCGGTATGATGGCGGAGAGAGGCTCCGGAGACGGGCCGGGCGGTGGGGATAGTTCGGTGCTGAACAACCTCCGGGAGCAGAGCGCCGGTCTGTACCGGGTGTCAGTGTCCGGTAGCGGTGATTCCACAGCTTCTATTAGGTTGGAGGAGAACATCCTGCGGAGGTAAGTACATACCGGGCCCCGCCCCCCGGGTGTGTCCAGTACATTGTATGGAGCATTGCAGACATCAGTTCCCTGGCATTGTTTATATCCCAGCCCCAGATACTCACCTACCGGCATGTGGCTGGATCTGATGGCAGAACCCTATACACTGGTCTGTGAGGGACACGGTAGTCTATAAAGACCATTCTAGTGTGTGAGAGCCGCTGCACTCCATGAGGGCCACACAGGATGATTTGGCCCCTGAGGGCTACTGCGATCTATAACGCCCCATAGGGGTGTGCCTGGGCACATCCCAACCCTGGGGTTGGCAACCTGTCAAGCACAATCTACCCATCGATCGCAGGCAGGTGTCGGGTAAACCGCGATCCTTGCCAACCCCAGAACCTGATGGGGGGGGGGGGGGGGGGAAATAGTGGAACCAATCTGTATTTTCCTCCTTCAGCAGCTAAAAGTTAGCTCCTCCTCTTGAGGAAAATATAGGGGGTCAGTACTGATATATACCAACCCTCCCGTCCCTCGGCTTTCTGCTTCCCAGGTCCCCCTTGCCCCCTCATTGTTTCAGAGTGGGGAGCAGGGAAGAGGCCGGTAAAAGTTGCACGCGCATGTGTGTTCGAGGTGACAGCTGTGTGAGACTGGAAATGACCCAGGGCTCCTGAAAGGCCCCCTGAGTCGCCATTACGCACGTCCACACTGCACATGCGCAACATGATGTCATACGAACGCATTGCGGAGTGACGCAACGCGTGTGCATCACACCAACACGCAAGTGTTTTCGGGAGAGCACAAAGCGGTGGCCACGGAAATGAGTGGCAGATGAAATGTCAAAATGGGCCACTACACAAGAGCACTCAGAAGAGCATCTGTGCCGGGTATACGGTGCTGCGCCACATAAGCTTATGAAGAAAATGAATAATCAATGGGGTCACATCTTGCGGGCAAAAGGAAAAAAATCTAAGTGAAAGGAATGAAGTTGTTGAAGGCTTATACAGACAAGGAAAAAGGGGGGATGATAGGAAAATTCCACTATGAATATCTAATAACAGTGCCAGATAGACAGCTACTTTTACATTCCCCCCCCCCCAAGCGAACCCCTTGAGGAAAGGCTTGAAACACACCATCTCCTTAAGTCTCAGGAGATGTTTAGCCCTCAAGGTGTAAATCCAGCACAGCTCAAGCTGGAGTTGGGGTGGATGCAATCTAAAATCAAGAATTTAATCTTGGGCAATTCGCCCTGGTGGACAATAATTTTTTTGTCTCCTAAGGCGGGGTAGATCAGAATTGCATGTCTGCATGCTCTTAATATGTCGGTAAGCTCGTTCCTAAAATTCGAGCTTAGTCTTCCCGACATAAAAGCAGCCACAATCACATCTTGCCATATAAACAACCCGAATGTCCTACAGTTCGCAGTGTCTAGGTCTGAAGACCCCACCATCTGGTAAAATTTGGTTTCTTGTTGGTATACATGTACTTGCAGTAACCACACGAGCCACACATAAAAGTTTGGAGGCGATAGAAGTTGCTCTCCCAAACATAAAGAAGGGAGCCTCTGGAATCAATCGACCTAGAGAAGGATCCGTTGTTGGCACATGCCAAAATTTGGAAATAATTTTCCTGATCTCGACATGCTGGTTGCAATATTTAGTGATAATTCTCAAAGGATTATCCTGACTTGGGGATTTATGACAATACAGGAGATCATGCCTAGTGTGTAATGTGGCACGTCTGAAGGCTTTTTTGAGAGATGTGTGGGAGTATCCTCTCTGCAGCAGTCTGTCCTGCAATTTGCCAGCCTCCACTACAAAGGTATTGTCATTAGTACAGTTGCATCTTACTCTGAGGTACTAACTGTAAGGAATGGATCTCACTAGGGTCTGCGGTTGAAAGCTTGAGGCATGCAGTATAGTGTTGCCTGCCGTGGCTTTACAGTACAGGCCACTACAGAGGGTTCCATCATCTCCCCTCGATATATCTCCACATCGAGAAAGGAGATTTGACTAGCGCTGGAAGAAATGTTAAATGTCAAGTCAAATTCATTCCTATTCCTTCTCTCCAGACACTGAGACAACAATTCCAGAGGGCCATCCCGCACGATGAAGACGTCGTCGATATACACTGACCATTTTCTGATATGGTTTAGGTATATTGACAAGGCCTCGTCGGTGAGGAGCATATGCTCCCACTCCCCCAGGTACAGGTTGGCATACAACATGTGCCCATCGCTGGTTCCTGATTATTAGTGGGGACTAATGCAGTAGGTAATGGGGCCCTTATCTGACAGCTGTTCAGTGTTGGCTGCCTGCTGTCAAGGGTAGAACATAGTTGACATCTCCCAGTATGAAAGAACAATAACTTAAACAAAAGCTGCACTAGTTGTTCTCAACACCCACATTGTTTTCTATGTGCTGCAAATTTCTGTTACACATTTTGTAGTATGTTTAATCCTTTTGTCGTTTATTCTATTTCACTTAATTTTGTGCTTTTGCAGGCTGCGAGAACAATTGAAGCAGCAGAAGTTTGATGTCCAGAACAGACTTAGTGCAGGTATGTCCTAACATTTTTTGTTTTGGTCCCCATTGCTATGTTTCTGTACCTAATCCAACACAGTAGTCTCACACATACACCTACAAATGGATCATTTTTCTTTAGGCTAGATTCACATGACAGGAGAGTGTGACCGGCTCTCAATGGAGCCCATTCGCAAATCTCCATGGCGGCTGCGGAGCGAATTGCACAGGAGTCCTGTGCATCTTCGGCTTTGTTTCAGGCAAACATTTGGGCCTGAAATGGAGTACATGGACGCTCCAGGCCCCTTCTGTGAGCCAGATGCGACTTAAGTGTGAATCCAGCCTTAGTTTGCGGCACTACAATCCAACAATTATTTTTTTTTAATGTGAATTAGGTTTTATTCAGGCCCCTTTCACACAGGGCAGGTCTGGGTCCGCTCCGCTTATGCAGGGTGGACACACACAGCTCTCTTCTGTGGGCGGCCCGATGTACCCTTGACTGCCATCCGCTGGACAGAAAGGGAACAGATACCTATCCGTCTACTTTTGGCAGATTGGGTCAGATTAGATGTAGGCAGGTGTGAACAGACACATGTCTGTTTACACCTGCTGCTCAATAGATCTGGTTCTGATCATATCTGATGAAAAATGGACAGGCGGACCTGATCGAAACATCCATGTGAACGGGGCCGAACAAAAAAGGTAGTGCGTGTATATAAGCCAAAAGTTTAATATGTTGCAATTTTACAGGCCCTGCTAACGTCTTGCAGTTTGGGATTGTGGGCAGAATCGGTGAGATCACGCAGCAATTGCTGCACAATGTACAACACACATTTTGGGTGCCATTATCCCTATAATAGCACCCCAAACGCAATGTGATTCTGCCATAATTGTTGCGTAACTGGATCACGCGGCAATCGTTGCAAATTTTCGCCTTTCAGCACCTGGCGTCCAAAAATTGAAGGAGCTTCTTTTCAGGCAGCAAACCCGCGTAGAGCAGCCCATATGCGATGCGACATGCAAAATCACTCAAAAAAAAAAAAGTGTGAGCGAGGCATTTAGATGTGGTGGCTGAATAAGGTGTTTTTTTTTTTTTTTTTCAACCTGGTGGTCCTGCCAGTAGCACACTTCCTGTTTAGGATAACCATACTCATTCGCTGTACTATATGTATGGAAGGGCAGCATTGTCACCCTAGGACAGGAAGTTTGTTAGGATTACGGAACGCCTCCCCAACTCTTCTTCGTAACACAGTTGGGAAGGAGTTCTGTAGTCCCAAAACACTTCCTGACAACATTGTTTAAAGTGGTAGTAAACTCTAGCACTTTTTTTTTTTTTTATAGAGCCCACGCAGTATTTTGCCATAATGTGCTAGTATGCACTGCATACTTGAAGATTATGAGCGACCTGCCTTTAAAATGGAGCACTCCAGCGCTAAGCTCATCCCACACCACCCACTGGAAATGGCCCAAGATCATGAACCTTGTGTCGATTAGGTGAAGATGTTGGCACTAGCTAGGGAGCTTGTAGACATCACACTGCTGGAGGGGAAGTGGGTATAGTTCTGCTTTAACCTGTTCCCACTTGCCGTACATATGTAGGTGACGGGAGGGCTTTAACGTCAAACCACTAAACACATGCGTCCACGAGGAACGGCATATATATGTATATGTGTGTGTATATATAATTTTCATTCAGATTCTAAAAATTAGGAGACTTGCTAACTGCGGCAGATATTGCATAATATGTTTGAGATTTGTTTCTGATGTTTCCAGTTTGAAACATGCATAGTTTGCTATTCTTTTAAAATGAAAAAAAAAGACTAGATTTCAGCTTTAGGGCCGGTTCACACTATTGCGATGCAACAACCCTGCGAATCAACTGCGGGTTCCCGCATCGCACCCGACACACACGGCAGTTCACACTTCCGTGGGGAGTGTCATTATATGTTAACGACACCCCCATTTCAGCTCACATATCGCACTGCGAACTGACAGTTTGGACATGAATCGGATCGCATATGTGTGAACACAAATGCCATCCGATTCTGGTCTGAACAGAAAAAAGGATCCTGTGCGTTTGCACCGAATGTGGTGCAATATCAGCCATATGTGTAGCTATCTGTATGGCTGACATCTTACCGCACAGACGCTGCGAATTACATGTGATGTCTGCCAATTGCAGTAGTGTGAACCAGCCCTTAAGGTTGAGATGTCACAATCCTGAGCTTTTCACAAAACATATGCTGGAACAATACATATGGGAGTTCACCGCTCTAAGACAATATCCTGTCCTGGAATCAGTCAAGTTGGGTGCCAGCTCTGTTTGCAACAGAGACATAAAGAAAAATAAATGATGCTGGATAGCCGCATTCCAATATTCACCTTTTTGTTTTGTAAAAACAGAATTCAAAGCATAATAAGTGGATACAGACCAAGAGCACCTCTAATGTTTTTCACACCAGGTATGGTGCTTCATCATAGCTAGAGTGATGAGAGATATATATTAGAGCTGCCACGACGAGTCGACGTAATCGATTACGTCGACTACAAAAATACGTCAACGTGCGTGCAGGGCGTCTATGCGTCACAGTGCTCCGTATCTCCCGCTCTCCTCCGTGCTGCCACCCCCCTTTCTTCTCCCTCTCCGTGCCGCCGTCCCCCTCTCTTCTCCCCCCTCCGTGCCGCCGTCCCTAGGGGTGCAATGGGTCACCCCGCTCGGATCAGCACATGCCGCGACCAGCGGAGCGCTCAGCGGTCTCGGCCTTAGGAGAGGCTTCGGCCTAGCTCCGAAGCGGCGGCCATCTTTCTACACCCAGGCGTTTACAATGTGATCGCTCCGACGGAGCGATCACTTGTAAACAAACCGGCGTCATGACATGACGCTGGTTTCTCTCCCCTCTCTGTACTGATCTGTGCCGTGGAGGGGAGAGGTCGGATGGAAGCAGCCATCCCTCCATACTCTGCCAGCCAATACAATACAATACTCTGCAATACAATACTCTGCAATACAATACTCTCAAGGTTATCCAAAGGATTAATTAGCTAATCAAAAAAAAACCCACTAGATTCATAAAAAAATAAATTTAAAAAAATAATCGGATAGTCGTTGACTAATCGAAGAAATAATTGATAGATTAGTCGACAGACAAATTAATCATTAGTTGCAGCATATATATATATTACAGTGGGGATCGAAAGTTTGGGCACCCCAGGTAAAAATGTGTATTAATGTGCATAACGAAGCCACGGAAAGATGGAAAAATCTCCAAATGGCATCAAATTACAGATTAGACATTCTTATAATATGTAAAAAAAAAAATTATTTTATTTCCATCATTTACACTTTCAAAATTACAGAAAACAAAAAAAATGGCTTCTGCAGAATTTATAGCATGCACTGCCCCCTTTGCAAAGCTGAGACCTGCCAGTGTCATGGATTGTTCTCAATCATAATCTGGGAAGACCCGGTGATGTCAATCTCAAAGGTTTTAAATGGGCAGACTCATCTGACCTTGCCCCAACAATCAGCACCAGGGGTTCTTCTAAGCAGTTGTCTAGAAAACTGAAACTGAAAATAGTTGACGCTCACAAAGTTGGAGAAGGCTATAAGAAGATAGCAAAGCGTTTTCAGATGTCAATATCCTCTGTTCGTAATGTAATTAGGAAATGACAGTCATCAGGAACAGTGGAAGTTAAAGCAAGATCTGGAAGACCAAGAAAAATATCAGACAGAACAGCTCGCAGGATTGTGAGAAAAGCAATTCAAAACCCACGTTTGACTGCACGATCCCTCCAGAAAGATCTGGCAGACACTGGAGTTGTGGTACACTATTCCACTATAAAGAGATACTTGTACAAATATGGTCTTCATGGAAGAGTTATCAGAAGAAAACCTCTTCTACGTCCTCACCAAAAAAATCAGCGTTTGAACTTTGCAAATGAACATATAGACAAGCCTGAGGCATTTTGGAAACAAGTTCTGTGGACCGATGAGGTTAAAATATAACTTTTTGGCCGGAATGAGCAAAGGTACGTTTGGAGCAGAAAGGGCACAGAATTTAATGAAAAGAACCTCTGTCCAACTTTAAGCATGGGGGTGGATCAATCATGCTTTGGGGTTGTATAGCAGCCAGTGGCACAGGGAACATTTTTTTACGAGTAGAAGGAAAAATGGATTCGATAAAATTGCAGCAAATTTTGGATGGTAACTTGATGCCATCTGTGGAAAAAAAGCTGAAGTTAAAGAGAGGATGGCTTATACAAATGGATAATGATCCTAAACACACCTCAAAATCCACGGGGGATTATATCAAGAGGCGTAAACTGAAGGTTTTGCCATGGCCTTCACAATCTCCTGACCTCAACATTATTGAAAATCTATGGATAGACCTTAAAAGAGCAGTGCATGACAGACAGCCCAGAAATCTCAAAGAACTGGAACACTTTTGTAAGGAAGAATGGGCAAAAATACCTCAAACAAGAATTGAAAGACTCTTGGCTGGCTACAAAAAGCGTTTACAAGCTGTGATACTTGCCAAAGTGGGCAGTACAAGATATTAACTCTGCAGGGTGCCCAAACTTTTTCAGAGGCCATTATTTTGTTGTCTGTAATTTTGAAAGTGTAAATGATGGAAATAAAATTTAACTTTTGTTGACATATTATTATAAGCATGTCTAATCTGTAATTTGATGCCATTTGGAGATTTTTCCATCTTTCCTTGGCTTCGTTATGCACATTAATACACATTTTTACCCAGAGTGCCCAAACTTTAGATCCCCACTGTATATAATGTGTGTGCGCGTGCATGTTAATTGTCAAATGAAGAACACCTGTGAACATCAGATTTAACCATTACATAAATGGAAAGACCCCCTTTTATTTCATATTATTTTGTTTCTTTATTTTTTTTTATTTTTTTATTTCACTTTTATCCTATTTCCCCCCCCCCCCCCTTTTTTTTTTTTTTTTTTTTTTTTTTATTACCCCATTCTCCCCTACCTCTCTTAATCACTCCTCATCCTATTGCTAAAACTAGGCTGCTTATGACCAAAACCGCCGCCACCAAATGAACATGGATGCGCGCGCATTCCCTGTTTAAATGGGATGACGTCATATGACGCCCTCCCAGAACGAGAGCCGCGCCGCCTGGTTGTCATATGACAGCCAGCGGGCGGCAAGCGGTTAAAGTGGAACTACACTGAATCTGCACACCACAAACCAAAAATGCTCTTTGATAAATTTTTATTATTCAGAGCAAACTCCTACATGCTTTATTTTACTGAGCAATCACTTTGAAAAACACCCCCTAGCTAAGGGCAGATGGTTCAAGTAGCATTTACTTCCTGGAATACATCTTTCTTTAGCTCAGGAATGGAGGGTGTGATTAGCTGAGAAACCCCCTTCTCTCTGTAGTAATATGACTGAGAAGTGACCTCCATCTTTTTAGGAGTTAATGTATAAGTATATGGTCATATATGAGTTCATGTAAGATTAACTTGGGTTAATCTGCTAGTTAGTTTAAAGTTCTGTATTCTCAGACTGTAATGGTTTCTATAAGGCACACATATAAGAAAATAATAGCTTACGGCAGCATATTTGTTCTGTACCTTTCTATATAAAGCTTATGTGGTTGAAGAGCTGTCTGAACATTTTCCTGTGTAAAGGGGAACACCAAAGGCATGACTGAGTCATGGAAGCAGATGGCATGGTCACTATAGTTGCTATGTCAGCCATGTTTAAGGGTTTGGGCATTTGAGTATTAATGATATGAAATGTACACCTCTGTATTAAATCACTCCCACCATGTTTCATGCAATGATTGGTTGATAATAACGTATATAAGTTGTAGACCCGCCCAGAATTGAATCGGATAGCTTTGAACATAGACTTTGACTCAGCTTCTTTGTGAACACAAGAAGACATATCTCCTCAGTACTGAGAGGGTCTTGTGAGTGTGGCAATTGCTGTTATTATACCTAGCTGGTCTTATCAGGTATACAGAAATACCGTTTGATTCCCCTTCACTCTGCTGCTGAAGACTCCTGGATGTATGACATCCTTTGCCTAGGACTGGAAACCTAAAAGTAACTGAATAAATAAAAAAATTAAAATAAGTTTACAACAAGTAAATATAATCTACTTGCTATATATTTACTACTGCTAGCTGTAGAAGGATTCAAACATAGTCAATGTTGATTGAGAGAGCGAGGTTCAACTTTAAAGTGGTGTTAAATAAAAAAATAAATAAAAAAATATTTGGGGAAAAAAATGTTAACTCCCCTCTAAATGCCTGTTGCTAGGGGGTCCCTGGTAGTCTGCCTCCTTCAGTGCCCGGGCACCTGACCTCACTTCCCCTTGGCGCAGTCAGTCATCTGGGACACGTGACAGGTCCGAGATGACAGCGCAGCGTATCACGGCACACAGCGCCGCTAGCGCATGCGCAGCGGGTGCCCTGCTCGTTCCACTCGGCGGCACCAGCATTCTTACTGTGGGCACCCGGCTGTGGCTTCACAGCTCATTAAGAATGGTGGCGCCGTCGAGCGGAGCAGGTCTTCGTTCCCCCGCTTTGCTGGACCCTGGGACAGGTTAGTGTCCGATTTATTAAAAGCTGCAGTATTTGTAGCTGCTGACTTTAAAAAAAAAATTAAGGGGCACCCCACTTTATGTATTTTATTTTTTTGTATGCTGCACTTTAATTACCAAGATCTGTGGCTGGTTTACTTTAAACTGAGCTGTATTTTCTTTTAAAGTGTGGAAAAAGCACCCAGTTGGTGTCGTGTTCTGCCCTTCTATAGATGAAATGCTATATAATTTTGAGTGGCAGGAACAACCTCTATTTTCTGTTTTACTAATCCTAAGGTGACCTATTACTACTAACAATACCTGCAGAAAGAAGATACTTTTCCAGCAGTCGGTGAAAAGCTGCCACATTGCTGCTCCCCAGCCACTGTGATTTATTATTTGACTCTTCTGGGTGTGTGAACTCCTGCTTCCTCCTGCTTCCTCTGCTATACATCACTAAAGCACATATAAGCCAGTAGGAGGAACTTCTGTGTGCAATGGTATTCAACTCATTGAGCCATTTAAATGCTTGTTGCGGCTGCATTTCAAGACATGAGCTTCAGATTTTGCCATTTCTTTCTGCACTCATTGCCATCTGTAGTGACATGGTCGCTTTAATAAAACAGCCATTACCTATGAATTCCCTGATTCCTTATTTTTAACATTCACTGCAGGGGAAATATCTGTTGATGAAGTTGAGTATATCACCGTGGAGAATCTAAAGGAGGCGTAAGTGTTACTTTTTTTTTTTTTTTTTTTTTTGCACATCCAAGCATCTGCATCCTTATCTAAGAAGAGATAACCTGCCATCATTGTAAAGTCAGAAATAAGAATGCTGTATTTACTTGCATCGCGTTTCCCTCTGTGCGCCTATTATGTCAGCATTGCTGACACAAAATAGATTGGACCTTACAAATCCAAAAATATGATAAAGGTACCCTCCAGACCAAAAAAAAAAAAAAAGATTAAACTGTTTGTTTGTTAACTCCAAAACCATATATGTATTTTGTGCAGCTTTTATCTACCGAGTCTAATTCTTTATGATTTTCTTTAACCTGTTGTCACTTTTCTGTGCCTGTTCATAGAGATGTGGTGATGCACAGTAAGCCTATAGTCCCCAGTTGTAGGCTTACATCATGCTGCCAGTTATACATGCTTCATACATTGCCCTGGCAAGTTCATTGCTGTAGACAGCATCTCAATGTGCTTCTTCACTTCACACTGCTGGAAGGGGGCATCAATCCACCTCCACTTCCCCATGGCAGTGAGCAGGGCACCTAGAGACGCTGGGACTTGAATACCTTGACACTGCAGCAACCTCACTAAGTGACACCACAGCTGCTGTGTTAGACCCGTTTACTGCCCTAGCTATGAACGGCAGAGAAAATGCAACATTGGTCATGTGGCTGAAGAAACAAAGACTTTGAAACGGTATTTAGGGAAGGCATTATAAAAGTTTTTATGCAGAATGTGATAGGACTGTGATCCTATATAGTATTACAGCTAAATGCCTCCAGTATGACATTCCATCCCTAGCACAGCCTTTGATATCTCCACTTTCTTACCCCCAGCACACACTTTACATCCCATTATCCATGGCAGGTGTGATATGACCCGTCTAGTAAACAGTCTTCTTTGCTTTATCCTTCCTGGGAGAAGAGAAGAGAATTCGGTTTCCTGTCAATCATTGGAGGAGTCCATTCATCTATATCACCTTCTATGTTCATTACCACTTCCCAGCTTGCCTTTGCAGAATACAAGGGCTCCTTCTGTTTTGCAGTCAGCAGTGCTAGAAAAGCTTGTTGCACACAATGCATATGCAATGCACCCACTCTGACCATACATTCACAGCAGACAGACCACATACGTGGTCGCAGTATGCAGTCAGAAAACACTTGGTTACACTTCTGACACAAAACTCACAGGTTCTCGCCTTCAGCGTGCCGGTGCTTGAAGCCAGCTCAGATACAAATCAAAGATTCTCTGCCCCTGTTCTGTAGGTAATGAATCCAGGGGAGATGTCAGGAGTTTTAACAGACCTCTGTCTGCATAAAGAGAACCTGTCCTAGTAAAAGACATATTCTGTCCCAACTTTCAACCTTTTTTTCTCCTTTCTTACACTACCTGTCTTTAAAGCGGTAGTAAACTTAAAAAAAATAAAAAAATTTAATTCACCTTGCTAGGCAGTGCTTAAAAGGAAGCCTGCCACTGACGGGGCTTTTATCTTCACCTAGTCTTCCTTCTGGGTTTGTGGACTCCAACCGTCTGTCATTTCCGCACAGGGGTTACTGTTTACGACAAGGACGGCATATTGTGCCGTTCCTTCAGAGTGCATGTGTCGGCAACATCACTGGCTGCTGCTCCGTGGATATTCGTTTTCCCTACAGGTAAGCTTTGTTATAAGCTTACCTGTAGGTAAAAATGGCAGATACAACTTTACTACCACTTTAACATTGTGAATGCTCAGTAGAGATGCTGCATACCTCCCTGCCCATACAACCCACCTTCATACCCTCTACTCCTGCACATACTGCCTGCTGCCATGACCTCTGCACTCTTCTCATGCATATAATACCTGCTGTCCTAACCTTCAAACTCCTTCCCTACACATACTTCCTAGTGTCGTACCAGTCGCACTCCTGCTCACCTTCATACTCCCTGCTCTGCACTCCAGTACGTACGTCACCCTCTACACACGCTCTTCTCTTGTGCACAATCACAGCAC
Organism: Lithobates pipiens; assembly: GCF_037356315.1. Taxonomy (NCBI): domain Eukaryota; kingdom Metazoa; phylum Chordata; class Amphibia; order Anura; family Ranidae; genus Lithobates; species Lithobates pipiens. The sequence goes on along the minus strand of NW_027507790.1, from coordinate 185,578,541 downwards.
ACTTTTACCTTTTAATAGTTGTGAAGCAATTCAATTCAGAATTATGTCTCCTCGAAGCAAGAGACCTTTTTAGAGGTAGGTTAGCAATTGCAGCATGTATTTTACCCATCAAGAGTTTATGGTGTAAAGTAGGCTTTTTTTTTTTGCCTATTTTGTTTTAAAGGCTAAGTTTACCATATGTAAAAAGTTATAAATGCACATATTTTTTCAGGTAAAAATTTGCATTTTAGTTTTTTTTACACGGGAGGAAGATAAAAATGAGCTACCAGTGTAGTGATTTGTGCACTTGTGGTCCACTGAGAACCACCATCCATCTTCTGTGGTATATTCCAGGCATTTTGTGTTAATGGGAAGTGTTTTCCAAAAAAATCTAACTATTAATGTTTCTTTGACAGAGTTAGACAGTTGGTTCTGGGAATTGAAAATAACAAAGTTTCATATTACAACAAGTCACTGTTGGTGCAAAGGTAAGACCAGTGCCTCTAGTCAAAAATATGTATATTTTGCTAGACAATTACTTGGCACCCTCAAACATATATGTATATATATATATATATATATATATTTTTTTTTTTTTCTAAGCAGAGGCCCTAAAGAATAACATGGTGGGTTTTACAATTTGTCACACCGTATTTATGCAGCAGTTTTTTAAATGCAATTTATTTAAAAAAATACACTTTAATAACTGTTAATGCATACAAACACATAATACCCAATTTTTTGTGTAAAATATAAAAGATGGCCAAGTAAATTGATACCTAACATGTCCCACTTTAAAATTGTGCACGTTCGTGGAATGGCACCTATAGAATTGAAAAATCTCCATAGGCAAAGCTTTTAAGCCTTTACATACCAGTTTAGAGCTACACAGGAGGTCTGGTGCTAGAATTTTTGCTTTCGCTCTGACATTTGTGGAAATACCTTGAATGTGTGGCATGATCATCCTTTACCCATGTGTAAGCGTTTGCATATTATGTATGGCTGGCTCAAGCCTGGTCCCCTTGCATGGAATGTACTTATTTTAATGCCATTCATTTTGCTGGAATGATTGTAATAAATCATGGTAGATCAAAAGTAACTTGAGGGGGGGGGGGGGGGGGAAGAGACTGAAGCAGTTCTGGTGTACTTTGAGTTTAGAATTCTGTATGTTGGGCAGGTGCTACTTTGTTGTATTGATTTTAAATGAAGCATTTGTGTTAGAGATATCTTGTATTTAAACAATGTTTTATTATTTAATAACTCTATATTCCTTATATCGAATCTTTAAAAAATGTCACGTATAATTGCATTAATTATTTTTCTTTGTTTTGTATGCATACAAGAATGCAGGTATTCTACAGCATTCAGAACAAGTTACCAGAGAAAAATGCAGATTCAGAGTAAGTTCCTGGTTAATTTCGTGCACATACGGCAGTTTTTAATAAAATAAACTCAAGCATTTTATTAAATTTATAATTTATAGTATTTGTGAATTCAAAACAATTAACTTTTCAACACAGTTCTTTAAATCATGAAATAAGAAAGCAAACTGCTCTCAAGTGTAGCATGCACACATCTAGGACACAAATCTAGAGGTGCCCTCGCATGTCTAGAGCAGCTTCCAAGTACTGCTGTTGCACTCGGTTGTCAAGCCATTCTAAGTGGTAAATCTTCACTTCCAGAAATTATCAAAGCCTGTCCACTGCTTTCTGCATTTCGCTCATTCCTATTGGTTAATGTGGGTGCTAGTAATTGAAAGGCATGTTCCTGACTTGTACAGATCTTCATGTGCTTGTGGGTAAAGGAAGTCAGGACATCAGTACTATCTGATATATAATCTGACTGCATGGGAATGAGGCTGGGCCAGAGCTGCTATGGGCAAGCAACATTTGTGTATAATGGGTATAATTGGCAAAAGCGAGTCTGATTTTCTGTGTTAAACATTCTTAGGAATGTCAATAAGTGGATGTTTGATTTTATTTCAGGGTTTTAACAAAAATCATGAATCACAGTTTGACTGTTGCTTCTCTGGCACTTAAGGAACAAAAGGTAAGTCCTACTCCCGTTTGGTCTACATTTATTTCCCCCAGCCCCATGTGGTGATAATCAAATCAGGAATATTGCTAATCACTTTCAGTACAGCACCCGAAAGATCATGGCTCCTCCCACAACAGGAAAAGCCACATCATCCAAAGATTTAATAGGAGGCCTCCACGCAGTTTCCTTCAGTTTTTTTTCTTTTTGTTTTGTTTTTATTTCCTCCAGCCGGAGCCATGATCTTTCAGGGCTATCCTGCGAGACAAATGGTTCTCGCCTGACTTTTTTTTTCTTTTTTTCTTGCGAATCCTGGACAGCCTCTTTGTGTGGATTGTATTTCAGATTTAGTCAAGAAGTAGTCGCCATACATTTGTGGTGATCTGGTTACAACCATTAAGGAAAAGTTCCGTCCATTTTTCAAGCTTTCATGTCAAACCTGAGAGAAGAGCCAGGACCCTCAGGGGAACCCAGGGCTCCGCAGCCGTTATCGGAGTCTCAGGGGACTTTGGTGCAGGTGGGAGGTCTGATTTCCCAGGTTACTTCTCAAGAAGGGACAGATTCTGGGGAAGGGGAAAATTAGGCAGGTGCCACCTCCTAAGTACAAGATGTCCCTAGAAGAGGTAGGAGAACTCCTGAAAGTAATCCACGCTACCTTGGGGATGGAGAAGGAGATCTATCTGCACAATGGTCTAGGAGACTCCAAAGGTCGCACTTTTCTGGTCCATTCAATAATCCCAGAATGGCTGGAGCTGGATACAAACCATTCTTTTCTCGGACCCACAAAATAAGTTTCTCGTTTGAGGAATATCCTGACTCCATCTGGAACAAGGTCCTAAAACTGGATTCCGCTTTCTCGCAGGTTTCGCAGTCAACCGACCTAGCTTTTGAAGATATGGGCACCCTAAAGGAGCCCATGGATACAAGGATGGACTTACTCCTTAAGAGAGCCTGGCAATCGGTTATGATCAATCTGAAGCTAGCAATGGAAACAACATGCGTTGCTAGGAATTTAGAGAACTGGATTAATCAGATGACATCCAATATTAATGCGCATTCCCTGAAACAGGAGCTTTTGGACTCCTTTACAACCTTATCTGCAGCAGTGTTGTATATTGCGGATGCTTCCGCAGAGTCCATACATATGTCAGCTAGGTCCACAGCATTAACAGACTCTGCTAGTGGAGGGCCTTATGGCTAAAAACCTGGCCCGGAAATGCCGTGTCAAAGAACAGGCTGTGTATCTTCCCCTTTGCAGGGGATTTGCTGTTTGGTTCAGAGCTAGAATTCATTCTTGACTGCACAGACTATAAGAAAAAATAGTTTCCGGTCAAGAAAAAGAAGGTGCAGACACATAAGCGTTTTTTTGCCTCAGAGCAGCAGGAAGGTACAACTCAAGGTAAAAGGAAGTCATGGTGTTTACAAAAGCCCAAAGGTAGGAGTGGAGTGCTCTTCAATCCTTCTGCAGCTTCCAGAAAGACTCAGTGACTCCTTCCAGTCGGTGGAAGACTCCAGGAGATACTTCTGCAGTGGAGAGGCATTACACCAAACCAGTGAACAAAAATAGAAGTAGTACATATATTAAATGTAATAAAAATAATTAAGTGTGACGTGTGAAATTGCAGCTGCTGTACACAAAGTGCTAAAACTTGACAAATGGATAAATAAAAATAATTGAAACGCTCGCAAATAAGTGAATAAAATGCAGACATTAAATGAAAACAATTCAAGTGAATTATGTGCTCCAATATTAAAGTGCAGTCGTGCTCCAAATCTCAAGATGTGCCACACTCCCTCCTTTTTTGATAGAGTTTTTTTTTTTTTTTTTTTTTTTAATGTCACTGTGTTTTAACCACTTAAGTCGTGTGATGTGGCTTTTATAGCATTTTTATTAATTTTTTTTTTTTTTACTAGTAATGGCGGTGACCAGCGATTTTTGTTTTATTGTGACTGTGACATTATGGCGGACACATCGGACATTTTTGACACATTTTTGGGACCATTGTCATTTATACAGAAATCAGTGCTATTTAAATACACTGATTCCTGTGTAAATGACACCGGCAGTGAAGGAGTTAACCACTAGGGGGCAGTGTAGGGGTTATGTATGACGTTGTGTCATGTTTTTGTTTTAATTGTAGGGGGGCGTGGGCTGGGATGTGAAACCACTGATAGCCTTTCCCTATATCAGGGAACAGACGATCGGTGACAGCCACAGTAGGAAGCACGGGGAGAGGTTTGTTTACACAGACCTCTCCTCATTCTGCAGCTCTGTGACCCGATCACGGGACACTAGTGGCGATCGGGTCCGCTGTTCCCGCAGTCATGGAGCTCACGACTGGGTCAGGGGCATGCTCCCGACCCACAGCTGGGCACTTAAAGAGCAACGTACAGGTATGTGCTTGTGCCCAGCCGTGCCATTCTGCCGATGTATATGTGCAGGAGGCGGTCCTTAAGTGGTTAAATAGCCTTGCAGAAGGTAAATGTATTTTTTGCATGTGTACGCTGTAATATTTTGTTCTGTTGTTTGGTCTTATGGCTGCACCATCTTTAATGCATCTTTTAGGGTGTGCCCCCCCCCCCCCCCAAAATATATCTTTTTGTTGCTTTTTACACTCCATCCTGTGTCCCCACTCACCGGATGGAATGGACCCCTAGCTTTTCAGTGTGGGGGCCGTTCAGGCTTTGAGACCTTGTCACATCAATGTACCAAGAAGATCTACAGTGTTTATAACCGTCACAAGTGAATCATGATGCCCAAAATAATGAAGAGAAGGGACCATAGTGAAGTATTGTTAACCAAAGAATTTATTGCACAAGTGGACAAGTACTTACAAACTGAAGGTTAAAAATAGGCATGGATTCAGCAACAGTTTAAAACGGCAAGCAAATGCCGCCAGAGTGCGTTTCACCCGAAAACTGGAAGTGATGTCTTGTGGATTATGAACCGGAAATTCCATGAATGCATTTCGCCCTCCCACAGGGTGTCTTTAAAGGACCTAATTTCCGGTTAACAAAGCCAGCCTTAAATACACATATAAAAGGTAATCTCCCACACAGTCAGCCAATCAGAAGCTGCAAGGCAGAAATTGGGTCATTTTGAAGGATCCCTGTGGGAGGGCAAAATGCATTGATGAAATTTCCGGTTCCTAATCCACGAAACATCGTTTTCGGGTGGAATGTGCGCTGGCGGCATTTGCTTGCTGTTTTAAACTGTTGCTGAATACATGCCTAGTTTTAACCTTCAGTTTATAAGTACTTGTCCACTTGCGCAATAAATTCTTTGGTTAACCACTTCCCACCCAGGCCTATAGCAAAATGTGGGGTGGGCGGTGGTTCAGTTATCCTGGCTGGGCGTCATATGACGTCCTTCCCGTGGGGGAGCACATCGCGGTGATCGGTGGTTCGGATAATTAAACCCCCCCCCCCCCCCCCGATGACCACACTGGACCACCAGGGAAGGGGGCAACATGTGGATGGCCAGGTATGTACCCCATGTTCCATCCGCATGTTCAAATGAATGCCCAATCTGTGCCCAATTGGCAACAGTATTTACTAAAAGAACAGTGATGCCCAGCAATGCCACCCATCAGTGCCTATCCATGCCCATCAGTGCCCCCATAAGTACTCATGAATGCCACCTCATCAGTGCCTGTCAGTGCAGCCATATCCGTGTCCATCATTGAAGGAGAAAACATACTTATTTACTGAAATAAAGAAACTTTTTTGACAGAAAAAAACTTTCAGTCTTTTGCGCAAAAAAAAATAAAAATAAAAATTGCAGAGGTGATCAAATACCACCAAAAGAAAGCTCTATTTGTGGGAACAAAATGATAAAAAATGTGTTTGGGTACAGTGTTGTATGACCACCCAATTGTCATTCAAATTGCAACAGCACTGAAAGCTGAAAATTGGCCTGGGCAGGAAGGTGTCTAAGTGCCTGGTATTGAAGTGGTTAACAGTACTTTTACTATGATCCCTTCTCTTTTTCATTATTTTGGGCATCATGATCCACTTGTGATGGTTATAAACACTAGATCTTGGTATATTGATGTGACTCGGCCATCCCTGGCCAACATCTCAAGGCCTGAACGACCCTCGAACTGAAAACTAGGGGTCCATTCCATCCAGTGAGTAAGGACACACGATGGAGTGTGGTGAGATTTGGAGCACAACTGCACTTTAATGTTGGAGCAGATCACCTTTTTTTTTTTTTTTCTTTTTTTTTTTTTTCCCCACTAATTGTTCATGAATGGTTTTCATTTAATGTCTGCATTTTATTCACTTATTTGCAAGTGCTGTAATTCTTTTTAGTTATCTATTACACTAAACCAGTTTATTTTCAACATGTTCTCCCAGGGTTATGTGATCGAATTCACTGAAGAACCTCCAAGAAGATTTTTGGTGACAAACACCCCAAGGGATTCAGCCAAGGCTCTTGCCATGAAGTCCCTAATTCAGGAACTGAGCTCAGAGTCATTGTTCAGGTTCCTCCAAGGGAGTTCTTCCAGGGTTTCTACTCTCATGTATTCCTCATTCAGAAACTCTCAGGAAAGTCCCATCTTATGCTAAATCACTCGATGGCGTACAGAAGCTTTTGGATTGATTCCATATTCTCAGTCAAAAACCTCCTGAACCAAGGGTGCTACATGGCATCAATGGGCTTACAGGATGCCTACCTCCACATACCTATTGCCACCAGGTCCCAAAAAATATCTGAGGTTGGCATTGAAGACATGGAAGGTGGTGTTACACCTGCAGTTCAGAGAACTCCCATTTGGCCTGTCATCGGCCACAAGAGTTATCACAAAGGTAATGGCCGAGCCATTGGCACCTTTTGCATCTAGAGGGAATCTCAGTAATTCCTTATCTGGACAATCTGCTGTTTTTCGCTCAAACCAGAGAAATGCTTCAGCAGAACTTTGGTCAAAGCTTGTGCTCACCTAGAGTCCAAAGGATTGATCTTAAACCTCCAGAAGTGAAATCTGATTCCCTCGCAGGAGTTGTTATTCTTGGGGTACCGTATCAACTGGTGGAGCAAAAGATCTTTCTTCCAGAAGAAAAGGAGAAAAAGCTGGTGGAAGTAGTTGCATTGTTGCAGTCCAGTCAGCTCCTGTCCATCAGCAAGATCATGTCAGCATTGGGAACCCTGACCTCTTCCATACCTGCAATTCAAGTGGGCAAGACTTCACTTCAGACCCCTGAAAAGTTTCTTGTTAAAAGTCTGGGATCACCAGCAAGATTCGCTGGACTCACAAGTGAAGGTCCCCACCCCTGTGAAAAGGAGTCTCTTTTGTGGTGGAAGAACCAGACAAGGTTTTCAGCAGGTCTGTTATGGTCCTTCCCGGTCCAAGTAAGGTTAACAAAGGATGCCAGCTCCTGGGGTTTCGGGGGCTCACATGAGCGGTCGACGGGCTCAGGGCTCATGGTCCACAAGAGAAGTAGTAAGATCCTCAAATGTGAGGGAAGTAAAAGCTATAGAAATGGCCTTGCTGACGTCTACCGGAGAAGTTCAAGGATTAAATGTATAGGTACTGTCAGACATTGCCACTGCGGTGGCCTACATAAACAGACGGGGGAACCTGAAGCAGAGTTCTTCAGTGCCTAAAAGGAAGTATTCTAAGATGGGCAGAGCTCCATATTTTTAATCATTGTCTGTGGTCCATCTAAGGGTTTCTAAACAAAATAGTGGACTTCCTCAGCAGAAACCAGGTATGCGAAGCAGAGTGGCGATTGAACCTGGAAATCTTCAATATGGTCATCAATAAATGGGGGCAACCGAAAGTAGATGTCTTTGTGACTCAGGAAAATGCACAGGTGTGTCTCTTCTCTCTGAACTGGAGATTAGATGCTGTGGCGCACAGTTGAAAGTTTCATCTGTTACGCCTCCTCTCCCCCCCCCCACCCCCCTTTCAGTTTATCCCTCAGGTCATAAGGAAAAAACAGAAAGGGGCTACAACAGTAACCTTCATCACTGGTCCAAGAGAGCTTGGTTTTCATTCCTTCTCCAAATGCAACTAGAACCGTATTGGCACCTTCCGTGGAGATGGGACCTGCTGATGCAAGGTCCTCTACTTCACCAGGAGGTAGCGAAGCTAAAACTCACAGCTTGGCTTCTGAAGAGCAGCTTTTGAGGAAGGAGTTTTCAGACGGGTTGATTGCTACCCTCCTATCTAGCAGAAAAAGTGTTACCAGAGCAATTTATTCCAAAGTCTGGAAAGTTTTTAACTCCTGGTGCACTATGTCCAGCAGGTCCCTTTTTTTTTTTTTTTTTTTTTTTAATAAAGGATATTTCTTCTAATCTGGAATTGCTGCAAGAAGGATAAGGGCTTAACAGCTAGTACCCTCAAAGTTCTGGTTGCCATGCTGGAGTATTTCTGGAAAAATCTATCTCATCAAAACCCTTAGTGATCAGATTCTTCAAGGCCCTCACCCGGTCCAGACTGGTAGTGATCAGAGGCTGTCCAAAGTGGGACTTATCTGTTCTGCAGGTCCTGACCAGGGATCCCCCCTTTTTTTTTTTTTTTTTTTTTTTTAACCTATGGCTTTTGCCTCCCTGAGACAGATTACATTGAAAAACATTTTTTAGTTGCTATAACAGCTCGAAGAATTAGTGAGCCTCAAGCCTTGTCAGTCAGGGAGACCCTTTTTTGATTCAATTCGGACAGAGTTGTTCTTCGGTCCAAAATCGAGTTTGAGATTATACTTCCTACTTTTTTTGTTCTAATCCTTTGGGAAAGAAGGCAGAAGAATTCCATACCTTGGATGTTAAGAGAGCAGTCTTGCCTTGAAGCCACAGAGAACTTTAGGCATTCAGACGCATTATTTGGTTCATATGCTGGTAGTAAGAAAGGAAGACAAGCTACCAGAGGAACCATTGCCAGATGGTTGAGACTGGCTATCACAGAGCCTATTCCCTTTCAGGCCAAGAGTCTAGTTGGTATTCGGGCTCATTCTACAAGAGCTTTGGTGGTGAGTTGAGCAGAAAAAGCTGGTGCCACCCCTGAACAGATCTGTAAAGCAGCTAAGTGGACAAGTCGGACAACGTTTGCCCATCATTATAGGTTAGACCTCCTGACAGCAGGGGACCAGGCTTTCAGTAGGAAAGTCTTACAGGCTGGTGTCCCTCTCGATTATCCTTTTCGGTGCTGTCCTGAAAGACTTTTTGGGAAAATTCAAGTTAGATTTACTGGTAACATGTTTTCCAATAGTCTTTTGGGATAGCAATAACCCGCCCTTTTGTTGCTGTATACTATGATATAACTGTCACTTATGTTTGAGCTGGGGCTGCAGGTTCCCTATAAAAAAACTGAAGGAAACTGCGTGGAGGCCTACTATTAAAGCTTTGGATGATGGGGTGTTTCCTGTTGTGGGAGGAGCCATGATTTCTCAGGTGCTGTCCTGAAAGACTATTGTAAAACAAGTTACCGGGATGTCTACCTTTTAACTATTCAGCTCAACAAAAACTGAAAAATTCAACAACCAAAAAGTGCAGCGCTATATGTAGATATTAATCGTCCCTTCCTTTTTATATACAAAAATATCTGCTGTATGACAATCCTTCGAAAATAACTGCAAAAAAAAAGTCCAATAAAAATTTTGAATATCGCATAATAAAATTTAACAAGTGCACAAAATTACTACAGAGTCCGTAGAGGAATAGGAGTGGCTGAACATCAATACTTCAAAAGATGGTGAGAGAGTGCAAAAGTAGGGAAATCTTCTCAGACCACAGTGAGCAGTTAGGAAGAGTAGAGAAACTTACAAATCCCAGGGCCTATGCACACCACACCACCAGGGTGAGACAAGCAGGAGCTTACCAGAGCAAAAGGGCCTCTAATATATAGTGGTAAGAGGCGCTTAAGGATATTCCTGTGGGTTCTCCCATCCCCATAACTCTTCTCCAGATCCATGGTTAAGCAAAATACTGGTTGTCTCCCGAAAGCGGCAGGTCATACACATGGTTATAAATAAAATCCAAGCATCATCCTACAATAGAACAAAAAAACATTCTAAATAGTGAAAATGCGTATAAAAAAAATACATTTATTTAACCAATGCACTTAGACTTCTGAATATAGCGCTATCAATATTCACAAAGGTCATCCAACTGCCAGGTTCCAAAATGGTTGTGGTTAGATTGCACATGTAAGGTTTAGCGTGTCCTGGCTCCTCCTTACATGTTTCATCATGCATGACGTCATGATGGCGACTGTTGATTCCCTGACATGAAGGACAAAAAAGTCTTATGTGCATATAGAACAATATTTAGAAGTGAATAACCATTAAATAGAACTTTAGAGTTTGCAGCTTTGAAAACCATGAAAGATTACATGCTATCTGCATCCCAGGCATGGGACCTCTAGAGGACAGCAGGTTGTGCAGAACCTATTTTTTGCATGTTCCCCAAAAACAGCCAGGGTGTGTCCAGAGAATTCTTATGAATATAATAGGTCAGACTCTGGTGCTTACTAAACCACATGATCTTTACAAATAAATGCTGTTTATTGGGGTACAAATGAAAAGATTTGGATATGATTTCCTAAAACCAACATATTTTTTACAGGAATCTTGGTCTTTGGAGAAGCAACTTATTGATATAAGAGCAAAAAGAATGGGTATGTTGTAGCCAGACCTAAGTTACCTTTCTTTTTATCGTGACCTTGCTGAAGCAGGCTGATCAACTCAGATGCATTTAAATCAATTTCAATCATTTACTAAGCTGTATGAGGTATTTTCCGAATGATTTTCTCATCAAAATGTTTATACATATTTTTTATATTGTGTGTGTGTGTGTGTGTGTGTGTGTGTATGTGTATATATATATATATATATATATATATATGTATGTGTGTGTGTGTGTATGTATGTATGTATGTGTGTATATATATATATATATATATATATATATATATATATATATATATATATATATATATATATATATTGGGCTGTGGGGGAATTGGCTTGTGGGGATCACCTTTTCTGAATGACAGTCAGCAAAACAGGCGCTAACTAAACAAATAGTCTCCTCTCTAGACAGTGTGGGGCTGGTCCCCATCACCCACAAAACATACGGAAAAGCAAACCTTTTTTTTAGTCCAACAGCCAGAGCTCCTCTTGCTCAGGTTCCTTCCTGAGTCTCCAAAACCAGACCCTGCTGTGCTCTCTTCCTGGATATTTAAAGTCCAGCTGACTGCGGACTCGAACATCTGGACAGGAACCCAGCCTGCCACAGAGGCTGGAAAAACCAGGCCGGATTTTGGTTTAGTCCCTTACAATGGCACGAATGTGAGGTGAAATGTACCTATTATCGTGTATCTCACCTCGCATACCTTCACTATATATAGATGGAGATTATATTTTTTACATAATATCTTATACCATTTGATGTGCAAGGTGTGGCGTGTGTGTTGTATTTTATTCTTATTTATTTTTTGTTAAATCATTTACTTGCACATAGTCTGGTTGTAAAAAGACATAAGTTTATCAAGTGCAACCACTGGAAGGAAGAAAAATACTCTCCCTCCCATATATACAATCTTATACCCACAGTGGATCTGGAGGAAGGCAAAAAAACAACAAAGCATGATCCAATTTTCTCCAGCAGGGGGTACAATTCCTTCCTTATTCCCTGGATTAACTTCATCTATAAATGTTGGTATCCAGTTATATTATGTACACCTAGAAAAAAATTCAGGCCTTTCTTAACCACTTCCCGACCAGCGCACGACGATGTACGTCGACAGAATGGCACAGGGCAGGCATATTGGCGTACATGTACGTCCAATATTCGTTGCCGCCGTGCCATCGGGAGCGCGCCGCCGACGGCGCGCTGGTCGGGACCCCCGTGAGTCCGGTCTCGGGACCCGCGGACTCGATCGCCGCGGGCATCCCCGCGATCGTCTCACGGAGCGGCCGAATGGAGGAAATGCTGTATAAACAACATTTTCCCATTCTGCCTAGCAACTAGTGACGCTGATCTCTGCTCCATGTGATTGGAGCAGAGATCAGTGTACACTAAATGAAAGCCCAACCCCCCCACAGTTAGTAACACACCCCTAGGAACACTTAACCCCTACACTGCCACCCACAGGTTAACCCTTTCACTGCCAGTGTCATTTACACAGGAATCACTGCATTTATATAGCAGTGATTACTGTATAAATGACAATGGTCCCAAAAATGTGTCAAAAATGTCCGATGGGTCCCCGACAATGTCGCAGTCACAATAAAAATCGCAGATCGCCGCCATTACTAGTAAAAAAAATAAATAATAAAAAACTATTAATAAAAATGCTATAAAACTATCCCTATTTTGTAAACGCTATAACTTTTGCGCAAACCAATCAATAATCGCTTATTGCGATTTTTTTTTTTTTTTTTTTTTTTTTTTACCAAAAATATGTAGAAGAATACGTATCGGCCTAAATTGAGGGAAAAAAATGTTTTTTTATATATTTTTGGGGGATATTTATTATAACAAAAAGTAAAAAATAATGCGTTTTTTTTCAAAATTGTCGCTCTATTTTTGTTTATAGCGCAAAAAATAAAAACCGCAGGGGTGATCAAATACCACCAAAAGAAAGCTCTATTTGTGGGAAAAAAAGGACGTCAATTTTGTTTGGGAGCCACGTCGCACGACCGCGCAATTGTCAGTTAAAGCGACGCAGTGCCGAATCGCAAAAAGTGGTCTGGTCTTTGACCAGCAAATTGGTCCGGTCTGAAAGTGGTTAAATCCACTGAGCTGGCCAAAACCACTTATTGAGGGAGTCTTAATTTATTTTTTATTTTTTTCACAGCTCTTACTGTGGACAAGTCTTTCAATGTTTGGAGATGAAATCACTTTTCCCCCAGTCATAAAGTGTTCCCTTGTCCTCTGTGATGACCTTTTAACCACTTGCCTACCAGGCACTTACACACCCTTCCTGCCCAAGTCTTTTTTCAGCTTTCAGTGCTGTCGCACTTTCAATGACAATTGCGCAGTCATGCTACACTATACTCAAACAATTTTTTTTATAATTTTCTTCACACAAATGGAGCTTTCTTTTGGTGGTATTTAATCCCTGCTGAGTTTTTTTTTTTTATTTTTTACAAAAAAAAAGACCAAAACTTTTAGGGAAAACGTTTATTTTATTTTATTTTTTACTTATTATTTTTTTTCTGTCTGTCAGTAAATTTTGTAACTAAGTAATTTTTCCACCTTCACAGATGTGTGCTGATGAGGAGGCACTGATAGGCTGAACTGGTGGGCATTGATGAGGTGGCACTAATATATGCCGTACTGATGGGCATTGGGTGGCAGTGATGGGCGGCACTGACTGGCCTCGCTAATGGGCACTGATTGGGGGCACTTGTGGGTAGTGGTGGGGACTGATTGCTGCCACTGGTGGGCACTGTATTTTGGCAATAGTGGGCACTGTTTTTGTGACACTGTATTTATTGTAATCAGGGCACTGATTATCAGTGCCCTGATTACATCCCTAGATGTTCTCCTGTGAGTAGATGCCGATGATCAGCTCTCCTCTCCTCACACTGTCAGTGTGAGGCGAAGGAGAGCCGATTACCGGCACTTCCTTGTTTACATGTGACCGGCTGTAATTGGACACTGCCGATCACATGGCTAAAGAGCCGCGGAGGCGGCTCTTTACAGAAATCGTGGTCGCGCAGCGTCCTAGCAACACAGCGTGGCCGCTGTGCTGTGTGCCCGAGAGCCGCCATTCTGGGACTCCGTCATATGATGGCATCCCAGAACAAGAGCTGTACGACCCCGCCGTCATTTGAAGGTGGGTGGGCAGCAAGCAGTTAAACTGAATAACTCAACACCAAGTTCTCTATATGGACCACGTATGTATACTTGTTGATAATATCCCTCCTTAACCACTAGGCGTCCGTGCTATAGTCGAAAGACAGCTGCAGCGCGGACTCCAATTGCCGGGAGGACGACCTCCTGTTTACTTCACCAATGCGCGATGCCGCGGGCGTGCATCAGGGAAGTTCTTTGTTGGCCATGTCCCTTGAACACAGCCAATCGCAGATCGTGCTTAATAGCCAATCACAATGGCCATTTAACACTCGATCGCAGTGTCCAATGGGAGATTATCTCATATGTAAACATATGAGATCATCTCTCATCGCTGGCTCTCTCTCCTCACACCGAGACAGGGTGTGAGGAGGGAGAGTGAACGGCTGCAGCGTCAAGATGTGAAAAAAAGGGGAGGGAAATAAAGTGCTCCCAGTGCTGCCTGTCAGTGCCATCTGTCTCCAGTGCCGCCTGTCAGTGCCATCTGTCCCCAGTGTGTCAGTGTGACGTATTGGTGCCATCTGTCATCAGTGTCACGTTTCATCAGTGCCATCTGTCATTGTGTGCCAGTGTCATTGTCCTGGTGCTCCAGGGCCTTCATAAGTGTAATAGGTAGTCAAGATGTTAGATGTGTAATGTCTGCTCCTAGAACATGTGATGGTGCTCCCTGCAAGTTGGGCCTCTCTATGTGTCCAGGCTGTGAAAAAGTCCCATACATGTGGTATCGTAATACTCATGAGTAGCAGAATGTGTTTTGGGGTGTCATTTGTGGTATTCACTTGCCATGTGAGAGAAATAACCTATTACAATGACAATTTTGTGGGGGAAAAAAAAAAATAAAAAAAATCTTCATTTTGCAAAGAATTGTGGGAAAAAATGACGACAACATCAAAAACCTTACCATGCATCTTACTAAATACCTTGGAATGCCTACTTTCAAAAAAAGGGTCATTTGGGGGGTATTTGTACTTTCCTGACTTGTTCAGGTCGCAAGAAATGAGATCGGCCACCAGTACATCAGATGTGATAAATTTTTTATGATTTGCACCACAGCTTGTAGACCCTCTAACTTTCACAAAGACCAAATAATATCCACTAATTTGTGTTATTTTTACCAAAGATATGTAGTATGAAGAAAAATTAATAATGTGCAAAATTTTATCACAGAAACTGAGAAGAATTTTTTTTTTTTTTTTTTTTTCAAAATTTTCGGTCTTTTTTTCATTTATGGAGCAAAAAATAAAAAACCCAGAGGTGATTAAATACCACCAAAAGAAAGCTCTATTTGTATGAAAAAAAGGTACAACATTTGGGTACAGTGTTACATGACTAATTGTCCTTCAAAGTGTGAGCACTGAAAGCTGAAAATTGGTCTGGTCACGAGGTGGGTTTAAGTGCCCAGTTGTCAAGTGGTTAATCTCCTCTTCTCAAGAGAGAATAATTGCAGTTCCTCCATTCTATCCTCATAGCTGAGCTCCTCCATGCCTCTGTTTGGTTGCCTTTCTCTGCACTTTCTCACCCAAAACTGAACTGCATATTCCATAAGAGATCTTGCAAATGATTTGTACAGGGGCACAATTATCTATATATATCTCTCTCTCCCTCTCCCTCCCTCCCTAGTCCATGCCTCTCAATACAAGAAGAAAGGATTTTGCTTTCTTTGGAAATTGCAGCTTGGCATTGCATGCCATTATTAAGCTTATGATCCACCAGAACACCCAGGACCTTTTCCCCAATTGACTCCCCCAGTTATTCTCCTAGAACTCATGATGTGTGTATGTTTTTAGCCCCCAAGTGCATAACTTTACATTTAAGAACATATAACCTCATTTGCCACACAGTTGCCCAGTTTTTTTTTTTTTTTTGGTAAAGACTTTGATCTACTTTTAAATATAGGCGTACTACTCAGTCATTGAAGAGGCTTTAAAAATTAGTCAAAAATGGCATTGAAATGACGGAGCTCAGTTCTTTTAGGATGCGTGGGTGTGTGTGCTATCTGGCCCATGTACTTCACTTTTTTTTTATTTTTTTTATACTGTCTAAATATTTCTGGACCATATCACTTTTGAGCCATTGTGGTTCATTTGGGACTGTGTCAAAGCATCCCGGTTATGGCCATGAGCTCCCCCATGCTCCTTTGTATACACAAATCTGAAGGTATTTAACCAATTTGCCTTCTCTTTGCCTCACTCTGCTTGAAGGAATTGGGTAGCCTGAGTCTAGGTCTGCTTTAAAGTGTAAATCCTCGTACACACGGTACGATTGTTGGCAGGGGATTTTCTGTTGACAGACTGTTTCATAAAATCTTACCGTTAGTACACTCCTTTTGACAATTGTTGTCCAACTTTCGGCCAACAAATGTTGGATGGCAGGCTAGTAAATTTTCGGCGGACAGTTTGACGTCTGATTTTTTGTATGATCAGCACACAAATCCATCACACAAAAGTCAAAAGTACAAACACGCATGCTCTGAATCAATGCTCACGAAACTGGCAGAAGGGGCCCAAAGGGTGGCGCTCAAGAGCTGAAATTCCTCGTAGTATGTCATTGTGTTCGTTTTTATTGAACAATTGTGTACCATTTAGTATGCAAGGCAAGATCCTGGCACATGCCCTTTTGACAAAAATCAGATGTTCGGTTGGCCAACTAAAAAAAAGGTGAACTAAAGCACTACACACACGCCCCTAGTCCCCACTGCATTTACCTCCATCAATGATTAGCGTTCACTGCCCATGCATCTAGTGCAGCAGTGCCGGGATTTTAAAGTCATTGTCGTCTTCCACTTCTCTTCTTGGGGAAGCTGGGACAGATCAAATCGATTCCAGTTTGTCACATTGTGGTCGCATGTCAGCACTTGCCAATTGGAATCGCTCTGATCCAAATGGTGAAGGGGACTGGTAGGTGGGTGTAAAGGGTTTAGCGTGGTCGTCTATCTTTCTTTCTTCCTTTCTTTCTTCCTTCCTTCCTTCCTTCCTTCTTTCATTTTTCCATTTTTGTGAAATGATGAGCTTGTACTTAAATTCCCCGTCGGATAGTAACAGAAATACAGCAAAAAAGTAAAAGCACATTGTTTTCTCACATTTTACATTTTCCAATATTTGTAACTTTTTTTTTGCAGCCCTGAAAGAGAAGAGCACTGCGCTGATGACAGAAGTTCTGTCCATTGTAGATGAACTAAGATTCCAGAAAGAACCAAAAGAAGAGAAATTAAAAAAAATATTCAAACATGTAAAAAGGGAAACGGACATTACCTTCATGTTGCAGAATATATTCCAGGTATAAAATCTAGCTATATGCTTTTATTTTCTGTGAAGAGTCCACCCATGGGTTGATAAAAGGTGGGGAGATTGCCAGCGGCATTGCTGGGGTTGGTGTCACCCCTCTCTCCCCCACCCTGCAGGCAGTCCATGGTCATGCACCCCAAACCGGCCCCTGTAAATGATGGTATAGGGCAGGTTGGGGTGATATAGGGCAGGTTAGCGTAATATAGGGCAGTTTGGGTTGGGGCAGGTTAAAGAGGAAGGTAAACACCAGATTTTTCCTTTTTAAAAAAAATTATAATGCAGTAATGTATATAGACGTTTTGCATGCAAAAATGTCACTAAAACAAGGTTTGGAAATGCCTTTTTTTTGCTTTTATAAATTTTCCCTTCTTGCGGGAATCGGCCACACCATCTTTACTATTGATTGCTGACTCTTGTGTGGACGTCATTTCCGCCCTTTCTTTCCTTCCCTGTGTTAATCTCACGCATGTGCGATCGCGGTCATATGTAAACCAAGCCTCTATCCAGGAAGGTGAGGAGGAGGGCACAGTATCGCGAGGCTTCCTTTCCTGTGCCATTCAGAGTGAAAGGAAATAAGCTGACATGCTGTGGATAGTGAAACGGCACACATAGCGTGCCGTTAAAGCTGCTACGGACTAGGCATGCACCGGTGACATCATTACAGATTGCAGGACGGATTATGAGCAAACTGTTACATTAAGTGACATTTCACAGGCAGCGATTAGCTGCCTGTTCTCTGCAGATTATAATGAGCTGAAGTTGAAATGGAGGGTTTACAACCACTTTAAGACTCTATGTAGTCAGTGTGCAGTACCTTACAGCACAGCTGCAGAGATGAAGACACTTGAGGCTGCTGTGTCCTTTCCTCTTTCAACTCCTTCATCCGCAGGATTAGCCAGAGTGAAGGAGACTCTGGGAGGAGTGGTCCACCAACTCCAGCGGCGTGTCCTGCTCGCACCACTTCGCTGCATCTCTGCAAGTGCAAGCAATATAGTGCACTATGTAGTGGCAGCCCCGGTGTCACCCCTCTGGCGGGTGTCACTTGATGTGGGTCGCCCCCCTATAGCGACGCCACTGGAGATTGCTCTACTAAGAAGTGTACTGAGTATTATGAAAGCTGTGAGACAGGCACTTACCATAGCACAAACAAATTGGATAAGTAAAACAGCAATCAAAAAAGATTGCCGTTGAAGATATAATATGATTCAGGTAAAAAAAGAATCCTATTCTTCTTTGTATAATGAAAATAATGAACACTTTCGGGATGCGGTTGCCAAACTAGGCCTGTTATGGTGTGTAACACGGGGAAAAAATGTGGTCTGCCAGTCCACTTCTCCTTTTTTTCCTTGACCTAAACTAACCCACCCTCCCAATCTGCAGAGACCTACTTATCTTGATCCAACAGTTGCAGCCTCCAGTGATTGTTTATATTCTTGCTGCACCTGCATATTATAGCCCCTTCTCAGGTGTCTACATTGGTTCCTGCCTGGCATGCACTCTTCCTATCAGATGTGCAGTAGTAGGGTTCTCTCAGCAGAGGGAGGAGGAAGAAGATGATGATATCAAAGGGGAATGGTGGGAGACAAGAGGGACAGTACTGGATCAGCAGTCCCTCATCTGGAATCGTTAACGAGCCTCTCCCTCTCCCTGATATTCACCTAACAGGATTGTTGGCAATGATTGAGAGGGTAGGCTGAATCGAAAAACATTTTTTTTTTGCCTGGAATGGGACTTTAGGTATACTGTCAATATTGCATATACAAGTTACTTGTGCTATGGTTTTTTATTTAACCACTTGCCTACTGGGCACTTTTACCCCCTCCTTGTCCTGGCCACTTTTCAGCTTTCAAAGCTGTCACACTTTGAATGACAGTTGTGCGATCATGCAGCACTGTTTTTATCATTTTTGTCACACAAATAGAGCTTTCTTTTTGTGGTATTTAACCACCATGTGGTTTTTATTTTTTTGTCAAACGAAACGACCAAAAATTTGGGGAAGAAAAAAACTCTTTTCTTACTCTGTTATAAAATTTTGCAAACAGGTAATTTTTTTCTCCTTCACTGATAAGTGGCACATACACCCTAAAGCTGGATACACACTATACAATTTTCTGTAGATTTTTTTTCCTTCAGATTTTCCAAAACCATATAATATGAGGTCAAACCTTAGGAGTTTCAATTTGTATGCAATCAGGTAGGCCCTTGCACTACATGGTTTTGGTAAATCTAAAGGAAATCAGACAACAAAAGTTGTATAGTGTGTATGGGGTCTTAAAGATGGTGCAGCCATAAGCTCATACAAATATTACAGCACCCACATATTACATTTAACTCCGGCAAAGGCTATTTAAAAAACCTGAACGTTTTCGAAAAATTTCATTTTTGCATGTGTGTGCTGTAATATTTTGTTCAGCATGAGGAAAGAAACGCTGATAACTAGCAAGTCTGTTTACATCGTAATCAGTGGTGACTGCACACAGCTAATCATATGGTAAAGGTCTGCTGCTACCCTGATCCGTGATCAGCTGTATCTGAAGAAGTACTGAATGACCACACTGTAGCTGTCATTTAGCTATAGTGCGTTTGGGCAAATGGTTAATTATGTATTGTACTACTTGTATTTTAAAAATGTATACAAAAAATATCTCTTGATTAATTGTTTTCTTTTTTAATCTTCTCCAGAGGCTCATTCATGCCAGTCGTGTGAACTGGGCAGAAGATCCAAAACTAAGAGAAGCTGTCATCAAAGCGGGAAAGGATTTAAACAGTTTTTAATATTTTATCCATAATTCTTTTATTTTTTTTTACGCAGATATTTAACATGTTAAATGAAATTTTTTATTCTGAATGTGAATTTTTTATTTAAAATCAAACATTTAGCACAGACCAAATAGATGGTAATGTTTATATAAATTTGTACTCCAAATCATGCTACAGAATAACTAACTATTTCCTCATCCAGTGAACTTGTTAATGGAGCAATAGAATGGCATCACCCTGTAATTGTAAGATTCTAGGAATCTAAAAGTCCTCCCCAATAGCAGCGTCTGTGTTCAATGATCTTTGGAGACTTTATTTTAACTTAATTTCCAGCACAGCTTCACGAGAGGCCCCTCCCACCTATACAAGAAACCCATGATCTATATTAATATAAAAAGACCCTTCACCCCTCAGTTGTAGGAAATAAAGACATACGCATAACCCATATATAAATAGGTAAGCTAAAAACAATTACTGAAGGACCCAATACTAGAGAGGAAATAATGTTGTCCTGAAAGTTTTTCCTGGAAATCAAGTTAACGGGTATATAACTCTGTTTTCCTTAGTCATCTTGCAGGACAGCTTCATGGAAGGATAAGCTCAAAATACCTTTTATGGGTGGAACCATGACTATTAGGACCTTCTGATCGAAGACCCGGCCCAAACTGGACATGTCTGGAAGCTAGACTATGTAGCTGTCTTGTCGATCTTACTGGGGGAGGCTCCAGCCCTTCTGTCCCAAGCAATAGCCAAAGACCTTTGTAGAATGTGCCTTAATACCTGGGGGAGGGGGTTAACTCCTGGGCCCTATATGCTGCTTCAATGGTTACTTTAATCCATCTAGCTATAGTTGTTTTTTTTATTATTATTCTTATTATTATAAAAAAAATTTGTGACCTTTTTTGTTTCTTCTATCCAATGCTGTTGCTGGCTCTGCACTGAACTAAGTGATCAAAGACCGCTGATTGCTCACTTCTTCCCTCCACCCTGAGCAGAGAACCAGTGGCTGGGGCTCTGCCCCTCTAGTGCTGGGCTATGGAGGAGGGCAGAAGCAGCTGGCTTAGTCTCCCAGCACCTCGCTGAGAGCTTGGGTCTTCTGCCTATCCGGACATCTGAGTAGATCCTGTCTGTAATTGTTAGCATCTTTCCAGAGCCTGGTCCGGCTGAGTGACGTCTGCTGTCAGCTAAAAACTGCTCACAGGAGTGCAGCACTCCTGTGATCCAAAGAAGAAGTAGGGCCAAAATAGTTTTGGCCAGATTTCTCCTTTTAAGTCATAGGTCAAGCATGCATGCTACACATCTGGTTGCCAGAGTGGGCTTGAAATTGTCCTCACTGGCTTCCCATGCTTCCTTCAAGTAACCCCTTGTCTTTTGGTCCATAGGTTCTCTTCAAAATTTAGGGTGTTAAATATTTTTTCAGCAGTACTTCTGCTTTGTCAGATGGAAAGAGGTATCTCTCTGACTTACTTTAGCTCTCTTCTCCAAGTTCCCCCTCCTCTGAGACTAATTTGATGGCCCAGATTATCTCCAGCTCCTCCACTATTGAACTTGGGGTTAGGGTAGCTAGCTGCTGACATGGTTGATCCAGAAGTACTTGGCAATGCTTTGCTTGGCAAAGACTCTTAAAGGGTTGGAAAGTATGTGGTGTTTCTTTTTTCATGTAATCTATAACCTCTTTGAGAAGATTCTCTAATTTCTGTACTACTTTGTCAATTCTAACAAAGCGGCTTTTCTCAGGAGCTTGACTTTTTTTTTTTTTTTTGCAGGACATGCATACAATGTTGACCTGGGGAGGGGATTTCACTGACTGTTGCCGCCTCTTTTTTTCTTCAGGCCTTTAGCCTTAAGGAAAGTGAAATCACCCATGTCAGGCCTAAGCAGTAAAAGAGAGAACCATCACCAGCCCTCATAGTAACCTGACAATACACAGCCCCTGCATGCAGTGTTCCCCCTAGGCTTAAAACCACTGACCCCAGTGCTGCAAACCAGGAAAGCCAACCACCAAACCCCACCAGAGGAACACATCTTCAGAGCATAAAAGTTTTAACAGCTGATTCCCCCGGAATGAGCTTTAGTTATACTTGCTTGTGCCCTCTCCACAAGCAAGAAGTAGGATAAAAAAAAAAAACAGGTAGTTGTCCATCAACCCCCTCCTTCCTACCTTAGGAACAATCTCCACTTGTTCTGTCAGATCTGCCTCCTTGGATACCAGACTTCCAGCACTATCTCCACCTGAAAGGCTGTATGAGACCCTTTACTGCTCCGCCTACGCCCCTATGTCCGATGTGACGCTGTGGATTAGGCACCCTCGTGTAAGGACCACCAACTCCAGGGTATATTTAAACATTATGTCCACCGCCCACCACAAAGATGGCTGGCTGATGCTTCTGTCCAGTGAAGAAATGATGCTATGCTCAAAGTGCTGAAAGTACCACCATTACATTGGGTGGGGGCTAGCAACACAATGCAGCTCTGCCATATGGTGACTACCAAGCAGGATTAAGGTTCCTCTAATCTATAGCCACTTTGGACAGGTGCCTCTGCCCCTGCCGCTGTTACCCGGACCAGTAAAGGGAGAGGGAGTCGCTGCCTGGTAACCACCACCAGCAAAAAAACTGGCCCCAGGACCCATGCAATAGTACTTCCCTTAGGGTCCCTGCTCCTGTTAAGGGAGGCCTATTCCTGGAAAACCCCTGCATGACGGCCTGCAAAAAAATGTGTTTCTTGTCTAGGTGGGAGGGGTGTCTCTCTCATAAAGCTGCCTAGAAGATGACTTGGGAAAACAGCATTACTAACGGAATGAATGTTTAGATGTGAGAACCATGTATTTTTTTTATTATTATTTTTTTTCTGACCTTCTAATATTTGATTATCCTAATGGTGCAGTACCAGTATTTAATCTTGAAAAGGGATTTAGAATATAGTTTTGAGATGTGTGGATGTTGCAGTTACTGACCTCAGCACAGGGGTGGTGGGTGAAGCATACCTAATGCAACTGTTTTTGCTGCATTTTTAGAGTGTTTTGGATGCATTATCGCATGCTAAAGTGCAGTATTATAACACTACAGCACATATGTCAACCTTACGGACCGCATACTATTTCATATGGCCCTCGCACCCAGGGCATTTTTGTTTTTTTTACTCCCCACTGTCACATCTAAATGCAAAAGCCTTCTGTGTTTACAAGAACAGCTGTCCTCCCGGCTTGCCTTGCACTTACAGCGAGAACAAGGGAGATGTAGGGACCATGTGGAATGGGGCATCACATAATAACCTTCAATGTTCTACCTATCAGCGCCCGAGTGCACAGATGCCAACCAATGATCTCCCTGCAAGTAGAGTCAGGCTGGGTAGGTGAGAAGTGAGTAAACTTTTGGGGGGGCGGGGGGATTGGAGGAGTGGAACTGAGATGTGGGCAGCCTGTGAAAGAGCTGAACCCTGCCCACTGCATAGCACACCCTTAAACACTGCCCACTGTATGTAGCACACTCCTGCACTCTATACACAGGGCAACCCCCAAAACTGCAATCTGTAAATAGCATACCCCTGAACTCTGCACTATGTATGTAGTGCACCCCTGAAACTGCACTCTGTACACAGCACATCTCTGAACTCTACACCTAACAGACTCCTGCTAATTATTGCCCCTTTACGATCCTACAACTGTTAATACAGTTTATCCACACCCACTGTTTGATGCAGTTCGGCAGTGGGGGCATGGTTGAGTTCCTGCACCTATTCTCTGGGGGAAAAAAAACTTGCTGGATAAATATATATAGTCTTACAAATACAACCAGCCTTTTGAGGGCACCTCTGCGCTATAGTGAGAATCCAGCTTTGGGATAGAGTGTGTTGCAGCTGCGAGTCCAAGCAGCCTCCCGTCTCTTGCTGAGAGAAATGACCGTTCATATTCTGTCTTCTAATATGGGCGGCCAGTTTTCTGCACCAGCCCCAATACAAAGAAATGAAGAGTTAGAACTTAGTAGAAAGGCAATATGAGCTTTGGGTACCTGGGAAGTTGGGCAGTGAATGTGATCAGGCATTTAATTGTGTGTATTTCATCATCAGGAGTCTTGTGCAAGACATTTGTCCACAATAGGAAACCGCACAAACAGAGCAATTTCATCCTTGTTTCCTATAATATTACTGACAAGTCCAGTCACGCTTGCCCTGATGATATGGAACATACCTACATACCTAAAGGGATCTAGCAGACGCTTGTACTTTAATTCCAGAAATGTATTTTTAAGAAAAGATGGCTAATTTATTTTTCTTTTTATTGATTTTTAATAACAAGCAACATTGGTTTTATAACTCTCAATAAGAGGAACAAGAGTAGTAGTTCTACTATGAATGGTAACATCATACACTTTTGTATATATTGTATTTAAAGAGCTAAATATAGCAAAGAATTTACAAAAATAAAAAGATGTTGTTTTGTGTTTTTTTTTTTTTTATTATATATTTCTCATTGTTGGCTTGATGTGTTTAATGTTATCCATTAAAAGTTCAAGAGAAAGTGGAGCAATGTTGATGTGATCACACCCTCAGACTGAACAAGGAGAGGAAGAGGTTGATGTGTAGTTAGTAGTTATATCAACAGTTATTGCCCTTTAAGGCCGCGTACGCACGGGCGGATTGTCTGCCCAACTTAGTCCGCTGAAACGTGTTTCAGCGGACAATCCGCTCGTGTGTGGGCTTCAGCGGACAGTCTGACGGACTAAGTCTTTCGGAATTTCCGTAATTTTGTCCGTCCAAACTTGGTTTCAGCGGACAGTCCGCTCGTGTGTAGGCAAGTTGGACGGACTAAGTATGGCGCATGCTCAGAAAGGATTTACACGCCGAAGGTTGCATTGCAGTCTATTGGACGTCGTATTTCTAGTCCCGTCGTACGTGCTGTACACGTCATCGCACAAGCTTTCAGCGGACTGTCTGTTCATCGTGTGTGGTCAAGTCCGTTCATTCAAAAGTTGAACGGACTGTCTGTCGGATTGTCTGACAAACTTAGTTGGGCAGACAATCCGCCCGTGTGTACACGGCCTAAGGCTTCATTCGCCTGGCCATAAAAAAAACGCATATAAAAGAGTTTTTTTTTTAACAAGTTGTTGACTCACCACAGTAGTTATACTGAGGCAGGGTGGAACATGCAGGCACAATCACGCAAATATACGTCATTGTGCCTGCTCTGGGTTAGGAGTACACCCCTCCTGTGGCAGCGGATTACAGTTGCCAGTAATCAGGAATCATTTGATTGCTACGTGAACAACCTATCATGAATGGCTTTCCATTCATGGACAGTTTGCTTACTGTTGTGGTCTGTGATTGGCCCAAAGCAATCACATGGTTCCTGGCTACCTGTTTCATGTGATTAGCTTAGCCAATCACAGCCAAAAAAAAAGGGGTAATTTTAGGCTGTTAGTACATAAAGATTGATCAATTTTTAAATGCATTATATTGCCATAAGTATTGGGATGCCTGCCTTTACATGCACATGAACTTTAATGGTGTCTTAGTCTGTAGGCTTCGATATTGAGTTGGCCCACCCTTTTGAAGCTACCGTGAGGGGGGGAGGAGTATTTGATCCCCTGCTGATTTTCTAAGTTTGCCCACTGACAAAGAAATGCTCAAACTATAATTTTAATAGGTTTATTTTAACAGTGAGAAACAGAATTACAACATAAATATCCAGAAAAACGCAGTTCAAAAAAAGTTATAAATTGGAGGGAGTGTGGCTTGCGTGCACTCGAGACGGACGCTTAAGCCCACCGCTCTGACTGAAGACCAGGGAAAGAGCTATTATAACAGCATCATTGCAGGAGTCCACTCAATGCAGTCCCTCAACGAAGAGGAAAGACAGCCTAAAAAACTCACTGATTTGTTCACTATGCCAGCGACGGCCAGGGAGAACTGGCAAGATGGTGCCTGCAGAGCTCAGTCGCAGGCCTCATCCTCCTATACATACCTCCCAGATGACAATCCTGGTACATGGGAGGCAGAAAACAATCCGCTCCTCCCACAGAGTTCACCACCGAAGAGCCCAGCAAATGCGCGTATGCGTCTGAATCCCGCAGCACAGGCACAGCGAGCGCTGCATCTCATCCGGACCAGGTAAGCCTCAATATGTCGTCCTCACAATTACCCCACATGTGGCCAAACAGTCCTGGATACCACAATGAAGGACATGCTCCTTTCTTTACAAACCTCCCTCATGTTAAACATATCCACCATGATTGGCAGTTTCACATCTGACCTGCGGGGGCTAGGTGACAGAGTCCAGCACATAGAGCACAAAATGGATGCCTGTACCACAACAGTGAACGACCTCATAGACGCATATAAAGACCAATCGGATGACACAGATTGGATAAAAGCAAAACTCAAGGAGAAATAACATCAAACTCAGAGGGATACCTGAGTTTATTCCCCCGACAGACCTGCAGAAATATGGAGACGACATCGCTAAAATACTGCCCGCGATATCACCGATCGAATGCACCATCGATCGTATACACGCATACCAAAACACCTGGAAACATCAATTCCCAGATGTTTATTAAAGAAAATCAATTTTTACCCCACAAAAGAGAAACTACTGGCAAGAACAATGCCCGAACGCCATACAATGGGATTCAACTGTATGCTGATCTCTCACAATACACCCTCAACAAGTGGCGCTAGATGAAAACAATCACTAAGGCCCTTAACAACCATAAGATACTGTACAAATGACGACATCCAGCCACTGTAGTGATTACCAAGAATGGGGCAGCGTACATTGTCTCAAAGCCTAATGACGGTTTACAGTTCCTACAATCCTGGGGAATAATCCTTGAGCTCCCTAACTCTGCAATGAAAGCTCCTACGGGACCTCAGAAGAATGTCCTCCAACAAAAGGCCTTTCGTCACTCCAGAGGAAAGTGACATGCACATAAGAATTTACTTCAACTTAGGACGGGGGATATATGTCTAAGTGAAAAATATCTTTACTGAACTTTACCCCCACATTTCGTCAGTACTACACGATTGCTTACTGACTTTTGAGTTGAATTTATCATCAGTTGTGCCCTCCCCATGGCTGTGAGGCACAGTGACCACTAGATCAATAGCAGGGAAGCTCTTGATACACTGCACAGAGAAAAAGCCTAACTGCATATTACCAAATAATACTTGCGCCTTAACTTGCTTCTTTTTATTCTAACCAATACAGACTGTACAAGCACAGTAGCTTATTGCTTCCAGATCCCTGAGAATACAAAAACTCCTAAAGGATTCCATCATCCAGTAAACACCTGAGAGGTTCTTCTTAATTCCACCAAAAGTGAGTTTTCTTTTCTCTGCACCACAACCTCTTCGCCACCCACAATTCGACAATGAACTTCAACATATTGTCTATCAATGCGAAAGGCTTGAACCACCCGGCCAAAAGAGCATCCCTATGGAAAACGGCACTAGAGCAAGGTAGCAATATTCTATGCGTGCAAGAAGTGCACTTCGCCCTACATGTTACTCCCTACTACCAGCATAAAAACTTCCCACACATGTATAAGTCATGTTATTCACGAAAACAGCGAGGAGATTGCTATTAGAGATGCTGTCTCTTTCCAGCTACAAAATTGTCTATCAGATCCAGAAGGACGATATACAGTGCCTTGCGAAAGTATTCGGCCCCCTTGAACTTTTCAACCTTTTGCCACATTTCAGGCTTCAAACATAAAGATATAAAATTTAATTTTTTTGTGAAGAATCACCAACAAGTGGGACACAATTGTGAAGTGGAACGAAATCTATTGGATAATTTAAACTTTTTTAGCAAATAAAAAACTGAAAAGTGGTGCGTGCAAAATTATTCGGCCCCTTTACTTTCAGTGCAGCAAATTCACTCCAGAAGTTCAGCGAGGATCTCTGAATGATCCAATGTTGTCCTAAATGACTGATGGTGATAAATAGAATCCACCTGTGTGTAATCAAGTCTCTGTATAAATGCACCTGCTCTGTGATAGTCTCAGGGTTCTGTTGAAAGTGCAGAGAGCATCATGAAGACCAAGGAACACACCAGGCAGGTCCGTAATACTGTTGTGGAGAAGTTTAAAGCCGTATTTGGATACAAAAAGATTTCCCAAGCTTTAAACATCCCAAGGAGCACTGTGCAAGAAGATCATTTTGAAATGGAAGGGGTATCAGACCACTGCAAATCTACCAAGACCTGGCCGTCCCTCTAAACTTTCAGCTCAGACAAGGAGAAGACTGATCAGAGATGCAGCCAAGAGGCCCATGATCACTCTGGATGAACTGCAGAGAACTACAGCTGAGGTGGGAGAGTCTGTCCATAGGACAACAATCAGTCGTACACTGCACAAATCTGGCCTTTATGGAAGAGTGGCAAGAAGAAAGCCATTTCTCAAAGATATCCATAAAAAGTCTCGTCTAAAGTTTGCCACAAGCCACACCTGGGCGACACACCAAACATGTGGAAGAAGGTGCTCTGGTCAGATAAAACCAAAATCGAACTTTTTGCCCACAATTGAAAAATGATATATTTGGCGTAAAAGCAACACAGCTCATCACCCTCAACACACCATCCCCACTGTCAAACATGGTGGTGGCAGCATCATGGTTTGGGCCTGCTTTTCTTCAGCAGGGACAGGGAAGATGAATGCAGCCAAATACAGGACCATTCTGGATGAAAACCTGTTGGAGTCTGCAAAAGACCTGAAACTGGGACGGAGATTTATCTTCCAACAAGACAATGATCCCAAACATACAGCAAAATCTACAAAGGAATGGTTCACAAATAAACGCATCCAGGTGTTAGAATGGCCAAGTCAAAGTCCAGACCTGAATCCAATCGAGAATCTGTGGAAAGAGCTGAAAACTGCTGTTCACAAACGCTCTCCATCCAACCTCACTGAGCTCGAGCTGTTTTGCAAGGAAGAATGGGCAAGAATTTCAGTCTCTCAATGTGCAAAACCGATAGAGACATACCCCAAGCGACTTGCAGCTGTAATCGCAGCAAAAGGTGGCTCTACAAAGTATTAACGCAAGGGGGCCGAATAATTTTGCACGCCCCACTTTTCATTTTTTTATTAGTTAAAAAACGTTTCAAAAATCCAATAGATTTTGTTCCACTTCACAATTGTGTCCCACTTGTTGGTGATTCTTCACAAAAAATTTAAATTTTATATCTTTATGTTTGAAGCCTGAAATGTGGCAAAAGGTTGAAAAGTTCAAGGGGGCCGAATACTTTTGCAAGGCACTGTATAATACTAATTTGTACCATAGACAACGTTGCATATACTATAGCTACTATATATGCCCCGAACTACGGAAGAATTACATTTCTTAAAAATACCCTAAAGGCAATCAATGAAGTACAGCAGGGTCACGTACCTGATGGTTGAGCCCACGGATGCAGGGATCGGCTTCTCGTATTCCTCTGGCTCAATAACTCCTGGTAGAGCAGACAGATTTACAGGAGCGCAGAAGGGGCACAAGTGCCTGGCAGGTCACAGATGCAAGGGCTGGTCCGGACTCCAAGAAGCAGACGGGGAACCAGATGCAGGCTGGAACTGGGTCCAGCAGGAGCAGCAGGAACACCCACACCGGATCAGAGAGGAAGGTGTCTTGTAGATCAGGACACTTGCGAATCTTCAAGCAGGCCGGGTTGGACACTAGTAGGCAAGAACAGCACCTAGGAGTAGTCATAGTCAAGCCGGGTCATACACAGATGGGCAGGATTAGTACCAAAGCAGCAGGCAGAAGAATAGTCAAGACAAGCCAGGGTCGGTGGCAGGCAGCAAGCAGAGAGTAGTCAGAGGCAAGAGGGGTATCAGGTAATAGCAGGGGGGTCTCTCAGGAACGCTGTAGACCGGACAGCAGGGAGGCAAGGTGACAGGTCCCTTTAAATAGCCCCTTTAGTGCCAATATGGCCATCATACTGCGTGCACCCGTGCACGCCTGTGCGCACGCATACTCGTTCGCACGCTTACATTAACATTACAGCGCACGCGTGCGCCCATCTGCATTAGCGTGCGCCGGTTGGCTCTTCTGGGGATTCTGTGGGTAAGACTTCTGGGAACAGCCGGGTGATCAGAACGTCCTTCTTGATGCTGCCCCCCAAGGGGAAGCCTCCGGATGCCCAATTGAGCCATCTTAGTTGGATGCGCTCTCTTGAAGGCCAGGATCAGTCTTTCAGCGTGAATGTTAGATTCCGGCTCCCATGAATTATCTTCCGGGCTGTACCCTTTCCACTTCCATAGGTACTGAACCTGACCACGTCTCTTCCTGCAGTCCAGAATTTATTCCACCTCAAACTCAACCTCTCCATCAATCAGAATAGGTTCGGACTGACCCGTGTTTCTGCCAACGAAGGAATCTGGGACAGTAGGTTTGAGTAGTGGTACATGGAAAACCAGGTGAATCCGGAATGACTTTCGGAAGGTTATTTGACAGGAACAAGGGATGAAATCCATGTTTTGCAAAGAATGGAGTTTGCTTGGTGGCAGAGTAGACAGAGTTATTGTATGCAAACTCAGCGAGAGGTAGGAGAGGAACCCAATCATCCTGGGAGAAAGAATAAAAACATCGCAAGTACTGTTCCAGTGTTTGGTTTGTCCTATCTGTCTGGCCGTTAGTCTGTGGATCGTAGGCTGAAGAAAAGGAGAGGTTAATCTCCAGGGAACCACATAACGCTAGGGGTGCAACGGATTGTCACCGATCCGTGAATCGAACAGGTCACCCCGTTCGGATCGCCGCGATCCGCAGAGTGCTCTGCGGTCTCAGCCTTAGGAAAGGCCGCAGCTGCAGCCTAGTTCCGGAGTGGCAGCCATCTTGGTGCACCTGTCGGCGTTTACAATGTCAAATGACGGAGCGATCACTTGTAAACAAACCGGTGTCATGACGATGCCGGTTCCTCTCTCCGCTCTGTGTACAGATCTGTACAGTGGAGGGGAGAGATCGGATGGCAGCAGCACTGTGGGCTGCATCTGTAGTGCCCACAGTGCTGCTTTGTGACAATTGCACACACAGCCATCCCTCTATACCCTGCCAATACTCTGCCATACCCTGCCAATACTCCGCAATACTCTGCCATGCCCTGCCAATACTCTGCAATACCCTGCCAATACTCTGCCAATACCCTGCAATACTCGGTAATACCCAGCCATACTCGGCGATACCCAGCCATGCTCAGCCAATATTACAGTGGGGGAGATGTATATTACAGTGGGGGAGATGACATGGAGATTACAGTGGGGACTATATGGTGGTGGAATTTTCACAGGTTTTTACAAATTCAATTATTTGCTGATCCGAAAAATGATCCGATCCGTGACTCTGATCCGAGGAACGATCCGATCCATGAGTTTTTTGATCTGTTGCACCCCTACATAACGCCCTCCAGAATTTTGAGGTAAACTGCACCCCTCGATCAGAAACAATGTCTGCAGGGACCCCATGAAGTCTCACAATCTCTCTGATGAAGACCTTGGCCGTTTCGACAGCAGAAGGTGTACCCTTCATAGGGAGAAAATGCGCCATCTTAGAAAGTCTGTCCACAACCACAAAGATGGAAGAGTGGTTTTCAGAAGGAGGCAGCTCGACGATAAAATCTATGGAGATTATCCTCCATGGTCTTTCAGGAATGGGCAAAGGCTTCAGCAGACCCCTGGCCCTTATTCTGAGTGCAGACAGTGCAAGACTCCACGTAATTTCTGCAGTCCTTCGCAAACTGTGGCCACCAAAACATACGCCTGAGCAGTTCAGATGTCTTGTGCACCCCGAAATGGCCGGCTAACTTGTGATCATGGCAGGCACTGAGAACAGCAACTTGCACCTCCTGGGGTACAAAAATTGTATCCTGATGCCGCAACAGATCGTCCCTTGCTTGCAGCGTGACATCAGATGGAGGAGAGGCACAAACAGAAGCTCGTTTGATCTGGGCCAACAAGACCTCCTGAAGCAAAAGGAAGTTTCCTGGAGACAGGATGGTGTCTGGGGATGAAGAGGCTTCGGACTTGTTGAACATTCTCGAGAGGGCATCTGGCTTGGTGTTCTTTGACCCCGGTCTGTAAGTAATGTGGAAAGAAAATCGAGTAAAGAAAAGTGCCCACCTGGCCTGACGTGGTTTCAATCTCTTCGCGACTTTCAAATACTCGAGATTCTTGTGGTCATTGTAGATAAGGATTGGATGTGCTGCTCCCTCCAGAAGGTACCGCCATTTTCAAGTGCTGACTTGACGGCCAATAGTTCCTGGTCTCCCACATCGTAGTTCCTCTCAGCTCCAGATCATTTAGGGGAAAAGAACGCAACTGGGTGTAAGAGAGCCTTGGATCCTTGTCTCTGAGAAAGTACTGCCCCTACTGCAATCTCAGAAGCGTCCACCTCCAGAATGTAAGGTAACGCCAGGTCAGGATGCTTCAGGACTGATGCAGAGGTGAACAGGTTCTTGACTGTTATAAAGGCTTTCTGGGCTTCAGGTTACCAACAGATACGACTGCCTTGCTTTGTGAGTTCCGTGATGGGAGAGATAGTGGAAAATCCCTTAATAAACTTCCGGTAAAAGTTTGCAAAACCCATGAAACGCTGAACGCCCTTATTATCCATAGGAGCAGGCCAGTCCAAAATGGCAGAAACTTTCTGAGAGTCCATCTGGATACCTTCCACAGAGATGATTAATCCCAGGAACTGAATGCTCTGCTGCTCGAACACACATTTTTCGGGTTTAGCGTATAAGCCATGTTTACGATGCTCGGGCAGAGAAGGGGAGAAAATCAGAATATCATCTAGGTAAACTATAA
Organism: Lithobates pipiens; assembly: GCF_037356315.1. Lineage (NCBI taxonomy): Eukaryota > Metazoa > Chordata > Amphibia > Anura > Ranidae > Lithobates > Lithobates pipiens. The sequence continues at coordinate 185,545,887 of NW_027507790.1, read as the reverse complement.
CGAGCAGATCAAGGTAGTCTCTGAAAATATTATTCACAAAGTGCTGGAACGTGCTAGGGGCATTACACAGTCCAAAGGGCTTGACCAGGTACTCAAAATGCCCGAACCGGGTGCGAAAGGCATTCTTCCATTCTTCCACTCGTCGCCACTCCGGATGCGGACTAAGTTGTAGGCCCCGTGAAGATCCAGTTTGGTGAATATTGCTGCCATCCCCAGTCTTTGGAATAGTTCGGGTACCAAGGGTAGAGGATACCGATTTTTGATCGTAATTTTGTTGAGCTCCCGATAATCCATGCAAGGATGCTGCGAGTGGTCCTTCTCTACAAAAAAGATTCCTGCTCCTACCTGGGAGGTAGAAGGCCGGATGAACCCCTTCTCTAGGTTTTCATCAATATAAGTCCTTAGAGTCCCTAACTACAGCTCCATTAGGGGGAAGATTCTCCCAAAAGGAATTTTGGCTCCAGGAAGGAGCTCAATCGGGCAGTCGTATTGCCTGTGAGGAGGGAGAGTATCTGCACCCTTCTTGTTGAAAACATCCAGGAAACCGTGATAGACTTCAGGAACAGATTGACGGATCTCTTTGTCTGCTTCCAAACATAATAAAGAAGAGGGATCTTCGGCAGTCTTTAACAGGCAGTGTTGGTTACAGTAGGGAGAAGGGAAGCTGATTCTCCCAGTATACCAGTCAATATGTGGGTTATGGGCCCTCAGCCAGGGTACGCCAAGGATGATGGGAAATAAAGGGCATTCAATAATGTCCACACACAACAGTTCCTGATGGTTCTTGGAGATGGTGGTTAACAGAGGCATTGTTTCCTGGGTGACTAGCCCGGATTTAAGAGCCGAACCATCGGCCAAGTGAACTGAAAGTCCTCTCGCTCTGGGCCGCAAAGGAACATGATGTCTGGTGGCAAAAGTAAAGTCCATAAAACCGATGCAAGCTCCGGAGTCAATAATTGCGGTGACTTGGATATTCCCTCCTGGGAGCTGTAAGAGAGCGGAGACAGCCAGGTGAGAAGCATTGTTAGACAAATTGGAAACAGGAACAAAGGATGTGGAGAGGCATTTACGGAGCTTGGCGGGACAGGTCCTCACATAGTACCCAGGTTCTCCACAGTAGAGGCAAAGGTTGTTAGTTCGTCTGTGTTGCCATTCCACTGGTGTAAGAGAAGGACGCAGAAGGCCTAGCTGCATAGGCTCGGAGGAGTCAGGAGTAGAAGTCGCTGGAGCAGGAGAGGCCGACTGAGGGTAACTGGGTGCACGAGGGAGCATCCAGACTGGGCGAGAAGGACCGGCAGAGCATTCAGATCTTCGCTCCCTTAGTTGCCTATCTATCTGGATGGATAGGTTAATGAGGTCATCTAAAGTCTCTGGAATACCCAGAGGATTCTGAAAAACCCAATGTGAAATTGGTAACGCAGGGCGGCATTGTTCCAGTTGGTATCGGAACTCCAACGCCTAAACTCTGACACATAGTCCTCCACTGGTCTGTGGCCCTGCTGTAAGGAGTGCAAAGCCACGGACATGGCTTGGAAAAAAGGGTTCAGATCATTAAGCGAAGCGTGCTTCTGCTCCAGAAGGCGGTGGGCCCAAGACTGTGGTTCTCCCAGCAGCAACGAGATGACAAATCGGTGGATTAGGATGTTGTATTCTGCTCCGAGGGCATGTATGCAAATAAATTGTATGGTGTCAGAATTTTTCCCATTACACAGAGGTACGAGACAGGGGTGTTCCCTGTCTCCTTTGTTATTTGCATTGGCCCTTGAACCACTGGCTGAGGCTGTCCAACAATCGGAATCCATTTGCGGATATACTAGAGGAACGAAAAAATCTCCTTATATGCCGATGATGCATTACTGTTCCTTGGGGATACGGAATGTTCTTTAAGCTCTCTAATGTCACTAATAAAAAAATGTGGACTGTTTTCTGGATCTGTTATTAATTGGGATAAATCAGTTCTACTTCCCTTAGATAATCCTAGTTTATCCAGGTTAAGAGAGACTCCTCAAGTTAAAATAGTTTCATCATTTAAATATCTGGGAATAATAAATTCTAGAACAGAAAATTATTTAACGGATAACTTATCCCCTAGCCTTAATAAATTCCAACTTAAGAGTACGGCATGGACCAAGTTGCCATTATCGGTGGTTGGCTGAGCAAATCTAATAAAAATTATATGGACCCCTCAAATGCTATATATACTCTATAATTCCCTTACAGTGGTGTGAAAAAGTGTTTGCCCCCTTCCTCATTTCCTGTTCCTTTGCATGTTTGTCACACTTAAGTGTTTCGGAACATCAAACCAATTTAAACAATAGTCAAGGACAACACAAGTAAACACAAAATGCAATTTGTAAATGAAGGTGTTTATTATTAAAGGTGAAAAAAAATCCAAACCATCATGGCCCTGTTTGAAAAATAACTGGTTGGGCCACCCTTAGCAGCAACAACTGCAACCAAGCGTTTGCGATAACGTGCAATGAGGCTTTTGCAGCGTCCTGGAGGAATTTTGGCCCACTCATCTTTGCAGAATTGTCCTAATTCAGTTACATTAGAGGGTTTTCGAGCATGAACAGCCTTTTTAAGGTCATACCACAACATCTCAATAGGATTCAGGTCAGGACTTTGGCTAGGCCACTCCAAAGTCTTCATTTTGTTTTTCTTCAGCCATTCGGTGGTGGACTTGCTGGTGTGTTTAGGATCATTGTCCTGCTGCAGAACCCAAGTTCGTTTCAGCTTGAGTACACGAACAGATGGTCGGACATTCTCCTTCAGGATCTCTTGGTAGACAGCAGAATTCATAGTTCCTTTTATCACGGCAAGTCTTCCAGGTCCTGAAGCAGCAAAACAGCCCCAGACCATCACACTACCACCACCATATTTTACTGTTGGTATAATGTTCTTTTTATGAAATGCAGTGTTCCTTCTACGCCAGATATATTTGGACACACATCTTCCAAAGAGTTCCACTTTTGTCTCATCGGTCCACAGAATGTTGTCCCAAAAGTCTTGGGGATCATCAAGATGTGTTGTGGAGAAATTGAGACGAGCTTTGATGTTCTTTTTGCTCAGCAGTGGTTTTCTCCTTGGAACTCTGCCATGCAGGCCATTTTTGCCCAGTCTTTTCCTGATGGTGGAGGCATGAACGCTGACCTTAACTGAGGCAAGTGAGGCCTGCAGTTCCTTGGACGTTGTTGTGGGGTCTTTTGTGACCTCTTGGATGAGTCGTCGCTGCGCTCTTGGGGTAATTTTGGGCAGCCGGCCACTCCTGGGAAGGTTCACCACTGTTCCATGTCTTCGCCATTTGTGGATAATGGCTCTCGCTGTGGTTCGCTGGATTCCCAAAGCTTTGGAAATGGCTTTATAACCCTTTCCAGACTGATAGATCTCAATTACTTTCTTTCTCAATTGTTCCTGAATTTCTTTGGGTCTCAGCATGATGTGTAGCTTTTAAGGATCTTCTGGTGGACCTTACTGTGTCAAGCAGCTCCTATTTAAGTGATGCCTTGATTGTGAACAGGTGTGGCAATAATCAGGCCTGGGTGTGGCTAGAGAAATTGAACTCAGGTGTGGACAACCACAGTTATAGTATGTTTTAACAAGGGGGGCAATCACTTTTTCACACATGGCCATGATGGTTTGGATTTTTTTTCACCTTTAATAATAAACACCTTCATTTACAAATTGCATTTTGTGTTTACTTGTGTTGTCCTTGACTATTGTTTAAATTGGTTTGATGTTCCGAAACACTTAAGTGTGACAAACATGCAAAGGAACAGGAAATGAGGAAGGGGGCAAACACTTTTTCACACCACTGTATATGGATACCTCTTAAATGGTTCAAAAAAACAGAATCAATATTTCAAAGGTTATTATGGAAAGGAAAAACTCAGAGAATTAAATTATCAATTCTCCAGCGAGCAAGGGATGGGGGTGGATTAGCGGTACTGCAGCCAAGACTCTATTTCATAGCCTCCCAGCTTCAGCATTTTGCAAGCTGGGGAGTAATGAATTGGGAGGACCCTATCAGGGCCGGTGCTACAACTAGGGCGCACTACCACCTAGGGCGCAACCACGGCCTCTGTCCAGTGTGAGCTCCTCTCCTGATCTCTCGCCCCCCCTGTGGTGTGCCGCCGGCGCCACCAATCCCCCATGTTTCCCGCTGAGTGCCCCGCTGTGCTCACACGGGTTTATCTCACAGCGCCGCTCTGGGACTCCTTTGCTCCAGCCTGTCCCTCTGGAGCGGCGCTGTGTGTCTGTGTGAGTGCAGCGGAGGGGCGGAGCTCGGCGGAGATAGGAGCATTGAGAGGTCAGTCAGCTGACCTCCTGCCCAGCGGGGACATCATGAAGCGGGGTGGACGGCGCTGGCCTGGTCCCGACGGGGACATCGTGGAGGCGGAGCGGGTGGACAGCGCTGGCGTGGCCCCGGCGGGGACATCGTGGAGGCGGAGCAGGTGAACGGCGCTGGCGTGGACTCCTGAACAATTCTGCACACCCAGTGCGGAGCAGTCGGAGAGGCCCGGATGATGGTCGCTGAAGGCAGCATCAAAGAGCAGAGGTAAGGAGGAGGATGGATGCTCCCCGATCTACATTGAGCTGTATGGAGGGGGTTTGTGTGTGAGTAATGCAGGAAGTAGGAGTCAGGTAGGTTAGTGTGATATGTGTCAGTGTATGTGTCAGTGTATGTGTCAGTGCCAGTATATGTGTCAGTGCATGTGTCAGTGTCAGTGCATGTGCCAGTGTATGTGTCAGTGCCAGTGCCATTGTATGTGTCAGTGCCAGTGTATGTGCCATTGTATGTGTCAGTGTATGTCTCAGTGCCAGTGTATGTGTCAGTGTCAGTGTGATGTGTCAGTGTGATGTGACAATGTCAGTGTGATGTGTTTTCAGTGTATGTGTCAGGGTATGTGTCAGTGTGATGGTCAGTGTATGTGTCAGCGTGATGGTCAGTGTATGTGTCAGCGTGATGGTCAGTGTATGTGTCAGTGTAGGTGTCAGTGTGATGGTCAGTGTCAGTGTAATTGGCAGTGTAGGTGTCAGGTGGGTTAGTGTAGGTGCCAGGTAGGTCAGTGTAATTATCAGGTAGGTCAGTGTGATGTGAATAGTGCAGGAAGTAGGAGTCAAGTGGATTAGTTTATGTGTCAAGGGATCAGTGTAGGGGTCAGATAGGTCATGTGTAGCAAGTTCAGGGTAAGGTGAAGTCATGGGCGCAGCCGGGGGGAGGGGGGGGGGGCAAAATTAGATTTCGCCTAGGGTGTCGACGATCCTTGCACCAGCCCTGGACCCTATACAGGCTTTCTTGTTAAATAATAGTTTCTGTTATAATCTTGTGGCTCAGTTGGAATTCGGAGCCCTGAGGTATACCGGTAGGGGTCCAACAATGACACTTATGAATAGAGTTTGGAAGGAAATGAGGAGCATTGGAGGCTCAGGAGGCAGAGTCTAGCTCAGTGGACATGTCCCACTAGAGCTCTGCTCTGTGAAGAAGGAGAACAGCTAAACAAAGACAGCCCCCCCCCCCCCAAACTATTTCTTACAGAAACTCTGTCTGAACATCCCTATGAGGTGAGAGAATCATTTGGACTAACAATGGTATTGGGGGGAGCCCGGAATAAGTTTAAAAATACCCCCAGAGGAGGGGCTCAGGCAAAGACTGCAGGGAAAATGGCGCCTTTCCCCTTATCTACAGGCACAATCACCTCAGCACACAGGATAAAAACACAGCGGTCTCAGCAAGTCTCCTCAGAAGAATCTGACACTGAATTATTTCTGTCACAGAAATCTTCATGAATTAACTGCATTCCAAAGCCTTATGAAACAATTTGAGAAGATGCTGAACAAAGCATTAAAGATTACCTCAGAACAAATAACCAGTAACCTGACTAAAGAAATCAGAGAATTGGGAAATCGCACAGCTGCGCTGCAAATTAAAGTTAAAGAAATAGAAAACTCAACACTTGAATACTTGAATGAAATAGATCTGCTTAAAGAAGAAAACATTACACTACAAAATACACTGGAAGATAATGAGAACCGTGCAAGAAGGTCCAAATTGCGATTCAGAGGCATACTTGAATCGATCACTGACTTATCTGCCACAATAACAGCATTATGCCAAGAATTGCAACCAGGAATACAGATTGAAAGGCAGGCAATGAACAGGGTGCACAGAGCTCCCATGCCTAAAAAAGCAGATGGACCCCCACGTGACATAGCAAAGTTCAATTTTTATCGCACAAAGGAACAACTCTTAATTGCAGCCAGAGAGAAAGACAACCTAACCTTCCAGGGTCAACATTTTCAGATTTTCGCTGATCTCTCTCAAGTAACCATTTCTAAAAGACGTGCCATGAAACCACATTTAATGGAATTATAACGTCATAACATCACATGTCAATGGGGTTTTCCATTCTCCATACGCTTCAGCTACAAAGGTACCAACACACATCTGTAGATCACCAAACAAACTTCAACAAGCCTTACTTGACCTTAAATTGATCGATGGAACATCTGCAGCTACAACCTCACGTAGAAGAACAGCATCTACCTCTTCCCTACCTAACTCATCCCATGCAACCAGAAAAAATGGGGTTCATCACACACATAAAAGGGGTCGCTATGCCCCCCCCCCCCCACACAGGGCCAAGAAGATCCAATGGACTGACAGGCTATTCTTTAAGAAATACAGTTATAAGCTAATATGGGAAATATGTTCCCAGAGGAACAATAACATACTGAACTCATTAACTATGCTAATTTGACCCAAAATTGCAGCCTGCACCTGTAGCCACTAAACCTGAATATGCTGAGCACAATCATATGGGAACATCATTTTCATCAGCTATCTCCAATATATGAAACAAAGTTTCTTTTTCTCTTTACCTAAATATAATGGTTAAAAGAGCTTTATTTATTTATTACTTGCCATCTAGAGTTGCATAATATTATCATTAAACAAATAAGGAGACTCATTCATGACTGAAAAGATATAATTTATTTCTAGGGTTGATGTATTTATATAGGCTTTAGAAAACGGAAAATTGTATACTCACCTTTCCGTAATTTTCCTTTCCTGACGCATCCCATGGCAGCACACACAGTGGGTTGTGACTCCGCCTCCACAACCTGATAGGACTGGTTAGCTATAAGACTTGAAGAGGAGTCCACCGTTGCATTCTCAGTAACTATCACCTTAGAGGGGTGGGATCCTGTGTGCTGCCATGGGATGCGTCAGGAAAGGAAAATTACGGAAAGGTGAGTATACAATTTTCCGTTTTCCTGACGCATCATGGCAGCACACACAGTGGGAAATAACTCGCTACATGGGAGGGTGCCTTTTAGAAGTTTTTTATTTACTCAAGTACAGGATATGGATGAGTTTGATTGAATAATTGATCTCCCGAACTCAACCGTAGTTAATTGAGCCGGGTCTATTCTATAGTGTGATATGAATGTGGTTTTTGATGACCAAGTTGCTGCCTTGCAAATAGTCTCTGGTGATACTCTGTTGTACGCTGCCCATGAGGTCGCCATCGCTCTCGTTGAATGCGCTTTCAGGTTTTCCGGTATTGGAAGGTGTTGAACTAGATATGCTTTCTTGATGACTTTAATCAACCATGAGGATATTGTTCTTGAAGAAGCCGCTTGACCTTTTTTGGCGCCATGCGGAATGACTAGGAGGTTTTCTGACTTCCTGAATGGAGCGGTAGCCTCCAGGTAGGCGGATATTGCAGACTTTACGTCCAGAGGGTGTGGATTTCCATCTGTGTTGAGAAAAACGGGAAGATTGATCTCCGGATTAAAGTGGAAGCTAGATGCTACCTTTGGCACAAACCGTTCCGAAGGTCTGAGTACGACCCTGTCTGGGAAAAAAACTAGGTGTGGTTCTTTGATTAGTAGAGCTTGCAGCTCGGAGACCCTTTTGGCCGATGTGATTGCAACTAGAAACGATAGTTTTAGTGTCAAGTCCCATAGGGATATTGATCCCCCCGTCGAGAAAGGTTCTTTGGTTAAAGCTTCCAGGACAATCGATAGGTCCCAGGTCGGAAAAATTGGTTTTCTAGGAGGCCTTATTTTTAGGCATGCTTTCTGAAACTGAATGATGAGGGGGTTTAAGGCCCACTTGATTCCTGTCATTGCGGATATGGCAGAGACGTGAACTTTTAAAGTGCTTGACCTTAAGCCTTTCTCTAGGCCTAGTTGTAGGAATTCTAACACCTGAGAGACTGATGGAGAAAGGGGATTCCAGGACTGTAGTTGGGCTATTGCAGAAAATCTTTTCCAAATCTTATTATATATGTTGTTTGTCGATTTCTTCCTTGCTTGTTGTAAGGTGGATATTACTCTTAATGAACAACCCTGATCTAGTAACCTTTCCCTTTCAGTTTCCAAGCCGTCAGGTGTAGTCGCTCTGGTGACGGGTGTAGAAATTTCCCCTGTGAGAGCAAGTCTGGGAACAGCGGAAGTGGGAGAGGCTCTTCTGTGTTCAATTGCAGGATGGTCGGAAACCATGGTCTTCTGGGCCAGAAGGGCAACACTGCTATTACCGTGGAAGACGAAGTCCTCAGTCTGGCCAGAAACCTGGCTATCAAGGGCACCGGAGGGAATATGTAACCTAGGCGAAATTCCCAAGGATGGTGGAGACAGTCGATCCCTGTTGCTGCTGGATAGGCGGTCCTTGCTAAGAAACGAGTACATTTGCGATTCGCTGGAGTCGCTGCCAGATCTATATCGGGAACACCCCATTTGTGTGTCAGAAGAGTAAAGGCCTTGTGACTGAGAGACCACTCGTTGTTTGAAATAAATATTCGACTTAGATCGTCCGCGAGTTGGTTGTGAATTGCGTGTACGTATACTGCCTTCAGATCCGTCAGGTAGACTTGAGCCCACTCGATTATAGGTCGTACCTCCTGCATTAGGACTTTGCTTCTGGTGCCCCCTTGCCTGTGGACATAATTCACAGCCACTGTGTTGTCCATACGCAGGAGGACACTCTTCCCTGAAAGGAGGGGACTGAAAGTTAGAAGTGCTTGCCATGCAGCCCTGAGTTCTAGAACATTTGAGACTATCCCCTGTGGACAGAAGGACCAGCGGCCCTGTGCTCCCCGATCTAGATGATACGCTCCCCAGCCAAGGTAACTGGCATCTGACGTTACTATTTCTGGGAGTGGATGAACGATGGGACGACGGCGAGTTAAATTGCTGGTTTGAGTCCACCAACGTACTGACTCCTTGACTGCTCTGGTGATTGTTATTTGTTGTGACATTGACACCCCGTTCCTTTGTTTTAGGAACGAATTCTGGAATACCCTGGAGTTCCATTGAGACCACTGAACCATTAGAAAGGTTGATGACATTGAGCCCAGAACACTTAAGCATTTTCTTGCAGATAGGTGGTCTACTGATAGTAGCTTTCTCACTTTGCGGATAAGAGGATGAAGTTTCTCCTGGGGGAGCCCTACTGTGTTGGATCTGGTGTCCAATTCGGCTCCTAGAAAGACCATCTTCTGTACTGGGACCAGGCTGCTCTTCCTCCAATTCACTATCCACCCGAATCACTGGAGCGTGGAAATCAGAATTGAACGATGTCGTAGAAGTGTTTCTCGACTGTCTGCTAGAAGAAGAATATCGTCGAGATAGTGTAGGACTCTTAGACCTCTTTCTCTCAATAGTGCTATAACCGGAAGTAACACCTTTGTGAAGGTCCTGGGCGCCGTTGATATCCCAAATGGGAGGCTTTTGAATTGAAAGTATTGCCTGCCTATCGCAAAGCGTAGGTACTTTTGAAAGGTTTGATGCACTGGAATGTGTAGATAAGCGTCGGATAAATCGACCGAGAGCATCCAATCTTTCTCCCCTATTGCTAGTAATATTGATTGGAGACTCTCCATCCTGAATGATTCGACTAGAATCATTTGGTTTAACTTCTTTAAATCCAACACGGGCCTCAGGTCTCCTGTTTTCTTTGACACCAAGAAAAGGGGAGAGTAAAACCCCTGTCCTCTCTGCTCCTGTGGAACTTCTATGATTGCTTGCTTCTGGAGCAACTCCATAATGTATATGACCAAAAGCTTTCGCTTCAGGCGCGAAAAGGGTAGTTTGGTAGATTTGTAGTGGTTTTTTGGCGGTTTTCGCTTGAATTTCCACCTGTGACCTTGCTGAATGGTGGATATCGCCCAGGGTTCTTTTATTTTGTCTATCCAAGTTTGGGCAAATAGCCTCAGCCTCGCACCAACTATTGCGGGCTGGGCATGCGTGGCATCAAAAAGATTTTTGTTGGTCTCCCGGCACGGTTGTCTTCGATTTTTGGACTCTCACAAAAGAGGGTTGTGTGCTTCGCCAATTCCGTTTGAATTCTTTCCCGGGTCTATAAGACCTTACGTCCCGGTACCTTTCCGGAAGGTGACGTCTGAAGGGCGGATTTTTCTGTTGCTTGGATCTTCTGTCCGACGGTATTAGACCCGATTTTTCCCCCGTGACCTTTGATATTGCGGAATCTAATTTTGAACCAAAAAGGTTAGTGCCATCATAAGGGATCTTACACCAGCTGGATTTGGAAGTCGCATCAGCAACCCAAGGTTTTAGCCAGAGAGCCCTTCTGGAAGTTACTGAGGCCAGCATTGCTCTTGCTGAGGACCGAATAACGTCCACCGCCGCCTCCGCTACGAAATCACCCGCAAGGCTGAGTTCCTGCAGTGCTGAAATGATTTTGTCTTGGTCTGCTGCTTCTGCGATTAATTTTTCAACTCCAGATGTCCAGGAGGTGATGGCTCTACCGACCGCTGCTAGAGCGATTGCAGGCCTACAGGCCCCCCCCCCGCTGCTGAGTAGGCTTTCTTAAGGTCGAGATCGATTTTGCGATCTATCACATCTTTAAAGGTTACGGCGTCTTCTATTGGTAGGGTAACATGGCGCGCTAAGCGCATCAGTGAGGAGTCTACCACGGGAGCGGAGATAAGAGGGTTCACTGCTGGCTCTTTTAGGGGATAGAGCTTCGCTAATCTGTTGTTTAAGCCGGATTTCTTTTCTGGTTTTTGCCATTCATCTCTTATGAGCTCCTCTAGCTCTTCGATAAAGGGGAAGACCTCAGGGTCTCTTTTTAGGTTAGGGAAGTATTTCCTTAACTTAGGCGGGACATCTCTCTCTTCCTCCCAACCGATCGCTTCCTTAACCGATTTCGCAAAAGGGTTTATTAATGCAAAGTCGAAAACTGTAGGGGTCAGGGGATCCTCATCCTCTGGGGAGTCATCTGGATCCTGAGGGGAATGAGGGGTTGAGGCTGAGTTAGATGACCTGATTGGATCATAAGCTGTCACCTGTAGGATTGTTTCCTTAACTGAGTCTCTTATAATATTGGAGGCTTCTCTAGCGTCAGCTTCCTTGTCTCGAGTTGCTTCCTCCAGACAGATTTGGCAAACAAGCTTACTAGGTAATGCTTGCGCTCCACAGACCCAGCAGGTATTAACCGCAGGATGGGTATGGTGTTCCTCTCGATGTGAGGATGGCGGTTCTCTGTGATGACGGGAAGACCTTGACCGACTTCGCCGAGAGTGAGAGTGTCTTGAGGGGGAACGTTCCTTTCTTTTAGAATGGGATGACCCCGAAGACCTGCCAGAGCTACCAAAATGAAAGGTATTAGTGGCAGTGCTCTCTTTTCCTCCTCTTCACTACTTACCAATCCATACGCCCCCTTACCTTGCAGTTCTAGGATGGTCTACTAAGGCAGCGGTCTCCATGGGAAGAATAGAGTACACCTGTGACCAGAGGTTTTCAGTATAAGAGCCAATGCAGAGTATGGGCAGAAGGTGCAGCCCATAAATGAATGGCAAAGTGCATAAAGATTAAAGAAAAGAGGCTTACCAGAGTTCAGGAGGACTTGTCCTGCAAGGCAGCAGGCTGTGTGCAGAGATCAGGATGGTAGATGGCGTGGAAAGCACAAGCAGCACTTCCAAACGAAAATGACATTTTTTAAATAGCCCGCCGTCGCTGGAGGAGTGACGTCACCGCCGCGCATGCGCACTGGCCGCCTGCGCCGTCCTGCGCCATCTTGGATGCTGGCAAATGCAGAGGGCAAGGGGAAAACGTCACTTCCTGAGCGCCGATCGTCCGGACGGAACCGCCATGATGGAAAGGTCACAGCGCCGTGGAACTACAGGGCTCAGCGTGCCCAGAGGGGGAAAAAAAAGGAGAGGGAGAAAAAAAAAAGGATGAGAAAAAACTGAGGACTGAAAACAGAAGGTAGGCAGAAAAAGGAGACATGCTGGGGAGCACGACAGATAGGAAGGGGGAGACCGCTGTAATCATTACAACCTTTTTAAGGTTTTCCCTTTTAAAAGCCCGCTGCTTTGTAATTTTTTTGCCCCTGAGACCACCAGAGTGGGGCTCCCTGCGTTATGGCTCATTTAGAGACCGTACGGACAGGGACTTCCAGGTAGGAGAGGCTGAACCTAGCTGGGGTGGTGCGGTAAGGGGTTCCATGCTAACCGAACTCGAAACGTAATGTCCCATACAGGTGAGGAAAAAAAGGAGAATGCAACGGTGGACTCCTCTTCAAGTCTTATAGCTAACCAGTCCTATCAGGTTGTGGAGGCGGAGTCACAACCCACTGTGTGTGCTGCCATGATGCGTCAGGAAATAAAGTTTTAGAGAAGTCTAAGTTCTTGATAAAAGACATATCCCATTTACCTTTTTTAGATTAGATAGACTACTCTTTCAAGTATTGCAGGAATTTAATAATCTTAATTATTTTTATTTTTTTTCAATTTTTCTTGGAAAACCTATTATAGAAAATAGATAATACTTTCATTAAGCCATAAGGGCTATAAACATGCATCCTAGCGATGAAAAACGTTTATTTTTTATTTTTATTTTTTATTTATATTTTTGGTTTCTTGTTTAACAAAGTGGTTCTCCTATTCACGGAAGTTCCGTGTGCCTCACCTAGTCTTCCTCGGATCCCCTCTCTCAATATGGGGGGACTCGACGAGGGCCTCTTGTCCCCTTTTGGGGGGTTTTACCCTTCACCACGGGTACATTTTGAATACCTTCATATTATATTATTAAGCTTAGGTAATGTAAACCTATGTGTCCTTTTCTTCTTTCCTAATCTAGATAACACTGGACTTTTCTTTCTTTTTTCCCTTTTCAAGTCCATATGGGTTGAGTCGAGAAATCGTCAGGTCGATACAATGGGTGAGTGCTGCCTATTGACTCAGCTACCATGGCCCCCTTAAACATTTTATCCCTGAACGTACAGGGACTCAATGTACCACAGAAACGCACCAAAGCATTTAGGTCATTCCAAGCAAAAAAATGCACACATTGTGTGCCTGCAAGAGACTAATTTTACAGTGAAATCAACACCTACATTTTTTAGTTCATACTATCCACAAATATTCACTGCCTCCGCCAATACCAAACAACGTGGAACTTTTGTGGCTTTCCACCGGTCCACTCCATTCACAATTCATTTGGAAATTAAGGATCCGGAAGAAAGATATCTAATCCTTACGGGACACATTTTGGACACAGAAGTAACTGTGGTTTCTTATTATGCACCTAACAAACAGCCAATTCCACATCTATTACAAGTAGTTAATGCACATACAGGTAGACTGGGAACAATCATTGTATGTGGCGATTCCAACCAGGTTCTCCTACCATTTCCGGACAAAACACCATATACTCCACCCCGTAACCACTCTAAAATATCTCTCTCTCAACTCCTTTCCAAACACAATTTAATTGATTCATGAAGAGAGAATAATGCAACAAAAAGAAATTACACCTATTTTCACACCCTCACCAAACATTCAGTCGCATTGACCACATTTTCTTGACCACAGGAATGATACCTGAGATTCTCTCATCAAATATAATCCCCATCCCATGGTCTGACCATAATGCAGTCCTAACAACTATTGCATCAACCATACCTAAAGCACAAGATAAAACATGGTATTTACCACAGATTTTACTTAAAAACCCTTTATATTGTCACAAAATTGAACATGCTTTGAAAGAATATTTAACATTCAACAAAAGCCCAGAAATGTCCCCAATAACATTGTGGGAAGCACATAAACCGGTCTTGAGGGGAACACTTCAGCAGCAGTATGGAATACTCAATAGAGAACGCAAAAATCATGCACGTAAATTAGCAAAAGCAATCCTAATCCAACTACTAAAAATAATTTAGAGAAGGCACGCCTGGAATATGATCTTTTTCTTACAGAATCATCTGATAAATTACTGCATTGTTCCAGACATGCTTTCTTCATGAAATCTAACAAACCAGGCACATATCTGGCGAGGGCACTCAGATCAACAAATAAGTCATTTAAACCAATTAGATTCAAACTATCTAAAAACATATATACAAGCAACCCCCTTAAAATCGCAAATTTCGTTCTCACTTAAATACACTATACACAGAATCAAATACATTCAATTCAAACTAATTCCTTCTTCTCACAAATTAACCTACCTGAACTAACTGTTTCACAAAAAACACAACTTGAGATACCTATCACGGCAGAGGAAGTAGAAAAGGTCATCAAAGTGTTGAAAATTAATAAAAGACCAGGACCAGATGGTTATTCTGCACTACCGCACCTTTTCAGACTCTATTTCCCCTATATTGGCAGAAGCATTCAATGATTTACTTGAAAATAAATAATTTGGAATCCTTATTGGTGATCATATGTATGATTCCCAAACCCCATTCCGATGATACTTCTTGTACTAACTACCGACCTATATCAATGCTAAATCTTGATATCAAAATTCTTGCAAAGATCTTAGCATCCCGTCTAAGTAGATTCATTGGCACACTTATAAATCGTGATCAAGTTGGCTTTATGCCAACACGACAAGCAGGCGATAATATTCACCGAGCAGTTCTTTTAGCACAAATTACCACAACACGTCGCATTCCCTCCTGCTTTCTCTCACTTGATATTCAAAAGGCTTTTGATTTTATATCCTGGTCCTACCTGCATTACACATTACAGAAGTGTGGTTTTGGCCCAAACTTTACTAATTGGATCAGGGCACTATATAATAAACCTAATGCATATGTTAAATATGCAGGTTATAAATCTGATACCTTTAATATTGAAAGGGGCACTAGGCAGGGGTGTCCGCTTTCACCCCTGTTATTTGCACTTCTTATAGAACAACTTGCCCAACGGATCAGATCAGATCCCACCATAACGGGTATTGAAGTAGGGGGATTTCAACACAATATTTGTCTATTAGCGGATGATATCCTCCTATTTCTTTCATCGCCACAAGTATCAGGCCCTAACCTAATGCCAATACTTGATGACTTTGCTACTGGCAGGTGGCACTGACTGGCGGTGGCACTGGTTGGCACTGTCAGGTGGCACTGGTTGTCACTGGCAGGTAGCACTGGTAGGTGGCACTGATTGGTGGTGGCATCGGTTGGTGGTGGCAGGTGGCACTGGTTGGTGGTGGCAGGTGGCACTGATTGGCGGTGGCACTGGTTGACAGTGGCAGGTGGCACTGGTTGACAGTGGCAGGTGGCACTGATTGGCGGTGGCACTGGTTGGCAGTGGCAGGTGGCACTGATTGGCGATGGCAGGTGGCACTGATTAGCATTGGCACTGGCAGGTGGCACTGATTAGCGGTGGCACTGGCAGGTGGCACTGATTGGCGGTGGCACTGGTTGGCACTGGCAGGTGGCACTGGTAGGTGGTGGCAGGTGACACTGGCAGGTGGCACTGGTTGGCGGTGGCAGGTTTCACTCTGAGCACTCAGTAACTGTGTGAAACTGACAAGTAACAGAGGAGCTATCAGAATTGAGCTTAATGTCGGGGGTGGGCAGGACCCGGGACATGGCCGGGATGTGAAACTGACAAGTAACAGAGAGGAGGATCTGTCCGATTTGAGCTTGATGTCGGGGGTGGGCGGGACCCGGCCAGGGTGGGCGGGATCCAGCAGCTATCAAACACCAGCCAATGCTTGGGCTGCTTAAGAAAAGGGGCGGGCCACATACACGTAGTGGCCCCCCCAGATCCCATTGGCTGGTGTTTGATAGCTGCCGGGGTCCTGCTCACCCCCACCCCCGACATCAAGCTCAAATCTGACAGATCCTCCTCTCTCAGTTGCTTGTCAGTTTCACACACTCAGCAGCTCTGGCAAGCATCAAGCGCCGCGCTGAGTGTAGAGGAGGATGGCAGTCAGTGTTAATGCAGCATGTCTGGGGCATCAATAGTGAGTGGGCTGGTGGCAGCCTAGGTGCCAGGGGGGGATTTCTCATCCCCATGGCGACTTGGCGCCTGGGGTTTGTCGAGCCCTGATATACAGGGTAAATGGAACACCAGTTAAATTATTTAAGTGGGGTAGGTGCGATTCTCCGGAATGTCCTCGCTGTCGAAACTCTCCAGCTGACTTATTACACATGATGTGGAATTGTCCAAAATTGGCTAGATATTGGCCAGAGGTGGTAAATACAATTAATGCTACATTTAATACACATATTGATAAGATCCCTAAGACATGTCTATTGGGCTTCCTTGATGAGTATTGTTTTTTTCCTAGGGAGGTTATGATAACAGTTACCAGATTACTGTTTATAGCACATAAACGAATTGCTCTAAAGTGGATATCTCCGAGTGCACCCTCACTTGAGGACTGGCGTCTTCAGATAAATGAAAACATTTTGAAAGAACAACAGATTTACTGTAAAGCCGCGTACACACGGGCGGACTGTAGGGCCTACTTAGTCCGTCATACAATCCGACGGACAGTCCGTCATACTTTCGAATGAACGGACTTGACCACACACACGGCACTTTTTGAGCGGACTAATCCGGCGTACTAAGTCCGCCATACTATCCGCCCTACTTTTGAAATGAACGGACTCGCCCACACACGCGGAGGAAAGTCCGCGCGGCCCCCCCACCCCAAAGCACCTTGTCCCCATGTTGATGAGGACAAGGCCCTCTTCCCTACAACCCTGGCCGTTGGTTGTCGGGGTCTGCGGGCGGGAGGCTTATCGGAATCCGGGAGCCCCCTTTAATAAGGGGGCCCCCGGATACCCGCCCCCCACCCTATGTGAATGAGTATGGGGTACAATGTACCCCTACCCATTCACCTGTAAAATAAAAGTACAAAAAAAAACACAACACACGAGATAAAATACTTTATTGCACAGCTCCGGGGGTCTTCCGTCTTCGGGGGTCTTCTCGCCGGACTCCTCCGCTATCTTCTTGTAGCTCTTTTGCTAGCGGAGGAGTCCGGCTTTCTTCCTCGCCGCCGGCCTCTTCTCCCGACTTCGGGGGTCTTGTCCCCCTCTTCGGTTCTTCTGCTGGGCCACCGCGCCTTCTTATAGCTCTTTTACAGGCGGTGGCCCGGTCTTCTGTCGCCGCCGCCGCCGCCTTCCGTTCTTCTTCTTCTTCTCCAGGAGATGTTGCCTCGACGATCTCTGCGGCCGGAATGCCAGGGACGCACTGCGCGGCCACTTATATAGGGACAAGGGGCGGTGTCACATGGCTTTATGTCACATGGGTTGGTCACATGGGTTGATGTCACATGGGGACTATGACATCATAAGGGGGCGGGGTCACCATGTGACACCAACCCATGTGACATAAAGCCATGTGACACCGCCCCTTGTCCCTATATAAGTGGCCGCGCAGTGCGTTCCTGGCATTCCGGCCGGAGAGATAGTCGAGGCAACATCTCCTGGAGAAGAAGAAGAAGAAGAAGAAGAAGAAGAACGGAAGGCGGCGGCGGCGGCGACAGAAGACCGGGCCACCGCCTGTAAAAGAGCTATAAGAAGGCGCGGTGGCCCGGCAGAAGAACCGAAGAGGGGGACAAGACCCCCGAAGTCGGGAGAAGAGGCCGGCGGCGAGGAAGAAAGCCGGACTCCTCCGCTAGCAAAAGAGCTACAAGAAGATAGCGGAGGAGTCTGGCGAGAAGACCCCCGGAGCTGTGCAATAAAGTATTTTATCTCGTGTGGTGTGTTTTTTTTTGTACTTTTATTTTACAGGTGAATGGGTAGGGGTACATTGTACCTCATACTCCTTCACATAGGGTGGGGGGCCGGTATCCGGGGGCCCCCTTATTAAAGGGGGCTCCCGGATTCCGATAAGCCCCCGCCCACAGACCCCGACAACCAACGGCCAGGGTTGTCGGGAAGAGGCCCTTGTCCTCATCAACATGGGGACAAGGTGCTTTGGGGTGGGGGGGCCGCGCGGCCCCCCTTCCCCAAGGCACCCCCCCATGTTGAGGGCACGCGGCCTGGTACGGCTCAGGAGGGGGGGGGCGCTCGCTCGCCCCCCTTTCCTGGCCGGCCGGGTAGCGTGCTCGGACAAGGGTCTGTTGTGGACTTGGGGGGGACCCCCACGCCGATTTTTTTCGGCGTTGGGGTTCCCCTTTAAGTCCATACCAGGCGGCGGGGCCAGCAACGTCTCCTTCGCGGGCCCCGCCTACCTGGATACCCGCTCGAAATGAGCGGACTTTTCTCCGGGCGGGAAAAGTCCGCTCATTTCAAAAGTACGGCGGACTGGCATACACACGGCCGGATTGTCCGCCGAAATGCGAGTAAGACGGACAGTATTTCGAAAAATCCGAAATAGTTAGTACGCCGGACTGCACGCTGAAAAAGTCCGCTGAAGCCCACACACGAGCGGACTGTCCGCTGAAATGTGTTTCGGCGGACTAAGTAGGCCATACAGTCCGCCCGTGTGTACGCGGCATAATAGATAGGGGGTGCCCAATAACTTAAATTATGGAAATTATGTATATCGGACCCACGGTTAGCCCCATTCTCACTAGCACCGGGGGATTCTGTATTGAGTGGTTGACCGAAGTTTGGGATAGTAAATATGGTACTAGAACGAAAATGGGGCTACACCAGAGGGCAGAAAAGAAAGTAATAAAATAAGTTGCCGGCAGAAGAAATTTTTTCTTTTGACAGACTTATATAATATATAATAATAATAATAATAATAATAATAATATAATTCATTATAGTGAATATGGTATGGATTGTTCGTCCGATGTGTGGGTTTTTTTTTTGTGTGTGTATGTTTGAGAGTATATGTTTTTATTATTTGTGTCTAAAGGCTGGATATGAAATATAAATAATAGAGTTAAGGAAGGAAAAAAAAAAAAGAGAAAAACTAAAAAATTATCTCAAGGCAGCTGGGACCATAGTCACTAAAAAAACAATTATAACACTATGCCGTGAAGGACTAAAATCCTGCAGTGCCCGCAAGGTCCCCCTGCTCAAGAAAGCACATGTACAAGCCCATCTGAAGTTTGCTAATGAACATCTGAATGATTCAGAGGAGAACTGGGTGAAAGTATTGTGGTCAGATGAGACCAAAATGAAGCTCTTTGACATGAACTCAACTCACCATGTTTGGAGGAGGAGGAATACTGCCTATTAGGGACGGGCCGAACACCCCCGGTTCGGTTCGCACCAGAACATACCAAACAGGCAAATTCGGCAGAACACACGAACACCGTTAAAGTCTATGGGACACGCACATGAATAATCAAAAGTGCTAATTTTAAAGGCTTATATGCAAGTTCTTGTCTTAAAAAGTGTTTGGGGACCTGGGTCCTGCCCCGGGGGATATGTATCAATGCAAAAAAAAGTTTTTAAAAAAACGGCCGTTTTTTCAGGAGCAGTGATTTTAATAATGCTTAAAGTGAAACAATAAAAGTGAAATATTCCTTTAAATTTCGTACCTGGGGGGTGTCTATAGTATGCCTGTAAATTGGCACATTTTTCCCATGTTTAGAACAGTCCCCGCACAAAATGACATTTCTAAAGGAAAAAAGTTAATTTAAAAGTACTCGTGGCTATAATGAATTGTCAGTCCCGGCAATACAGATAAAAGTTATTGAAAAAAACAGCATTGGATTCCACCAGTCCATTACCGGGCCCTTTGGGTCTGGTATGATTTTTAAGGGGAACCCCAAACCAAAATTTTAAAAAAATTGCATGGGGGTCCCCCCAAATTCCATACCAGACCTGAAGGGCCTGGTATGGAATTTGGGGGACCCCCACACAATTTTTTTTAAAATTTGGTTATTAAGGGGCAATACAGATAAAAGTTATTGAAAAAAACAGCATTGGATTCCACCAGTCCATTACCGGGCCCTTTGGGTCTGGTATGATTTTTAAGGGGAACCCCAAACCAAAATTTTAAAAAAATTGCATGGGGGTCCCCCCAAATTCCATACCAGACCTGAAGGGCCTGGTATGGAATTTGGGGGACCCCCACACAATTTTTTTTTAAATTTGGTTATTAAGGGGAACCCCACGCCAAAATTAAAAAAATGGCATGGGGGTCCCCCTCAAAATCCATACCAGGCCTGGGGAACCCTGCAGCAAAATAAAAAAAATGGCGTGGGGGTCCCCCCAAAAATGTATACCATGCCCTTATCCGAGCACAAGAGAGACAAGAGAGCGCCCCCCTCCTGAACCTTACCAGGCCACATGCCCTCAACATGGGGAGGGTGGTTTGGGGTAGCACCCCAAAGCACCTTGTCCCCATGTTGATGGGGACAAGGACCTCATCCCCACAACCCTTGCACGGTGGTTGTGGGGGTCTGTGGGTGGGGGGCTTATCGGAATCTGGAAGCCCCCTTTAACAAGGGGACCCCCAGATCCCGGTCCCCCGTGTGAAATGGTAACGGGGTACAAATGTACCCCTACCATTTCCCAAAAAAGTCAAAATGGTACAAAAGACATAACTTGGGACAAGTCCTTTATTAAAAAATTAAAAAATACAAATGTTGCACAAAGTCCATCTTCTTCTCTCGCTCTGCGGCCAACCCGCCTCCATGGGAGGCACCCGCCATATGACGCTTCCTCACAGATGACCGTTCTTTTATAACTGAGGACGGGGCCACACTGTGACGTTCCCGGGTGACCCCACCCCCCTCTGATGCACGGGGACTTACCCATGGCTTTCCCGGGGAGTCAGAGTGGGGCAGGGCCACCCGTTTACGTAACTGGGTAAAAAAAGCACCCTTATACCCAGGCAATACACAATTATGAAAAATATCTCTGTAAAAAATATCAATCTAGAAAAAACCACAGTGAAAAAAAAAAAAAAATATATATATATATATATATATATATATATATATATATATATATATATATACACCACTGTGAAAAATAAATAAATATAATACTATATTTACAAGCATGTATCTAAGTAAACCACCCGTGTCTATGTTTCATGTGCAACTATTGTCGCTATTTAAACAGAAAATGTTCAACGTTTAGGTTGGTATCTGAAAACCAACATATAATATAAATAAATCCTTCTCGTTCCTTTTCGTGTGTAGACCAATCCGATGCACAAAGTGCCACACATGCTCACAATAAATTACGCGACAAAAGCGATTGGTCTGTTAAAACTAGCGTTCGTATTGGATATAGCACATTCGTCACGCTGCAATGTTTAAAATTGTTTAATGCAGCACATTCTCTTTTTCTTTATACTGCTAGAAGAATGAAGTTGTTTTGCTGCTCGTATTCACACAGAGTTCTCACAAACTTCTTTCTTTATTATTTCTTGTGATTTCAGGAATAGAATATTTTTATTCGTCAGATCTCCCGAATAATTTTTGTTTGTTTTTAGGTTTTAATATTTTTCAATTTTTTGTGGTTGTTTTTTTAATTAAGATCTCCTTTTTTGTGATCTCCATAATTTTTTTGTGTGTTTTGTGTGTCAAGTTACCACAAAACCATTATCTTTTTATTTTATTTGTTTTTTTTTTATCTCAAGGAGGTGGGTTGGTGTTGGTGTCCCTTGTTAATTTGACCTTGTATTTTTGAAATGTACCTGCTTACTCACAAATAAACTGTCCTTTTTAAAGTAAAACACATAGGCAAGTATTTATTTAACAAAAAAAAACCTTTATTAGGGGTCTGTCAGAACCCATGAAACAGACTGAGACAGAAGTACAATCAAATCACACTTGTTTATAAATAAAAATAAAAAGGTAAATAGAAAAAAGAGTAGTCAAGCATAGCCAGAGTCCAGTAGCCACATTGGGTAGTCAGCCAGTCCAAAGTTAATTAACCAGATCGGGTAATCAGCCAGGCCAGAAGTCAGGGATCCAAGGAGAGCAACTGTAATCAGGATGAGAAGCCAGGAGGGATGTCAGCAAGCCAGTCTTGAAACAAACAGTAGGAGATGGTTCCTTGTGATGTGACCAACGCGAAGGCAAAGGAAAAAGTGAGCTGGAAGGCTTTAAATAGTCAGGTCAGACGAGCATCATCGGGAACAGCTGGTAACTGTTGAAAGAGAAGAGAGCTGGCAATTAGCCGACAGCTGAGCGGCTAGCCCAGAGGAGGAAGGGCTAAGCCAGCCCTGACAGTACTCCCCCTCAATGACCTTCTCCCTTGGAGGGCCACCGGGCTTGAGGGGAAACCTTCTATGGAACTCGGGGAGGAGGACAGGGGCATGTACGTCAGAGGATGAAACCCAGGAGCGTTCCTCTGGACCGTACCTCTTCCAATGCACCAGGTACTGTATGCGCCCACGGAACCTACGGGAGTCAACAATGGATTGTACCTCATACTCCTCATGGTTCTCAACCTGAATAGGGTGAGGACTTGGCACCGAAGTGGTAAATCAACGTGGTTACAGACCAACGGTTTCAATAAGGAGACATGAAACACATTTGAGATGCGCATACTAGGAGGAAGGTCCAACGCGTAAGCTACTGGGTTAATCCTGCAAAGGATACGGAAAGGCCCAATAAACCGAGGTGCAAACTTCAGTGAGGGAACACGAAGACGGAGGTTGCGAGATGACAGCCGGACCCTGTCCCCAACCTGGTAGGAAGGTGCAGGGAGGCGTCTGCGGTCAGCACAGAGTCTGTACCTATCATTAGCATTACGCAAAGCCTCCTGGACTTGTACCCAAGTGGAACGAAGACCACGAAGATGCTCCTCTAACGCAGGAATACTCTGCAGAACAAACGAGTCAGGCAACATGGAAGGTTGGAAACCATAATTCGCCATAAATGGAAACAATCGGGAGGCAGAATTCAAGGCACTGTTGTGAGCAAACTCTGCCCAAGGTAATAGGTCAGACCAGTTGTTATGATGGTCAGAAATATAGCAATGTTGGAATTGCTCCAAGGACTGATTGGCTCGTTCTGCGACCCCATTAGACTGCGGGTGATACGCAGAAGAGAACGCAAGCTGGATTCCCAACTGTACACAAAAGACTCACCAGAACCGGGAGACAAACTGACTGCCCCTATCCGAGACAATCACCTTGGGTAGCCCATGTAAGCAAAAGATCTCCCGAGCAAAAATGGAAGCCAGTTCCTTAGAGGTGGGCAATTTCTTAAGTAGAATACAATAACATATCTTTGAGAACCGGTCAACCACCATAAGGATAACAGTGTTGCCTTGGGAGTTGGGCAATTCCACAATGAAATCCATAGACAGGTGAGTCCAGGGCCTCTCTTCATTGGGTATGGGTTGTAGGAGGCCCACTGGAAGGTGACGTGGAGTCTTACTCTGAGCACACACGAGACAGGCAGCTACGAAGGCAGTAACATCAGCCCGTAGACTAGGCCACCAGAATTGTTGGGAGGTGGCCCAAATGAGTTGATTGTTCCCAGGATGGCCAGCTGCCTTGGGAGAATGGTAAGTCTGGAGCACTGCAGTGCGGAGACTCTCTGGGACAAAGCAGCGGTCACAAGGTTTTTCAGGAGGAGCATGGACCTGAGCAGCAAGAATTTTGTCACCCAAAGGAGAAGTAAGACTGGTGCGAACGGTAGCCAAAATACGATCAGGAGGAATCATAGGAACCGGAACTGACTCCGACTTGAAAGTGGAGGAAAATTGTCGTGACGAGGCATCAGCCCTTACATTCTTATTACCGGGTAAGAATGAGACAATGTAATTAAAGCTAGACAAGAAAAGAGCCCATCGCACCCTTCTGGGAGAGAGTCGCTTAGCCTCAGACAAGAATTTAAGGTTCTTATGGTCAGTAAGAATAAGAACGGGCACAGTGGTACCTTCAAGGAGATGTCTCCATTCTTTCAGGGCTAAAATGATCGCCAACAGCTCTCTGTCACCAATCTCATAATTGCACTCAGCAGGTGACAATTTCTTGGAAAAGTAGCCACACGGATGCATAGCGCTCTCAGAGTTAGGACATTGAGACAGAAGGGCGCCAACTCCAGTCTCAGAAGAATCAACTTCTAGGATGGATAAAAGGCAACGTAGGATCAGGATGTGCCAACACAGGAGCAGAAACAAAGGCAGCCTTGAGAGTCTCAAAGGCCTTAATGGACCCCGGAGACTAACTCTTGTTTTCTGGTCATATCAGTCAGAGGCTTGACCAGAGACGAGAAGTTACGAATAAACTTCCGATAGTAGTTGGCAAAGCCCAGGAAACACTGCAGAGGACGTAAACCCACTGGGTCCACCGAAAAACCAGCAGTGGAAATAACATAGCCCAGGAATGTAACCTTTTCACAATGGAACTCGCACTTCTCCAGTTTACAATAGAGATTGTTCTCTCTTCGTTTCTGAAGTACATGACAGACATCTGTGTTGTGGCTCTCCAGGGACTTGGAAAATATGAGGATATCATCGAGATAAACCACCACACACAATTGCAACAAATCTCGGAGGACATCGTTAATAAATTCCTGGAAAACTGCCGAGGCGTTACAAAGGCCAAAAGGCATTACCAGGTATTCATAATGGCCTGTTCTGGTATTAAATGCAGTTTTCCACTCGTTGCCCCCCTTAATGCACACAAGATTGTATGCCCCTCTCAGGTCAAGCTTTGTGAAAACCGTTGCTCCCTTGAGGCGGTCAAATAACTCTGTAATCAATGGAATCGGGTAGGCATTCTTAATCGTGACACGATTGAGACCCCTATAATCTATACAAGGTCTCAGTTCACCGCTCTTCTTTTTCACAAAGAAGAAACCAGCACCAGCAGGAGACGAGGACTTGCGGATGAAACCTCAAGAAAGTGCGTCAGCAACATACTCCTCCGTGGCCTTATCCTCCAAGACCGACAAAGGGTAAACCCCTCCACAAGGAGGTATGGCACCAGGTTGAAGGTCAATTGCGCAATCATAAGGTCGGTGTGGAGGCAAACTACCGGCTTGACCTTTATCAAAGACATCGCCAAAATCACGGTACTCCTCCGGCAGGGAGGGGAGTGAAGCGGTGCACAAGACCTTCGATACCTTTAGGAAGCATGTCTCACTGCATTGTGGTGACCAGGAGAGAACCTCAGCACGGAGCCAATCAAAAGAGGGGTTGTGCCTCTGTAACCAAGAATAACCAATAACCAGCGGAAATCTGGGTGAGGAAATAACTTGGAATTGGATTATCTGATGGTGAAGAGCCCCTACGGCCATGGACAATGGAACCGTCTCATGAGTCACATGGGCAGGCTGTAAAGGTCTCCCCTCAAGAGCCTAAATGGCAAGTGGAGTGTCATGCAGCTGCAGCGGAATAAAGTGCTGCGAAACAAATGAAGCATCAATGAACAGGCCTGCAGCCCCAGAGTCGATTAGAGCCTGTATCTCGATGGACGACTCAGCCCAAGAAAGGGTCACCAAAACCAGGGGCTTATCCTTCTGGATAACTGGGGACGAAACAATGCCACCTAAGGTCTGTCCATGACAGGACCTCAAGGTTCGGGCGTTCCCTGGACGGGTAGGACAAGACTTTAAAAAGTGACCTGCCTGGCCACAATAAAGGCACAATCTCTCCCTCCTCCTAAAGGCTCTCTCATCCGCATGTCATCTGCTGCAGCTCCAGATCTCTGGGAATCCTGGACCTTCTTGTGCTCCCTCAGATATGAACTCCTTAGGCCACCAATTTTGGCTTTTAAATAGCTGAAATTTGCCATGGGAACCTGCGGCTTCACCAACTCCAGCAGTTTCTCCAGCGCTGCCTGTCTCTTTAATATGTTGTTATAATGGGGGTGTTTGACCTGCCACAGACAGGGCAGCTCCATGTACTTGTCAATGAAGACTGGGAGAAAGCTGTGGTCTTTGAACCCATCCATTTTCTCTTCCAGACACAACACACGACAAACCCTAATGTCAGGCTAAACTCTCCTAATCTTGACCCAATATAGGCCTCAATCTATAAGCAGTATAGGCCACTGATGCACCAATTTTAAGTTGTACCTTCGTTATAACGATAGCCACTTCTGATACTCCGTCCTCCGCTCACAGATCATATGTACGATCGCGTGTAACATTTTATATACACTGCGCATGCGTGAAACTCTGCCCACCCCTGACGTTCTTTCTAGTCTATTCCCCGCCCCTTCTCTTTCAGCGCAGTGGGGAGAGCACATGGTGGAGACACAGCAGGTGTATGTTAATTTCAGTAAGGAGGAGGCCGATGAAAGCCCGGAGCCACAAACATCCCGATCCCAGAGAAGATTTAAGGCTTCAAATATGTCCTTTGTAGAGATGGCGGAGATGGTGGGCATATTAAAGAGGAACGACTATGATGGAGTGTATGGACTTTACCTAAACCCAAATGTGAGAAAGGCCAAGATCATGGCTAAAGTTGTGAAGAGTCTGCAGAAGAATTTTGGGGTAGGATGATCCAAGGATCAACTGGTCAGACCTGAAATTGAGGGAGCACGATCAGTACAGAAAGATCAAGCGAGTTCTTCAAAAAAGTAAGTAGTTGTCGTGTGTTCCTCTTATAATTATTAACTTGCATACTGCTCCATGTGCTTTTCTTTAGTGTTGTACAGTTTAAAATGGGCACTTTTATGTTCATGGGTCCAATCATTCGTAGGAAACATTGTTCATTCAATATAAACAATACAATATTTTGTGAAGTTGCAGTTAACTACATTTGTTCAGGTCTATTTCTATTCAAAGAAGTTTGTTCTCTAGATGGGTTTGTAACTGGAATGAAATGCAAACTTGATTCAGTGTAAAGGAGAGGACACTCAGCAGCTGTTTACACATCTGGACTCAGCACTATTGTGGGATACCAGAACACACTTTTTATTAGGGTGTCTCACACATGTTCTCCAGTGGAGACCATAGGGGTGTCTCCATCTGTGGAACTTGCACAAAACAGGTAAGTATTCCAGCTTTAGAAAGTGTAAAAAATAATGTTTCAACTTGGAACTCTGCCAAAAAATACAATTGTATGACACTTCCAAGCAATGTTTCATATTCCTATTTTTGCCCTCAAATATCAGTGTGCTAAAGTATTCCTTTTTTAAATTCTTATAGGGGAGAAAAGACTCGGGACGTCTGAGGACACCAGGGACCCCACACCTCCAAAAGAAGGGGAAATCCCAAAACCATAAGCAGAGGAGGAGGAGGAAGGAGAGGTTATTGAAATTGGTGAAATTGTCACCACAACAGGTGAGTGTCTGAGACCACAGCTTCAGGTAATAGATGTATGCCTGCATTTTTATGATACATGGTGTGTTTTTTTGTTTATTTTTAGGTGATGTGGATGTTGTGGAAGAAGAATCTAATTTCACCAGTGAAAGTGCCCAGATCCTCATCGGGGAGATAACGGGGGGTAATCGCGATTTAGAGAATCTACAGAATTTAAAGAAAAACATCAATAATGTTCAACAAAAAATGAATAACATCATTGATGTTTTAGGGAGAATCTAAAACACACCAAACTAGCATTGATTTGTGGTTTAAGAAAAAAAGTTTTACATTTTTAGAAAAGCCAAATTTTGAAGATGCATACAGTGTGTCAACATGTACCATCAGCCATCACGGGAGATCAATGTACGCGTTTTGTGGGTGCAACCTCATCCTCGCTACTAAAGTGGCTGAGATGAAAGGGTTGCACCCCCAAAACACGTCCATTGATCCACCATGATGGGTGATAGCACATGTTGACATTAGGCATGGAATCAGGAGGGAAATTCCCAGCTTGAATCCAAATTTGTGTGCATCTTCAAAATTTGGCTTTTACGGGGTTGACTTCATCCCATCTGAAGAAGGCAATATCAACATAGTTTGGACATACTCATGTCTGATATTGATATTAATGGGACAAAAAATAATGTTCATACACCAAAGATATTGGTTTGTTCAAAAACCCTTTTAGAAACGCACATGTGAAGGTGCTTTCAGTAAAAAATATTTACATCAACAATGTGTGGCTTCTTCTTTCAATCCTCAAAATCAGGTTTTGGAGTAAAGTTGGTGTTTTCAGTGACAATGGGGGTTAGTTACTAAAGGGAAATCCACTTTGCACTATAAGTGCTCTTTCAAGTGCTTTTTTGCAGTGCACTTGTAGTGCAAAGTTTACTTTCCTTTAGTAAATAACACCCACAGTGCTTTATAATTAGCCCCAATCACGCCATTTTCATGACTCCCCAAATTTCAATAATGGTACTGAAAATGAAGAATATTTTTGTCAGTAATGCATTACATACATTATCAACAAAAACAAGGTGGGTGGGTGTGTAGCAGACCCACAACATAATAATAATATTAGCCGAAGAAGAAATTGTCACTTCATGTCTCAAAGAAATTTGGTTTGCATTATTGAAGAAAAAGACCCCAAAAATAAATAAATAAAAACCAAGGAGACAGCTAAAAGAAAACCAAGCAGCAAATCAAAGCAAATATTATTCCAGTTTAAAAAAAAATTATTGCTAAAATGTCTCAGACATTGTCTGGCATATCAATGGCCCCCCTACCCGCAAAGTACTCCATGTATCTTCTTCTGACCTCGCGCGAGCTTTGGGGGGGAAAGCCAGGATGGCCAGTTTCAAGTGCCGTCAGGTTTGAATTTTCTGGAAAGTTGGCCTCAGGCCCAACTGAGACCACATAGTTTGGTGAATTTTTTCAGAGAAAATTGTGCAGAATGCAGCAGGCAAGCACTATATGTTTCAGTTTATATTCCGCCATGTGGATCGGTGTCAAAAATAGGTGGAACCGGCGGGCCATTATCCCGAAAGTGTTCTCCACCACTGCTCTGGCTCTGGCCTGCCGGCAATTATAAACCCTCTGGTCCAGGGTGAGGGTCCTCATAGGGTATGGCCGCATAAGATGGACCCCCAGCGCAAAGGCTTCATCCGCGACAAAGACAAAGGGGAGTCCTTCCACATTGTCTTCTGGAGGTGGCAAGCCCAAGTTGCCATTCTAGAGACGCCAGTAGAACTCTGTCTGGGTGATCACTCCACCATCCGACATCCGGCCATTTTTCCCCACGTCCACATAGAGGATCTCATAAGTAGCTGACACCACCGACAACATCACTATACTATTTTACCCCTTGTAATTATAATAGTATGACCCCAAGTTGGGGGGTGGGACTATGTGGACATGTTTCCCATAAACTGCATCTCCACAGTTGGGAAAGTCCCAATGGGTGTCAAAGTGGGAGGCCACAGTCTGCCATTCCTGTGGTGTTGAAGGAAACTGTGGAGTCAAACAAGAAAAAGAAATTGTCAGGTCCACTTATCAGATTCCTCACCCCATCTGATGGCCCATTGCAAAAATTGAAGGGGTGGTTGGATATGTTTTGGACAGATAACCCTCTCCACTTCATTGAGAGCTGAATGCATAAATAATGTGTGTTAACTATGGTCAGCCCCTCCTTAATTACACTATTGGTAGCCCACTGAACAGGTAAGAAGTGTCATAATAAAAAAAAAATACACACTGAACAAATGGAGGCACATTTTACATTCTGCTATTACCTATCAAGATAATAATATAAGAAACAAACTTTAAACAGTATCGGTTGGGGGAGGGAGGGTTCCAAATGCGTTTGGGCCACCAAAAAAAAAGTCACTGGTACTCTGCATGAATTTAAGGACACAAATAACATTTGTACACATTTTAGGGGGCGTTTAGGGGAAAGCAGTACAATGGAGCTGACAAAATACATTGCTAAGTGTATATGGGCCCAGGAGAGCATGCTGGGGAGGTTAGTGAAGGCAAATATGCATGAAGGACAAAAAAGGAACTTTAAAAGCTTTCAGCATGCATGAGGACAAAGGGGCACAGAATATCACTGCATATTACAATCATGGTAATTAGGGAATGATGAAATAAATACAATACATTAGCAAACATTAAATACATAGAATTTGATGTTAAAGGAGAAAACTTACCTTAATATAGTCCTTCTGCGGGACCTGAATAATGGCAGAACAGGTCTCTGGGATAATGATCCCCAGAGCCTGAGGGGAGATGCCTGTTGAGAACTTGAGGTCCTGCAGGCTTCTCCCAGTTGCCAAGTACCGTAACATGGTGACTAGTCTCTGCTCCGGAGTGATGGCTTGCCTCATGCAGGTATCCTGCCTGCTCATATAAGGGGACAGCATAGGCCAACAGACGGGGTCCATCATCCTCAGATAATTCCTGAAATCATCAGGATTATTCTCCTGGATCTCATGAAGCATGTGCGAAAATTGGTCACGCTGGAGCAACTAATTCTTCATCCATAAGCTCCATAAGCTCCTCTCCACCCTGTTCATGGACTGGGCCTGTGTCAAAGCTAGAAGCCCAACACCAAGCCCCTGCACAGCACGAACTCTACGATGAGTACGTACATGCAACATGGCTTCAAAGTGGTCAGCTGGTCAGAATGAACTAACAGAAAGCACTGAAAAGCAGCAAGGCCTGAAAGAACGAACTGAAAACCAGCAACGAGTGGACAAGAACGTACTGAAAATCAAATATGGTACTATAAATAGCACGCAATGACAAACAAATGTAAATTGTCTACACACACTGAAAAGCAGATACGAACCCACAAACAAAAACTGAAGAGCACAAGTCTGGAAAGCGTGAATGGTCTCTAACCAAACTTCTACTAACATGCGATAAACACAAAATCATTAGAAGGAGCCCAAAGGGTGGAGCACGTAGTACTGAACTTCCCTTTTATAGTCCTGTCATATGTGGTGTATGTCACCGCGTTCTTGACGACTGGAAATTCCAACAACTTTGTGCGACCGTGTGTATGCAAGACAAGTTTGAGCCAACATCCGTCGGAAAAAATCTGATGGATTTTGTTGTCGAAATGTCTGATCGTGTGTACATGGCATTAAAGAGAAACTCCAGCCCCCATCAAAAAATACCTGTCCAGGGATCACGCAATGTTAGCACCCCAGCCGGTTTTTGAATCAGCTCTCGGGTGCTGCCGTCACCATTCCACATAAGGGAAACCGGCAGTGAAGCCTTGCGGCTTCACAGCTGGTTCCCTACCCTGCAGGCGCAGAGTGTACTGCGCTTTTTGAATGGCCTGGTGGCAGTGGAAAGAGGAGAGGGGGGCGAGTACCTGCTCCCCCCTGAAAGGTGCCAAATGTGGCGGCGGAGGGGGGGGGGAAGCAAACAAGTGGAATTTCCCCTTTTGGGTGGAGCTCCGCTCTGTCCATAATGCCACATTAATAACCACCTTTAATAATTATTTTGCACCCATCACTTGATTCATTCCTATCACCCTGTTTTGGGGTGATGGGCACCTTCCACACATCCCCAGCTTCATTCCCCTATTACCATTTAGCACCCCATCTTCAACTCTGTCTTGGATTTCTACCATTTTTTTCTTAAGCAATGCCACAAACCATTGTATAATATCGGCCCTGTTCTATTGCTACTTATCTTTTTTCTTTCACCCAGTCCCTCATTCTCTCTTTTCTCTCTACTAAAGACAAACACATTAAATTCTTCAGAGATTGCACTAAAATAAAAATGGATTCACCAATAAAAATTACAATATAGGACACAAACGTTTGTAGTTGAAGTCTGATGAAAAAGGATTGTGTCTTATGAAGGATGGATGCCCTGACACTGCAAGGCACTTTTTAACCACTTCAATACAGGGAATTTTCACCCCCTTCCTGCCCAAGCCAATTTTCAGTTTTCAGCGCTGTCGCACTTTGAATAACAATTGCGACACTGTACCCAAATGAAATATTTATCATTTTTTCCCCACAAATAGAGCTTTCTTTTGGTGGTATTTGATCACCTCTGCAGTGTTTATTTTTTGCGCTATAAACAAAAGAAGAGCGACAAGTTTTAAAAAAATATATTTTTTTTTTCATTTTTGCTATAATAAATATCCTAATTTTTTTTTTATTTCTCCTCAGTTTAGGCTGATATGTATTCTTCTACATATTTTTGATAAAAAAATAGCAATAAACGTATATTTATTGGTTTGCGCAAAAGTTATAGCGTCTACAAAATAGGGGATAGTTTTATGGCATTTTAATTTATTTTTAATTTTTACTAGTAATGGCGGCGATCTGTGATTTTTATTGTGACTGTAATGTTGCGGCGGACAGATCAGACACTTTTGACACCATTTTGGGACCATTGGCATTTCTACAGCGATCAGTGCTAAACAAATGCATTGATTACTGTATAAATGTCACTGGCAGGGAAGAGGTTAACACTAGGGGCGATCAAAGGGTTAACTGTGTGTCCTAGGGAGTGATTCTAACTGTAGGGGGCAATGACTCACAAGGGGAGGAGACCGATCGGTGTTCCTCTGTACTGGGAACGCATGATCGGTCTCCTCTCACCTGACAGGACATGTACACACGGTCAGAGATTTTGGCAACCAAATCCGTCGGATTTTGCCCGTCGGATTTAGTCCGATGGATTGTGTCCGAAACTGTTGCATACACACGGTCGGGCCAAGTTGTCTGATTTCGCAGGTGGCCAAGAACGCGGTGACGTAAGCCGTGTACGGCGGGACTAGAAAAAGGAAGTTCAGCACCACGTCCGCCACCCTTTGGGCTCCTTCTGCTGATCTCGTGTTTTAGTAGAAGTTTGGTGAAAGACGATTCGCACTTTTCAGATTAGTGATTCAGATCGCTACTGCTCTTCAGTTTGTGCTTGTCTTTGCGTATCTGATAATCAGTGCGTGCAGTCATTAAGTATTTGCTTCTCATTGTGGACTCTATCTTGGTATAGTACGCTTTGAAAGGCATTTTTTATTGTCTGCTTGCTTCTGCTATTCAGGTCGTCCTTTCAGGTCTTGCTGTTTAGCGTTGCTTTCTGGTGTCCGTTCTGACCAGCCGACCGTTTTCCAAACATGTTTCGTCTACGTACTCATCGTACAGTTTGTGCTCCTGCAGAAGGACTATATTCTGCTAAGTTTTATCCTTAAACATCACATTCTATGTATTTCATGATTGCTAATGTCTTGCATTTCTTTCCTCATTCCCTAATTACCATCATTACAATATGCTCTAATTCATATGCGCTGCCCCTTTGTCCTCATGCAGATTTGCCTCACTAACTTCCCCACCATGCTCTTCTTGGCCCCTAAAACTCTAGTCTAGTCACTTGACAATGTCTTTTGTCAGCTCCATAGTATTGCTTTCCCCTAAACACCCCCTAAAATCTCTACAAATGTCATGTGTGTGCTTCAATTCATGCAAAGTGACCTTTTTTGTGTTTTTTGGAGTTGTGCCAAACTCATTAGGAACCCCCCTCTCCCCTACCTCAGCTGATAGCAATCTTCTATCTGATGACTTGACCCAACCCAATACACACTCTTAATACCTTTTTCATGATAACATTTATGGACAAATTCACCAAAGCATGTAGTGTAAGGGCCTGCCTCAATACTTTCAAATGCTATTTTGATTTTTTTAAGACATTAATTTTCTTGCTATGTAATAGCAGAATGTCAAAATGTGCTTCCATTTTGTTATTCTGACACTTCTTACCTGTCCGGTGGGCTGCCAATAGTGTAACTAAGGAGGGGCTTCCCAAAGTATCACACATTATTTAGGCATTCAGCTCTCAATCAAGTGGAGAGGGTTACCTGTCCTAAACATCCCCCCTCATTTTTTAGCAAGGGCCCATCAGATGGGGGGATGGGGGGGGGGGGGTTCGGACTCTCATAAGGGGACCTTATACTTTAGGCTTTAAATACTCAGTTCCCAAAATGTTATACTAATTTTGTCAAAAAATGTGGGTGTCTAATCTGCATGCAATGTTGATTTGTCAAATTACTAGTTTTTTTTCTTGTGTCACTACACAGTGTGCTTCGAACGCCACAGGAATGGCAGACTGTGGCCTCCCACTTTGCCATTTTTCGTCAAGTTGTGCCTTTTTCACCAACAGTGCAAAAACAAGTTCAGAGTGAGATGAGGGGACAGTCTCTTCTTCAGATAATCTTATTATGTTGTGGGTCTGCTACACACACACCTTCTTTTTGTTAACTAATGTGTAGTGCATTACTGATCTCATTTTCAGCACCATGGCAGGAAAATGGCATGATTGTCCAAATTTACACATCACTGTGGGTGCTTTTTACTAAAGGCACATCCACTATGCACTACAAGTGCACTGCAAAAGTACACCTGAAACTGCACTTGGAGTGCAAAGTGGAGTTGCCTTTAGTAAATCGCACTCCTTCTCAGCACAAACTAAAATTTGACTACAAATACATTTTATGCGCAATGAAAAAGGAAGCCACACATTGTTGAGAATTCAACTTTTTAATACAAGCACATTCATATGTGCGTTTAGTAAAGGTTTTTACAACAAACCAAGATATTTTGGGGATCCAAAACCGAGTTTAATCATATTTATTTTTTAGTTGTTTTTTTCTGTAAACAGGCATGTATCAAAGCGTAAAATACAGAACACAGGAACTTACAAAGTTCAACTTGGAAAAGTGAAGACAATATCAGACCTGAGTATGTACAAACTGGGCTGATATTGCCTTCATCACATGGGGTGTGACCCCTGAAAAATACAAATTTGGAAGATGCACACAGTGTGTCAACATGTGCTAACTCCCATCATGGGGGATCAATGTACATGCTTTGGGGCTGCAACCCCTTCATCTCAGACACTTTCCACAAAACATGTACATTGATCCCCCATGATGGGAGATAGCGCATTTTTACACACTCTGTGCATCTTCCAAATTTGGAATTATGCAAAATACAACATTTTTTGTTTAAAAAGCAAAAATAAAACCCTATCTAGTTTTTTTCATTTTCACACTCTCCCCAAAACATCAATGATGTTCTTCATTTTATTTTTAACATCATTGATGTTTTGTTGTACAATTTCCAAATCCCTATTGCACCCCATTATCTCTCCGATCAACATCTGGGCACTTTCACTGGTAAAACGGGAATCTTCCTCCACATCACCTAGAAAAAAACAAACAAACACACCATGTAATCCAAATATGGTGATATACATTGATGAGCTTACCGGAAGCTGTGTTCTCCGACACTCACCTGTTGTGGTGACAATTTGGCCAACCTCCACGATCTCTCCTTCTTCCTCCTCCTCCTGCTCCTGCTCCTCTGTTTCTTCTTTTGGAAGTTGCCCTTCTTTGGGAGGGGTGTGGTCCCTGGTGTCCTCATGGTCCCTGGTGTCCTCATACTTGCCGAGTCATCTCTCCCCTATGAGAATGTAAACAAAGATTAATTAGCACACAGAGGGCAGAAATAGGAATATGAAACATTGCTTGGAAGTGTTGTACAATGGGTTTTTGGGCCGAGTTACAAGGTGAGAACATTATTGGGGCCACTTTGTTAAGCTGGAATACTTCCCTGCAGAACGATGTTTCCTACGAACGAACGAAACCATGACCTTGAAAGTGGCTATTTTAAAATGCACAACATGAAATCAAAGCACATGGAGCATGTATGCAAGCAAGAATAATCATATGAACAACTACTTACTTTTTTTAAGAACACGCTTGATCCTTAGGTACTGCTCGTGCTCCCTCAGTTTCAGGTCTGACTAGCGTTTTCTCAGTTGATCCTTGGATCGGTGTACCCCAAAATTCTTCAGAAGACTCTTCACAACTTTATTCATGATCTTAGCCTTTCTGATATTTGGGTTTGGGTAAGGTCCATACTTCCCATCATAGTCGGTCCTGTTCAATATGTCGACCATCTCCAACATCTCTCCAAAAGACATATTTGAGGCCTTAAATCTTGTCTTCCTGGATTGGGACGTTTTAGGCTCCGGGCTTTCCTCACCCTCCTCCTCGTTAGTGGAACTATTAGTGCGCACCTGCGTTCTCTCCGCCATGTGCTCTCCCCACTGCGCGGGAAGCGAAGGGGCGGGGAATAGTCTGGAAAGAACGTCAGGGGCGGGTGGAGTTTCACGCATGCGCACTGTATATAAAACGCCACACATGTGTATCGTCCGTATGATCTGGGAGGAGAGTATGAGTCACGGACGCGGCGAACGTGGAAACTCAGGTAACATTTTTAACTTTGTGCTTCACTAGACTAGACTGCTTGTATCTAGGCCACTGTTGGGACAAGATTAGGAGGGATTTTAATTGCATTATTAGTATTTGAGGGTTTGTCTTGTGTTGTGTCTTGCAGAAAAAATGGACCCATTCAACAATGCCAACTTTATGGGGCTATTCCTCGAGCTCTACATGGAGATGCCCTGCCTGTGGCAGTTCCACAACAAATTTTATAATGACAGATCAAAGAGGAATGCAGCACTGGAGAAACTGCTTGCTTTGGTGCAGATCAGGGTCCCCACGGCAGACATGACATATCTGAATCGCAAAATTGTGGCCATGAAGCTTACATATTTCAGGGAGAGAAAGAAGCACCTGGAGTCCTTGAGAGCAGGAGATCCAGATGCTGTTTATTACCCCAGGATGGTGCACTTTGACAGGCTGCATTTTCTGGTAGACCAGGGGGTACCCAGGCCACCACTCAGGTCACCACTCTCCATGCTTCCTCCAAGGCATCCTTCACCCCCAGCTGAGGCTTCTGATGTACAACCTGGGCCTTCCAGGCAGCACCATGTGGTGGGGCCAAGCTTGAGACAGGTATTGCATTGTTGAACATATTTCTTGTGTTACATTTAATGATGTTAACTAGATGTTCTTATTGATCAGTAAGTTGAGATTTTTCCAAGTGGTTTACATCTCAATAGACAGTAGTGACCAAAAATGATTGGGACGGGAAAGAAAAATGCTGGTGTCAGAATGATAGTCTGTTCTATTTGGTAACAGTCAAATAGCAAAAGCCAGGAGCACAAAATGTTGTGATTGATGATCAAAAAACTAAAACTATGTCCCCTTTTCATACACAGGATGACCTCAGTCGGGGGGAGGCTGTGGCAAGTGGCAGCCAGGAGGTCCACCAACGCCCTCCTTCTCCTCCTGCCCCAGCTACAGGAGCCCAGCCACAGCCTGGAAGGATGCCTGGTGGGAAGTCCCAAAGGAAGACCAGAGAGTGATGGCCTGGGTTGAGTCTGGTGTGCCAGAAGATGCAGCCTCTTGAAGATCACCATCCTGGGGACAGAAATGGCATCTGAATTTCCTGCTCTCTAGGACTTCAGGAGCAGACTTCTCTCCCTGAGATATCTACTCCTCAGGCCACCAATTTTTTTATATGTCATTTAGTCATGTCTGCCCTGGGGGCCAAAGGCTGCACCAAAGTTAAGAAGTTTCTCCAGTGCTGCGTTCCTAGTTTTATTTTCGAGCAAACAAAATAAATTTTATTTTTGTTTGATGAAATACTTGTGTAATGTGTTTTCCTTCAAAAAGTAGAGTTTATTTGTGAGCAGGCAGGTACATTTCCAAAATACAAAGTGAACTAAATAACAAGGGGTACCAACACTAAACAGCCTCCTGTAGATTAAAAAAGAAAATCTAAAAAATACAATAATGTTGTTGTTGTAAGTTTACACCCAAAAATAAAAAGTAAAAAAAAGGATAAATTACCAGTGTCATTAAAGGAGATTTTTAGGGAATCCCCCCCAAAAAAACATCCAAAAAAAACAAACAAAAAAAAACATTGTATAGATGTGACTTAAACTAAAATTGTATTGCTGAAATGGTTAAAAAAGAGTAATGAAATTCGTTCGGGAGAAGTGTGTGTGACTATGAGCATCAAAAGAAGTTGGTTCTTGCAGCATTGTAAAGAACAAGAGAATGCGCTTGATGAATGATTTTTTTAACATTGCAGCGTGACGAATGTGCTATATCGCTTACGAGCAGTAGTTTTACCTGAACGAGCGCTTCCATGTCGGAATTTGAATGTGAGCATGCGTCGCACTTGGTCCGATGAAAATGCTCTACACATGATCGGATTAGGTCCGTCCGGCCCAGTTGGTCGGGGAAATCTTTCCAACATGTTGGAAAATTGGGTCGGACGGAGATTCGGACGGAATCAGTCCAATGCATACCACACACAGTCGGATTATCTGACGACACGGTCCGATAAGACGCATTCCGACAGATTCTCTGATCGTGTGTACAAGGGCATAGATCTGTGTGTTTGCACACACAGATCTACGGTCCTGCTTGCTTAATGGGCATTGGAGGGTGCCCGGCAGACATCACGGCCGCCGGGCACGCGCATCGCTTCCAGAGTAACATGGCGGGGACACATGCCCCCCAGACTGGCTGGAAGCCCAGGACGTCATATGACGCCGACCCAGGATGGGAGATCCCGCCTGCGGACGTCATATGACTATATGCGGGATGTGAAGTGGTTAAATATACAATTAGATAAACCATATTGCCTATTTCGCAAAAGAAAAACGAAATGCAAAAGATGTATGTATTAGTCATTATTGTTATAAAACGCTACATATGCACTGATACCGTTTTCTTTCCTTTTCTGTACACGTTTGGTCATCCTGTCGCTGTATGTCTTTCACAACTATAAAATCTGCAAGAAATTAAGAGAACTGTCAGCTTATCTTTGTAAAAAAAAAAAAATGGTCAACCTGTGTACCCCATCAACATAGGTATTCTAGTAGGGGCGGACTGACCATTAGGTCACTTGGGCCTGAGGCCATTAGGGGCCCAGTCTCGGCCACATAAGAGACCACTTGAAGTGGCTGTGCCTGTATCACATGCCGCGATCATGCCGATTACAATACTGCTAATGGCGCGCTGCTCCCTGCCGGCCCCTCCTTCTCTCCCGTCCGGACCAGCTGATGTCACGACGCATACAGTACAAGCACCTGGGATGGACTGGAGGGAAGGAGGGGCCGGCGGGGAGCAGCGCGCCGTTAGCAGTATTATAATCGGCATGATCAAGAGTGGAGGGGCTGGCGTTAAAAGTATTTTCGGCATACGGTAAGTGAAGCCTGGGCCTGCCACAAGTGATAAGTGATGGGGGCAGCGGTACAGATGCATGGGGCCCCGGACGCCCCCAACCCACAGTATCCCCCTGTGTGTGAGTGTCCCCCTGTGTGTGTGTACCCCTGTGTGTGTGTGTCTCCCCGTGTGAGTGTCCCTGTGTGTGTGTGTCTCCCCCTGTGTGAGTGTCCCCCTGTGTGTGAGTGTCCCCCTGTGTTTGAGTGTATTCCTGTGTGAGTGTCCCTGTGTGTGTGAGTGTCCCCCTGTGTGTGTGAGCATCCCCCTGTGTGTGTCCCCCTGTGTGTCTGTGTGTGTGTGTGTGTCCCTGTGTGTGAGTGTCCGTGTGTGTGTGAGGGTCCGTGTGTGAGTGCCCGTGTGTGTGAGTGTCCGTATGTGTGTGTGAGTGTCCGTGTGTGAGTGCCCGTGTGTGTGAGTGTCCGTATGTGTGTGTGAGTGTGTGTGTGTGTGTGTGAGTGTCCGTGTGTGTGTGTGAGTGTCCGTATGTGTGTGTGAGTGTGTGTGTGTGTGTGTGAGTGTCCGTGTGTGTGTGTGAGTGTCCGTGTGTGTGTGTGAGTGTCCGTGTGTGTGTGTGCGAGTGTCTGCGTGTGTGTGTGAGTGTCTACGTGTGTGTGTGTGTGAGTGTCCGTGTGTGTGTGTGTCCCCTGTGTGTGAGTGTCCGTGTGTGTCTCCCCCTGTGTGTGTGTCCTTGTGTGTGTGTGTCCCTGTGTGTGTGACTCTCCCCCTGTGTGTGTGTGTCCCTGTGTGTGTGACCCCCCGTGTGTAAGTGTCCATGTGTGTGTCCCTGTCTGTCTTCCCATGTGTGTGTGTCCCCCTGTGTGTGTGTCCCCCTGTGTGTGTGTGTGTCTCCCCCTGTTTGTGTCCCTGTGTGTGTTAGTGTGTTCCCCTGTGTGTTTGTGAGTGTCCCCCTGTGTGTCAGTGTGTCCCCCTTTGTGTGTGTGTGTCCCCTTTTGTGTGTGTGTGTCCCCCTGTGTGTGTGTCCCTGTGAGTGTGTGTCCCTGTGTGAGTGTGTCCCCCCGTGTGTGTGTGGTGTGTGTGTCCCCCTGTGTGTGTGTGGGTGTCCCCCCTGTGTGTGTGTGTGAGTGTGTCCCCCTGTGTGTGTGTGTCCCCCTGTGTGTGTGTGAGTGTCCCCCTATGTGTGAGTGTCCCCCTGTGTGAGTGTGTCTCCCTATGTGTGTGTCCCTTTGTGTGTGTGTGTCCCTGTGAGTGTGTCCCCCCGTGTGTGTAGTGTGTGTCCCCCTGTCTGTGTCCCACCTGTGTGTGTGTGTGTGTCCCTGTGTGTGACTGTGTCCCCCTATGTGTGTGTGTCCCCCTGTGTGTGTGTGTGTGTGAGTGTGTCCCCCTGTGTGTGTGTCCGTGTGTGTGTGTGAGTGTCCCCCTGTGTGTCCCCCCCGTGTGTGTGTGAGTGTGTGTGTCTCCCCCTGTGTGTGTGTGTGAGTGTCCCCCTTTGTGTGTGTGTGTGTGAGTGTCCCCCTGTGTGTATGTGTCCCCCTGTGTGTGCGTCCCCCTGTGTGTGTGGTGTGTGTCCCCCTGTGTGTGTGCGAGTGTGTGTCCCCCTGTGTGTGTGTGTGTGTGTGTGTGTCCCCCTGTGTGTGTGGTGTGTGAGTGTCCGTGTGAGTGTGTGTCCCCCATGTGTGTGTCCCCATGTGTGTGTCTCCCTCTGTGTGTGTCTCCCCCTGTGTGAGTGTCCCCATGTGTGTGTGTCTCTCCCTGTGTGTGTGAGTGTGTGTCTCCCTCTGTGTGTGTGAGTGTCTCCCTGTGTGTGTGTCTCCCCCTGTGTGTCTCCCCATGTGTGTGTGTGTGTCTCCCCCTGTGTGTGTGAGAGTGTCTCCCCCGTGTGTGTGTGAGTGTCTCCCCCGTGTGTGTGTGTGAGTGTCCCCCCGTGTGTGTGTGTGAGTGTCCCCCCGTGTGTGTCTCCCCCTGTGTGTGAGTGCCCCCCCCATCTGTGTGTGTGAGTGAGTGTCCCCCTGTGTGTGTGTCCCCCTGTG
Organism: Lithobates pipiens; assembly: GCF_037356315.1. NCBI lineage: Eukaryota > Metazoa > Chordata > Amphibia > Anura > Ranidae > Lithobates > Lithobates pipiens. The sequence goes on along the minus strand of NW_027507790.1, from coordinate 185,504,817 downwards.
TGTGTGTGTCCGTGTGTGTGTGAGTGTCCCCCTGTGTGTGTGTGTTCTCCCTCCAGTTTCCCCGTGTGCTCCCCCCCGTGTCTCCCTGTGCAGGTGTGGAGCCCAATGGGGCCCCATGAGCTTCTATTACCCGGTGGCCCCATGAGTTGTCAGTCCGCCCCTGCATTCTAGTCCTTAGCACATACATAGCCCTTGTACACACGGTCGGAGATTCCGACGACCAAATCCGTCTGAGTTATTCCAACGGATTAATTCTGGACCCGGTCCGGAAGTGATGTTGCATACACACGGTCGGACCAAGTTGTCAGAATTTGCGGTTGCCAAGAACGCGGTGACGTAAGCCATGTACAGCTTGCCTACAAAAGGGAAGTTCAGCACCACGTCCGGCACCCTTTGGGCTCCTTCTGCTGATCTCGTGTCTATCGCGTGTTAGTAGAAGTTTGGTGAGAGACGATTCGCGCTTTTCAGATTTGTGATTCAGATCGCTACTGCTCTTTGGTTTGTGCTTGTGTGTGCGTATCTGATAATCAGTATGCGCAGTCAGTAAGTATTTGTTTCTCATTGTGGACTATATCTTGGTATAGTACACTTTGATTTGCATTTCTTAGTGTCTGCTTGCTTCTGCTATTCAGGTCGTTCTTTCAGGCCTTGCTGTTTATCGGTGCTTTCTGTTGTCCGTTCTGACGAGCCGACCGTTTTGAAACCATGTTTCGTCTACGTACTCGTCGTAGAGTTTGTGCTGTGCAGGGGCTTCGTGTTGGGGTTGTTACTTTGACACAAGCCCGGTCCATGAACAGGGAGGGGAGGCGTTTGTGGACCAAGAATTGGTTGCGCCAGCGTGACCAGTTCTCGCACATGCCTTTGCTCCGTGAGATCCGGGAGAATAATCCTGATGATTTCAGGAATTATCTCCGGATGACGGACCCCGTTTTTCACCGTTTGCTGGCTTTGCTGACCCCTTATATCAGCAGGCAGGATACTTGCATACGGCAAGCCATCACTCCAGAGCAGAAGCTCATCGCCACGTTGTGCTACTTGGCGACAGGGAGAAGCCTTCAGGACCTCAAGTTCTCTACAGGCATCTCCCCCCAGGCTCTGGGGATCATTATTCCAGAGACCTGTTCTGCCATCATTCAGGTCCTGCAGAAGGACTATATGAAGGTAAGTTTTATCCTTTAACATCACATTCTATGTATTTCATAATTGCTAATGTCTTGCATTTCTTTCCTCATTCCCTAATTACCATCATTGCAATATGCTCTAATTCATATACTCTGCCCCTTTGTCCTCAGGCATATTTGCCTCACTAACTTCCCCACCATGCTCTTCTTGGCCCATAAAACTATAGTCTAGTCACTTACCAATGTCTTTTGTCAGCTCCATAGTATTGTTTTCCCCTAAACACCCCCTAAAATGTCTACAAATGTGATGTGTGTGCTTTAATTCATGCAGAGTCACTTTTTAAAAAATTTTGTTGTGCCAGACTCATTAGGAACCCCCCTCCCCCCAACTGCTAGCTCAGCTGATAGCAATCCTCTATCTGATGACTTTACCAAACCCAATACACACTATACCTACCTTTTTGATGATGACATTTATGGATGAATTCACCTGTGGAGCAAGGGCCTGCCTCAATACTTTCAAATGCTATTTTTATTTTGTTTTTTAACCTATTAATTATCTGGATATGTAATAGCAGAATGTCAAAATGTGCTTCCATTTTGGTTTCTTTTTGGTATTATGACACTTCTTACCTGTCCGGTGGGCTGCCAATAGTGTAACTAAGGAGGGGCTTCCCAAAGTATCACACATTATTTAGGCTCTCAATCAAGTGGAGAGTGGAGAGGGTTACCTGTCCAAAACATCCCCCCTCATTTTTTAGCAAGGGCCCATCAGATGGGGGGAATGGGGGGTGGGGGAGGGATGGGGGGTGATGATTCTGATAAGGGGACCTTCGACATTAGGCTTTTTACTACTCAGTTCCCAAAATGTTTGACTAATTTAGACCAAAAATGTTGGTGTCTAATCTGCTTGCAATGTTGATTTGTCAAATTACTAATTTTGGGTCTTGTTTCACTCCACAGTGTCCTTCAACACCAAAGGAATGGCAGACTGTGGCCTCCCACTTTGCCAGTCATTGGGACTTTCCCAATTGTGGAGGAGCAATAGATGGGAAGCACGTCCGCATTGTCCCACCACCCAACTCGGGGTTGTAATATTATAATTATAAGGGGTTTCATAGTATTGTGATGTTGGCGGTGGTGTCTGCGACATATGAGTTTTTGTATGTGGACGAGGGGCAAAATGGACGTATGTCGGATGGTGGAGTCTTCGCATGGACGGAGTTCTACTGGCATCTCCAGAGTGGCAGTCTGGGCTTGCCACCCCAGAGGAGAATCAGGAAGGACTCCCATTCGTATTCGTCGCGGATGAGGCGTTTGCCCTGGCGAACCATCTGATGCGCCCTTTCCCGATGAGGACCCTCACCCCAGACCAGAGGATTTTTAATTTCCGCCTGTCCAGAGCCCGAACAGTGGTGGAGAACACTTTTGGTATACTGGCCAGCCGGTTCCGCCTTTTTCTTACCCCTATCCACATGCCGGAATACAAACTCAATCATATAGTGCTGGCGTGCTGTGTTCTACACAATTTTCTTTAAAAAGTTTCTGCGAACTATGTGGTCTCAGTTGGCCAACAAGAAGCAGACTTGCTGGAAAATGATGATAACCTCACGGGCCTTGAACCTGCTCATCCTGGCTTGCCCCCCCAAAGCGCCGTGAGGTTAGAACCCAATACATGGACTACTTTGTGGGTAGGGGGGCCATTGATATGCCAGACAATGTCTGAGAGGCATTTTCACAATAAATGTTTCTTTGAAACTCCTTCATTTACTGCTTGGCTTGGTTTTAGGTGTCTCCTAGGTATATTTAGGTTTTTTCAAGTTGTGCCTTTTTCAACAACAGTGCAAACCCACGTTTAGAGCGAGATGAGGGGACAGTCTCTTCTTCAGATAATCTTATTATGTTGTGGGTCTGCTACACACACACACCTTTTTTTTGGTAACTAATGTATGTAGTGCATTACTGACCAAAATCGTGCTCTTTTTCAGCACCATGGCAGGAAAATGGCATGATTGTCCAAATTTACACATTACTGTGGGTGTTTTTTACTAAAGGCACATCCACTATGCACTACAAGTGCACTGCAGATGTGCACCTGAAACTGCACTTGGAGTGCAAAGTGGAGTTTCCTTTAGTAAATCACACTCCTTCTCAGCACAAACTAAAATTTTACTACAAATACATTTTTGGCGCAGTGAAAAAGGAAGCCACACATTGTTGATAATTTAACTTTTTAATCCAAGCACATTCACATGTGCGTTTAGAAAAGGTTTTTACAACAAACCAAGAAATTGTGTGTATCAAAAACAGAGTTTCTGCTAAATTTTGTTTACTTGGTGTTTTGGTGTAAACAGGCATGTATCAAAGCGTAAAATACAGAACACAGGAACTTACAAAGTTCAACTTTGAAAAGTGAAGACAATATTAGACATGAGTATGTACAAACTGGGCTGATATTGCCTTCATCACATGGGGTGTCACCCCTGGAAAATCCAAATGTGGAAGATGCACACAGTGTGTGAACATGTGCTATCTCCCATCATGGGGGATCAAGGCACATTTGGGGCTGCAACCCCTTCATCTCAACCACTTTCCACAAAACACGTACATTGATCCCCCATGATGGGAGATAGCGCATGTTTACCCACTCTGTGCATCTTCCAAATTTGTAATTTCGATAAATACAAAAGTTGTGTTTTAAAATAGCAAAACTAAAACCCTAGCTAGTTTTTTGTGTTTCACACTCTCCCCAAAACATCAATGATGTTCTTCATTTTATTTTTAACATCATTGATGTTTTGCTGTATATTTTCCAAATCCCGATTGCACCCCATTATCTCCCCAATCAGGATCTGGGCACTTTCACTGGTAAAACGGGAATCTTCTTCCACATTACCTACAAAACAAAGCAAAAAAACACACCATGTAATAAAAATATGGTGACATACATTGATGAGCTTACCGGAAGCTGTGTTCTCCGACACTCACCTGTTGTGGTGACAATCTGCCCAACCTCAACGATCTCTCCTTCCTTCTCCTCCTCCTCCTGCTCCTCTGTTTCTGGTTTTCGAAGTTGCCCTTCTTTGGGAGGGGTGTGGTCCCTGGTGTCCTCATACTTGCCGAGGCCTTCTCTCCCCTATGAGAATGTAAAAAAAAAAAAATTAGCACACAGAGGGCAGAATTAGGAATATGAAACATTGTTTGGAAGTGTTGTACAATTGTTTATTTGGGCAGAGCTCCAAGGTCAGAACATTATTGGGGACACTGTGTTCAGCTGGAATACTTACCTGCAGAACAATGTTTCCTACGAACAAATGAAACCATGAACTTGAAAGTGGCCATTTTAAACTGCACAACATGAAATCCAAGCACATGGAGCAGTATGCAAGCAAGAATAATCATATGAACACACGACAACTACTTACTTTTTTCAAGAACACGCTTTATCCTTATGTACTGCTCGTGCTGCCTCAGTTTCAGGTCTGACCAGCGTTTTCTCAGTTGATCCATGGATCGGCGTACCCCAAAATTCTTATGAAGGCTCTTCACAACTTTAGTCATGATCTTGGCCTTTCTGATATTTGAGTTTGGGTAAGGTCCATACTTCCCATCATAGTTGGTCGTGTTCAATATGTTCACCATCTCCAACATCTCTCCAAAAGACATATTTGAGGCCTTAAATCTTCTCTTCCTGGATCGGGACGTTTCAGGCTTCGGGCTTTCCTCACCCTCCTCCTCGTTAGTGGAACTGTTATTAGTGAGCACCTGCGTTCTTGCCGCCATGTGCTCTCCCCACTGCACCGAAAGCGAAGGGGCGGGGAATAGTCTAGAAAGAACGGCAGGGGCAGGCAGAGTTTCACGCATGCGCACTGTATATAAAACGCAACACGCGTGTGTCGTCCATACAATCGGTGAACAGAGGGAGAAGCTGACGCGACGAACGTGCAAACGAAGGTAACATTTTTAACTTGGTACATCACTAGGCTATACTGCTTCTAGATTGAGGCCTGCATTAGTGTAGTTTAGCCTGACATTAGGGTTTGTCTTGTGTTGTGTCTTGCAGACATTATGGACGGGTTCAACGATCATAGCTTCCTCCCTCTGTTCATCGATAAATGCAGAGACATGCCCTGCCTGTGGCAACCAACACACCCACAATATAGTAACAGACAAAAGAGGCAGGCAGCAATGTTGAAACTGGTTGAGTTTGTGAAGCCGGTGGTCCCCAGGGCAGACGTCACCTATTTAAAAAAGAAAATTGGTAGCCTCAGGAGTACATATCTGAGGGAGAGGACCAAGGTGCTGAAGTCCATGCAATCTGGAGCTGCAGCAGATGACGTTTATGTCCCCACCCTGTGGTATTATGACAGGATGCATTTTCTGTCAGACCAGGCTGAGGTCAGAGAATCCCTCTCTACTCTTCCTTCCACGTGTCCTATGCTCCATTCCACACCCGATAAGTCTTCCGACGCCCAACCTGGGCCTTCCACTCAGGAAGAACTGGGGGAGCCCAGCTTGAGTCAGGTATAGCATTGTTGTACATATTTTGGGAGTATAAATGAATGATGTTAACTTGATTTTTGCGCACTAATTGCTGAGTTTAGAAAGTGTTTCACATATCAATAAACAGTAGTGGCCAAAACCTTTGGGACCAGAAAGAAAAATGCTGGGCTCAGAATGATAGTCTTTTCTATTGGTTAACAATTTGCAACAGTGTTGATGTGAAAATTGTGTGTGTGTTTGATGAACCAAAAACTAAAACTATGTCCCTTTTTCATACACAGGAAGACATCAGCCAGGAACAGGAGGGTGTGGAATGCAGCAGCCAGGAGGTGGCTGTGGAAAGTGGCAGCCAGGAGGAGGCGGGGGTAAGCGGCAGCCAGGCGGTGGGTGGCCAAAGGAGCCTCACTGAATGCCAGGTCCCTCCCCTCCGCCTTTCACGCAAAAGGGCGAGAAAGGGGGGGAATGTTGAGGAGTCGGCCCTGAGGCTGATTGGTGAGGCTTCTGCGGCCCTCCAAGCAAAACCCACCTACCAAGAGGCCTTTGCCGCCTTGGTTGCGTGCAAGCTTGATAAAATGGAGCAGGGGCAACAGCTCTTGTGTGAGGAGGTTATTATACACACCCTCAACAAGGGTCTGTTGGGTCAAATGACACAAGAAACACACTTGTGTGGTTTGGCCCATGCCCCTGCTCCTCCTCCTCCTTCTGCCACACCTCCAGCACCACAGCCACAGCCTGGAAGGAAGCGTGGAAGGAAGACCAGAGAGTGATGACCTGGGTTCAGTCTGGTCTGACAGAAGATGCAGCCTGTTGTAGTACCACAGCCTGGGAACATAGATGTCATCTGCTGCTGTTCTGGGTTTCATGATCTTCAGGACCAGACTTCTCTCCCTCAGATGTGTACTCCTCAGGCCACCAAGTTTTGCGTTGAAATAGTTGATGTGTACCCTGGGGGCCAAAGGCTTCGCTAATCTCCCCAGTTTTGACATCACTGCCTCCCTCTTTATCTGTTACTGATACCAAAATAAAGGTATTTTTTGTTTGAAGAAATACTTGTGTCACAGATCAGCTTCGGAGCTGATCTGTGTCTCACCTTTACTGCAGTGGGGCGGCTGGCATCTGCTGTCCACTGTCTGGTGTTCAGCTCCGTGCACTCTCCAGCTATGAGTGTTGACGCCCTTCACCTGTTGCCTAATATATGATTCCTTCCTGCTACTTCCTGTCCAGCCCTCATGTGCTTCTCTATTTAAACCCCTTTCAAACCTGCTACTGGTTGCTTGAGCAACGTTTGTTCCTAGCTCCCGTGTAACCTGTTTACCTGTCTTCTCGTGATCTGATCTTCTGTGTACCAACCCGGCTTGTTCTGATTACGTTGTCTGCAGCCCGCCCTGACCTTGGCTCACTACCTGGCTTTCCTTGCTTCATCCATCCATCCTTGTCTACAGTGTCTTCAGGTACTTCCCTAGCGAGCAGGGTGAACCCGGGGGTCGTGACCTGGGGTCAGCACGCAGCTAAGTCCAAACCTTTGTGAGAGGGTCACTGGCGGAACACCGGCTGACTCTTAGATTCCACGACCTGTCACCTGCTCGCCTGAGGGTTCGCTGTAAGTAGTACCGTGACAGTTTGCTCAAGCCATGAGCGTCTCTGAGAATCGGCCATTGACCGAGGATCCCATGTAACATCTAGTTCAGAGACTTAACTCCCAGCAAGCTAATCAAGAGCAAATAATGCTGGTTCTCCAGGATCTGGCCTCTCGTCTGGATCGTCTGCAACTCGCTGCAACTTCAGCTCCTCCCATTCCTGCTCCCGCTTCAGTTGCTCCGGTCTTACCTGCTGCACCGGGCAATCCCTGCCTACATCTGCCGTCACCACCTCGGTTCTCCGGTGATCCTAAGGCTTGTCAGGGCTTCATTAATCAGTGTTCCATCCACTTCAAACTTTCCAGCCACCATTTTCCTACTGATCGCACCAAAGTCGCATACATCATCTCTCTCCTCTCCGATGATGCTTTAGCTTGGGCCTCTCCACTCTGGGAATCACACGCTCCTATCACCTCTGACCTCCAGCTCTTTTTGGATGCATTTTGGAAAACTTTTGATGAGCCTGGCAGAGCGTCTTCGTCTGCTGGGGCCATCCTTCGTCTTCGTCAGCAAGAAATGACAGTCGGCCAATACGCAGTTCGATTCCGTATGCTGGCCGCTGAACTCAAATGGAATAATGAGGCTCTTACTGCTACCTTCTGGCAAGGCCTATCTGACCATGTCAAGGATGAACTCGCTGGATGCGCCATTCCCACCACATTGGATGACTTAATCGCATTGAGCATTCAAATTGACATTCGCTTCCAGGAGCGAGCTCTGGAGAAATCCAGATCCAGTCATCCTCCTGCTGGCCGTCCAGCACAGGTAGTCCAAAGATCGGTGCAATTCTCTCCGTCTTCAACCTCTCACGTGTTGGAAGAACCTATGCAGCTTGGGCGAACCCGCCTCACTCCCGAGGAGCGTGGCCAACGCATGGGACTGGGTTTGTGCCTTTATTGTGGCGATAAAAGACATCTTTTGAACTCCTGTCCACTCCGTCCGGGAAACTCCAGGGTCTAGCTCACTCAGAGGGAGGTGATCTAGACCGATCCGTAAATTTTTCTCGTTTCCCTCGTTTCACCCTTCCCGAAGCTATCCGCTGGGCTCAGAATGCTTATGAACTCTCTGCATACGTGGATTCTGGTGCTGCCAGGAATTTCATTGAACAGTCTGTAGCTTCCGAGTTGGACATCGCCTTTGTTGCCTTGGCTATGCCTCTCTCCGTGACCGCAGTAGACGGCTCCTTCTTGCCTATGACTCCAATCCATTTTAAAACCTCTCCTATAGAGTTACGCATTGGGGCTTTGCATAGAGAGGAGATCTCATCCTAATATTGCCTAAATCTTCCAGTCCCATCATCCTGGGCCTCCCATGGTTGCAGAAACACTCCCCACATCTGGACTGGAATTCTGGACAAGTATTGGCTTGGAGCCCTCCATGCCAACATCGGTGTATTTCCAGGGTGCTACCTCCTTCTTCCATTCCTCTTGCTGAGACCTCCACAACTCCCATGTTGCCTGCCCAATATCAATCCTTCCAAGATGTTTTCTGCAAAAAGGCAGCCGATCGCCTTCCTCCTCATAGAGACTTTGACTGCTCCATTGAGCTTTTACCTGGGACCGCTCCTCCCCGTGGCCGAGTCTACCCTCTATCTATCCCCGAGACACAAGCCATGTCTGAATACATTCGGGAAAACCTGCAAAAGGGTTTCATCAGGAAATCTAACTCACCTGCCGGAGCCGGGTTCTTCTTTGTAGCGAAAAAAGATGGTTCACTCCGTCCATGCATCGACTACAGGGGTCTTAACGCCATCACCGTGAAGAACCGATACCCTCTTCCTTTAATTTCCGAACTCTTTGACAGACTGCGAGGTTCTCAGATCTTTACTAAATTGGATCTTAGAGGGGCCTACAATTTAATAAGAATCCGGGAAGGAGACGAATGGATGACCGCCTTTAACACCAGGGATGGGCATTATGAGTATCTTGTGATGCCCTTCGGCTTATGCAATGCCCCAGTGGTCTTCCAAAATTTTGTTAACAAGATCTTTCGCGACCTTCTGTATGTCTGTGTTATCATATATCTGGATGATATTCTAATTTTCTCGCCAGACTTACCTACCCATCGTCTTCACGTAAAAACTGTGCTACAGCGTCTACGGGACAATTGTCTATATGCAAAATTGGAGAAGTGTCTATTTGAACAAACACAAGTTCCATTCCTGGGCTATATAATATTGTCACAAGGTCTCTTCATGGACCCAGCCAAACTTTGGGCCATCTCCGAGTGGCCTCAGCCCTCTGGTCTTAAAGCCACCCAACGCTTTTTGGGCTTCACCAATTACTACCGCCAGTTCATTCGCAACTACTCCACCTTGGTGGCTCCTATTACGTCGCTCACCCGCAAATGTGCAAATGCTTGGCTCTGGTCCCCTGAAGCCATTGAAGCTTTCCGCAAACTCAAGGCAGGCCTTCCTCTCTGCCCCTATTCTTCTATGCCCGGACATTACTAAACCCTTTTCTTTGGAGGTAGATGCCTCTTCTGTAGGAGTCGGGGCCGTCCTATTCCAAGCTCAGCAGGGCAAGTCTCAACCTTGCGGATTGTTTTCCAAGAAGTTTTCTGATGCTGAGAAAAACTATACCATTGGGGACCGTGAGCTACTTGCCATTAAACTAGCTCTTCAAGAATGGTGACATCTTCTAGAGGGTTCTCCCCATTGTATTACCATCTATACTAATCATAAAAATCTGCAGTATTTACAATCCGCGAAACGCTTGAACCCACGTCAAGCTCGCTGCGCCCTCTTTTTCGCCCGCTTCAATTTTAACATTACTTCCCTTTCAGGTGCCAAGAACCTTTGAGCCGATGCCTTGTCCAGGTCATTTGATATCAATGATTCTGAGAATCACCTAGATCCTGGTCCCATCATTCCTCCGCATCGTATTCTAGCCATCACTCAGCTCCAGTCTACGCAGCCTCCTCCTGGTAAAACTTTTGTAGCCCCTGCACTTCGTCCCAAACTCCTTGCTTGGGCACATGACTCCAAGTTCTCTGGACATCCTGGCATTCCTCGTACTTGTGACCTTCTTCAGCGTCATTATTGGTGGCCTTCTCTTCGTAAGGATGTCAAGGAATATGTTCAAACTTGTTCGGTTTGTGTACTTTCCAAATCTTCCACGTCCGCCCCTGCTGGGTTGCTTTTGCCCTTACCAGTGCCCGATGTACCTTGGCGTTGTATTGCCATGGACTTTATCTCTGATCTGCCTCCCTCAACATGTTCTACAGTCATCTGGGTAGTGGTGGATCGGTTCTCCAAAATGTGTCACTTGATTCCTCTCCCAGGCCTACCTTCTGCTCCCAGTCTTGCCACAACTTTCATAAAGGAGATCTTTCGTCTTCATGGGATGCCTTCCCATATTGTCTCTGACAGAGGAGTTCAATTTACTGCTCGGTTTTGGAGAGCCTTGGCCAGCTCTTTTGGGATTAAATTGGATTTTTCATCTGCCTTTCATCCCCAGTCCAATGGGCAAACGAAACGTGTCAATCAAAATGTAGAACGTTTTCACCGTGCCTTCATTTCTGCTCACCAAGATGACTGGGTGGACCTTTTGCCCTGGGCAGAGTTTGCCTTAAACCATCACGCCAATGCCAGTTCTGGGAAATCTCCTTTCTTCAGAGTTTATGGGCAGCATCCATCTGTTCCCTTTCCTGTTCCCATTTCTCCTGTGGTACCAGCAGCAGCCGAGACCCAAAGGTCCTTCAACTCTATCTGGAAAGAAGTCTCTGGCAATCTTCATCTAGCTGCTTCCAGGCATAAAATGGCGGCAGATCGTCATCGCCGTCCAGCTCCTAAGTTCCTGCCTGGCGATAGGAGTTTGGCTCTCTACCAAGCACATCCGACTCCGGGTACCCTCGATGAAATTTGCCCCTCGTTTCATTGGTCCATTTCCTATTCTCCGCCAGATCAATCCAGTGGCTTTCAAGCTCCGTCTACCCTCTCATCTCAGGATACCCAACACCTTCCATGTCTCCCTGCTCAGGCCACTGGTCCTCAATCGCTTCTCTCGCCCTTCTTCTCACCCTGCTCCTGTGGCCGATACCTCGGATCAGTATGAGATTAAAGTAATATTGGACTCCAAGTACTCCCAGGGGAAGTTATTCTATCTCATTGATTGGAAGGGCTATGGTCCAGAGGAGAGGTCTTGGGTCCCTGCCACTGATGTCTTTGCCCCACGTCTGGTGACCAGTTTCCATCAGAAATTTCCCTCCAAGCCAGCCCCCAGACGTGTAGGGAGGCCTCGTAAGAGGGGGGAGGGGTACTGTCACAGATCAGCTGCGGAGCTGATCTGTGTCTCACCTTTACTGCAGTGGGTCGGCTGGCATCTGTTGTCCACTGTCTGGTGTTCAGCTCTGTGCACTCTCCAGCTATGGGTGTCGACGCCCTTCACCTGTTGCCTAATATATGATTCCTTCCTGCTACTTCCTGTCCAGCCCTCATGTGCTTCTCTATTTAAACCCCTTTCAAACCTGCTACTGGTTGCTTGAGCAACGTTTGTTCCTAGCTCCCCTGTGTAACCTGTTTACCTGTCTTCTTGTGATCTGATCTTCTGTGTACCAACCCGGCTTGTTCTGATTACGTTGTCTGCAGCCCTCCCTGACCTTGGCTCACTACCTGGCTTTCCTTGCTTCGTCCATCCATTCTTGTCTACAGTGTCTTCGGGTACTTCCCTAGCAAGCTAGCAAGCAGGGTGAACCCGGGGGTCGTGACCTGGGGTCAGCACACAGCTAAGTCCAAACCTACGTGAGAGGGTCACTGGCGGAACACCGGCTGACTCTTAGATTCCACGCCCTGGGGGATCCCGTGTCACCTGCTCGCCTGAGGGTTCGCTGTAAGTAGTACCGTGACAACTTGCGTATGTGTTTTACTTCCAAAAGGCCAGTTTATTTGTGAGCAGGCAGGTACATTTCCCCCCAAAAAAGTGACATGAATAACAAGGGTTATCAACAATAAACAACCTCCTGTAGACTAAAAAAGAAAAACAAAAGATAAAAAATATAATAATGTTGTTGTGGTAAGTTTACACACAAAAAAACACCCTAAAAAAATTGAGAAATGAGCAAACTATCAAAAAACGAGATGTTTATGAACAAACAAAAAAAAAATGCATCCAAAAAATAATAAACAAAATCTAAAATTGTGTAGATTTGATGAAATCCAAAACTGTATTGCCGAAATGGGTAAAAAAGAGTCATGAAATACGTTCGGGAGAAGTGTGTGTGACTATGAGCATCAAAAGAAGTTCCTTCTTGCAGCATTGTAAAGAACAAGAGAATGCGCTTCATGAAAGAATTTTTAACATTGCAGCGTGACGAATGTGCTATATCAATTACGAGCAGTAGTTTTACCTTAACGAGCGCTTCCGTGTCGGAATTTAAATGTGAGCATGCGTGGCACCTTGTCCATCGGAGTAGGCTACACATGATCGGAGTATGTCCAATCGGAGCAGTTTGTTGGAAAATATTTCCGGCAAGTTGGAAAATTTGGTCTGACGGATATTCCGACGGAAACAGTCCGATGCATACCACACACAGTCGCAATATCGCTCCGATCGGACACATTCTAATGGAATCTCCGACCATGTGTACAAGGGCATACAGAGACTGAAATAAAGCCGAATCAAAGCTGAGTCTGCTTATTGGTGTACAACCAACCTCAAGTTATGCCCTAAATTTTGCCCTATACTCTGCCCTCTATGGAACTATGCAGTCCTCATAGTTTTCTTATCACTTCAAAAACTGTATCACTTTAAAGAGTTAAGTATTTGTGAAAAAAATCCTTCTTCCGGCAGCCTTGCCCAGTCATGTACACTGCATCATTTTCTGAAAGGAGGAGGAAAGGAGTCACTGAGCTCAGGAGCTCCTGTCCTTGTATGTGACCACACATTTGTCATGGAGCCATTGAAGAAGCAGCAGTGCCTGCTATTGGCAGCAGAACAATGACAACACTTGCGTGAACTGAACCCACAGCCTGAAAATGAAGACCCTGCTAGCTCTGATTCTTTTCTCAGAGTCTACGCTCTGTGTGACCAGTGAGTACAGAGACTTTTTACATATGTACTTAGGTGTAATATCTACAGACATAGGAAAGGGTTTGGCAAGCTGCAGCTGTTCCATGGTATTAGGTTACATGACATCATAAAACTAGATAATCAAGCCTTTCAAATTGGAAACTTAGTTAACCACTTCAATACTGGGCACTTATACACCTTCCTGCCCAGACCAATTTTGAGCTTTCAGCGCTGTCGCACTTTGAATGACAATTGTGCGGTCATGCTACACTGTACCCAAACTAAATTTTTATCATTTTGTTCCCACAAATAGAGCTTTCTTTTGGTGGTATTTGATCACCTCTGGGATTTTTATTTTCTGCTAAACAAATAAAAAAAGACAGAAAATCTTGAAAAAAACATGTTTATTTTGTTTCAGTTACAAAACTTTGTAAATAAGTAAGTTTTCTCCTTCACTAGTGGGCACTGACGGGGCTGCAGTGACGGGCACTGATAAGACGGCACTGATGGGCACCGATGAGGTGGCACCAATGAAGTGGCACTGATAGGCGGCACTGATAGGTGGCACTGATATGCGACACAGATAGACACTTATAGGTGGCACAAATAGGCACTGATAGGTGGCACGGATTGTCATGGATAGGTGGCACGGATTGTCATGGATAGGTGGCACGGATTGGCATGGATGGGCAGCATGGATAGGTGGCACGGATGGGCATGGCTAGGCTGCACAGATGGGCATGGATGGGCACTGATAGGCTGCTATGATGGGCACTGATAGGTGGCTAGGATGGGCACTGATAGGCGGCATGGATGGGCACTGATAGGCGGCATTGTAATTTAAAGTTTTGTAGGGATGGATGCCAATCAGTGCCAAACAATAATGCATGCCAATCAGTGATGCCTATTGTGGGCACTGACTGGCATCCATTATGGGCACTGATTGGCATTCATTATGGGCACTGGCTGGCATGCCTGGTGGTCTAGGGAGCATACCTGTTGCTGGGCATCACTGGTGGTCTGGTGGCGTCCCTGGTGGTCCAGTGTGGGCATCCTCGGGGGGGCTGCACTGATAATCAATCAGCACAGACCCCCCTGTCAGAGGAGCAGCCGATCGGCTCTCCTCTACTCACGTCTGACAGATGCGAGTGAGGAAAAGCCGATCACCGGCTCTTCCTATTTACACTGTGATCAGCCGTGATTGGACACGGCTGATCACATGGTAAAGAGTCTCAGTGGGAGACTCTTTACCGAGATCGTAGTTGCGGGGTGTCAGACTGACACCCCGCAACAACGATCGCCGCGATGCGCGACCCCGGGGGCGCGCAGCGGCTTAATATCCTGATCACGTCATATGACGTCCGGTCAGGATATTACAACCACTTTGCAGCCGTCATTTTGCTATATGGCGGGCGGCAAGTGGTTAAGGAGAAGTCCAGCCTGAGCTTGTTTGGCTGGGCTTTTCCTATGGGTCATAGGAGTGCAATTCTTTCTGCACTCCTGTGACCCATTTTCAGCAGAGAGTGGTCAGAAGTCCGCTCTCTGCTGACGTCACAGGAATCAGTCCAGGCACCACGTCATCACGACAATAAAGTCTGGATCCGATAGGTACCTGGACTGATGCCTGCCTTAGCCTCTCAGCGAGCCGCTGAGAGACTGAGACGGCCACTTCTTGCTCCTCCACAGCTCAGCGCTCCAGTGAGCAGGGAGGAGCAGAGCGGAGAGATGCTGATTGCTCGGGGACCTGTGAGAACTGAGCCATCGGCGATGCTGCATCCAGCAGAACGGAGAGATGCTGATTTCTCGGGGAGCTGTGAGAACTGAGCCATCGGCGATGCTGCATCCACCTAGGTAAGTATGATGGGGAAAAAACCCAAACAAATAATTCTCTTTTAAAACTAAAGTTACCGTATATACTCGAGTATAAGCCGAGATTTTCAGCCTCTTTTTTGAGGCTGAAAGTGCCCCCCTCGGCTTATACTCGAGTCATCGCTGTCTGCCTGCTCGATCAGCGTGTCGAGCAGACAGACAGCGGCCATTCTATTCTAATTCAAAAGCCGCGCCTCCGGCTCCGCCTTCGCCTGTGATAGGCGGAACACTGAATTTCCCAGCAGCCTGTGTTCCGCCTATCACGGACATCCGCTCATCCTCGTACTACGGACGAGGATGAAAGGATGGCCGTGATAGGCGGAACACAGACTGCTGGGAAATTGTGTTCCGCCTATCACAGACAGGGAGGCGCGGCATTTGAACAGGAAAATGGGCGCCGACGAAGAGCGGTGATCCTGGGACGGGACCGGACGGAGGCTCGGCTCGGCTCGGGACGGGACGGGACCGGACGGAGTCTCGGGACGGGACGGGACCGGACCGGACGGAGGCTCGGCTCGGGACGGGACGGGACCGGACGGAGGCTCGGGACCGGACGGAGGCTGGGGACACAGGTAGGCTGGACACACAAGGCCTCACACACACACACACACACACACACACACACACACACACACACACACACACACACACACACACACACACACACACACACACACATGGATGGACACACACACAGGGATGGATGGATGGATGGATGGACGGACACACACACAGGGATGGATGGATGGATGGACACACACACACACACACACAGGGATGGATGGATGGATGGACACACACACAGGGATGGATGGATGGATGGACACACACACACACACAGGGATGGATGGATGGATGGACACACACACACACAGGGATGGATGGATGGATGGACACACACACAGGGATGGATGGATGGATGGACACACACACAGGGATGGACAGGCATATCTCACCCTCGGCTTATACACGAGTCAATAGGTTTCCCAGTTTTTTGGGGGTAAATTGGGGGCCTCGGCTTATACTCGGGTCGGCCTATACTCGAGTATATACGGTATATTTTTTGTGCCAATAAAAATATGTAAATAGAATTTATCAGAAAAATAAGCACTGTGTGGAAGTGTTCACAATCAAATGAAAGGGTAACTCCAGAAGCAAATGCATAAGCAGTTCGCGCCAGCATATGCAAATAGTGTTCAAAAAACTCTACGTTAGAGTGAGAACAATAATTCTAGCACATGACCTTCTCTGTAAACTGGTAACTCTAAACTGGTAACCTGTAAAAAAATGTAAAGCATTGCCTATGCAGAAGTACCAAAGTTTGGCGCAATTTTTAAGCGTGACATGTTAGTTATCTAATTACTCGACGCAACATCATTTTTTACATTACACAAAAGAATTGGGGTACATATTGTGTTTTTTTTTTAATTCATGAAAGTTTTTTTCCCCCAAAAAATAAATTGCATTTGAAAAATTGCTGTGTAAATACCATGTGACAAAATTGTTATTCCCTATAGTCTCTGCTAAATATATTTATAATGTTTGGGGGTTCTGAGTAATTTTCTAGCAAAAGAATGATGATTTTTACATGAAGGAGAGGAATGCCAGAATTGGCTTGGGCTGAAAGTGGGTAAAAGAACACACTTGATTTGGGTAGAAAAATGTTTGTACATCTATAGACATTCTGATACCACAACATACTCTCTTCCTGATGACCGATCATAATGGATATGATTGGCTTCGTTTACCTATCTGATTACTATTTTGTTCTGAAATAAGACCGCCTCCAAGGGTGCTCAGCAACCAACCAATACAAATGTTGATGATTTCACCATGATTAATCCGAACAGCAAAAGAATCAGCGATAGGCTGATCTTCAATCCTCCATCTAATGTCTATGGTTAAGTTTAGTTTACTATGCAAAAGCAATTGATTTGTTCCAGAATTCAGGATGAATTGCATTTCTCAAGGACTGAAGGAAGACAGACCAATAGAATTATAGCCACAAACATGTAATGGCTGTTGTTAAGTCCTAATGAGATTGGCAGGATTAAAAGATGATCAGCATATCCATGTCTGGTCATACACAGCAGAACTTTCACCAAAACAAAAGTGCTGAGGGATCTTTTTTTGCCCTCAATTTGACAAATGAATTCATCAATGAATGATTACAAAGAATTTACTACATCTCAGGTCACAATATTAAACAATGTGTGTCCTTAAAATGGAAATTACACCCTGCAAATTCACTTTAATTCTCTGACTCCTAGAATAATGGGGGGGGGGGGGGGGGGGGGGCTTGTGCAGCCTTGTCCTTCACAGCCTTTCCGATATAGGCCAAAATGACATGTTCTGCTTCAGCTGGAAGACTAAGATGGCAGCGAGGGACACAGGCACAGACATCAGATCCCTCCAGAACAACGCTGGATCTGCTGGTCAGGTGAATGTACTGTATATTCTCAAGAGAACAAAGCTTAACAGGTAAGGGAGAATTTTGGGGGGTGGGGGATGACGTTCCTCTATTAAAGAGGGGCTAAACCCTACTATACTTTACAGCCAAGTAACTAAGGAAGCTGCAATCTTAGCCTATGTTTGATCTGCAGTTGCCACAGTGGTGCACATGTGGTCAGTTATGACAGCCATTTGATGGCTTTGCAGTTGGTTGAGAGCAAAAGCAAATATGACAGTTATCATTAACAGCATGCCTTGACTAACTGTTTTGCGAAACGTTGGATTGTTGGGTTTATTTCTGCTTTTTGGATTTGTTTTCAACCCGGAGCTAAAATTTACATAGTCCAGAACTTAGTCTGGAGGAAAAAAGTATTGCATGGGTTGGAATTGTCTCTAGAAAAAGTTTTGCCCTCATTTGTGACTTTTTCTTATATGCATATTGTAAAGGAATTTTACAATATTAATGTGATACCTACGTAATCATGTGTATAAAAACCTTCAATTCTGTCAAAATAAAGCAGAACGGTTATATGGAAAGATGCGGAGTGTATATTTTGTGTCTGTTCCCTACTGCAGTAGTTATTATTCATTTGGAACCACTAATAAATATGAGGATAGGAGTTGCCTATCTATAAAATATCCAGGACAATATATCACAGCATATAATGAAAGACAAAATTAACAACTTTTATCACACTGCACAACTGTTGTCTAAATAACTATTTAGAAGAATAAGCCCTTTAAAGGATATTTAAACAATGATAATATTACTACAATTAATATTTTTACCTTCAATTTCTTTTAGACGATTCTTCAAACGTTTCAGAGAATGAGACAGGCAAAGCAATAATAAGGACTTTTCGAGTAAGTTATTTCCAACCTTTCGAACCTATTCCCATTATTACTGATGATCAAGAGGAGTCAACAACATCCAATGGCCAGAAAGCTGCACCAGAGAAGCAGACAATTGTCAACAATTCAACTTTGGCTTATTTAAGAAGCTCTACAAGTACAAAGCTGATACCATCCATGTACATCATAGTCATACTTATTGGTATTCCTGCTAACACACTCATCTTATGGATGCTGTTTTCAAAGACCAGAACTGTGTGCACCGCAATATTTTACACCAACTTGGCCATATCTGATTTACTTTTCTGCCTCATGCTGCCCTTCAAAGCTGCATATCACCTAAATGGGAACAACTGGATATTCGGTGAGGCGATGTGCCGTGTTGTGACTATATGCTTCTATGGGAACATGTATTGTTCAATTCTTCTTCTCATGTGTATTAGTGTGAGCCGCTATGTTGCCATTGTCCACCCCTTCTTATACCGGAGTTTACCTAAGCGGACTTGTGCTATTTTCCTGTGTTGCTACGTGTGGATTACTGTCCTTATGTTCATGATGCCATTTTTCACAAAGCAGCAGACATATAACTTGAAGGAACTTCAGCTTTTATCATGCAATGACATATATGAAACTTCTGCTGACAAATTTCAGTTGTATTATTTTATATCACTTGCTGTGTTTGGGTATCTTGTTCCTTTCACCATGATAATTTTCTGTAACTTCTCCATCATAAGAACTCTGGAGACCCAAGACCAGAAACAATTCATGTACCTTAAAATAACCATCCTGCTTCTACTTATATTCACATTGTGCTTTACACCCAGTAATATCATTCTCATTATTCACCAGGTCAATTATCACTACAATAACAAGGATGAACTTTATGGAAGCTATCTCATAGCATTGTGTTTCAGCAGTTTGAACAGCTGCCTAGATCCTTTTCTCTATTTTCTTATGTCTGAAATAACAAAACTATCCAAAAAACACTCTGAAATGAATAAGGTGTCTAATGACACACAGATGAAACTTTTGGGATCGTGAAGAATAAAAGTCAGTTGCTCTGTGACTCTTGGTGTAACTGTACCATCTACTTATCATTTTCAGATTTATGAAAAGAAGAATACGCCATGCTAATTTTATTTTTCTACAATGGAAAGAATAGAGAGATTTTAATACAATGCACTGTATACTAACTATACCATCTACTAATGGCCAGTAAAGAAGATCCAAGAGTTGATTCACAAAAAGAACACTCACCCCAAGACGGATATCAAATGGGTATTATTTCAGTAAGGCCATGCAAAGCACAGATGATGTGCAAAATGCAGTTCTGGCAACCAGAAATGTCTTTAAAGTTTCAAATGGAACTCTAGCCACAACCTTTTCTTGTAGTTTTGGCTAAAATGGAGAATAATTCAAACTTTAATGTTTTTTTTTTTTGTTTTGTGCATTTGACCCCCACTATGGAATTTTACCACTTGTCCCAGTGGCAATGTTAGTGGAAAAAGTAGTGAGGTGAAATGACCCCATCAAGTCAGGGCCGTCTTTAATATGGATTGGACCCTGGGCAAAAATTTTCTTGGGGGCCCCCTCCCCATGCAGTTTCGCTCTCCACCTGCTCTGAGACATACAATAAATAGCAGTTAGACTCAAAATCAGTTTACTGAATCAGATCAGGCAGCTATTGCGATTGGTTGCCAGAGGTTTCAGTGTACCGCTCACTGGCTGGTTGCTAGAGGTTACAGAACACATTACAGCTCACTGGCTAGTTGCTAAATGTTACAGCACATGATTTCTGCTTGTTGATTGGTTGCTAGAGATTACTGTGGATATGACCTCAGGGAGGCATGATATACATATCAATGCCACCGGCCGCCTCTATTTACATATGAATGCTGGTAATTTACATGTAAACACAGGGTCTCCAGGTGAGTCATCTGGGACACAGCACAGGACTAAAACCTCAAGGGGCGAGCAAATTTAAACCAGGATAGTTGGCAAGTATGAAGCAGCTGCTTTGGGCCCCACAACAATGACAGGGAAGATTCTCTTCATTTCCTGTCCCAATGACATAATTGCAACAGAAGTTTAGGGCATATCTCCTCAATGAGACCATACAATGAAATTAAAACCTGATGGGGATTGTAATGAGAATAGTAATTGTAAACAGGGGGATAATCCTCAGTGCTTTAAAACTTAAAGTGGACCTTCAGTCATGTTTTAAACTTTCCATCTAATAAACCTTCTGCCCTTGTTGTTTTAACTTTGGATAGTAAAACATTTTTTTTTCTGCCAGTAAATACCTTATACAACCCACTTCCTGTTTCTTGTCTGGAAAAAAAGCCTAAGCTTATGACATCATGCACATCTTTCTTGCCAGGAAGGGAGGGGGGTAAGTCATAAGAGGGCCAATGAGAGCTGCAGGACTGGAGGTGTGCCTCTGTGTGTCTGTGTAAATCCAGGAAGTGAACAGGCAGCAGCTTCAGCTGCCCACAATTAAAATGGTTGCAGACAGACTCACTGCAGCATATTTGGCAAGTACAGAATCACAGTATATATAAAATAATATGCAAAGTGGTTGGAGGGAAGCTTCAGAATGGCAAAGATGTTTTATTACAACTTATGTGAGCAGACTGCAGGTCCTCTTTAAGGTGTGTCTGCCCTGCATTAACAAAAATGATTCTGTTACAAGTTATTGACATTTTATTTTCTACTTAAATACTCATTGCTCTCTTGGGACCAATGCTATTATCATGTAGATATGTCCACTAGATGCTATTGTGTTACAACAGTAATCGTTAAGAACACTTGTTTAAAATATTTATTTATAAAATGTAAGTGAAATAAAAAATTACCGTAGTTATAATTTAGTTTTTTTCAATTAACAGTTTTTATTAGCAATCTCACAAGGTTAACAGTACATAGACATGCAAAAAAGAAAGAATGTCTCGGGATAATGTACAATGCTAATGTCACGTATAACCCTGCAGTAACAGCCTGCAGCATAAGAACGACAGAGATTAGAGACAAGAAAAGAGGAGAGGGGGAAAGAGGGTAATAATAGGAAGGGAGAAAGAGAGAAGAAAAGAAGAATGGGACAGTAAGAGGGGTGAGGAAGGGAAACATAGAGGGAGGAAGGTGAGGTAGATATAGGAAGTTAGACAGCCGTCCCGGCCCCCATACCCGCTCACCACGTGTCCTCCCATAGACGCCACATAGTTATAATTTTATTGACCTACCTACAGAAAAGTATTATTTGGTTGAATGTTACAGGTTACCACATTTTGGACACTATATTGTCAAAAGTATTGGGACGTCTGCCTTTTAGACGCACATGAACTTTAATGGCATCCTACCCTTTGCAGCTATAAAAGCTTTCCACAAGGTTTAGGAGTGTGTCTATGGGAATGTTTGACCATTCTTCCAGAGGTGCATTTGTGAAGTCAGGCACTGATGTTGGACGAGAAGGTCTGGCTCTCAGTCTCCGCGCTAATTCTCTAATTCATCCCAAAGTTGTTCTATCGGGCTGAGGTCAGTCAAGTTCCTCCACCCCAAACTTGCTCATAGATGTCTTTATGGACCTTGCTTTGTGCACTGGTCGAAATCATTTGGTGGGGGGGGGGGATTATGGTGTGGTATATCAGGGTTTGGGCTTGGCCCCTTAGTTCCAGCGAAAGGAATTCTTAAGGCGTCAGCATATGAAGATATTTTCAGACAATTTCATGCTCCCAACTTTGTGGGAACAGTTTGGAGATGTACTCTTGCTGTTCAAACATGACTGTGCACCAGTGGGGTGGAGGAACTTGATTGGCCTGCACATAGTCCTGACGTCAGCCTCAGCCCGATAGAACACTTTTGGGATGAATTAGAGTGGAGACTGCCAGCCAGGCCTTCTCGTCCACATCAGTGCCCAACCACACAAATGCGCTTCTGGAAGAATGGTCAAACCTTCCCCTAGACACATTCCTAAACCTTGTGGACAGCCTTCTCAGAAGAGCTGAAGTTATTATAGCTGCAAAGAGAGGAACAACTCAATATTAAACCCTACGGACTAAGACTGGGATGCCATTAAAGTTTATGTGTGTGTAAAGGCAGGCATCCCAATACTTTTGACAATATAGTATATATATATATATATATATAATCAAATAATCAAACATTTTACACAAACATGTACTGTAGCCTTTTCCACTGACAGGATTTGTTACTGTCCTTCTGTTCTTGTTTGGCACTGGAAACAGGAAGCATTTTGAAAAGGCAGATCAGGGGGTCTTTAAGTCCTAGTGCAGTGATGGCGAACCTTGGCACCCCAGATGTTTTGGAACTACATTTCCCATGATGCTCAATACACTGCAGAGTGCAAGAGCATCATGGGAAATGTAGTTCCAAAACATCTGGGGTGCCAAGGTTCGCCATCACTGTCCTAGTGTGTCACTGGACTGATATAAGAGCACTTTATTACCCTTACCATTGTAATATCCGAATATTAATGAGTTTGTTTTAAATGGGCTAAAAGTGTACACTGGAAGTTCCACATTGCAAAGCACAATGACAAAGCCAGCAATAGCTTCTAGTTTCCATGGAGCTAATTAGAAGAGACACTTTACAGTGACAACAGAATAAATCTGTGTGGTTGGGGGTAAATAAAGTAAAAAAGTGAAAAAGGATAAGCTCACCTTTTGTATCATGTTAGACCCATGGATGCACTTGTGGGTGCACGCAGATGTGCACGGCGCTGGATCAAATCAGGGCTCAGGTAAGCATTAATGCATTAAGGTAAAAAATGTTTAAGCTTTACAACCACTTTAATGCCGCGTACACACGAGAGGACTTATGTCCGACAGACTTCCGAAGGAGTTCTGCCGGAGTTCTGCCGGAGTTCCGACAGAGTTCTGCCGGACTTTTCGAATGAGCGGACTTGGCCACACACAATCACACCAAACTCAGACGGATTCGAACGTGATGATGTACGACTGGACTCGAATAAGGAAGTTCATAGCCAGTAGCCAATAGCTGCCCTAGCGTCGGTTTTAGTCCGTCGAAATAGCATACACACGAGCGAATTTTTCGGTAGGAACTGGGTCCGGCGGAGTTCCGTCTGAAAAATTTGAAGCAGGTTCCATTTTCTAAAGTCTGTCAGACTTTTGCGAATCAAAAGTCCGTTGCAGCCCACACATGATCGAATGGTCTGACGGAATCATTCCGTCGGACTTTGGATGTTGAAAAGTCCGCTCGTGTGTACGGGGCTTAAGGGTGGTGCTTTCTTCTGCAAACTACAGAAAAGACCCAAAAAGCTTCAACTGTTTTATTCCTACTGCAAGGAGGCACTAATATAACCTTACAGTTAGGGTCAGTCTCTGCTGTAACATTGCTACGAGTCATGTGTATATGTTGCTCCATATGTCTAAAGGAGTTGGATGGTCGTCCACTACCATCAATGTTTGTCAGCTCATAGCCTGCTATCCCACAAAAAACTACCAATGTTTATATATACTGTACCTTTCAGCTTGCAACGATGTAGAACTTTACTTAAAGAAGCACAGATCTAAATCCTATTTCACAGTTGGGCAAAATACAAACAAATGATTAAGCAATGAAAGAACTTTAAGTGCTTTTGTGGACTGCTGAGGGGTCAAACATGTTTTCCGGCAGAACAATGATATGGAAAAACAAAAGCAAATTAAAATGTAATTATATAGTAGATAAAGAAGCTGCATATAAGTAACATAAGAGGTGTGACAATATAATTCCCAAAATGCCCATGGTTTAGCAATATGGTGGTGACTGAGTCACACAGCCATTCGCACTTGGGTGTGTTCTGACATATACTAACTTGCACTCACCTGTTGACTCAGTCAGTCTTTACAGAGTAGTAAAAGAAATAACATGTGCGTGAGTTGTACTGTTAGGTGGAAAATGAGTGACATGAATCTGGAGCAGTAAAGTAACATCAAATTTTGCATGAGAATTGACAAACGTGTGAATTAAACTTTAGCTCTGTTACAACAGGCTTATGGGGAGCATTCCATGAGGATGTCAAGTGTTTTTGGTTGGTAAAGTTGGTTTAAGGAGGGACAGAAAGATGCCCACGACGATGCAAGAAGTGGGCAACCAAAAACTCAATGGAAAGATGCAAATGTGGTCAGAGTGCCTACCCTCATAAGCTCAGATCAAAGGTTCAGTGTGCGAATGATGGTAGGAGAATTGAATATGAACAGGGAAGCAGTGTGGCAGACTCTAACAGAGGATTTGGGAATGAGACCTCCACAAAAACGGTGCCTCAAATCTTGAAAGAAGATCAGAAGGAATGTTGTCTTCAAATTTCATCTGATCTTTTGAAGAATGCAGAGGTGTTTACACCAGAGGTATTATTGGTACATTCCTGGAACTAAACGGTCACACTGCATATATAGTGTCATATATAGTGACATATAAAGTGTCTTTACTGATTTCCTTCCTGCTGGCTGAAGAAATGTGGACCAGCCCCATTCAAATTCCCCATTTCATATGTAAGCCTACACCTTCCACATGGACATGGAACACTATAGCATGGGTTAGTCACATTGACAAAGCTGGGTGCACATTACACATAGGCAGGGCGGACTGACCATTGGGACACTCAGGCACTGCCCGAGGGCCCCATGCCACTAGGGGGCCCCATCAGGGTTGTCAGCCTCCGTAAAAACCAGGGACAGTATGTAAAAATTTGTGTGTTTTTTTTTTACATCTGTCTCTGAAATGTCCCTTACTGACGTCCTTTTGGTCTAAAAATCCTGAGATTATAGCTGCCCCACCTCTTCAGTACCTTCTCAGCCAATAGAAGCATGTCTGTGTATACTGTGTGATTGTATACTGTGTGTGTGTGTGTGTGTGTGTTTGTGTCTACTGTGTGGCCCCATGAGTTGTCAGTCCGCCCCTGCACATGGGCTACTTCTGTCATCCCCAACTAACGATGAGCTCCCATAAACTGAAAACAGCACTGTATTGTCAACTTTAGAGAAAAAAATTATAAATAAATTAGGCTCCATCATGTAAGCCAGGCATGTCCAAAGTCCGGCCCGCGGTCCGGTTTTGAACGGCCCGTCTGGTCTTTCTCAATTTATTGTGCTGCGGGATCAGGGCTGTCAGATGAGCCGATCCCCAGCACTGTGAGAAGCTCTGTGAGCTTCAAAAGTGAAAGTAAAGTGCAGGGAAGTGTGCTGTGCTCTCTACTTCCCCCTACAGTGCAGTTCCCGGCTGAATGAGGAAGCTGGAAAGGTACTGTACTATGCTACAAGCTAGATTAGTGTTAAAAAGGGCTTTATTCATGTGTGTGTGTAAGTATGTATGTGTATGCATGTGTCTGTATGTGTGTGTGCACATGTGCACATGTGTCTGTGTGCACATGTGTCTGTATGTGTGTGTGCACATGTGTCTGTATGTGTGTGTGCACGTGTGCACATGTGTCTGTGTGTGTGCACATGTGTCTGTATGTGTGTGCGCACATGTGTCTGTATGTGTGTGCGCACATGTGTCTGTATGTATGTGTGTGTGCACATGTGTCTGTATGTGTGTGTGTATGTGCACATGTGTGTGTGTGTGTGTGTGTGTGTGCACATGTGTCTGTATGTGTGTGTGTGCACATGTGTCTGTATGTGTGTGTGTGCGCACATGTGTCTGTATGTGTGTGCACATGTGTCTGTATGTATGTGTGTGTGTGCACATGTGTCTGTGTGTGTGTGTGTGTGCACACGTGTCTGTGTGTGTGTGCACACGTGTCTGTATGTGTGTGCACACGTGTCTGTATGTGTGTGTGCACATGTGTCTGTGTGTGTGTCTGCACACGTGTCTGTATGTGTGTGTGCACATGTGTCTGTATGTGTGTGTGTGTGTGTGTGTGTCTGTATGTATGTGTGTGCACATGTGTCTGTATGTGTGTGTGTATGTGCACATGTGTCTGTATGTGTGTGTGTGTGTGTGTGTGTGTGCACATGTGTCTGTATGTGTGTGTGCACATGTGTCTGTATGTGTGTGTGTGCGCAAATGTGTCTGTATGTGTGTGCACATGTGTCTGTATGTATGTGTGTGCACATGTGTCTGTGTGTGTGTGTGTGCACACGTGTCTGTGTGTGTGTGTGTGCACACGTGTCTGTATGTGTGTGCACACGTGTCTGTATGTGTGTGTGTGTGTGTGTGTGTGTGTGTGTGTGTGTGTGTGTGCACATGTGTCTGTATGTATGTGTGTGTGCACATGTGTCTGTATGTATGTGTGTGTGCACATGTGTCTGTATGTATGTGTGTGTGTGCACATGTGTCTGTATGTGTGTGCGTGTGCACATGTGTCTGTATGTGTGTGTGTGTGTGCACATGTGTCTGTGTGTGTGTGCACATGTGTCTGTATGTATGTGTGTGCACATGTGTCTGTATGTGTGTGTGTGTGTGTGTGCACACGTGTCTGTATGTATGTGTGTGTGCACACGTGTCTGTATGTATGTCTGTATGTATGTGTGTGCATTTATGTCTGTATGTGTGTGTGCACATGTGTCTGTATGTATGTCTGTATGTACGTGTGTGTGCACATGTGTCTGTATATCTGTATGTGTGTGCATGTGTGTCTGTATCTGTGTGTGCACATGTGTCTGTATGTATGTGTGTGTGTGCGCATGTGTCTGTATGTATGTCTGTATGTGTGTGCGGCGTGCATTTGTCTGTATGTGTGCCTGCATGTGTGTGCTTGTGTCTGTGTGTATGTTACTTTTAATCTGGACCCCCCCATTCTTGTACCATCAAAACTGCTTTTGTAGGGTTGTGTGTGATATTAGTCAGGACTGCTGCTCCTCTGAAAAGCAATCCATGCACAGATCTCTTTTTAGAGGCATTTGAATGGCATTATGTTGCCTCCTCACCACCTGTTTTAAGCCCGTAAATGCAACATCTGTGTGGCTGCGTACTGTGTGTAGGGCAGCCCATTAATTTCAATGGACTTCCCTACTCACAAAAATGCAGGGCAAGAAGTTCCCGAGCTTTTTTTTTTTTTATTGCACTGTACCAAAGGCACCCTACATTTTCCAATGTGTGGGGTAACATTAAGAATTAACGGTACCCCCTAAAGTGCAGAGCATTCGTCTGTGTGTTGGGAACGAGCGCGACAAAGGCAAGAGAATTCTTGCTGGGCCGCGTATTAGCGCTCGGATGGACACACTTACACCGAATTTTAATGGTTCAAAGAATGTCAGGCAAAATCGTCGGCCCTCGTGCATGTTCACTTCATCAAATCTGGCCCTCTTTGAAAAAAGTTTGGACACCCCTGATGTAAGCAATGGCCTTGCCTTTTGGTGACAGAATGGAATTTTTTTCTGTGGGATAGAGTGACTCTTGTCATTTGATTCATCAGAGTGATATTTTTGCCATGCTGTTGACCTTCCTTGGTAAGGAGGTCAACTTCCACTGGTGAGTGCAGCCCCCGATGGGGGAGGGGGGGGGTGGGGGGAACAGGTGGTGGCAGCAGTTGGCTGATTGCCTATTTGGAGTTGCTTTGCACAAAGCACCAGTCACTTTCCAATAGAAGATTTGTCTTTCACAATTTTTGCACACAAGCATTTTGGATTTGCACTTCACAACGACTTTTACACTATTATTAATGATTGTATATATAATAGAGTGATATATGAAATTGTGCAACATTTTTATTATATTTATTTGATTTGAAGTCACAACCTGTGGACAGTTTAGCGCTTTAACAATTTATTGGTAATTAGGTGTTTATAGGCATAATTATCTTTTTGGTAGTACAAAATTGCACATTCTTTTGGTTGTATCAATTATTGAGCACTATATTACAATTCAGGTTCTATGTTTATAAGGTAAGCGCAGCTCTATTTGTTTATATTTAGATCTTCTGAGTGCCTGTCTTCGGGGCTCTTCATTGGTCAGCAGGGGATGACAGCGCTCCTGCACATGAGCAGGAACTAGTCATCCTGGTACTCAGACTGGCCTGGCACTGTAAGTTGTGCTCTGCCTGCGCATTTTACGTAAGTAGTTTTGATCAATAGTCACTGGCGGTAATGTACAACTCTTTTAAACTCCTGAAACAGGAAACAGAAGGAATATTTCAACAAGATAATGGCATCTTGAAACATGGTAATATGTTCCCCATAATATGGAAAATTAAGAAATATCATACCAAACTAAGGAAGATCTATTTTAAGGGCCAATTCACACTATTGCGATGCGAGAACCCTGCGAATCAACTGCGGGTTCCCGCATCGCCCCCGACATGCACGGCAGTTCACACTACCATATGCAAACTGCTGGGGAGTGTCATTATATGTTAACGACACCCCAATTTCAGCTAGCATATTGCACTGCGAACTGACAGTTCGGACATGAATCGGATCGCATATGTGTGAACATACATGCGATCCAATTCTGGTCCGAACAGAAAAAAGGGTCCTGTGTGTGTTTGCACCAAATGCGGTGCGATATCAGCCATACTATCTGTATGACTGACATCGCAAACGCACAGACATCGCATGTAATGTGAACAGCAGTGCGCTGTGCATTACATGTCTGCCATCGCAATAGTGTGAACCGGCCCTAATTGCAAGGACCTCTACCTGAAATGTAGCAGATTTTAATATAACAAAGCAATCAGTTAAAAAACATTATCATTTCAAATAGAATTCCAAATTAGAAGCTGTAGAATGCCTAGGCACCAACTGCTTTCTCAACCCAGAGGAATGCCTAAAATAAGCTTCAGTTCTCGGGGTAACACTTACTAAAAGCAATACATCAGAAATCAATGGGGAAAAAGGACCCTTTCCTTGGTGGACAAAAGGAAGAGCACAACCCTTTTAGTTGTGATCAGAATACCACCCTTACATACAGCCAAAAACATAATTGGTGCCATGCTGCTGGCTTTACCAAGTGGTACTATCCCTGGAACTATGGAACTACCATTAAATGGTGGAATCAATTATCCACAGCTCAAGGAACCCCTAGCAACCTTGAGGACCATAGGGTTCCACTGAACTCTGCTGGACAATGGCTGCTCTAGCTGCACAGGAGCCTGTCAAGAGTTTGAAGTTTAATATCCTGCCTACTTCTGCTCCTTGTTACTAAATTACATTGATTGTGTCATCAGGGTGGGGGTCTAGGGATAGAAGAGCTGTGAAAAAATACAATGTGCAATGGATAACAAAGAGGGTCTTAGTAAAAGAACAGCTACAAAAAACCTACTGTAAGTTCTATATAATTCACAACTGACTTGTCTTACACTGCATATCCAAAGTGCATTGCTCTTTGTTCTTTAGCAGCAACAACCACAGTGTAAAACCTATTAGAAAGCTTGGATCCCAGCAACAATTTCATGACAGGTAAAATGTATTTATTTAATTTGTTTAATAGCAGAAATAACTAATCATACTTTGCTTTTCTGGGCGTTGTCCTTATAAAGAAGTTTGAGGTAATGCCAGGAGTTTTCTGGTATGACTTCTTGAAGTTTAGCACTTGTAGGCAAAAGTGCTTCTAAAGTTTTATCAGGAATACCTTGTTCAAGGGCTCCATTTATTAAACCAATGGCAATAATCCCTGCAAAACCAATAAATTACAATACATTTAAAGGAAACAAGTGCTGAAAAATGTATTCAATGCATTTATAAAAATAAAAATTACTTTACTTAACCACTTTCAGACCGGACCATTTTGCTGGTAAATGACCAGAGGTCTTTTTACACTTTGGCACTGCGCTGCTTTAACTGGTAATTGCGCGGTCATGCAATGTTGTACCCAAACAAAATTTGCGTCCTTTTCTTCCCACAAATAGAGCTTTCTTTTGATGGTATTTGATTGCCTCTGCGATTTTTATTTTTTGCGATATAAACGTAAAAAGACCGCAAATTTTGAAAAAAAATGATATTTTCTACTTTTTGTTATTAGAAAAATCCAATAAACTCAATTTTAGTCATACATTTAGGCCAAAATGTATTCAGCCACATGTCTTTGGTAAAAAAAAAGTCAATAATTGTATATTTATTGGTTTGCGCAAAAGTTGTCACATCTACAAACTAAGGTACGTTTTCTGGAATTTACGCAGCTTTTAGTTTACGACTGCCTATCTCATTTCTTGAGGTGCTAAAATGGCAGGGCAGTACAAAACCCCCCCAAATGACCCCATTTTGGAAAGTAGACCCCCTAAGGAAATTGATAAGAGGCATGTTGAGCCCATTGAATATTTTATTTTTTTGCCTCAAGCGATTGAATAATGACAAAAAAAAAATTTTTTTTTTTTTTTACACAAAGTTGTCACTAAATGATATATTGCTCACACATGCTATGGGCGTATGTAAAATGACACCCCAAAATAAATTCTGCTGCTTCTCCTGAGTACGGGGATACCACATATGTGGGACTTTTTGGGAGCCTAGCCGCGTACGGGGCCCCGAAAACCAAGCACCGCCTTCAGGCTTTCTAAGGGCGTAAATTTTTGAGTTCACTTCTCACTACCTATTACAGTTTTGAAGGCCATAAAATGCCAAGATGGCACAAAACCCCCACAAATGACCCCATTTTAGAAAGTAGACACCCCAAGCTATTTGCTGAGAGGCATGTTGAGTTCATGGAATATTTTATATTTTGCCACAAGTTGCGGGAAAATTACAAACTTTTTTTTTTTTTTTTTTTTTTCACAAAGTTGTCACTAAATGATATATTGCTCACACATGCCATGGGCATATGTGAAATGACACCCCAAAATAAATTCTGCTGCTTCTCCTGAGTACGGGGATACCACATATGTGGGACTTTTTGGGAGCCTAGCCGCGTACGGGGCCCCGAAAACCAAGCACCGCCTTCAGGCTGTCTAAGGGCGTAAATTTTTGAGTTCACTTCTCACTACCTATTACAGTTTTGAAGGCCATAAAATGCCAAGATGGCACAAAACCCCCACAAATGACCCCATTTTAGAAAGTAGACACCCCAAGCTATTTGCTGAGAGGCATGTTGAGTCCATGGAATATTTTATATTTTGCCACAAGTTGCGGGAAAATTACAAACTTTTTTTTTTTTTTTTCACAAAGTTGTCACTAAATGATATATTGCTCACGCATGCCATGGGCATATGTGAAATGACACCCCAAAATAAATTCTGCTGCTTCTCCTGAGTACGGGGATACCACATATGTGGGACTTTTTGGGAGCCTAGCCGCGTACGGGGCCCCGAAAACCAAGCACCGCCTTCAGGCTTTCTAAGGGCGTTACAGTTTTGAAGGCCATAAAATGCCAAGATGGCACAAACCCCCCCCAAATGACCCCATTTTGGAAAGTAGACACCCCTAAATTTAGGGGTACACTAGTGAGACTAGGTAATAAATGGCGGGTGCCCTGAAACTATAAAAAAATAACTAACCAACCAGCGTCACCTGTAACAGTTATATGGTGATCACTGGTGAAAGGGTTAACTAGGGGGCAATCAGGGGGCTTTATGCGGTAGTATATGGGGGTCCCTGGCGCTATAAAAAGCTGCGGCGAACCTAAATACCTACCTGCCTAACTAGCGTCACCTGTGACACTAATACAGCGATCAGAAAAACGATCGCTTATTAGGCTGGGTTCACACTGGAGCGATGCGGGAACGCCACGAATGCGCGGCGGGTTCCCGCATCGCATGCCTCCCGGCGGCAGTTCACACTGCCCTATGCGAACTGCTGGGAGTGTCAGTGAAATGTTACTGACACCCCCAGATCAGTTCGCATATCGCAGTGCGATCTGCAAACTCGGATCGCATGGTGTGAACACCCATGCGATCCGATTCTGCTGCGGGCCAAAAAAAGGGTCCCGTGCGAATTTGCGGCGGGTGCGGCGGGTGTGGCGAATGGCTGAACTCGAATCGCACAGAGATCGGATGTGATTTGCACTGCAGTGCGGTGCGAATCACATCCGTTCTCAAACCGCTGCAATGTGAACCCAGCCTTAGTGACACTGGCGACGGGGGGTGATCACGGGGTTAAACCTTTATTGGGGGGGTTAGGGGGGTACCTTAGAACTAAAGGGGGCTAACCCTAACTGCCCTAACAGTTATTAGTCACAAATGACACCCGCCGGGTGATCAGGGGGTTAAACCTTTATTAGGTAATAAATGGTGGGTGCCCTGAAACTATAAAAAAATAACTAACGAACCAGCGTCACCTGTAACAGTTATATGGTGATCACAGGTGAAAGGGTTAACTAGGGGGCAATCAGGGGGCTTTATGCGGTAGTATATGGGGGTCCCTGGCGCTATAAAAAGCTGCGGCGAACCTAAATACCTACCTGCCTAACTAGCGTCACCTGTGACACTAATACGGCGATCAGAAAAATGATCGCTTATTAGGCTGGGTTCACACTGGAGCGATGCGGAAACGCCGCGAATCCGCGGCGGGTTCCCGCATCGCATGCCTCCCGGCGGCAGTTCACACTGCCCTATGCGAACTGCTGGGAGTGTCAGTGAAATGTTACTGACACCCCCAGATCAGTTCGCATATCGCAATGCGATCTGCAAACTCGGATCGCATGGTGTGAACACCCATGCGATCCGATTCTGCTGCGGGCCAAAAAAAGGGTCCCGTGCGAATTTGCGGCGGGTGCGGCGAATGGCTGAACTCGAATCGCACAGAGATCGGATGTGATTTGCACTGCAGTGCGGTGCGAATCACATTCGTTCTCATAAACCGCTGCAATGTGAACCCAGCCTTAGTGACACTGGCGACAGGGGGTGATCACGGGGTTAAACCTTTATTGGGGGGGTTAGGGGGGTACATTAGAACTAAAGGGGGCTAACTCTAACTGCCCTAACAGTTATTACAGTCACAAATGACACCAATGCAAAAAAAAAAAAAAAAAAAAAATGACATTGGTGTCACTGTGACTGGGGGGCAGGGGTAATTGGGGGGGTGATCGGGGGGTAAAGGGGGGGTGTGAGTGTGCCTGGCATGTTCTACTGTGTGTGTAGAGTGTTGGTGCAACTCACCGATCCGCTCTCCTCCGTGTCGGAACGAAAAATACCGACACGGAGGAGAGAATACATCACTTCCTCTCCTGTGTTTACATTACAGGAGAGGAAGTGATGTCACGGGGGATTTCCATTCGTCGAGAGCGATCGCGAGGGGGTGGCCATGAATGAATGGCCGCCCCCTCATCCCGGATCGCTCTCGAAGGAATGCCGACCGCCGCAGGCACCGGGGGGGGGCCCGATCGGGCCCCCCACCCGCGGGCAGGCAGGGACTTATATATACGCCCATATGCCTGCCCGTGCCATTCTGCCGACGTATATCGTCGTGCGGCGGTCGGCAAGTGGTTAAAGTGTATGTAAATGCAATTTTTGGGGGGTTTGCTGTTTGTGTCCCCACTGAGATGCAACCCCCTTTTTGGTCTTGGTGACCATTGTTACTGAAACAGAAGGTTATGTGTAAATCCTACATTTTGGAGTTGTAATTTGATCAGGAGATGAGGGTGAATCATCTAATATGAACAAAAGTTCTGGGGACAACGTTCTAAAATGGGAATTCCCTTCACTTTAGTCACACTTCCTATTGCATCTCCGTGAAGTGAAGGCAAATCTTGCATAGCAAAACAAAAAAGAAAAAATAACCAGGTAGGAGTTTTAACTAGAGTTGCACCAATGATGATACCAAGTATTTGCACGAGTACTCATACTTGTGCAAATGGTCAGATAGCTTTGCAGTACGATTTGAGCCCATAGAAAATGAATGGCCTCAAATCACACTGCAAAGAATCACATGCAATTTGAATTGCATACGGTTTGCCGCACTGCTCTTTTGTGAACCTAGGCTTGTCATAGTGACTTTAGCCTGGGTTCACACAGGAGTGGTGTGAGAAACTGCATGAGATTTGGACAGGTATTGCACTGTAACCAGGGACATCTTTAATATTGATTGGGCCTTGAGTAGGGATGAGCTTCGTGTTCGAGTCGAACATCGGCTGTTCGGCGAATTCCGAACATTATGGGCCGTTCGCGCCAAATTCGTGTGGCGCTCACGGCCCACAATGCACTGCGTCATCGCAGTGCATTGCTGGCTCATGATTGGCCAAGCATGCACTGTGACCCCGCATGCTTGGCCAATCACAGTGCCAGCAGCGAGGAGAGCCATGATTGGCCACAGGCAGGATGCCTGTGGCCAATCATAGCTCAGGCTGTGTAGTACACGCCCCACACTATATAAGGCCGCCAGCACGGCGGCCTTGTGTAGTGTGTTGGCGTCTGAAGCAGTTAGTGGGTGTTCTGTGTACCTTCGACACAGTACACACCGATCGTTATCGGCCGATTTTCGATCTTGCTCTTCTGTAGTGGTTGTTGTCTGCTTGCCCTGACCGCAGTATACACCGCTTTATTCACCTCACCTATATAGCTAGTGATCTATCTTTTATAATAGAGCTTGCAGTCAGTAGTGTTAGGAGCTTGTGCGTGCTGTCTGCGTGCTCTGTACCCAGTACACACCGATATATCCACCTACATAGCTCTTCTCTATTTGAGCCCACTTGCCATCTGCAGGAGTTATTGGAAGTTGTGTGTGTCTCCAGCACAGCACAGCATAAATCTGTATATACCCCTTTATCTCTGGTGTTCTATAATAAAGGCATCTGCAGGAATTAGTGGGTTTTTTGTGCCTCCAGCACAATATACACCTGTATCTACCCTTTATTGCTGTTCTCTAATAGAGCCATCTGCAGGGCTTAGTGGGTGTTGTGTGACTCCATTACAGTATACCCCTTTATCTCTGGTGTTCTATAATAAAGGCATCTGCAGGAGTTAGTGGGTGTTGTGTGCCTCCAGCACAATATACACCTGTATCTACCGTTTATTGCTGTTCTCTAATAGAGCCATCTGCAGGGCTTAGTGGGTGTTGTGTGACTCCATTATAGTATACCCCTTTATCTCTGGTGTTCTATAATAAAGGCATCTGCAGGAGTTAGTGCGTGTTGTGTGCCTCCAGCACAATATACACTACCCAACTGCTGTTTTACCCAACTCCCTTCAGGCCATTACCATGTCTGGAAGGCCAGCAAGGAGAGGCAGACAGGCGCGAGCCGATAAAAGAGGGCAAGCAGGCTCTGTGTCTAGAGACAACAGTGCTGGTCGTGGACGCGGTGCATTGTCATCAGCACGTGGCCATGGGACACGCTTGTCCTTCTTTTCGGCAGCTGGACATGTTGAACCGCAACATGCCAACGATTTGGTAGAGTGGATGAGCAAACCCTCTTCATCCTCCTCATCCTCTTTCACCCAGTCTCAGGGTACTAGCAAAGCAGCTGCCAACGCATCGTCTTCCCTCCTCTCAATGTCATCATCAGTGACTCCTTCCCTAGACCCACCACGTCCTCCTGAGGAGTCTCCTGAACTCTTTGAGCACAGTGTTGGGTACATGCTCCAGGAGGATGCCCAGTGTTTTGTAGGCTCTGATGATGACACTCAGCTAGAGGAAGGCAGTAGCGTGAGCGCAGAGAGAGGGGATGCTCAAGAAGGACAGCAATCTGGCAGTCATGTTCCACAAGCTGCAGCATACTGCCAGGTTTGCTACAGCGATGAAGAGGGAGGGGATAATGAGGGCACTGACTCCACGTGGGTGCCTGGTAGGAGAGAGGAGGAGGAGGCACATGTCCAATGAGGCAGGATGCCCTCCGGGGGCCAGCTTAGGGGCAGCACACCGACTGAATCACACCGCAGAGCTCCGCCTGTGCAGGGCGCTGCCTCTGCGCGTTATTCTAAAAGTTCTTTGGTGTGGGCCTTTTTTGAGACGAGTGCATCAGATCGCACCGCTGCTATTTGCAACATATGTCTCAAGCGTATCTCGCGTGGCCAAAACACTAGCCGCTTGGGCACCACATGCTTGACCAGACATATGTTGACCTGCCATGCAGCTCGTTGGCAAGCGTACCTCAAAGACCCACACCAAAGAACAAAGCGGACCTCTCCTTGCTCCTCATCAGCTGGCATCTCCAACCCCACTAGACCTTCAGTCCTCTCTGAAACCTGCTCTGAGAGGAATGAAGGTGTAGAATTAGGTGTGTCACAGCCAAGTGCTTCCGGGCACTCTGCTAGCAGTACACCCAGGGCTCGAGTGCTGCGGGAACGCATGGGAACGGCGTTCCCGTACTATTTCCACAGTGGGAACGCCGTTCCCATTAGCTGTCTGAGCCGGGCTGAGGCTATGCAGCGCGTAGTCCGCGCCGCTCCTCAGCCGCCGAGTGACTGGTTGCTAGGCAGGGGCCGCTCCGCATCTAGCAACCGGTCACATGACTTCGGCCGTGCACGTGGGCACGCACTGGCACGAGTCAGTGGTCAGTCAGTGTGACACACACTGCGTGCCTGCTTGGTTCCGGACTGTCCTCCCGCTCCCCTCTACCCAGTGCCTCCTGGGGCCACAGCCGCTGCACTTTTCGAGTTTACTTCTTCTCCCCCAAGAACAGAAGGGAAGAGAATACCAGGAGGTCAGTCACTAGTGTGTAAGTAAGTTGCATTCTGCAATACCCTGCCAATACTCATCAATACTCTGCAATACCCTGCCAATACTCATCAATACTCTGCAATACCCTGCCAATACTCATCAATACTCTGCAATACCCTATCAGTATCAATACTCTGCAATACCCTGCCAATACTCTGCAATACCCTATCAATACTCTGCAATACCCTGCCAATACTCTGCAATACCCTATCAATACTCTGCAATACCCTATCAGTATCAATACTCTGCAATACCCTGCCAATACTCTGCAATACCCTATCAATACTCTGCACTACCCTATCAATACTCTGCACTACCCTATCAATACTCTGCAATACCCCGCCAATACTCTGCAATACCCCGCCAATACTCTGCAATACCCCGCCAATACTCTGCAATACATACCCTGCCAATACTCTGCAATACCCCGCCAATACTCTGCAATACATACCCTGCCAATACTCTGCACTACCCTATCAATACTCTGCAATACCCCGCCAATACTCTGCAATACCCCGCCAATACTCTGCAATACCCCGCCAATACTCTGCAATACATACCCTGCCAATACTCTGCAATACCCCGCCAATACTCTGCAATACATACCCTGCCAATACTCTGCAATACCCTGCCAATACTCTGCAGTACCCTATCAATACTCTGCAATACTCTGTCAATACTCTGCAATACCCTGCCAATACTCTGCAATACCCTGCCAATACATACCCTGCCAATACTCTGCAATACCCTGCCAATACTCTTCAATACTCTGCCAATACTCTTCAATATCCTGCCAATACTCTGCAATACTCTGAAATACATACCCTGCCAATACTCTGCAACACCCTGCCAATACTCTGCAATACCCTATCAATACTCTGCAATACTGTGCCAATACTCTGCAATACTCTGCAATACCCTGCCAATACTCTGCCAATAAATACCCTGCCAATACTCTGCAATACCCTGTCAATACTCTGCAATACTCTGCCAATACTCTGCAATACATACCCTGCCAATACTCTGCAATACCCTGCCAATACTCTTCAATACTCTGCCAATACTCTTCAATACTCTGCCAATACTCTGCCAATACTCTTCAATACCCTGCCAATACTCTGCAATACCCTGCCAATACTCTGCAATACCCCATCAATACTCTGCAATACTGTGCCAATACTCTGCAATACCCTGCCAATACTCTGCCAATACACACCCTGCAATACCCTATCAATACTCTGCAATACCCTGCCAATACTCTGCCAATAAATACCCTGCCAATACTTTGCAATACCCTGTCAATACTCTGCAATACTCTGCCAATACTCTGCAATACCCTGCCAATACTCTGTAATACCCTGCCAATACTCTGCCAATACACACCCTGCAATACCCTATCAATACTCTTCAATATCCTGCCAATACTCTGCAATACTCTGCAATACATACCCTGCCAATACTCTGCAACACCCTGCCAATACTCTGCAATACCCTATCAATACTCTGCAATACCCTGCCAATACTCTGCCAATAAATACCCTGCCAATACTCTGCAATACCCTGTCACTACTCTGCAATACTCTGCCAATACTCTGCCAATACTCTGCAATACATACCCTGCCAATACTCTGCAATACCCTGCCAATACTCTTCAATACTCTGCCAATACTCTTCAATACTCTGCCAATACTCTTCAATACTCTGCCAATACTCTTCAATACTCTGCCAATACTCTTCAATACCCTGCCAATACTCTGCAATACCCTGCCAATACTCTGCAATACCCCATCAATACTCTGCCAATACACACCCTGCAATACCCTATCAATACTCTTCAATATCCTGCCAATACTCTTCAATATCCTGCCAATACTCTGCAATACTCTGCAATACATACCCTGCCAATACTCTGCAACACCCTGCCAATACTCTGCAATACCCTATCAATACTCTGCAATACTGTGCCAATACTCTTCAATACTCTGCCAATACTCTGCAATACCCTGTCAATACTCTGCCAATAAATACCCTGCCAATACTCTGCAATACCCTGTCAATACTCTGCCAATACTCTGCCAATACTCTGCAATACATACCCTGCCAATACTCTGCAATACCCTGCCAATACTCTTCAATACTCTGCCAATACTCTTCAATACTCTGCCAATACTCTTCAATACTCTGCCAATACTCTTCAATACTCTGCCAATACTCTGCCAATACTCTTCAATACTCTGCCAATACTCTTCAATACCCTGCCAATACTCTGCAATACCCTGCCAATACTCTGCAATACCCTGCCAATACTCTGCAATACCCCATCAATACTCTGCAATACTGTGCCAATACTCTGCAATACCCTGCCAATACTCTGCCAATACACACCCTGCAATACCCTATCAATACTCTGCAATACCCTGCCAATACTCTGCCAATAAATACCCTGCCAATACTCTGTAATACCCTGTCAATACTCTGCAATACTCTGCCAATACTCTGCCAATACTCTGCAATACATACCCTGCCAATACTCTGCAATACCCTGCCAATACTCTTCAATACTCTGCCAATACTCTTCAATGCTCTGCCAATACTCTGCAATACCCTGCCAATACTCTGCAATACCCTGCCAATACTCTGCAATACCCCATCAATACTCTGCAATACTGTGCCAATACCCTGCAATACCTTGCCAATACTCTGCAATACCCTGCCAATACTCTGCCAATACACACCCTGCAATACCCTATCAATACTCTTCAATATCCTGCCAATACTCTGCAATACTCTGCAATACATACCCTGCCAGTACTCTGCAACACCCTGCCAATACTCTGCCAATAAATACCCTGCCAATACTCTGCAATACCCTGTCAATACTCTGCAATACTCTGCCAATACTCTGCAATACCCCACCGCTACTCTGCAATACATACCCTGCCAATACTCTGCAATACATACCCTGCCAATACTCTGCAATACCTACCCTGCCAATATTCTGCAATACCCTGCCAATGCTTACCCTGCCAATACTTACTCTGCCAATACCCAGACATACCCATCCATGCTCAGCCAATATTACAGTGGGGGAGATGTATATTGCAGTGGGGACTATATGGTGGTGGCATTTTCACAGGTTTTTGCAAATTCAATAATTATTTGCTGATTCGAAAAATGATCCGATCCATGACTCTGATCCGAGGAATGATCCGATCCGGGAGTTTTTTGATCCGTTGCACCCCTACCAGTTTTCCTCCGTGTCCCCCTCCGTTCTGCTGTCCCCTCCGTTCTGCTAATGTCCCCTCTGTTCTGCTACTGTCCCCCTCCAGTTTTCCTCTCTGCCCCCCTCCAGTTTTCCTCTGTGTCCCCCTCCATTCTGCTACTTCCCCCCTCCGTGAAAACACCTGCTTCTCTGATGAGGGCACTGTTATGGGGACACTCTGATGGGGGGGCTGTCTGAAGGGAACCCCTGCTCTCTGATGGGGGCACTGACAAAGCTCCATTTGATGGGCACTGATCAGGCTGCATTGATGGGAACAGATGAGTGAGTGACCTGGGGCCTGAGCCCCACTTTGCAGAAACAATACAGGCAGCCTGAGAAGAGGAGCTCCGGGCCGGCACACTCAGCATGCCCGACCTCCCTCCCCTGCACAGACCAACACATGTGTGGACATCTTGCGGCAGAAGGGGCCCCACATATCGTAGCTTGCATAGAGACATAGTGCAGAAGGGGCCCCCAGTCATTGCAATCCCCTGCGAGGGAACCGTTTTCACACATTTGTGGTGGTTTTTTATTAGTATAGCATACGGCTTAAATTATTTTGTTACATCTGTTCTAGATTTATTTAAGGCATGTGAATTTTGGAGGTGTCCTTGTAAACTGGTACTATAAATGTTGCAGTTTATTTGTTAAAGGAGTATGATTTTATATATATATATATATATATATATACACACACACTTTTTTTGTATTTTTGAAGTGGGGAATCTTGGGTGAGTGCCAGGCCAGCACCCTGAGACCAGCCATGCCAGCGCCATGAGACCAGCCAGGCCAGCACCCTGAGACCAGCTAGGGAACTACCGAGTACCCTGAGGCCAGCCAACCAGCAACCTGAGACCAGCTAGGCCAGCCAGCACCCTGAGACCAGCCAGCACCCTGAGACCAGCCAGGCCAGCACCCTGAGACCAGCCAGCCAGCACCCTGAGACCAGCCAGGCCAGCACCCTGAGACCAGCCAGGCCAGCACCCTGAGACCAGCCAGGCCAGCACCCTGAGACCAGCCAGGCCAGCACCCTTAGACCAGCCAGGCCAGCACCCTGAGGCCAGCCAGGCTGCTTATTTTACACCATTATTGTATTCATTGTTACAGAAATGAGCAAACGAAAAAGCAGCATTACAGATTTCTTCATGAAGGCATCCAGTAAGAAATCTCATGCTGATTCTGCAAGTTGCTCAACTCAGGCTGAGCCTTTGCTTCAGCAAGCGGTGTCCGCTGCAGAAACTACACCAGTCAGTGAATCGGTTGTTGACTTCATTACCGATGTGGCTGAAGATACCACTGCCAATGCCAGTGATATCATTGTTCTTCCGGAATGTTGGGACCAGAATCAGTGGATAGAATTTAATAAAAAGAACCCTTGGCTGTTTGTAGAAAATGGTCTTTTAGGGTGCAAATTGTGTCGTGAAATTAAACACCTTGGAGTGTCTGTTTCACAGGGTGTATCCATTTCCAAAGAATGGAGCACTGGTACAATTACTCCATATGGCAAAACCAAAAAAGATATGTTGACCTCACTGCGTAAAAAAATCCACATACATCGGATTTCAGAAGCACATGTAAAGGCAGGAAATATCCAAGCAGTATCCAGAAAGGAGATACTGCAATCCAATATTGCAGAACAGCAGAAGCATAAGTTTGTGTCCACCACTAAAGTCTTTCGCACTGCCTACTTTTGTGCGAAAAAAAATCGCCCTTTCACAGACTTCCCAGATCTTATCAGCTTGCAAGTTGCAAATGGAGCTGACTTAGGAAGTATTCTCCATAGTGAGTACACAGCAGCACAAATAATAGA
Source organism: Lithobates pipiens (assembly GCF_037356315.1). Lineage (NCBI taxonomy): Eukaryota > Metazoa > Chordata > Amphibia > Anura > Ranidae > Lithobates > Lithobates pipiens. The sequence continues at coordinate 185,462,825 of NW_027507790.1, read as the reverse complement.
TTGCATTGCTAGTGAAATGAGGAAAAAGCTTTGCAAAGCAGTTGTTGAGCAGGCTTCAAAAATTTCTGTTTATATTGATGAGTCTACAACAGTTTCTACACATTCAGTGTTAATCGTTTATATTCGTGCCTCTGTTAACGGAAAAGACCCAGTTACTTTTTTTCTTGATTTGCTTGATTTGCCTAAAGCAGATGCACAGTCTATTGAAGCCACTCTTCGAGCTTGCCTTTCTAAATTTGGATTCAGTGATGACTTTCTTGCCAAAAACTGGATTGGTGCTTGCAGTGATGGTGCAAGTGTAATGCTTGGAAGAAAGTCAGGTGTTTTGGAACGACTCAGCCAAAAATATCCACAGCTTGTGAAATGGCACTGCTTGTGTCATAGGCTTGAATTGTGCATTTCAGATACAATTCATTATATTCCTGGTCTTCACCATCTCACATCATTTTTTGAGAAGTTGTATGCTGTGTATCATCAGTCACCGAAAAAACTGGCAGAGCTCTCTGAATGTGCAAAAGAATTAGAAGTACAAATTCTTAAAATTGGAAAAGTTTTTTCAGTTCGATGGGTTGCTTCAAGCCAGAGAGCTATACGAGCAGTTTGGGAGTCGTATCCTGCACTACACAGTCATTTCTTGAAAGCAAGTTTGAGCTCAGCTCATAACAGTCAACAGAAATCTCTATTTAGTGGCCTTAACAAGGTCTTGACATCAGAAGATTATTTGTTAAACCTTGCAGGGGTTGCGGATGCTGTTCAGGAAATGGGACTGCTATCTGAAGCTCTACAAAGAGATGACATCACACTTCCACGAGCCTATCAGCTGATTAATCGTTCAATTCGTGCAGTTGAAAAAATGAAAGACATGCCTGGTAAACATCTGAAAGAAGTCATGGAATCGCTGGAGAAAGGGAATTTCAAAGGTGTGACCATGAATACAGAGAGTTCAAAAGGCCAAGTGAAGATAAACCTCCCTCAGTTTTACCAATGTTTGGTGGATAATTTGCGCTCCAGACTCTTTGCTTTAACTGCAAGCAACAGACCTGCCACTTCATCACAGTCAGGTGAATTTGAAAGTCTTGTTTCTGAAATTGACATCCTGAATGCACAACGCTGGCCAATCAATGTGGACAGACCATGGTTTGAAGGTGAAGTGAAGCTGGAGCAGCTGTGCAAAAGATTCCGTCTCAGCTATTATCCATCCATCTGTGAAGGTTTCAGAGACTACATTGATAATGGTGGTGAAGAGATTCCTGAAAAGCTGAAACCAGTGGTGACAGCAGTTAACAGTCTTCCAGTGACATCCGGTGATTGTGAAAGGGGCTTCAGTACAATGAATTTGGTGATGTCACCCATTAGGAGTGGGCTTGGCATTGAACGCCTATCTTCTCTATTGTTTATTAGTCTCATTGGCCCCCCTGTGCATTTATGGGATCCTTTGCCATATGTCACAAAATGGCTGACCACACATCGCAGCGCAGATGATAATAAATCTCGGAAAGTTGATAATCTTAAACGCCAAGGACAACGTTATTCCTGTTTGTGGGATATTTTCTAATGGGCTGTGTAACAGAATTTGGAACAGGGTGTATTTGTGGTAGAAATTCCCTGCGAGGGAAAGATCATCACCCATTGTGTTGATTGTTTTGTTTGACACGTTATTTTGTTTTTGTAAACTTGCACTTTACAATAAATGTTGTACTGTATTTTCTTTGAAGTATATATGCATATGAGCGTACTTTTTTTTTTTTTGGTGGGGGAATGGATCTTGGGTGGGAGTTTCCACACTTTTTTTCCCAGGACTTGACCCCTGAGTACACCCACGTCCGATTATAGCAGGCAAATGTCCCTGCCCCAGCTGCTGGACCGGCAAAAGAAGTTCACTCCCAGCCATCCACATACCCAGCGGTTGAATGCTAGCTTGGCTAAATTGCTAGCACTTCAACTGCTGCCTTTTCAGTTGGTAGACTCGACCCCCTTCCGTGAGTTTGTACAATGTGCGGTTCCTCAGTGGCAGGTCCCCAAACGCCACTTTTTCTCACGGAAGGCGATTCCGGCTCTCTACCGGCATGTGGAAGGCAATGTCCTTGCCTCGCTGGACAGGGCGGTCAGCGGTAAGGTGCATATTACCGCTGACTCATGGTCCAGCAGGCATGGACAGGGACGTTACCTGTCTTTCACGGCCCATTGGGTCACTCTTCTGGCAGCTGGGAAGGATGCAGGACAAGGTGCAGTAGTGTTGGAGGTTGTTCCGCCACCACGCCTCCAAAATGCTACTATTGGTTGTGACACACCTCTCTCCTCCACCCCCTCCTCTTCTTCTTCCTCCATGGCCTCTTCCAGTGCTCTGTCCTCAGAACCAGCGGTGCTCCATAGGCGTTCCAGGGGCTACGCAAGTACGCAGGCAAAACGATGCCATGCCCTGCTTGCGCTGGTTTGTTTGGGGGACAGGAGCCACACTAGGGCGGATGTTTTGTCAGCTCTGCAGGGGCAGGCCGAGAGGTGGTTGACGCCACGCCAGCTTAAGCCAGGAATGGTGGTTTGTGACAATGGCACCAACCTCCTCTCCGCCCTCCGACAGGGACAACTGACCCATGTGCCCTGTGTAGCTCACGTCCTTAACCTGGTGGTGCAGCGGTTCTTGGGCAGGTACCCCGGCTTACAGGATGTCCTGAAGCAGGCCAGGAAAGTCTGTGTGCATTTCCGCCGATCATTTAATGCCTGTGCTTGGCTGGCTGAGCTCCAAAAGGAGTTGAACCTGCCCAAGAACCGCCTTATATTTGACATGCCCACCAGGTGGAACTCAACGTTGGCCATGCTGCAGCGGCTGCATACGCAGCAGAGGGCCATCAATGAGTACCTGTGCGACTACGGCACCAGGACAGGGTCAGGGGAGCTCGGTTTTTTCTCACCGCGCCAGTGGGGCATGATTAGGGATGCATGAACTGTCCTGTCACCGTTTGAGGAGGCCACAAGGATGGTGAGCAGTGACAGTGCATGCATCAGTGACACTGTACCTCTTGTCCACCTCTTGGAGCATACGCTGCGTGGAATAATGGACAGGGCACTTGAGGCAGAACAGAGGCAGGAAGAGGAGGACTTCCTTGCCTCTCAAGGCCCCCTTTATCCAGACAGTGTTCCTGCTGTGCCACCCATCACACAGGAAGAGGATGAGGAGGAGGAAGAGGAGGAGGAGGGTGATTGTGTCAGCATGGAGGTGGAGGCTGGCACTCAGCATCAGCAGAAGTCTTGTAGGGATGATTTACAGTCCCAAGAAACACGTGGACTTGTACGTGGCTGGGAGGAGGTAGCTGCAGATCATGTTGCCCTTAGTGACTCAGAGGACTCCGGACCGAATGCCTCAGCTAACCTACGCTGAATGGCCTCCCTGATCCTGCAAAGCCTGCGTAAGGATCCTCGTATTCTTCGGATCAAGGAGAAGGATCATTACTGGCTGGCCACTCTCCTTGATCCACGGTACAAGGGTAAGGTTGCCGACCTTATCTTGCCATCGCAGAGGGAGCAGAGGATGAGACATCTCCGGGAGGCCTTGCAGAAAGGTCTGTGCAACGCGTTCCCAGAGACTGGGAGGTTACAAACTCCTGGTCCTGGACAACGGGTTGCTGAGGCATCGGTCAGAAGGAGCGGTGGAGAAGGTGGCCATCTGACTGATGCTTTCAGACAATTTTTTAGTCCGCAGCCCCAAGGTATGATCGGTTCCAGCAACCATCGCCAGCGTCTGATTTACATGGTGCAGGAATACCTAGGGGCAAGGTCAGACTTGGACACCTTTCCCACCGAAAATCCTCTGGCTTACTGGGTCTTGAGGATGGATCACTGGCCAGAGCTTGCACAGTATGCAATTGAGCTACTGGCCTGTCCTGCATCCAGCGTTCTTTCAGTGCTGCTGGTGGCTTTGTTACCGATCACAGGGTGCGCCTGTCCACCGAATCAGTTGATCGACTGACCTTCATCAAGATGAATCAGTCTTGGATCACCCACAGCTACCAAGCACCTGAAGCTGATGTAACCGAATAATTTTTTTTAAAATATCACATCCCTTCAAGACTGCCTATGCTGATGCTGAGTGACTGTCCTGTTATGTTGATTATCTGTCTATCCTCTTCCTCCTCCGCTGATATGTTGGAAGAACATTTCTGGTTCTGGGTGATGCCATCAGCCCAATTTTTCTGCCCCTGTTTAACAGGGGCGTTTAATTACAATTTTTGATGCTTTGCAGCAGGGCTAATTCCTGCAATAAAACTAGAGTATATGGGAGAGGTTGCAGTGTGGTGGCACCAGCACCAGTGCCTAAAGCCCAATTTTTCTGCCCCTGTTTAACAGGGGCGTTTAATTACAATTTTTGATGCAATGCTTTGCAGCAGGGCTAATTCCTGCAATAAAACTAGAGTATATGGGAGAGGTTGCAGTGTCGTGGCACCAGCACCAGTGCCTAAGGCCAAATTTTTCTGCCCCTGTTTAACAGGGACATGTAATTACAATTCTTGATATAATATTTCACAGGAGGGCCCGTTCCTGTGCCCACCCAGAGTAACTGTCAGGACTTATAGTGTTGTGGCACCAGCACCACAACCACCAAAGGTCAATTTTTCTACCACTGTTCAACAATGGCATGTAATTACAATTCTTGATATAATCGTTCACAGCAGGGCGCTCCAGCGCCCACCAAGAGTCACTTTGAGGGCTTACAATGTTGTGGCAAAACCAACAACTTGTTCCGCCATTTCTGCAGAGCATATAGGGCAGGCCCCTACTTTCAAACATCCAACTTACAAACATCTCCTACTTGCAAACGGAAGGAGAAAACAGCAAGTGAGATGAAAAAAGATGGACGACAAAACAAATTATACGGGGGTGATAACCCTTCCCTATGTTTTCCAAAAAGCTTAAAAATAGTTTTTTTGACTGGAGCTACACTTTAAAAATGTACCAGTTGAAAACTACAAACAGATTCAACTTAACACAACAAACCTACACAGTCCCTGTCTTGTTTGCACCGCCTGTATACTGCTGTTCTGAGTATATAGGGCCTGGGGGCCACACGCATTTCCTTTTTTTAATATGGGTACGGGGTTCCCCTTAATATGCGTACAAGACCCAAAGGGGCTGGTAATGGGCAGGGAGGGCTACCCATGCCATTTTTCTCAATGATTTTCAACCATATTGCAGGAACCAGATATAACATTAAAACCGCAAGCAGTTTTCAATGATGTTATTTCCGTTTAATGTCATTTTGTGCAGGGACTGTTCTAAACGCGAGAAACACGTGGCACTTCACAGGCATACTACAGACACCCCCCAGGCACCATATTTAAAGGAATATTTCACTTTTTTTTTACTTTAATCGTCATTAAAATCAGTGCTCCCGCCAAAACGGCCATTTTTTAAAACATTTTAGGCATTGACCCATGTCCCCTGGGGCAGGAGCCAGGTCCCCAAACCCTTTTTAGGACAGTATCTTGCATATTAGCCGTTAAAATTAGCACTTTTAATTTCGAACGTTCGAGTCCCATAGACTTTAATGGGGTTCTAAAGTTCGTACGAATTTGGGGTCCGTTCGAAAGTTCTGGTGCGAACCTTAAGGGGGGTGTTGGGCTCATTTCTAGCCTTGAGCAAACATTTTCTTGCCCCCCCCCCCCCTTTCGCTCTCCACCTGCTCTGAGACATACAATAAATAGTAGCTAGACTCAAAAAAAGTTTACTGAATCAGATCAGGCAGTGATTACGGTTGGTTGCCAGAGGTATCATTACTGCTCACTGACTGGCTGCTATAGGTTGCAGCACACATTATGGCTCACTGATTATTTGCTAGAGGTTACAGCACATGGCTTCTATTTGTTGATTGGTTGCTAGAGATTAATGTACATCAATACTGCTCACTGATTGGTTGCTAGAGGTTACTGGACATCCTTACCACTCACTAATTGGTTGCTAGTGGTTACTGTATATTATTACTGCTTGCTGATTGCTTGCTAGAGGTTACTGCCAGTCTGTGGCTATTTACATATTAATGCCACCTCTATTTATTTATCAATGCTGCTGATCCACGGCTATTTGCTTATTAATGCTTTCTCAATTTACATATCAATCCAGGTTATTTACATGTAAACACAGGGTCTGCAGGGGAGTCATCTGTACACGGCGATAGTGCAGAGCTGGGCAGCATCAGTAACAGAACTTCACACTGAGATATCGGTACACAGCATTGGACTAAAACTTGAAGGGACAAGGAAATTTAAACTGGGGTAGTTGGCAAGTATGAGGCAGCTACTTTGGGCCCCACAGCACTGATGGGCCCAGGGCAGCTGCCTCTTTTGCCCTGTCTTAAAGACGGCCCTGACTGTGACTCACGGGTTCCGTCGTTTACTCTATTGAGCCTGGTGGAATGAACGGCTGCCTCTAACCCTGGAGCTCCTGGGGGCAGGCGGTGAGCCCAATAGATGCCGGATAAATGGAAGGAGCCGGAAATGGCCGGCACACCTGGAAATTACAGCTGCGGTCAGGGCTCGCCACCGCCAGCCAGGGGAAATGCCAAGAGCAGGCGGAAGACAGTATGGAGACAGTACTGTGCGGGCAACCAACGAGGATGTCCATCAATCTGGCATCCATTGGGCTCACCGCTCACTCCCAAGAGCTCCAGCTTACCAATAAATGATTGCTGCTTTAAACTTCTAATTTGTCTCTGCCTACTTACTGGAACAGCGCTCCTGAATTCATAGCCCTTGTACACACGGTCGGAGATTCCGACAACCAAATCTGTCGGATTTTGTCTGACGGATTTTGTCCGACGGATCTTGTCCGAAACTGTTGTATACACACAGTCGGACAAGGTTGTCGGAAAATCCGATCTTTCAGAACGTGATGACGTAATTTCGTTACGATGGGACTACGTTCAGGCTAGTAGCCAATAGCTTTGATGTAGGAATTTGATCTGAGCATGCGTGGCACTTTGTCTGATCGGAATTCTCTACACATGATCGGAGTATGTCCGATCAGAGCATTTTGTTGGAAAATTTGGTCTGACGGATATTCCGACGGAAACAGTCCGATGCAGACCACACACAGTCGGAATATCCGACAAAACGCTCCGATCGGACACATTCTGTCGGAATCTCCGATCGTGTGTACAAGGGCTAAGAGTTCTAAACTGCTCACTAGATAGAGCTTCTATACACACACAGGAGTAGTTGGGGAAATCGCATATGATTCAGACAGGAATCGCACCACATTTCTATTCAAATTGCATGCGATTTCTTGCAGTGCTATTTGCGCCAATTTATTTTGTATTGATGTAAATCACACCGCAAAGTATTGGTTTCAGTATCGGGAGCATTTGGCCGAGTACCGCTACTCACTCAAATGCCTGGTATCGGCGCATCCCTAGTTTTAACCCTTCTCTAATCCATCAAAAACAAATGGGAAAAAAAAGTTTAGGCTATACATACATTTTAAAGCAGAAGAGACTGCTACAAACAACAACTGATCGACCAGAAAGTCTGGCTTAGATTTGTTGAAGTGGTTCTAAAAGCAAAAGTTTTTTTTAACTTAATGCATTTCATGCCTAATGCCGCGTACACATGACCAGACTTAGGTCCGACAGACTTTCAACGGAGTTCTGACAGAGTTCTGACGGACTTTCCGAATGAACGGACTTGGCCACACACAATCACACCAAAGTCCGACGGATTCGAACGTGATGACGTATGACTGGACTAGAATAAGGAAGTTCATAGCCAGTAGCCAATAGCTGCCCTAGCGTCGGTTTTAGTCCATCAGACTAGCACACACACGAGCGGATTTCTCAGTAGGAACTGGGTCTGGCAGAGTTCTGTTGGAAAAATGTGAAACATGTTCCATTTCTAAAGTCTGTCAGACTTTTGAAAATCAAAAGTCCACTGCAGCCCACACACGATCGAATAGTCTGCCGGAATTGTTCCGTCGGACCTTTGATGTTGAAAAGTCCGCTCGTGTGTACGCGGCATTAGAGTAAAAAAAATCCCACTGAAGCCCCAAACACACGAGAGAACTTATGTCCGACAGACTTCCAAAGGAGTTCTGCCAGAGTTCCGACAGAGTTCTGACGGACTTTTCGACTGAGCGGACTTGGCCACACACAATCACACTAAACTCCGACGGATTCGAACGTGATGAGGTACGACTGGACTCGAATAAGGAAGTTCATAGCCAGTAGCCAATAGCTGCCCTAGCGTCGGTTTTAGTCCGTCGGAATAGCATACACACGAGCGAATTTTTCGGAGGGACCGGGTCCGGCGGAGTTCCGTCGGAAAAATTTGAAGCATGTTCCATAAATTTGAAGCATGTTCCATATAAGTCCGTCAGACTTTTGCGAATCAAAAGTCCGTTGCCCACACACGATCGAATAGTCTGACGGAATCATTCCGTCGGACTTTGGATGTTCAAAAGTCTGCTCGTGTGTACGCGGCATAACTGTTTCTCCTTCCAAACACTTACCAAAGTCCCAATGCTGTGCCCATCTACAGCCCCGCTCTCCTCTCTCACAGGGTTCGAAGAAAGCAGTGGGAGCATTGGCTCCTGCTGCTGTCAGTCAAATCCTATTAGAAGGAAGTAGGGGGCAGGGCTGAGACAAGCCGTGTGTGCAGTGCCGGGGGACAAGGGGTGGTCAGCAGAGTCAGTTGCCCTGGGCACTATGGTATCATGTGAGGTGGGGGGGCACCAAAAGGAGATTATGGGGGGGGGGATTTGTGTTGAGGGGAACTTTGGGGGATTCAGGGGGTAAAGATTGTTAGGGAGGGTGTGCTAGGGGTGGTGATTTGGGAGGATTTGTGCTAGGAGGGGGGATTTGTGCTATAAGAGTAAAATTGGTAGAGGAGAGAAACAAATGGGGGGGGGGGGGTAGTTGTGCTAGTGGGGATGATTGAGGGGTATTTGTGCTAGGAGGAGAAATTTGTGGGGGGATTTGTGCTAGGTTGGGGGATTGGGGGAGAGTATTTGTGCTTGAAGGGAACATATTTTTTTTGGGGGGGGGGATTTGTTCTGAGGGCATATGGGGAGAGAAAGGATTTGAGCTGGGGGGGGGGTTGGGGGGCAAAGATTTGTGCTGGGAGGGGGGATTTCAGCAAGGGGGCCCATTTGTACTGGGAGGAGGTGGAATTTATGCTTAGTATGGTTAGCATGCAGAAAAGTGCTTGGTTTTTTGGAGTGAGAGGGGATTTTCACAGACACATAATGCCCATACATCTTGGGGGGGCACAATTTGGCATGTCCACCCTGGGCTCTCCATTACCTTGTCCTGCCACTGCACGTGTGTCTATGTGCACACGTAGCCTGGCTCGGAGCACACCTGCAGAGGTGTCCCCTGAGCACACAGTTTGCTGGAAGGACACCTGCAGAGAAGGATGAGGGGACAGCGCAGGTGGCGGACTTCAGAAGAGGGGGTCAGGGGTCACTATGTGCAATACCATTGCACAGAGCAGGTAAGTATAAACCTCTTTTGTATTTAATTTTTTTTTTTAAAGTGACTTTACAACCGCTTTCATTGGGCCAGGTCAGTCAAAATGAAACACTTCTTTCTCATGTATACCTTCAAGGAGCAAGCAGAGCAATGAACAATTTGGGAAAGAAATACAGCTGTCAACAGAATTAACAACTATTTTATAGGACAGGCAAAAAAAAAAGTATTTCCTGAAGCTGAGCACCTCACACACATTGGTCTATTCTTGCCAACTTCTAGATCCATACGGTTGTATTGAAGCCCAAACCTTTTTCCTTTGGTTTCAATACAGCAGCAAAAGTTGAGATCTCTGGCAAATTTTCATTGCTGTCTTTGGCCCCATTGAGCATATTCCATCTGACTTCCTGTCAGGACTGTGTGTAATGGAAAATCTGTCCAGCGAGGACAAAAGTACAAACACATTTATAGCAGAGAGGGGAAAGGGGGTTAGAACTTCTGACAAGCTTTTTATTGCTGTCTGTGCCTTCCTGCCCTGGTGATAACCAAGCACCCCATTTCTTGTCACAAGGGCAGGAAGCAAGGGAAATCCTCCCAATAGGGTCAGGGAAAGAAATAAAAAAATGCACCAAAATTTTAATTTGCTGGGCAAATATAGGAACTGTAGGGGACCAAGCGGTGCAGTGCGGCCACATCTGTAGTGCTGGATTAGCAGTTCCCTGCACCCAGAAACAGCACCAGACAGAGAACCAGACAGCAAACTTAGGTAAGTATATCTCACGTCACATGGTTACGTTTTATACATATCGTTTTTTTCTGTTCAAACAGCAGGTTGATCAAACAAATGTTACATATTCCCTCATCCATGCAAGTGATGTGAATGCAGGGATTTCCTCTGCTACACAATTGTATTCTGACAGTGAGGACTCACCCCACCCACCTCCAGAATACACAGATCAGTGCTGCATCCATGGGCTGAAAGCAATGATTGAGTGCTGGCTTTCCAGCATGGCTGTTCACCAGAATCTGCTCATTAGACCAACTTCTGTTGACCAGACAGCGGTACACATGTACTGAAATTTCGCCAGTTCCTGCTGAACTGGATGAATTTGGATACATGTATACCCATGTAGAAGGATTAGAGGGTGTAGGGTGTGATTTAATATTCGTCCAGAGATGAGCCTTAATTTTTTCATGTTTTATTAGCTTATATAGACCTCTGTGTAATATAGTTATACAATTGTTATTTCTCCATCTTAACCACTTCAATAAAGGGCACTTATACATCTTCCTGCCCAGATCAATTTTCAGTTTTCAGTGCTCTCAGACTTTGAATGACAATTTCTCAGCCATGCTACACTGTATCCACACAAAACTTTTATATATTTTTTTCTCACAAATAGAGCTTTCTTTTGGTGGTATTAAATCACTGCAAATTTTTAAAAATGTGTTTCTATTGTAAAATTTTGCAAATAAGTAATTTTTCTTTATAAATTTGGGCCAATATACTGCTACATATCTTTGGGAAAAATAACTCAAAGTCATGGATATTATTTAGTCTGTGTGAAAGTTATAGAGTTTACAAGCTATGGTGCCAATCACTGAAAATTGATCACACCTGATCACAATTGGTGTACTGATGGCCTAGCTCATTTATTGAGACACTAAAGGCTCATTCACACACGATACGAAAATCGAAAGGAAAAATTTGTACGACGAGCTGTCTGTCGATTTTCGGATCATTAGTACGGTGCTTTCGACAGCCGATTTTACTTTTTTGTCAGACAAAAGCTGGATGTGCAGACTATAACATTTTTGTCAAGTGTGAACTCAACGTCCAATTTTAGTTTCATTAGTACAGTTTTTATACGAAGAAAATCGCAAGAGCAAGACTACGTATTCTCAGAAACAAAAGAATATATACAAAACTATTCAACACATTATGTCACTTCTGACATTGTATTCTGTCATAGGAAAATTTTCGTATTGTGACTAACCTCTTCAATTTCGACATTAGACTAGCATGCACACAAAAAACAGATTCGTTATAGATACTGCATTGTATACACATTACTAATAAATATTTATAAATTATAATAATAAATAAATAATAAATTATTTATTAGTAATGTGTATACAATGCAGTATCTATAATGTATACTTGAAGGATTTGACTTATATACCTCTGCTCACCCATTTTTTGACCTTCTTAGGTTTTGTGGTGATACTTATCTGGTTCTGAGGAAGCTATCGGCGAAACGCGTCAACCAGTGTCTATGATCTTGACTACTAAAATATACTAGAACATGTGTTCTTATTTTTAATTAATTTTTTATATGTATATGGTTCGTATTTTGTATCAATAAAATTAGAAATGTATTACATTTTGTTTGTATATCTTGTTCAGGTACCGGTATAGTCCGTTTTTTCCTTCCCTTTTTTGTTTATGCTATTTAGGATGAGGTACTCCCTTAGCTTTTATCATATATTTTGATTATTAGGGGGTGTATTTTGTACAATTTGTCGTGGTTGGGGTGATCTCAGGGAGGGCACTGCGAATTGTTGTTAAAATGTAGGAAACGCATAATCATGTCATAGCGTGTACTGGACATGACAGTGGAATACATCAGCATGTGGTGGATGGGGTTGGTGGAACAATAGGCATGCAGTTTGTTCTTCTTTGTAAAGCCCATATTAAAAGTAAGGCCCAAAAAACTATTTAAATTTGTCTAGTGTGAGACGTCGCCACTGGAACAAATGTGCGACCAGGGCTGGTGCAAGGATTTTTAACATCCTAGGCCAGTGATGGCAAACCTTGGCACCCCAGATGTTTTGGAACTACATTTCCCATGATGCTCATGCACTCTGCAGTGTAGCTGAGCATCATGGGAAATGTAGTTCCAAAACATCTGGGGTGCCAAGGTTCGCCATCACTGTCCTAGGCGAAACCTTATTTTGCCTCATTGGCTCCACCCCTGACTCCACCCCCTTTGCCCTGTCCACGAATCAGTGGCCGGGCACCCCTAGGTAGCAGTGCACCCTAGGCGGCTGCCTAGTTTGCCTAGTGATAGCACCAGCCCTGAGTAGGACGAATCGGAGTTGGAGTCAAAAAATTGCTCTGCATAGAGATTTGTTTGACCCACCATATTCTGCAACAAATCTTCGGGGAAAAACAAATAAAAATAATCTAATTGGGAAAACTTTGTAGTGTTGGGCTGCACACCTGGCTGTGCGGTGCAAAGGGGGATTATAGCTGACATTAGGGCATTTGGGAAGGTAGGGCTGGGCCTGGATTCTTTGGGTTGGGTGTGTAATTTCAGTACTGGTACTGGGCTCCTCTTCCTAGGGTCTGGCACAGCTGGTGGTAGGCAGGTCTTCTGATCTTGGTCCTGATCTCCTTATTCTTTTAGGAATGACTGTTTCCCTCGCTGACTCAGACTCCGATCCACTACCCTCTACTGGCTTGTATTCCGAATCAGAATCAGATGATGGGAACTCACCACTGCTCTCATCGTTTGACATAGTAAGCATGGTATATGCCTCCTCAGGTGTGTAAACTCTTTTGGGCACGATGACAGTACTGATGGCAGTACTGACAGGTCACTGATGGTGGGACTGTGTGACCATGATCCAGATGGGCTGTGACAGTACTATGGTGACAGGTTCTCTTTAAGAAGCAGGGATAAGATAGTATCTGCTGTCATGTTTACATTTGTAACCGGCTGTGATAGGACACAGCCGAACATGTGGTAATCATCCAATTTCATTGGCTGTTTACCCTGATCGGAGTTGTTCTATGTCCGAGGCACACACGCCATCCCCGATCACGGTGGTGCAAGCCTCCTCTACTATTGATAAATGTGACCGGCTGTGATTGGACCACTGTCATGTTTACATTTGTGACCGGCTGTGATTGGACACAGCCAATCAAGTGGTAAACAGCCAATTTCATTGGCTCTTTACCGTGATCAGGGATGGGCTATGTCCGGGGGACACACGCCGTCCCCAATCGCCATGGTGCTGGATGACATATGATGCCCAGTCAGGATAACGCAACCACCCCCCAGCCGTCATTCTGCTATAGGCCAGGTGGGAAGTGGTTAAGCATGCCATAGATGGTTCAAACCTTGGTCGGTTCAGCAGGGATCTATCGATCAACTAAGATACAACCAGCATGTTAGATTTCTAGAATGCGATTAATGCCAGTGGCTATAGAAACTAGCAATAATCATTGTGTTCTCTCTGCAGGGATGGCTCCCCACATCACCCAACCCACCTCCGCTGGAAGAACACTATAGCTCTGAGGGAGGCATTCCCCCATCAACACTGACTGTGTTGATGTGAAAATCAAGCAATTTTCTTTCCTGCAATCAAAATGACATCATCTACGGCCTGCCTTACAATGCTCAGAGCAGAGGAAGTATCAACTAATCATGGAGACCGAGCCTTTTCCTATTGTATACGATCGAACTAGCTGTGGAATAGCAGCATTATTCACATAGGAACAAAACTAACAACCTAATTGGAAAAAAAAAGTTATTAGAAATGTAAGACAGAGGCATTTGACATTCATTACATTTTCTATCACATAAACGGACATTTTTCTTAAATTATCATTGGTTTAGGTGGCCACAGTAGATATAAATTGAGCTCTTCAATTATAACCACTTGCCGACCAGGCCTTTTCTGGCACTTTTTGTTTACAAGCTTAAATCAGTATATGACAGGTACCTGCTCCCACTTCTGGGTAAGATCACTGATTGGGGATCTATGACATTTCCATTAGGGATCGACCGATTATCGGTAAGGCTGATTATTGCAGGCCGATATCAGCATTTTCCAAAAAAAAAATGGTATCGGTCGCAAACTAGACCGATATTACGATATTGCTTCAAGGGGTTTTACCGGGGTGATGCCTGCAGCTGCAGGCATCACCCCAGCACCATTCTTTAGAGCAGACGGTCAGCTTTATTGTAATAAAGATGCAGCTCAGCATCGCTGAGCTCGGCTGTTATTACAAACAGCGGGAGGGAACATCACCCCCTTCCCAACGCTCGCCCGGACTCTCCCGTCCGGCTGGCCGAAGACCCAAAAAGAGCCGATGCTTCATTTGGGTCTCGGATCTAGTAACCCAGAAGCAATGTCATGACATCACTTTCCCAGATTACTGGCATCTTAAAGGCACCAGTTTTAAAAAATAGAAAGTATTCAAAAACGCAGATCTTAATTTTTTGAATACTTGCAAGTGCAGAGGAGGGGTTTGGAGTCTTTTAGACCCCTGATCCCTCCATAAAGAGTACCTATCACTGCCTATTACTGTCACAAAGGATGTTTATATTCATTGTGACAGCAAAAACATTGATTAAAAAAAGTGTACGTTTTTTTTTTTTAATGTACAGAATATCGGCAGACAATATCAGCTATCAGCCTGAGAGGTTGCTGAAATATCGGTATCGTATTGGCACCAAAAAAACAATATCGGTCAATCCCTAATTTACAGCCCCTCCTCCTTCCCCCCCGCTGTCTTCTAGGACACACAGATCCCAGAAGACAGCCAGACCATTCAGAAAGCGCAGCACGACTCGCACATGAGCAGTAGGAAATAAGGTGTGAAGTCTGAAAGCTTTACTGCTGGTGCATCAGCTCAGGGTGCCAACATCGCGGGATCCCTGGATAGGTTAGTGTCCTTACATTAAAAGTCAGCAACTACACTATTTTTTACAGACTGGAGTTCCTCTTTAACAATCAGTGAATAACTGGTTATTAACCACTTCAATACTGGGCACTTTCACCCTCTTCCTGCCAAGGCCAACTTTAAGCTTTATGCACTGTCACACTTTGAATGACAATTGCGCGGTCATGCAACACTGTACCCAAATGAAATTCTTATAATTTTTTTGAGACAGATACAGTGAGGGGAAAAAATATTTGATCTCCTGCTGATCTTTTATGTTTAAATAATTAGATAATTACAGTGCCCTTAGGTGGCTAAAGGGCACCTAAACCACACGTGCCAAATCCCAAAAACTGCATGAATTGGTTAAAGGAAAATAATGGACTTTATAGGCACATATAAAAATTATTACAGTTTATTGATCAACATTAAAAATATATATTCTGCAATACAAAAATTGATAACACATAAAGCATCTAAAAATTAGGTAGGACCCCACGTGGTTCCACTAGAGGATGTAATACCATATATTTGGTGCAACAATTCATTAAATGCATCCACATGTATACTTCTCAGATAGGGGTTCCACTTCCTCCTAGTATAAAAGAGTTCTGCTCAACATGTTTCGCGACTATGAATTCGCTTCTTCAGGAGCTTGAAAATATATATTCAAATAAGAACATATATTTATTAGAATACAATATGCAGAAAGAAAATATATGCATATATTATGTTCTATATAGAATAAGCACTCACTTGCACCAAAGGTACAGAGACAACAGCACTGACCCCATGAACCCACGAGGACCCCCTATGGCAGCCGCAAACGGCTAATGTGTCAGGATGTGGGGACACACAAAGTAGCTAGGGAAGTATAAAATATAAATTGGATATCAGTATATATATATATATATATATATATATATATATATAAAAGCCTCTATATATAGGTATATGGTCTTATATGTTGATACTTACATAGTAAAGTGGGCGTTGCAATTTTCCACTAATACGGAGTTCCCACTATCTATAATTACCTTTGTACCCTTGTGTGCCCCCTTATAGGGCATTAGATATCCTATGGATACAATATATTTATTGGATTTTTTTCAATATGTTTACTTATAGGCCCCTTGGGAATTATAGATAGTGGGAACTAAGTGCCGGTTCACACAGGGGCGACATGACTTGCAGCGCGACTCACAGATGCGACCTGCACACGACTTCAGCAGTGACTTGCAAAATGACTTCTGTATAGAAGTCAATGCAAGTCGCCTGAAGTCGCCCTAAAAATAGTACAGGAACCTTTTTCTAAGTCGGAGCGACTTGAGTCGCTCCTATTAGAACGGTTCCATAGTACAGAATGGAGTGCGACTTGTCAGGCGGCTAAGTCGTCTGATGAGTCGCTCCTGTGTGAACCGGTGTTCTAGCATATTCAGTCCGGCCATCATATAGTGTCCGCCCCATACTGCGCATGCGCAGTGTTTGCGCAGTATGGAGCAGAAGACGCTTCAGAAAATCTCCGAAGATGAACGGCACCTGCGCTGTGAGTCGAAGTGGTAGCCCCACCATCCAAGCGGACATAGGGCTGTGAAAATTAGAGGGCCACTCGCGGGCTCGCTTTGCTTGCCGCGCTGTGCTAGGCTCTTTTATATTCCTACTCTATGTCCACTTGGATGGTGGGGCTAGAACCTAGACTCACGGCGCAGGCGCCATTCATCTACGGCTATTTTCGGAATTTGTGTGTGCTGTGTACTGCGCATGCACAGTACACAGCGGACACTATCCAATGATGGGACAGTATATGATAGGACACCGCCACTAAGTATTAGTGGAAAATTGCAACTCCCACTTTGCTATGTATCAACAGATTAGACCATATGCCTATATATATATATATATATATATATATATATATATATATATTATACTGATATACAATATATGTTGTATACTTCCCTAACTACCTTGTGTGTCCCCACATCCTGACACATGAGCCGTTTGCAGCTGCTATAGGGGGCCTCCTGTGTGTTCATAGGGTAAGTGCTGTTGTCCCCACATCCTGACACATGAGCCGTTTGCAGCTGCTATAGGGGACCTCTTGTGGGTTCATAGGGTAAGTGCTGTTGTCTCGTACCTGTGGTGCAAGTGAGTGCTTATTCTATATAGAACATAATATATGCATATATTTTTCTTTCTGTATGTTGTATTCTAATAAATATATGTTCTTATTTGAATAGATATTTTCAAGTTCCTGAAGAAGCGACTTCATAGTCACGAAACATGTTGAGCAGAACTCTTTTATACTAGGAGGACAAGTGGAACCCTATCTGAGAGGAGTATACATGTGGAAGCATTTAATGAATTGTTACACCAAATATATGGTATTACACCCTCTAGGTCAGGCATGTCCAAAGTCCGGCCCGCGGGCCAATCATTGATTGGCCCGCGGTCCGGTTTTGAGCAGTCCACCTGGTGTGCTGCGGGATCAGGGCTGTCAGATGAGCCGATCCCCGACACTGTGAGAAGCTCCGTCAGCTTCAAAAGTGAAAGTAAATTGCAGGGAAGTGCGCTGTGCTCTCTGCTTCCCCCTACAGTGTAGTACCCGGCTGAATGAGGAAGCTGGAAAGGTACTGTACTATGCTACAAGCTACATTCGTTTTAAAAAGGCTTTATTTACGTGTCTGTATGTATGTGTGTGCATGTGTTTCTATATGTGTGTGTGCGTGTCTGTCTGTATGTATGTATGTATGTACGTGTATGTCTGTATGTGTGTGTCTGTATGCATGTGTGTGTATATGTGTCTGTATGTATGTGTGCATGTGTGTCTGTATGTATGTGTGTGCGTGCATGTGTGTCTGTATGTATGTGTGTGCATGTGTGTCTGTGCATGTATGTATGTGCATGTGTGTCTGTATGTCTGTCTGTATGTGTGTACATGTGTGTCTGTCTGTATGTGTGCATGTCTGTCTGTATGTGTGCATGTATGTCTGTATGTACGTGTAGCCATGTGTCTGTATGTGTGTGCATGTGTCTGTATGTGTATGCATGTGTCTGTGTGTGTGTGTGTGCATGTGTCTGTATGTATGTGTATGCTTGTGTCTGTATGTGTGTGTGTGCATGTGTCTGTATGTATGTGTCTATATGTGTATGCATGTGTCTGTCTGTGTGCATTTGTCTGTATGTGTGTGCATGTGTGTATGTTACTTTTAATCCAGACACCCCCCCCCCCCCCCCCCATTCTTGTACCATCAGAACTGCTTTTGTGGGGCTTGTGTGTGATAGCAGCCAGGACTGCTGCTCCTCTGAAAAGCAATCCATACACAGATTTCTTTTCAGAGGCATTTGAAAGGTGGTAAAGAGGCATTATGTTGCCTCCTCACCACCTGTTTTAAGCCCGTAAATGCAGCATCACTATACCGCAACTGTGCAATCCACACAGTTGTAGGGTAGTTGCAGTGCAGGCCCATTCACCCTGGGTATACTTCCAGCTGCGGCCACAGCATGTGTACATCCCCAGCTGCTCCCTCTGCAGCTAAAGGGGGAGAAGTTGGGGGTGGTAAAAACAACTTAACCATGTGGTTTTACTGCCCCTCCAACAAGCCCTTGGTTCACATCTGAGTGGCTGCGTGCTGCGTGTAGGGCAGCCCATGCATTTCAATAGGCTTCCCTACCCACAAAAATGCAGGGAAAGAAGTCCCAGAGCTTTTTTTTTTTTTTTTTAAATTGCACTGCACCAAAAGCACCCCACGTTTCCAATGTCTGGGGTACCATTAAGAATTAACGGTACCCCTAAAGAGCAGAGCATTCGTCTGTGTGTCGGGAACGAGCGCGACAAAGGCAAGAGAATTCTTGTTGGGCAGTGTATTAGTGCTCGAACTACCGAATTTTAATGGTTCAAAGAATGTCAGACAAAATGGTCGGCCCTCACACATGTTCACTTCATTAAATCTGGCCCTCTTTGAAAAAAGTTTGGACACCCCTGCTCTAGGTGAACAATGTGGAGTAATACCTACATTTTAGATGGTTTATGTGTTATCAATTTTTGTATTGCAGAATATATATTTTTAATGTTGATTTTGTAGGTTTGCCCACTGACAAAAAAAAAAAATGATAAGTCTACAATTTTAATGGTAGGTTTATTTTAACAGTGAGAGACAGAATAATAACAAAAAAAAATAAAAATCCAGAACAACACATTAACACAAAGTTATAAATTGATTTGCATTTTAACAAGTGAAATAAGTAATTGATCCCCTAGCAATCAGCAAGATTTCTGGCTCCCTGATGTCTTCTATACAGGTAACGTTCTGAGATTAGGAATACTCTCTTAAGGCTGGGTTTGCACTTATTTGAATTGGATGCAGGTTTCCTAGCATCCAATTTGCATGACAGGATACTGTGACTGTCTCTCAATGAAACCGATTCACACATCGCTGGGGTGGCTGCGGAGCGTATTGCATAGTGGTCCTGTGCATCTTTGGCTCTGTTTCAGGTCCAAATTCGGGCAAAACTTCAGGCCAGATTCCCACCTGAAACGGAGAACAGGGACACAACAGACCCCTGCTGTCAGCCGCATCCGAAACAAGTGTGAATCCAGCCTTAAGGGAGTGCTTCTAATCTCAGCTTGTTACCTGTATAAAAAGAGACCTGTCCACATAAGCAATCAGATTCCAATCTCTCCACCATGGCCAAGACCAAAGAGCTGTCCAAGGATGTCAGGGACAAGAATGTAGACCTACACAAGGCTGGAATGGGCTACAAGACCAATCGCCATGCAGCTCGGTGAGAGGGTGACAACAGTTGGTGCGATTATTTGCAAATGGAAGAAACACAAAATAACTGTCAATCTCCCTCGGTCTGGGGCTCCATGCAAGATCTCACCTCATGGAGTTTCAATGATCATAAGAATAGTGAGCAATCAGCCCAGAACTACATGGGAGAATCTTGTCAATGATCTCAAGGCAGCTGGGACCATAGTCACCAAGAAACAATTGGTAACACACTATGCCGTGAAGGACCCACAAGGTCCCCCTGCCCAAGAAAGGACATGTACAGGCCCATCCGAAGTTTGCTAATGAACATCGGAATGATTTAGAGGAGAACTGGGTACAAATGTTGTGGTCAGATGAGACCAAATTCAAGCTCTTTGGCATCAACTCAACTCGATGTGTTTGGAGGAGGAGGAATTTAGCCATTGACCCAAAGGACACCATTCTCACCATCAAACATGGAAGTGCAAACATTATGCTTTGGGGGTGTTTTTCTGCTAAGGGGACAGGACAACTTCACTACATCAAAGGGGCGCTAGACTGGGCCATGTACCATCAAATCTTGGGTGAGAACCTCCTTCCCTCAGCTAGGGCATTGAAAATGGGTTGTGGATAGGTATTCCAGCATTACAATGATCCAAGACACGCGGCCAAGGAAACAAGGCTCAAGAAGAAGCTCATTAAGTTCCTGGGGTGGCCTAGCCAGTCTCCAGACCTCAATCCCATAGAAAAGATGTGGAGAGAGCTGAAGGTTCGAGTTACCAAACGCCAGCCTCAAAACCTTAATGATTTGGAGAGTGGGACAAAATCCCTCCTGAGATGTGTGCAAACCTGATGGCCAACTACAAGAAACGCCTGACCTCTGTGATTGCCAACAAGGATTTTGCCACCAAATACTAAGACATGTTTTGCAAAGGGGTTAAATACTTATTTCACTCATTAAAATGCAAATCAGTTTATAACTTTTTTCCCTAACTGTAGAGCTTTCTTTTAGTTGTATTTAAGCACCACTGGGGTTTTTATTTTTTTTGCTAAACAGAAAAAAATACAGAAATCGCCAGCTGACAATAGACAACATTAAAAAATACTGTGAGCCCTTGTACACACGGTTGGACATTCCGATGGACAATGTCCGATAGGACCGTGTTGTCGGATAATCCAAAAGTGTGTGGGCTCCATTGGACTGTTTCCGTTGGACCAAGTTTTCCAGCTGGGCTATAAAATTTTCAGACATGGTCCGATCGGACTTTGTCCGATCATGTGTAGAGAATTCCAATCAGACAAAGTGCCACGCATGCTCAGATCAAATTCCTAGACCAAAGCTATTGGCTACTAGCCTGAACGTAGTCCCGTCCTAACGAAATAACGTCATCACATTAAGTACAATCGGATTTTCTGCCAACTTTGTCCGACTGCTTGTATGCAACAGTTTCGGACAAAATCTGACGGATTTGGTTGTCAGAATGTCCGGCCGTGTGTACAAGGGCTGAGAAATACCCAACCCCCCCCCCCCCCCCAACCACACACTCTATACTATATGTGAGCATGCAGCCTAGCAGACCAAAGCAGCCTCCCTATGCTGAGGACATGTGGCTTGGTATGATTCAGGAGGGGATGGGTCACTTGCTCATCCCTCCCACCTTCCAGGCCTGCATGCTCAGATAAGTGCCTGGAATAGATTTTGGGGAAGACCCCGTGCCACTTCTTTTGTTTTGGCATTGTGCCCCCCTCAAAATCCATACCAGACCTTAAGGGGCGTAAAAATAATGCTGGCTCTTTGTTTGCTTACATTCTGCTGTCAGCAGGGAATCCCACTGGCGGTGGATGAGTCATGGTTGTTAGAAACGTGGTGGGTAGGGATGAGCTCAGGCGTGTTTGCATGGAACACGTGCAGAGCCCGCCAGGAAGTGAGCGCAGCGCTGCGCTAATCACAGGCAGTGAGACATTGCCCGATCTCTGCAGCCACGCATCGGGGGAAATTTGTCTCACTGCCTGTGATTAGCGCAGCGCTGCGCTCACTTCCTGGCGGGCTCTGCACGTGTTCCATGCGAACACGCCTGAGCTCATCCCTAGTGGTGGGTGGCAGCTCCCTAACAACCAGTTATTAATACGTGGTTAAGGATGCCGATCTTAAAGCAGTATACACCATTTCGTAAATGAAGCAACAAATTACATGGAGCAGCCACCTCACAGGGCTGGAATGTTTACTACAAGTTTGTTTTTGATGAAAAACATGAGCAATCCCCTCACAGTACATCCTCACAGTACTAATTCTCTGTCCTAGTTCCAATTTCCCCACCAACGCTGAACACAGCTTATATACAGTCTCGTTCAGCCTGCTGTTAGTCATGTGACCGCTCGGTTTCCTCACCCGGAAGCGGAAGTGAAGCTGGGGGTCGCCATGGGAAGCAAGATGGCGGCGGCCAGCAGGGTCGTCCAGGTAAGAGAAAGAAGTTGAAGTTGTACATTCTACGTGTGGATTTAGGTGAGAGGAATGTGGCACAGACATGATGGTGAGTCTGTGTTAGTGGCTCATTGCCGGGTTTTGCCTGTCTTGTCGGGTACAGGGGGGCGACAGCCAGTGACCCTGAGAGGGGAGCTGAGGGTGACTTCAATACACGGGGGACACCCCAGCCTTGTCCACATGAATACACGGGGGACACACCCCCCCATCCTTGCCCTCCTAATACACGGGGGACACCCCCCCCATCCTTGTCCTCCTAATACACGGGGGACACCCCCCCATCCTTGTCCTCCTAGTACACGGGGGACACCCCCCATCCTTGTTCTCATAATACACGGGGACCCCCCCCCATCCTTGTCCACATGAGGGACCCCCCCCATCCTTGTCCACATGAGGGACCCCCCCCATCCTTGTCCTCCTAATACACGGGCGACTCCCCCCCATCCTGTGTGGAGAGGCGCGTGCCACCTCTGAGACCAAGACGAGCACCCTACATTTAAAAATGTCGCCATTACGTCACTGCGCATGCTCCTGCCTGCCTGAAAATGGACAGGTGTGTACGGGCTTTCCCAAGCCCAACTAGTATCGAAACAACACAGTTGACATGTCGACTCGCAGCCATATTTTTTATGGGCAGCTCTAAAATAGGCAGAAATTTACGGGGTGCCTGTAAATTAATGGGCGGTTGGCAACACTGGGACGACAACCGGGAGGTCGCAGCCACTGCTCAAAGTGGCCCCAGGGCAGGCGGCCTACCTGGAAACTTCCTGCTATCGCAGTATGCCAGTCCAGCCCTGCTCCCAGGGATGGCATCATCATCCTCCTGCCTTGTTGCTAGGACATTGCTAAGACACTCTCAGCTGTTACTGCTCACCTCCACAATTGTGCTTAATTATTTCTGTTCCTCTCTTATTGTTTTACTTTTTGGAATTTGATTAAATCTCCTTCTTTACCACAATATTTTACTGCAGTTTTGATTCTACATCTTCAGTTTTGTTTCCTGTATAATGCTTGTGGTGCCCTATGCGAAAGATGTTCCCAAATTGAGCATTTCTTCTTGCAAAGATTGGTACATGGATGTCTTCCACTAGAGCTGATAATATCCCCTTCAATTCTTTTGAAGCAATTGCTATACCACAGATTTTCCAGTATGTCGGAAAAAGATGGGCAGATGTCTGTGTGCATCCTTGAAAACCTGCCCTACACCCTTACCATTAAACTAGAAGGGTTTTTATTTTTGATCCAAATCGTTCCCTTTTGCTATTTTTAATGCGTCAAAGAAATCTGTACTTAGAGATATGGGGTTGTCATTGCTGATCTCCTGCCTGACAGTTTCTGGCTTCAGTACCAAACTGAGGTATAATCATGCAGATCGAAAGTTTGAATGAATTAAATCTCCTGAAATCCATGCTTGTTTAATGTCTGTCACTCGCAAGGTATTGAGGCATTACAGCCAAGCAACTAGCATTTTTAGAGGCAAAACCAGCTGTGCCAGTCTTATTCTACCACCACTATTTTCAATATTCTTCCATCCTCCTAAAATTTTTGTAAATTTCAGTGTCCCTATGTACCAATATACCCTTTAATGTACCTCTGTTGCAGAAAATAAAAGCTTTCTTTGATTTTAAGAACAGGACCTTGCCTTGGCCCCTGGTGCATTCCATACAAAGTTCATGACTTCCTGGTAGATATGGGCAGCCTATAGAGCAGCCCATAGAGTACCAGCTGTCCGTTTACATCCGAGTGCAATGTGATCCAGCCACCAAGATCCCATTCCGTGTGCTTTTTTTTTTTCTTAGCCAGATCAGACTCTAAGGTAACAAGGTGAAAACAGACACCAGTCCTTTTACATCCGGCACTCCATAGGGGAGAGTGGAGGATTTGATTGGGTCCAGCTGAAAAAGGGACAGCCGGACCTGATCAGAGCTCTTGTGTAATAGGAGCTTAAAGGGTGTCATAGACTGTCATTTTATTCTGTTTATTGATAAGATAGCTGTAAAGTAACCCTACCAACTGTCCTTAAAGCGGAGCTCCATCTGAAAAAAAAAAGTCAGCAGCTACAAATACTGTAGCTGCTTCTTTTTAATATAAAGACACTTACCTGTCCGGGGATCCTGCTATGTCGGCACTCCAAGCCATTTCATCCATCGGCTTCAGGGGCAGGTGCTGGTGCTAGCATTACAAGTAAGGGAAACCGGCAGTGAAGCCTTCTTATGGAACACACACTGCCCATGTCAGTGTGCCGTGGCCAACAGCCACCGTGTATTGCTTGGGTGATGGTTCTGTCCGTGGAAAGCGTCTAGCAGTCCCTGCAGGAGGGGTAAGTATGGTTCCACCTGTCTCGGCAGGATGGAGCAGCTGGGCATTCCCTGGGAGGTTGACTAGGGTCTCTCTCCCCCTCTCCCTCCTCCCCATGCTATGGGCCGCTGTGAGACTGGGCATAGGGGGTGCGGTGCACATACCTGGACGGGGGGACGGGGGGGTCCCGAGTCCTGGCAGGGGGCTGCGCTGGGTATTGGTGGTCCGCTCATCCTTTTCCCTGTTTGTTGGGCCATGGTGGGGTGGTTTCGTGTGTATGCCATGTGCGGAGGCTGCCGCGCATACCACTGGCATTTTTCTGTAACCACAGCCAGTTTTTTCAGCCATTTTCTGGAAGTCCAGCTGTCATTTTCCCGGCGCCCTCAGATGTTTATTGCTGAGGCGGCCAGTGGCCATTTTACAGTCTACAGAAAGAGATCCTGTCCAAATGGGACAAATCTCTGTTATCTCTGGATTGTCAAATTCAGGTGAGCCAGCTAGTCAGGGATTCCCTGCTCTGGTGGCTGAGGTTTCCGGCCCTTCGGTCTGGGAAGTAGTTCCTTCCTCTTCATTGGACAGTGATCTCAACAGATGCCAGCCTTACCGGTTGGGGGGGGGGGGGGGGGGGAGTTTGGGGTGTACAGTCCGGTCAGGATCCAGTCGGACAACGCCATGGCGGTGGCGTATGTCAACCAACAAGGAGCTCGGCTGCAGCACTGGAGGCTGCTCACATCCTGCGGTGGGCAGAGTGGCGCGTGACGGCTCTGTTGGCCGTGTACATTCCGGGCATAGAAAACTGGCAAGCGGACTAAGTAAGTCATCAGATGCTGGACCAAGGGGAATAGTTGCTGCATCCGGATGTATTTCGGCTCCTTTGCCTAAAGTGGGGCATGCCAGATATAGATCTCCTGGCTTCTCAATTCAATCGGAAGGTACAGAGGTTTGTGGCTAGGTCAAAAGATCCCTGGGCAAGGTCCAATACTTCATCCTGCTTTACAGTCGCTGGCTTTAACAGCATGGCTGTTGAAAGCCAGGTGCTAAGGGACCGAGGCCTGTCGGATTCAGTAATCTTCACTATGCTGAGGGCATGGAAGTCATTTATCATCATAGGTGGAAGGCCTACATCTCCATGTGTGAGGAGATGGAGTGGCGTCCGTGTACATATTCAGTTTCCAGGATCCTGCTGTTTTTGCAGTGGGGAGTGGATCAGAAACTTGCCTTAAGCACCATTTAAGGGGAAGGTATCAGCTCTTCTCCTCCCCCTTCTCCCCCTTCTCCCCCTTCTCCCCCTTCTCCCCCTTCTCCCCCTTCTCCCCCTTCTCCCCCTTCTCCCCCTTCTCCCCCTTCTCCCCCTTCTCCTCCTTCTCCTCCTTCTCCTCCTTCTCCTTCCCCTCCTTCTTCTTCTCCTTCTTCTTCTTCTTCTCCTTCTTCTTCTCCTTCTTCTTCTCCTTCTTCTTCTTCTCCTTCTTCTTCTCCTTCTTCTTCTTCTTCTTCTTCTCCTTCTTCTTCTCCTTCTTCTTCTCCTTCTTCTTCTTCTCCTTCTTCTTCTCCTTCTTCTTCTCCTTCTTCTTCTCCTTCTTCTTCTCCTTCTTCTTCTCCTTCTTCTTCTCCTTCTTCTTCTCCTTCTTCTTCTTCTTCTTCTTCTCCTTCTTCTTCTCCTTCTTCTTCTCCTCCTTCTTCTTCTCCTTCTTCTTCTCCTTCTTCCCCTCCTTCTTCCCCTTCTTCTTCTCCTTCTTCTTCTCCTTCTTCTCCTTCTTCTTCTTTCATTGGTGAGTATGTTTGTTCAAGGGGTTCAATATGTGGTCACTCCGGTTCAACCACCGCTACCTCTGTGGGATTTGAATTTGGTGCTTCAGAAACCGACGTTTGAGAACATTAGGGAGATCCCCTTATTGACTTTATAGTGGCGATTACATCTGCCAGGAGGATTTCTGAGTTGGCGGCCTTGTCATGCAAGTCTCCTTACTTGGGCCTCACAAGGATAAGGCGGTGCTGCCTTCATTTCTTCCAAAGGTTGTTTCAGCCTTTCACCTAAATGAGGACATTGTGCTTCCGTCCTTATGTCCTCGGCCGTCACACCCCAAAGAGGTTGCTTTGCATTCCTTGGACATGGTCCGGGCTCTGTGGGTTTATCTGTCTGCTACGGCTCCTTTTCGGAGGTTGAACTCGCTGTTCGTATCGGTGGCTGGTCCGAAGGAGGGCCTGGAGGTCTCATCGGCCACCATTTATCGGTGGATCAGACCGATCGTGGTTCAGGCTGAATAAAAGAGAAAATAGGATTTTTGTACTCGCCGTAAAATGCTTTGCTCTGAAGTTCGACGGACATAGCACCCACCCCTCCTATTTATGTTTGTACTGCTTTTTGACAAACTGAGCTGCTGGATGCAGTGTGAGGGGTTATAGCCAGTAGGACCGCCCCCTGGGCAGTACTGTTCAGTTTTACTGTTTTTACATGTCCTACCTAGTCCTCTCCTGAAGGTGGCACTTTAACCCTAAGGTCAAGAAGAAGTTGCTGTGTCCGTCATTGTACTTCAGAGAAAAGGATTTTACGGGGAGTACAAAGAATCCTTTATTAATTTTTTTTAAATTTATTTTTTCATGATTGATAGCTGTGTATGGTCACTGTGTAGGAATTTATTGATGTCTGGTTATTGGGTAAATACTTCTAAAGTTATGCTGGCCATACAATTATACTAGCCACTTAAGGACCGAGCCTCTTTCTGAGATTTGTTGTTTACAAGTTAAAATCAGTTTTTTTTTTTGCTAGAACATTATTTAGAAAAAAAAAACGATATATAATGTTTGGGGGTTCTAACTAACACCCTTGAGAATAAAATCGCGGCTTTGGCAATATTTTCTGTCAAACTGTATTTGTGCAGCGATCTTACAAGTGCACTTTTTTTTAGAAAAAATACACTTGTCTTTTTTTATTAAAAATTTTTTTATATTGTGAAAGATAATGTTACGCCGAGTAAATTGATCCCCAACATGTCACGCTTCAAAATTGAGCCCACTCGTTGAATACCGACAAACTTTTACCCTTAAAAATCTGCATAGGCCACATAGAATTTATTGCTCTCACTCTAATGATCGTGGCGATACCTCACGTGTGATTAGTACACCAGTTAGATATGCAGGCGCTGCTCACGTATGCGTTTGGGTCTGTCCGAGATTGGGCGCTTTAAATGTTTTTTTCCCTCCCCATCTTTCAGGACAGTCACAATGAGACCTTGGCTCCCCCCCCCCTTTCTAGGAAACACTTGTGCCAGCCAATAAATTTCCACTTTCCCCTGCCAGACTTCAGTTGTTTTGTTTTCTCCGATGGGGAGACCTTGGTTTTGGGAACCTGGCCTGACAGTCAGAGTAGGGTTGCCACCTGTCCGGGATTCACAACATACACATGTTACATATTGCCACGTATGCCTGAGTGAGAGCAATAATTCTAGTACCTCCTCTGTGACACTAAACTGATACCTATAGGGGGCCTTTGAAGCGTCGCCTATAGAAAATATAGGGTACTGAAGTTTTATGCCATTTCCCGGGTGCACAAAAAATTCAAGGTTTGGCATGTCGGGCGTCTATTTACACGGCACAACCTCATCTTTTATATTGTACCTACAATTTGGGTAATTTATTTCTTTTGTTTGCCCTAAAATTCACGTTGGTGTGTGGTGTGTGTTTTTTTTTTATTTTTTACTGAAATGTTGCATTTCCTAGACCTTTGCGGTAATATCATGCGGCATAAAAAATTGTAACTACCGCTATTTTATTCTCTAGGTTATCTGCTTACAGAAAATATGTTTGGGGTTTTGTGTAATATTCAGGCCTAAAATTATTATTTTTTAAACGTGTGCAAAAAAAAATGTAAAAGCTGCTCTGGCAGCAAAAGGGTTAATGCATTGTATTGTTACAACTTTGTGCAAGAGAGCGGGATCACTGCTCTTTCTCTCTCCTCACTGGCTCAGACACAGCAGCGGGAGCTGTTGGCTTCTGCTGCTGTCAGTCAGTCAGTGGGAGGGGGAGAGCCAGGAGCACCAACAGAGAAGCACCTGAGAAGAGGAGGATCAAGGCTGCTGTGTGCAAAACCATTGCACAGAGCAGGTAAGTATGACATGTATGTTATTTTTTTTTTTTCCAATAACATTTCCCTTTTTTATTTTTTTTATTTATTTTTTTTTTTTAAATGCTTATTCAGCATTTGGTGTTGACACAATTTGTTTGTTTTGTTTTTTAGGTGGTTAAGCCGCATGTTCCAGCAATACGATTCCCAGACAGGAAGAGTAGTCCAAAACCTAATGGTGAGTGTATATTACAATCCAAAATAACCAGTTTTCAGAGATGGGAAAGATCAGGAGTAACTACTGTAATTCAGTTGTATGGGAACGGTTTCCTCAAATCTTTTGAAGAGTTGAGGGGAGAGATTTCGTTACATTCAAATTGGTTTTATCATTTGCGCCATGCTTTACGCGTTCAATTATCTTCAGTTTAGGTATTCTTTCCTTCCGCCATTGCTCTAGATAAGCTAGTACAAGTAAGGTCAGCAAAGGGTCTTACCTCTGTGACCTACAGGGTGCTGTTAGATAAGTTCCTATTGAATTTTCCCATTCGCTTCAGGGCTGGGTGGGAACAGGATGTTGATCTCATTCCTGAAGAGGTTTGGGACAACATTCATCTAGAGGAGTACTTTGTGGTCATGTTTATAGTCTACTCTATTTAGTAAGCATTTTTTTTCTCTCATTATTTTTGTTTATAGATTTCATGCTCCAAAGATACTGGGTGGGTGGGGGTGTTGTTGTTTGGGGCGGGGGGGTTCTTTCTTTATTTTTTTTAAATCTTTTTTTATTTTTTGTATGTGTTTTTTTTATTTTTTTTATTTTTTTTTTATGTAGCATTTGTGATGTTTTATGGGATGTATTTTGTATAATGTGTTTTGTGTTGTTCTAAATGGGGAAAAAGATTAAAAATAATCTGATTAAAAAAAGAACCAGTAGAAGTCATACAGCTCCACATCTTACCCATAGTACTTTGATATCCATTTTAATATGGGAAATGACAAAGGCATAGCTGTTGGCTATGTTGCTCTTTAAAATTATGTTGTGGTAAAGTATAAATGCAATGCAATGTGTTTTTGAATGGCACCACAAAACTCAGATGTGAATGATCTGTGTGTGTGTGTTCATTGCATTAAAAAATCTTGCAGGTCCGGTAAAGTGCTTTGTATGGTTTTGGCCCCAAAAAATAAGGTGCTTAAATAAACACGTGCATTTCTGCAAAGCACTGGCGTGAACTGACTTTAGTGTGTGCTCCTGCCTTAACAGTCATCACCTCCTGCAACGTTTCTGTAAAAGCCTTGCTTTGTCTTTAAAACGGAAGACACAGTTAACTATTTTGTAGCCATTTGAGGGGAAAGGAGAAAATTAAAATCTAAAATGTTTCAAAGCCTTCTAACTGGAATTCCTATGTAGGCACAACATCCCTCCTTGGCTACAAAAGAGTTGACATGTACCTAAAACTCCCCCCCCCCCCTTTTTTTCGTTTCTTTTCAGGCTTCTTTCCTTTATCATATCTTATGTCGGTAACACACAAATTTTCCTAGGATGACATTCACTGCATCAATGCAGTGCATGTTATCTTGGCTTACATTCATTGAATGAGTTTACCAAAAATGTAAATATTGCAGAATATACAGCCTCATGCTACATGACTAAGTTCCATTTCACGATGAATAAACTAAATTATTAATGTATCTTAAATAGAAAACTAACTTTAGATAGATTTTTTACTCCAAAAGCATTTTATACAAAAAAAAAAAAAGATGAAAAAAATAATAAAAAAACTGTTTTTATTTTTTATCCACCCTTGCATGCGGTGCATACTAGTACATTATGACTTAAACCTGCAGGAGGGCACATTTGTTTTTTGTTTTTTTGTTTTTTTTGCTGATTACTACCCCTTTAACCTTTCCTCATCTTCATAACACGGGGAGGGGGAAGTGTTCTGTAGCTCACAAAGGAGAACAGGGCAGGGCTGATAATAGTACTTGAGGTAACATCACAAAGGGCACAGAACAGCACTAGATGTCTGGCAGGATCAACAAGTATTAGCAGGTTTCAAGCAGACAGAACAAAACCCTTTCATTGTTTATTTTTTAACTCCCCAAAATGTAGATGTACATTTTTAGGGTTTACATTAAAGTGGTTGTAAAGTCATAATGTTTTCTAAGATAAAAACCTTCCTCCACCCCCCCCCCCCATATACTGAACTGAACCCCCTCTCTATCCAGTGTTTTCCACGAGTTCCTCTCCCTACCGATTGGCTGAGATACAGCAGCCGCGCCATTGGCTCCTGCTGCTGTCAATTAAAGTCAGTTAGCCAAACTGCAGCTACATGTCTGAATGGCTGTGGCTTGGCTCGGGTGCCCCCATAGTAAGCTGCTTGCTGTGGGAGCACTCAACAGGAGGGACAGGCCAGGAGAGTCTAAGAGCGACCCATGAAGAGGAGCATCAAGGCTGCCCTGTGAAAAACCATTGCACAGAGCAGGTAAGTGTAACATGTTTGTTATTTTTATAGAGACTTTACAATCACTTTAACTGAGTATCTATAACAGTATTATAACAACTAACCCCCTCTGTAACCATGTTTCTAGATAACAGACAGATTCAAATAATTCATCAGAAAAGGACAGGAAACAACTGAACACATTACAGCAGGGCTCGACAAACCCTGGGCGCCAGGTCGCATTTGCGACTAGAATTAGCGACCTGGCACCTGGGGCAGCACAGCTGGGGGTATCCTGTCTCCGTGCACCCCCCCAGCGTGATCGCGTCGGGCCACGCCGCCGCCGGCCGGTAATTGAGGCCTTCTGCGATCCTATGTTTCCTTCTGGAATCTGGTGCCCTCTAGTGGTGGCTGTTGCACCGCATGCACCGTAGACAGCGGTGCCTGTCTTCGGGCAAATATCTCCTAAACCGTATAGGTTTAGGAGATATTTCTTGGACCTACAGGTAAGCCTTAATCTAGGCTTACCTGTAGGTCAAAGTGGTTTGTAAGGGTTTACAACCACTTTAAAGGGATGATGTGGCAACCTGTGTCTCCACCCCACCCACCCACCATGCCTCCTAGTATCTGCTGTTCTTCCTGCGGGCCTTGGACCTGCATCGCAGTTATCAACAGGTAGGGGAGATGGAGACCACCTGTTTGCAGATCACCCTTTGCCATAATGGACCCTGAAGTGATATGTCACTTCCAGGCCGTTACATTGGGATGGCTTGGGCAGAAACATTAGAAAAGCCTTCTATCTACTATGAAAACTGAAGATTTTGCATAAGAAAGTAAACTTAGCCTTTAGTATGGCAAAAAAAAACATAAAACTATAATAGATGTGTTTTTTTCATTTTTGTTTTTATGCATTTGCTTGGTATTACTTATTTTACCATGAGTGTTATTACTTTCAGTGCAAGAAGCTTTGAAGTCTTTGATTTATCCATTCACTACTCCAGTCACAGCTCAACAAGCTACGAGTGAAAATCCTCCAGGAATTTCTAATCCTGCACATGTCCGCCGAGTAGTGACCTCCCCAGACACTAATGACTTATTGAAATCACTTCCTCAGAAGTACAGGAGAAAACCCGTGTCCAATGAAGAAATGGAGTATATACAAGTGAGGCATTCAGGCTTTATTAGTGGTTTATATATGGAGGGACATTTATGCAGTTTCTACTCTACATTTTACTACTGAATGTTTTCAAGCGCCATGCCGCCTCTTTATTGTGAATTTCTGCAACTAATCTTCAAACGTCTGGCTTGTTTTGTTTTTAATTAAAAATATATATATTTTTTTGCTATTTATAAGGGTTAACAAACTGCCATGTGATGGCATTGAGCAGGTGACAGGTACTCTTTATGAAGATATTGGGGGTTTAATAGCCCCCAATATCTCCCCTGCCCTCCAATGCAAATAAGCCAGCAGAGATCTGCTTGGTTACAAGTAAGGCTTTGTGTACATGGGACGTTTTTTACAACCTCTCCTGAACGATTTAACTTGACAGATAGTTAGTAACCAACTGTTAAAACGTCAGTTTTGCTGCGTTTACATGCCGCGTTTAGTGCCATTTTGCTGCGTTTTTGAATCTTAAAAAAAAAATATAGGCACGCACGCACACACACGCACGTATATGTATATCTACAGGCTGTTACAGGTATTTGGCATTTCAAATGCCTCTCAACATCGGTCCGGAATGAATTTTGTTAGCTTTCCAAAGAATGCTTCTAAACTCCACTGCCTAGAAATTACTATAGAGACCCTGTGTACATGTACTGATAAGATAACAGAGGAGAGTTCAGGGGCAGCTGAAAAAAAAAACTACCCATAAATGTACATTTACCAGCTGCAGTGTACACGAGGCCTTGGTTCACAAACATAATTTGTGAAATGACTCTGGTCGCGAACCGAGTTGTTTGTGAACCGAGGCAAATTTTCCTATAGGGTTCAATGTAAATCAGGTTAATCCATTTATATATAGTAAGATTATGAAATGTGTGTACAAAAAAAGAATTTTAAACGTGTTAAATACGGTCTTTTACATTAAGCTGACCTCTTGCATAAAAATAAAATAAACTATAGCTCCTCTTTAATCCTTGTTTGAAACAATTCCAAACCACAATTTAAATGACTAATCTAGGGACTAAAAAACAGCACTGTGCATCCAGGAAAAGATCATCGGAGGGCATGATAAATTTGTAGAATTCATATGAACTGTTTTTCCAAGATTCCCAATCGAGTGAGCCCACCCTTATGGTAGTCGGGGGGCAAAAAAAAAACTTATCTGAGTGGACAGGTTCACTGAGCATCTCAATTCGAATGTGTCAGAACAGGGAAGATGTCCGCGGCATGTATTGGTGAACCAGAGCAAATTTTTGTGAACTCTTCTGCTTGTGAACAGAGTTGTTAATGAACCATGGTATTGCTGTACTTTCAAGATGGCTCTGAAACTTGAAGTTACGAATCCATCATTGCTTTTGGTTTCATTCAGTGCAAAGGAGTTCAAGGAACAGATGTTCCTCAGTCTCCTCACACTCATAAAGCTGGTGGATGTGGTCCCGTACTCTCCTGCTCACAAGGGGATTGGGTGGAGGTTTGGGGGAGGGAAACTGCACTGTAAAAATGATTGGGGGACTATACAGCCCCCCAGTCATGCTCACTTTATAGTCGGGAGGCAGCTGGGAAAAGCGGGCACAAGCTAGTGACTATGTACATACAAATACAAAGCTGAAGTAGTTAAAATTATTAGATGTATTTTATATACAACTGGTATATTTGCCTAAATCTGTGTTGATCTCATCCTCCTTTTAACCACTAGCCGACCAGCCGCCGCCATTATACTGCTTTATTATACGGCAGGTTGGTTCTTTCCCGCAAATTGCCATAGCTGTACGTCAGCCGTTTAAACAGCTATAGCAGGCGCACACTGCACAACTGGGACCTAAAAGCGTGTGGCCGGCAGTCGCGGACACAAGAGCCAGAACGAGTGTGTGCGTGTGCGTGTGCGTGTGCGTGTGAACACACAAATCCCTGTTCTGTCTCTCAACTCCTGTCAGATCATCTGTGCCTACTAAGTAGGAACAGCGATTGGTCTCCTCCGCTAGTCAGTCACATCCCCCCACAGTTAGAAACGCACATTAGGGAACACATTTAACCCCTTGATCGCCCCCTAGTGTTAACCCCTTCCATGCTGGTGACATTTACACAGTAATCGGTGCATTTTTATAGCAATGATCATTGTATAAATGTCAGTGGTCCCAAAAATGTGTCAAGTGTCCGATTTTGTCCACCGCAATGTCAGTCCTGCTAAAAATCGCAGATCACCGCCATTACTAGTAAAAACAATAATAAGAATGCCATAAATGTATTCCCTGTTTTGTAGACGCTATAACTTTTGCACAAACCAATCAATATACGCTTATTGAATTAATTTTTACCAAAAATATGCAGAAGAACATATATTGGCCTAATCTGATAAGAAATGTATTTTTCTTTATCGTACATCATAGGACACAGAGTCTCAAGTAATTACTTGGTGGGTTATGGGCCTACCTTCAGGTGTTGACACTGATTTAACCAATACAGGAAGTTGACTCCCCTATATAACCCCTCCTCCTTCCAGGAGCACTCAGTTTTTTCGCCAGTGTCTAAGGTGTTGGTCATGAGTGAAGATGTGCTCTGTGGAGCTCCAGGAGGGATCCATACTGGATTTAAAAAACCTCCACAACTGGATCCATCCTTGCCATTGAAGCCATAGGATGGTACCTGGACCTCGATTCAAGAACAAGGTTTTTGCCTGTAAAGCTTCTCTCTGAGAGCTGGACCCTAGGAACCAGGACTCTTTTTGGTCTTGCTACATTACCTAAAGTTGTCTTGAGGGGTGCTATACAAGGCCCAAAGGAGTGGAACCCCTATTAAAAGGGCCCCAGTCTTTGAAGGTTTAAACTACACTGCCCGCTGTGATGGGTGAAAGTTGGATCTGTCTGTTAAATCAGTAGTATCCTGGAGCGAGGACAAGGTAAGGTAAGAAGCTTTTGCTTTTTCCTTAAATTATACCTTATATGCCTTTATAAACTTCTCCTCTATAAGGAGTAACTTACACTACCTATGCATGTGTCTTAGTGCAGCTCTGTCTCAGAACATGTGTGGTCCCAGCGGCAGAGGGGGTTCTTACTTAAATAGCTCTTGTAGGATTTGGTAAAAATACAGCAATTGCTAATACAGAGATGTGTATAAACTTCTATATGGGCGGTGGCTGGTTGGTTGACGCAGCTGCTTTAGCTGCATGGTTTAATTACAACCCAGCACTTCCATCTAGTAACATTGGGAAACACCCTATGCTTCTGTGCTTTAAAAACTATAAGGCCCCTTTCACACGGACGATCTATTCAGGTCCGCCTGTCAGTTTTTCAGGCGGACCTGAACGGATGCTCCATAGAGGTCTATGGAGCGTCGGATGTCCGCTGACATCCGACCCGCTCTGATCCGAAAAAGTGTGATGGAGGAAAAAGTTATTTTTCCATCCGTCATCGGATCAGGTGACGACGGACACTGCGGTCCGTTGTCACCCAATCTCCCATAGGGGAGAGCGGCGCTGTGACAGGTCCGGGGGTATTCTTCTGTCTTCGAGGGTCTTCTCGCCGGACGACTCCGCTATCTTCTGCTCTTTTGCTAGCTTTCACTAGCGGAGGAGCCCGGCTTTCTCTTCGCCGCCACCCTCTTCTTCTGACTTTGGGGGTCTTGTCCCCCTCTTTGGGGGTCTTGTCCCCCTCTTCGGTTCTTCTTGCCGAGCCACCGCGCTGCCTTCTAGCTCTCTTGCAAGCTGTGGCCCGGTCTTCTGTCGCCGTCTTCTGTTCTTCTCTTCTGGAGATGTTGCCTTGTCGCTGTCTCTGGTCACTATGACGGGACGTGTGGCGACTTAAATAGGGATCTCACCGGATGATGTCCCCGCCCATTATGATGTCACATTCCCAGAGGAGGCAAAACTACTTTCTTAGTCCGCCGGACTTTTGGGTAAAAAAAAAAAGTCCACCGGAGCCTACACACGGGCGGATTGTCCGGCTGACTTTTCCACCGAATTGTTTGATCGTGTGTACGCGGCATTAGTCCTTCTGAATAGAAATCTAATATTTTCGTTTGCTATATCCTCAGCAAGGAGGATTTCAGAATTGGCTGCTCTTTCTTGTAAGGAGTCCTATTTGATTATTCATGAGGACAGAGTGGTGTTACGCCCTCGTCCAGGTTTTTTGCCAAAAATCGTTTCAGGCTTTCATCTGAATGAAGATATTGTCCTGCCAGGGTTTTTCCCAAGACCTTGTTCCAGGGAAAAAAGGTCACTACATTGTCTTGATGTAGTGAGAGCAGTGAAAATGTATTTAAAGAAAACTGCTCCGATTCGTATGACTGATGTCTTATTTCTTCTGCCAGAGCGTCCTAAGAAGGGACAGGCAGCGTCAAAATCCACTTTCGCTAAGTGCAAGTTATAATTCAAACTGATAATTTAAAGGGAAAGATTCCCCCTTTTCAAGTTAAGGCGCACTCTACCAGAGCGGTTGGTGCTTCTTGGGCAGTGCGTCACCAGGCCTCCAGGTCTCAAATCTGCAAGGCCGCGCCTTGGTCTTCAGTAATGTCAAATTGCAAAATGTTATCAAGTGCATGTAAGATGGAATGAGGATATAGCCTGCAGGCAGCAGTATAAGTTCTCAGGTCTGGGGGTTACCCTACGGGTTGTGTCGCCCTCCCCTCAAGTAGCATTGCTATGGGACATCCCACCAAGTAATTACTTGAGATTCTGTGTCCTATGATGTACGATAAACAAAATAGGATTTTTAAAACGGCTTACCTGTAAAATCCTTTTCTTGGAGTACATCATAGGACACAGAGCTCCCGCCCCTCTGTTTTATGGGGGGGAAGTATATTGCTTGGCTACAAAAAGTGCTCCTGGAAGGAGGAGGGGGTTATATAGGGGAGTCAACTTCCTGTATTGGTTATACCAGTGTCAACACCTGGAGGTAGGCCTATAACCCACAAAGTAATTACTTGAGACTCTGTGTCCTATGATGTACTCCAAGAAAAGGATTTTACAGGTAAGCTGTTTTAAAAATCCTATTTTTTTTTTGTGGGGGGGAGGGGGAGATTTATTATAGCAAGAGTATAAAATATTAGGTCTTCTTCATAATTGTTGCTTTTTTTTTTTTTTTTTTTTTTTTTTGTTTACAGCGCAAAAACTAAAAACCGCAGAGGTGATCAATTGCCACCAATAGAATGCTCTATTTGTGGATAAAAGACGTCAATTTTGTTCAAATTCAATTTTGTTCAAATACATTGTCACACAATCGCGCAATTGTCAGTTAAAGTGATGTAGTGCAGTATTGCAAAAAATGACCTGGTCAGGAAGGGGGTAAATTCTTCCGGGGCTGAAGTGGTGGTTAAAGAACGGCTATGCTTTCACTTGCTGACAGTAGCATGATACTTACAACATTGTGAAGAGAACAATGTATTTAGTAATTCTGCTCTAAGCCCTTGTACACACGGTCGGAGATTCCGACAGCCAAATCCGTTGGATTTTGTCCGAAACTGTTGCATACACACGGTCGGACAAAGTTGTCGGAAAATCCGACGTGATTACGTTATTTTGTTACGACGGGGCTACGTTCACACTAGTAGCCAATAGCTTTGGTGTAGGAATTTGATCTGAGCATGCGTGGCACTTTGTCCGATCTGAATTCTCTACACGTGATCGGAGTATGTCCGATCGGAGCATTTTGACGGAAAGTTTTACCAACAAGTTGGAAAACTTGGTCCGTCGGATACTCAGACGGAAACAGTCCGATGTAGACCACACACGGTCGGAATATCTGACAAAACGGTCCGATCGGACACAATCCATCTGAATCTCCGACCGTGTGTACAAGGGCTAACAGTTCCTGGACTGCGCTAGATCTGCAAACAAAACAATACATATAAATACCATGCTAGATCTGTTTATCCAGAGGCTTACAGTGGCTCTAAATGCAAAAAGGTGTTTTTGTTAACCAATTGCCACCTGGCCACAGTACATTTACTGAGTTGGTGGCAAGATCGCATAGGTGGTACAATGTCAACAAAGCTGCTATGAATGAATTTTTAAAATGGCTGTGTTTTCTTGTGTTTTGACCCACAGCAATCGCATGGTACCTGGGCCAAGCATAGCACCCTGTACCATGTGATAGCAAGTTTAAAATGTTTTTAAAAAAATTTTTTTTTTTTTTTTTTTTTAGCATACTGTCACCACTCAGTATCCCTGATCACCGCCACACCAGTCATATGATGATGCTGCTGCACAGTAAATCAAGGAAACACAATTTAATTTATTCTTTTTCCAAAATATTGTGACAAAAAAACTGCAACTTAAAAACTTGCCACATTTCTTAATAAATATCTCAGACTGTAATTTTTTCCAAAAAGGGTCAATTGGGGGGGGGGGGGGGGGGGGGGAGTACTTCTGCTGTACTGGCAGAGGTGATCAAATAGCACCAAAGGAAAGCTCTATTTGTGGGGAAGAAAAAGTATCGCAAAAAATGGCCTGGTTATTAAGGGGCAAATCCTTTCGGGGCTGAAGTGGTTAATCCACTGCACAACAAAGCTTAACCCTGAGGCGGAGGATCAGCACTCTGAACCTGTGAGAACCTTGTTGTGTTGCACACAGTTGTAATGCAGTGAACATGCTTACAGGAGTTGTTGGCACATCACATCTAAAGGGGTGCAGACCCAGCAGCTTTCCTCTTTAGTGCCCTGCAGCTGACAGATCATTATGAAACCATACCCATTAGACTCGCTTACCACATGAACCCAGACACACAGGGATTTCTTCAGAATAACAAAAGCTAGGACTCTGCAACAATGCTGCCCCTGATCGCAGAAGCCCAGATGTGAAAGGAGTCTAAGGGTTCCCTGCACTACCTTAATACTACTTGAATGCCAGAGAATGTAATGTTGCATCAAAGTCACTCTATGAACAGAACTGGCATAGTTTCCTGTTAGCCAAGAAAAAATGCAAGTGTTGCGTTTTTGGTGCCAGCCAATGAAGTTAGACACAAGGTGTAATCTACAGTGGTGAAAAGGCCCTTGACCCTTCCAAAATTGCACTGGTTCAAAACGCACAGATGTGAACTGGAGATCGATGGCAGACCATGTTAAATGGACTGTGGTGCATTTCGCCAAACGCACTAAAAAAGCATAAGTGTTAAGCAAGGGTTAGTGAAAGCCTTCAGTAAATCGCTGATGCACATATTTTAGACTTTCTGTCGTTTTGGCATAAATACTCATACCAAGAAGACAGTTTGCTACATGGTGTGGGGTGCACTTGTGCTCCACACAAATCTGTTTGATGATTTGATTTTACAAGCTATACAACTACTAAAGAAGTGGAACTTTCCCTTCTTGTGTTTAAATCATAAATATCCCATAGATTTAGGTTACAGCCAGAAATAATCAGATTAAACATATTTATTGTGGCTCACTGGTATAGTGTGTGCACCTTTTTTCTTTTCTTTTTGTTTTCTTTTCTTTCTGGAGTTATTAATCTTATGTTTCATTTCAGCGTGGGGGTCCAGAATGAAAACCAAGAAGTGTTCTTCTACCGCTGCAACAATACGATTGTTACCAAGTGTTCCTCAAACTGTAAAAATTCTACATAATTGTAAACTAGAAGTTTAATAAAGAAAAACAAATCACCACATTGTGGAATTTTTCAACCTCTGCTTTCACTTTTTTAACTCTTCACATAATTATTATTATTTTTTTCTGTAAGAAGCAATGGAGAAGAGTGTGTATTTACCTTTTGTAATAATAATTAAATTCAATCTCACTATTTTTGTATTACGTAAGTTTTTAATTATTTGTAGTCCTTCAAATGGAAACTGAAAGCGTTTCTTGGTTCTAAAATGTTCACGCAAAGATATTAGTCAGAAATGTACACTACTGTGCTAAAGTTATAGGCAGGTGTGAAAAAATGCTGTAAATTAGGAATGCTTTCAGAAATGGAAGTGTTTAATAGTAGTTTATTTTTATCAACAAAATGAAAAGTAAATTACCAGCAGAGAAAATCAAATCAATGATTGGCGTGACCTTCCTTTGCCTTCAAGCCATCATCAATTCTTCTATGTAGATTTGTACACAGTTTTTGAAGGAACTTGGCAGGTAGGTAGTTACAAAAATCTTGGTAAACTAACCATGGATCTTATTTGTATGTAGGCTGTCTCATATCCTTCTGTCTTTTCATATAATCCTAGACAAACTCAATGATGAGATCAGGGCTCTGTGGGGCCAAACCATCACTTCCAGGAGTCCTGGTCTTTACTCCAAAGATAGTTCTTAACCACTTCACGCCCAAGGACATCATATGAAGTCCTGGACCTTGAGTGGGGATATTTGAACGATAATCGCAAAAATATGCTAAAGAAATACTATAACATTAGCAGAGCTGAACAATCACAAGAAAGGATTGGGAAAATAATGTCCAATTTACATTTTTTTCCCTGTAAATAATGGGGTTAAATCCAGCGGAATACAATCACCACACCGCGTGTGCAATAATCCCCTAAGGTAATTAACTTGCCAGACAACCATAGTTTTTACGCTTGTGTTTTAAATAATCTCGGTCAGCAGGCACTGCGTCTCTCCATCTCTAGGTATTGTTCACAGCAAGCAAAAGAAAAAAGTGTGCATAGCGTTATCCAGTAAAATGTATTAATGATAAAATTATCCCCCTTACAAATGCACACTTACAATGTTAAAAATACAAACAGGCATGTAACGGGCGTAAAAACTTCCAAATTTCTCTTCACTATCATATGTCCACCTCTCACCGCTCAGCTGATTTCTCATAAAGCGGTGTTCCCGGGCTGATTAAACAGATAGTCCGACGGCGTAGGATGTTGTGTGGTCACGGCCTGACGCCTTTTGACATCGCTTCGTCAGAGGCCCTGACAAATTTAAAGGGAAAGTGTAAAAATAAAATAAACAAGAAAAAAAAAATGTAGTCCCTGCGTGCTCGCATGCAGAAGCGAAAGCATACATACGTTGTGCCCACATATGTTAGCCCAAGATCTCTGTAACTCTAAACCGGTAACCTGTTAAAATTTTTCAAGGGTCGCCTATGGAGATTTTTTTAAGTACTGAAGATTGGCGCCATTCAACGAGTGGTCGCAATTTTAAAGTGTGACCTGTTAGGTATTTTTTTGGCTAACTTTAGTGGTGTGTGATTTTTTTTTTTTTTTATTTTAATTTTTTTTTTTTTTTTTTTATAAACGCATTTGAAAAATTGCTGCGCAAATACTGTGTGACATAAAAAATGACCACCATTTGATTCCCTAGGTTCCCTGCTAAAAAACATATATAATGTTGGGGGTTTGATTAATTTTGTAGCAAAAAAATTATGATTTTTACGTGTAGGAGAGGAGTGCCAAAAAAGGCCTGGTATGAAATTGTTAATGCCCTAAGTATATTCTGCAGAAGGACAGCTCAAAACATACAGCCAATCACACACTTATCCATCATGGCATACCATCAGTGAAGTATCTGCCTGTATTTCCCAGCATTGAGAACACCATTGATGGTGACCATATCGCCAACCCCGAACCATGCTTCATTGTTGCCTGCAGACACTCATTATTGTACCGCACTGCAGCTCTTCACGAACAAACTGCCTCTTGCTACAGTCAAATATTTCACATTTTGATTCATCAGTCCAGAGCACCTACTGCCCTTTTTCTGCATCCCAGTTCCTATTGATTTCGTACACAGTTGAGTCTTTTTCTCAAATCGCCTTTCAGGACAACCCCGGAGAGAGTGTAGCTCCACCTTGCAATCAGGAAACACATGCCCACTTTAAAAACACCTCCTCCTCCTCCATGGCTTCAGTTATTGTGTTTCCTCCTTGGAGGAAGCATGTGCCTGAACCAGGGAGAGCTACACTCTCTGCAGGGGAGTAAGGCTTACCTTTTGTTGCAGGTTGTTTCTCTTTGACCCCCAGCAGCATCTCCACGGGGAGAGGACTCCTGGAGCTCCTGGTCCCGCCATCTCACGGGAGTAAGGACCCTCGGAGTGCCGGCGTCGGGTGCCCGGTGTCCGCTTGTTAGCGCAGGGAGGGCTCTGTTGCTGGCGGAGGCCGCTGCAGGTCAGCGGCATGGCTCCGTTTTCGGCGCCGGGTCCCGGGCGGCGACGGCGTCGTTCACGGTGACGCGCGGGCGCTCTGAGGGGGCGTGGCGCCGTGGTTCAGCGCCTGGAACGCAGGGGTCATGGGGCGGGTCAGGTGACCGTGTGCTTCCGCTTCCGGCCGGCCTTGATGACGCGGCGGCCGGGAAAATTTAAAATGAGAGCTGTTTGTAAAATAGCTGCCTCACTCAAACGATGGAAGAGTGCAAGCCAGCTATGGCGGAGACAGGCGCCCCCAGCACCGGTCCAGCCCAGGTACGTAAGGTGCACTGGCACCCTCTGCTTTACTGTGGGTATGTCTTTGTTTGTTCCCCCCTCTTGGGGGCCTGTCGCTGCAGGTCAGAGGTGGACTTCGCTCTGACCTTTTGCAGCCTAGTTCTGGGGTCTCACTAGTAGGTCTGTTTGGTGGTGGGTCTCTGCACTGGCTTGGTGTTAAGCAACTGGTTGTTGAGAGCTTTTAGTGAATTAAACCTGTATGTCGTTTCAGGAAAAATCACTAGGAAAAGCTAGACCAGGTCAGAGAAAATGTCCTTCCTGCAAAACCCCCCTCAGAGATTCATGGCAGAAGGCAATGTGCAGAAATTGTATCAGAGAATTGGTGGAAGAGGAAACATCTCAACAATATAAGGATTTGTTTTCTTCGGTTAAAGAGCTGACAAACTCTTTGAGTTCAGTCAAGTCCATCCTGATACAAAACCCTCCCGCACAGACCGAGCCTCAGAACTTACCGCCCAGCCCCAGGGCGTCGTCATCCAGACAGGTGGAAACTGAAGAGTCTGGAGACGAAGGGGGTAGTACTCTCATCTCCTTCAGGGATTCTGAGGAGGAGGAGGAAGAGGAAGAAGATAGCAGGGGCTCCAAATTCAAGCTATCACTAGAGGAAGTAGATGATATTTTAAAAGCAATCTACACTACTCTAGAAATTCAGGAAGAAAGAGTACAACTGTCAGTTCATGACAAAATGTACCAGGGGTTGGACGAAACAAAACGGCGAGTTTTTCCTGTCCACAGGGTCCTCTCAGACTCAGTGAGAAAGGAGTGGAAGGACCCAGAAAAAGCCCCTTTCTTCTCTAAAGCTCTCAAAAGAAGGTTTCCCTTCGAAGATAAGGACTCAGAGGTTTGGAACAAGAAACCCAGAGTCGATGCAGCTTTCTCGCAGGTATCCAGACGAACGGATCTAGCCTTTGAAGATATGGGGATCCTTAAAGACCCAATGGACAAAAAAGCTGACTCCATCCTTAAAAAAGCTTGGGATGCTGCGTCAGTCAGTCTAAAACCAGCAATGGCAGCTACGGTGGTGGCCAGGAATCTGGAATGTTGGGTAGAGAAGCTGAAGAGCCATATTGAGGCGGGGACACCCCGCAAGGATCTCTTAGAGTCCTTTCCACTGATCCTGAATGCAGTCAAATACATGGCGGATGCATCAGCAGAATCAGTTAAACTGGCCGCTAGGTCTTCGGCTCTTGTAAATTCAGCCAGGAGAGCAGTTTGGCTGAAAACATGGTCTGGGGACACTGCCTCTAAGGTCAAGCTGTGTGGTCTTCCCTTCTCGGGGGACTTGCTCTTTGGTCCTGATTTAGAGTCTGTGCTGGATAGAACAGCCGATAAAAAGAAGGCTTTTCCAGTTAAGAAAAAGCAGATGGCTAAAAAGAATTTTCGTGCTTTTCAGCAGTCCCATAAAAAAGACCAGGAGCACAAGAGCAGATGGGGTTCACAGAAGGGCAAAGGCAGGGGTGGAGTCCTCTTTAGATCTCCCCCAGAGCAGTCCCCTAAGAACAAGTGACAATATCTCCCCAGTGGGGGGGAGACTGTCAGCTTTTCGCGAACAATGGGACAGGCTGTCTCCAAATCTGTTCGTGAAGAGCGTTGTCGATCAGGGGTACAGGTTGGAGTTTTCAGAACTACCCCCGAGCAGGTTTTATGTGACAACATTGCCAAGGGATCAGGAGAAGGCCTCTGCAATGAAGCTGTTGTTACAGGAGCTGATACAGCAAGAGGTTCTGATTCAAGTCCCAGTAAGCCAGCAGGGCGGGGGTTTTTATTCACATATTTTTCTGGTGAAAAAACCCTCAGGGAAGTACCGTCTAATCCTGAATCTGAAATTCCTGAACAGGTTCATTCGGTACAAACATTTCAGGATGGATACAATTTTCTCCATCACAAAGCTGTTGACCCCAGAATGCTTCATGGCATCCCTGGACCTAAGGGATGCCTACCTTCATATACCAATTCATCAGGCATCGCAGCAGTTCCTGCGCCTGGCATTGAAGGTAGGGAGTTCGGTATGGCACCTCCAATTCAGGGCTCTGCCGTTCGGACTCTCGTCCTCTCCCAGGGTCTTTACGAAGATTATGGCAGAGGCTTTGGAACCCCTGAAATTGAAGGGGATTCCAGTCGTTCCTTATCTGGACGACCTTTTGTTTTTTGCAGACT
This sequence comes from Lithobates pipiens, assembly GCF_037356315.1. Classification (NCBI taxonomy): domain Eukaryota; kingdom Metazoa; phylum Chordata; class Amphibia; order Anura; family Ranidae; genus Lithobates; species Lithobates pipiens. The sequence goes on along the minus strand of NW_027507790.1, from coordinate 185,417,999 downwards.
CCAGGGAGCAGGTCCTAGTCAATCTCCAGAGGGCCCAGTCTCACCTCGAGGGCCTGGGATGGCTTCTAAACCTAGAGAAGTCAATCCTGACCCCCTCACAGGAAATGAAATTTCTGGGGTATACATTAAATTCGATTCTCCAGAAAGTTTTCCTGCCGTTGGAAAAACAGGAAAAGTTACAGCTAGCTGTACAGCGGATACAGAGCAACCAGACAGTCTCAGTCAGGATGGCTATGGCAGTTCTGGGCCTGCTTACGGCAGCAATCCCGGCTGTTCAGTGGGCCAGGTTCCATTCCAGACCCCTTCAGAGGGAGGTTCTGTCAAGCTGGTCCCATCAGGATCCTTTGGAAAAACAGCTAAAAATTTCGTCAAAGACGAAAAGGGCTCTTTGGTGGTGGAGAGACCAGGCAAACCTCTCAAGGGGCCTGGTGTGGACCTTTCCTGTGGACAAGCGCCTTACTACAGACGCAAGTGCCTGGGGCTGGGGAGCCCATCTGGATGGTCAGACATCTCAGGGGGTCTGGTCCAAACAGGAAGCTCAAAGATCATCCAACTGGAGGGAGTTGAAGGCGATCTTTCTGGGTTTAGTGGCATTTCAGCAGAGTTTGAGAGGCCACCATGTTCAGGTGTTGTCAGACAACACAACAGCGGTTACCTACATTATGAAGCAAGGGGGAACCAGAAGCAGGAGCTTGATGGAGCTGGCCAATCTGTTGTTAGCCTGGGCAGAACAGAACACAGCCTCACTATCGGCAGTGCATCTGAAGGGCTCTCAGAATTTGTTTGCGGACCTCCTAAGCAGGCGCAAATTGCTAGAGGCAGAATGGAGTCTGAATCAGGAAGTGTTCCTGATGATCTCCGAGGCCTGGGGGGTTCCTCAGGTAGACCTTTTTGCCAGCCAGCAGAACTCAAAGGTGGACAGATTCTTTTCTCTTCACCGAGGAGATGCAGCAATAGGGTTGGATGCATTCGCTCACCCCTGGCATTACCAGCTGTGCTATGCCTTTCCCCCCTTTCCTCTAATTCCACTAGTACTGAGGAAATTCAGGGAAGAAAGGACAGACTTAATACTAGTCACTCCTTTTTGGCCAAAAAGACCCTGGTTCGCGGGTCTTCGAAACCTAGCCTCGAAGCCCCCATGGAGGTTACCACTCAGAAAAGATCTGTTATCCCAGGGGACAGTAAGTCATCCAGAAGTGGAACTCCTGCAGCTAACCGCCTGGTTTCTGAGGAGGACCTGTTAAAGGCTAAAGGTCTCTCAGATAAAGTAGTAAAGACCCTGCTGTCCAGTAGGAAGGCAGTTACACAGGCAATTTACATGAAGGTCTGGAAAAAGTTCAACTCCTGGTGCAGTTCTAGAGAACTCAAGGTCAAGAGCACGGTGTCAGTCTTGGAGTTTCTCCATGAAGGAATGGAGAAGGGTCTCGCAGCCAGTACCTTGAAGACTCAGGTGGCTGCCTTATCAGTTTTCTTTGAAAAGACTTTATCTAAAGAAACTTTAATTTCTAGATTTTTTTAGGGCTCTTGCTCGAAATAGACCAGTAGCCCTTAAAGACTTTCCCAGTTGGGATTTGTCTACAGTTTTACAGGGTCTCTCGGGAGCACCGTTTGAACCCTTACAGGAAGCTTCTTTGCAGAAGGTGGTTTTAAAAACAATCTTTTTGGTGGCCATCACCTCGGCCAGGAGAGTCAGCGAGCTCCAAGCTCTAGCTATTACAGAACCCTTCCTTAGAATTTATCAGGACAGGGTGGTACTGAGGACGGATCCAGCATTCCTACCGAAAGTATCCTCAACTTTCCATCGATCACAGGAAATAGTGTTACCTACATTCTCTGCAAGCCCAGCAAATGCAGGAGAGGAAGTTTTTCACACATTGGATGTGAGAAGATGTCTTTTACAGTTTCTGAAAGTTACTAAAGAATTTAGAAAATCAAACGCCCTCTTTGTGATATTTTCTGGATCACGCAAGGGGGAGAAAGCTTCTAAAAGTACGCTGGGTAGGTGGCTTAAGTTGGCTATAACAGAAGCCTATAAAGCAAAAGGAGAAATACCTCCCTCAGGTATTGCTGCCCACTCTACTAGATCCACGGCTGTTTCCTGGGCTGAAAGGGCCGGTGCCACGCCTGAACAAATCTGCAAGGCTGCCACTTGGTCCAGTTATTCGACATTTCTCCGGCATTACCGGTTAGATCTACTGTCTGCAGCAGATCAGGCCTTCGGCAGGAAGGTACTGCAGGCAGTAGTCCCGCCCTAGGGTAAGTTTCTCGGTTATCCTCTCCGGGGTTGTCCTGAAAGGCGATTTGAGAAAGACTCAGTTAGACTTACCGGTGACGGTATTTCTAAGAGCCTTTCAGGACAACCGTTACTTCCCTCCCTAGGTTATGCTTAGTAAATGTATTAAGTTCTACCATGGTGTTGTGCTTTCTGTGCTTTGTTTTCCAGCGTCGGAAGGCCACAATAACTGAAGCCATGGAGGAGGAGGAGGTGTTTTTAAAGTGGGCATGTGTTTCCTGATTGCAAGGTGGAGCTACACTCTCTCCGGGGTTGTCCTGAAAGGCTCTTAGAAATACCGTCACCGGTAAGTCTAACTGAGTCTTTTCCCATGTTCCCAAATTCCTTCTGAGGAAGGAATTTCTGACCGCAATTCTTCCATGAAGACCACTTCTGTCCAGGCTTCTCCGTACAACAGATGGGTGTACCTGGGCCCCACTGGTTTCCATCAGTTCTGTGCTAATGGCACTGCTGGATATCTTCCGATGACGAATTGAAGCATGATGTGTCGTTGATCTGCTGCATTAAGTTTCCTTGGCTGACAACTGCATCTATGAGCCTCAACTTTGCTGTTTTCATTATGCTTCTTCGGAAGAGCTTGAACAGCACATCTTGAAACCCCAGTCTGCTAGTCACACAGTTAACCCTTTGATCTCCCCTGATGTTAACCCCTTCCCAGCCAGTGTCATTAGTACAGTTACAGTGCATATTTTTAGCACTGATGACGGTATTGGTGTCAGAATGTCCACCACAATATTGCAGTCCCACTATAAGTCACTAATCGCTGCCATTACTAGTAAAAAAAAAAAAAGAAAAATATCCTATAGTTTGTAGATGATACAACTTTTGCGCAAACCAATCAATATGTGTTCATCAAAAAGAAAGCGACTAAATGGATGAAATATCAGGTCATATACATTGTAGCTAAATATACAACCATATGATACTACCTAGAAAACCCCAAATTTTGGGTTACCACCAGAACAGAAATGGAGGGGAAATCCTCCAATGGGGACAATAGTTCTGGTGACAACCAGGATTTCCCCCACTTTAGAGGAATTTCCTCTCGCTTCCTGTTTTGGCTATCAGACATGAAGTACCGGCAAATCACAGAAACTCTTCCCTCTCTACGCTATTCAACATGAAAAAAAAAATATTTCTCCAGTTATCTTCCAGGATGGCACACCTGAGAGATGACTGGTCCACCTGATGGGAAACGCAATCAACAACAAGTTTAAAAGTTGCCACCCCACCCTCAGTTCTTGATTGTGTTTCCCACGAGTGACCGCAAAACTAAGTTACTGCTTTCTTTTTTTTTTAAGAGAGGGGTCGGGGACCCCTTGTTCCTTTAAACCCTTTCCCCTAGGCTGGGTGACTCAAGTAGGCAGGGAGTCTGCGATAGTCCCAGAGAGGTCACAGGAGTTTGGGGACCTTCAGGGGGGGGGTTCCTGCCTTGTTGCAGGAAGAGTTTTACAGGCTGCATAGGCAGGGGAGTTGTCTTTTGCAGCACTGCTCCCCGTTCGTACTGTTTGCGCCCTTCCTTTACCTTAGGGCACTGCTGGCATCCCGGGTAGCGTTGGTGGAGAGCGGTGAGTTTCCTCTCCCTCCGTGGTTCAACGGCGTGCGTTCCAGCGTCACTGCGCATGCCCGTAAGTCCATCACGGCCATCCAACGTCACTTCCGGGCGACGGACTTCTTGTAAAATGGCGCCAACCACCGGGACAAATGCTGTAGGTGGTGCAGTGGAAAGCACCCAGACAGCACGGGCTAGAGACGGATTGGCCGCAGATCCAGACCCACGAGCACAGCACTTCGGCAGCAAACAGGAGGGGACGCTCAGGACAGCACCCGGTCCAGTTTAGCGATCCTGCGGGGCAGCAAAGACGCCATGGACGTGGAAGGGGCATCTGAGCAGACAGCCAGTGAGGTCGCCACAGGGGGTGAGTGATCTGGCTGTATATTGTAGGAGCAGGGTACTCTGAGATGGTCCCCCCCTTCTCCTTTAGGACGTGTGTAGCTAACTGGGACTTTTTTCTATTGTCTCCAGGGACCCAGGATTCTGCCCAGGGGTCAGCCAGTAGGTCCAAGGGAAAGGTTACATCTAAGTCCAGGCGCTGTGGGTATTGTAACTCTAAGCTGCCACAAGACCACAGCAAGCCCTTTTGCGATAAGTGCATTTTTAAGCTCGCAGGCAAGGACACAGGTAGTGAAGGAGTGTCGGGCCTTACAGTCAGAGATGTTAGCCACCCTCCAGTCCTTCCGTGCCACACTTGAGAATGGTCGGGATGAGGGCCCCTCTGGGAGAGATACCCCTCTTTCACAAGAAGACTTATCTACGTCCTACACGGGAGGTTCCCAGGACCAGGTCTCCTTTCTATCTGAGGCGGAGGAAGGTCAGGTCCTAGATTTTAGTACTGGGGAGGAGGATTCGGACCAGGATAGCCAGGGGGAAGCTAAGCCTGGGGGTCTCTTGTTCTCGACAGACGACATGGAAGGCTTATTAAAAGCCATTTATGCCTCAGAGGATATACAGGTACCCTCTACTCGGGTATCAGCCCAGGATAGGATATATAGAGGCCTAGGAAGGTTACAGACCAGAACCTTTCCTGTTCACCGGTCCCTGAAGGATATAATCCTCAGGGAATGGAAAGAGCCTGAGCGTAAGCTTCTTAGGCTAAAAGCCTGGAAGAGAAGGTGTCCTTTCAAGGATGAGGAGGAAGAAAAATTTTTTTAAGACTCCTCGCCTGGATGCAGCCCTAGCCCAGGTGTCCAAAAGGTCTGATCTGTCCTTTGAGGATTCAGGAAGCATTCAGGACCAGATGGACAAGAAGTCTGAGATCCTACTTGGGAGGCAAATGCGGCGGCTATGGCCCCCGCCTTAGCCTCGGCCTGTGTAGCCAGAAATGCGGACGCGTGGCTTGGCAGATTGGGGGAACACGTCTCGCGTAGCAAAGAGGTTAAGGATATTGTAGACTCGCTGGAGGTAATCAGCAGAGCAGTAGCATATGTGGCAGATGCAGTGGTGGAGACTGTCAGAACCACAGCCAAGTCAGCGGCACTTCTCGACTCCGCTAGGAGGGCCCTTTGGATAAAGACCTGGGATGGGGACTTCACTTCTAAGTCTCGTCTGTGCAGGATTCCTTTTGAGGGCTCCCTGCTCTTTAGTTCGGGGCTGGATCAGGTCCTCTCCCGGTCCACAGAGAAAGGAAAGAAATTCCCTGTAAAACCTAAGAGAGAAAAGGGCAAGAGACTTTTTTGTGGCCCCCAGTCAAAAGGTCAACATAAGGGGAGAAGTGACCAGAGGAAGAAGTGGGGTCTTGGGAAGGGAAAGGAAAAGAGTGCGATCCTTTTTTTCCGGTTCTTCCCATAAGGAAGCCAAATTACGCCACTGTAAAGGTAGGCGCAAGGCTCTGCTGGTTCCTTTCCGAGTGGGAGAAGGTTACGCAGAGTCCATACATTTTAAGCCTCTTAAGAGAGGGGTACAGACTAGAGTTTCAGCTGTCCCCTCCACAGAATTTTCTTGTCACCTTTCTCCCCAGGGACCCTACCAAGGTGGAGGGTCTGCTGGGAAGTATACGAGAGCTGGCAGAGCAAGATGTTATTGCTCCGGTGCCAGCCAGTCAGTTGGCCCAGGGCTTTTACTCTCATGTTTTCGTGGTTCCGAAGCCCTCGGGCAAGTTTCGGTTGATAATAAATTTAAGAGGACTCAACCGTTACTTATTACACAAAAAGTTCAGAATGGAAAGTATCTATTCTGTAAGGAAGCATCTTCAGGCAGGAGTCACTCTGGACCTGAAAGATGCATATTTACATATACCCATTGCTCCAGAACACCAGAAATACCTACGCTTCGCAATACGCACGCAGCAGAAGGTAGAACACTGGCAATTCAGGGCACTCCCCTTTGGACTAGCGGCCAGCCCAAGGGTTTTCACTAAGGTAATGGCTGAGGTGTTAGCGTACCTGCATCTCCAGGGAATAGGTTTGATACCCTACCTGGACGATTTACTGGTCTACAGTGTGGATCAGACAGACAGGGACACGGTGCTACGGACCCTGAAGCACTTGGGTTGGATGGTCAGCCGGGAAAAGTCCTTGTCAGGTCACCTTGAGGCCAGGTGACAGATGCACACCGTAGGGATCAGGAGTGCACCGCAAGGTTGTGGACCCTATGGCTGACTGCTGCAGATGGGGGTCAAGGTGATAGGAAGACAGGGCCGCCAGAACACCAAGATGGATCCCACCGGGGTTAGAGCCTAAGATTCCCTGGGGCGCGGAGTCTAAGAGCCAGCAGGTGTTCACCAGAGCCTCTAGTGGTGAGGATGGACTTGGCTGCAACTGGCTCCAGGTCACGACCCCCAGGGTCCCCCCGCTCACACCCACAGTAGGCAACAGGATAATCGGGATGGTGAGGGACAAAGCCAAGGTCGGGCCACAAGCAGACAGGAATAGTCAGGGACACGCCAAAAGGTCAGGATCACAGGCAAACAGGGATAGTCAAGGACACGCCAAAGTCGGTAACGGAACAACAGCAGAGCACATAACAGGTAACAGGAAGCTAACACACAAAGGTTGATCAGCAGGGTTGGCCTGCAGTGCACAGGTTAATATAGAGTTCTCTGATAGTAGCTAGGGTGGAGTCATGCCAGAGGATGAATTACAAAAGCAGTCAGGTGAGGGTCGGCTGGTCTCTAGAGATGAACACATGGAAACAGGTAAGCAGACAAAACTCTATTGCAAAACCATGACAGTACCCTCCCTCTTACGAGGCATCCCCCGCCTGGGTCCAGGCTTAAAGGAAAAAACTCCAGATGGAACCTCCTCAACAGACTAGGAGCAAAGACCTCAGATGCAGTGATCCATGACCTCTCCTTAGGGCCAAACCCTTTCCAATGTACGAGGTGCTGAAGAATGCCTTTGTGGAGCCGGGAATCCAAAACTTGACTAACCTCGTATTTTAAATTATCCTCAGAGACTGGAACCGAGGTAGGGAGAGGACGAGAGGACTTGAGGACTAAAGGCTTTTTAGGAATGGGTAAGGGCATGAGAAGATCAGGAGCCTGAGCAGGGTCCCCCAGACCCTTAAAGATGAGCTGGGCATCCAGAACAGGACCACCAGACTAGGCAGAGGTCAGTGGATCCCTGAGGTCAGGTTGGTTAGAAGGTGACATGTCACAAGAGTCAAGCTGGATAGCTGAAACACAAAAAGAATGCAGAGAACCCTGAGAAAAAGATTGAAAACCCCACCTGGCTGAATGAGGTATTCTATCCAAAGGATGGATTGAGCCTCTTAAACGGGTTTGAACGGACATAGTAGCAGAAGGGTGAGGCCAGGTCACAGAAGGTCCTGAACAAGAAGCAGGAAGCTCATTGGGCATGGGCTGGACTGGCATAACTGGTGCAGAAGCCGACTGAATAGTATTGTCAGGTGTAGCGACCATCTCAATCGCATCACAGGGCATAGCAACTGTGGAACTTGCAGACAAGTTAGCCTGGCTGTGTGTCCAAGGGAGATTAGGGACAGGCAAAGGTAAATGGTTATGCAAACTGGAGTGAATGATCGAGTCAGGTTCATAGGTGGGCCCCTCATCCAGAGTACCACATGACCTAGAGAGTGCATCAGTCCGACTATTGCAGGACGCATCCCAGAGATTGCTATATACAGTGGGAAGAGCAGAAGATACTGGGATGGTGGTAACAGGAAGTTTCTCTTTTGGGGTACCCTTGAGTAGGCAGGAAGAGGAACCGGAGGAACCCCAAGCCAGGATCTGTCCAGCAGACCAGTCAACGTGTGGAGAATGGAGCCGTAACCAAGGAAGACCTAATATGATAGGAGATGAAGCCTTCGGTAAGACAAGGAAGGATATCCACTCCTGGTGGAGTGTCCCGACTGACATCTTAACAGGAAGAGTCTGGAAGCGGATAGGGCCCCCTGGGAGAACAGTGCCATCAATCGCCAAGACCACCAATGGCGTTGTAAGGGGCAAAAGGGTAAGTCTCATGGAGGATGCAGTTTCCCAATCCATGAAATTGGCAACGGCTCCGGAATCCAGATGTGCTGAGACCGAACGAGAGGAAGCACCGACATGAAGCAACACAGAAAGGAGAAGACGAGAAGGTGAAGGTGATATTTCAGGGTCTAATACTCCACCTTCCAGATGTATTAGCCCTGAGCGTTTTTCCGGACGAAGAGAACAAGTGTCACGGAAATTACCTTTGGCCCCACAATAAAGACATAGGCCCAGAGTTCTGCGCCTAGCGCGTTCTTCGGGAGATAACTTAGTCCAGCCCAACTGCATAGGTTCCTCAGTAGGCAGGGGGTGCTCCTCGGATCGAAGAGAAGGGACTGGGGGCTCAGGCTGCCTAAAGAACGGGGAGTGCTGGCGTCTTTTTTTCCAGGGCCCTCTCCTGAAAGCGAATATCGATCTGGTTACACAAGGTGATGACACTGTCCAGATCAGCAGGAAGGGATCTGCCCGCTAATTCATCCTTGACTCTATCAGAGAGGCCATGTAAAAAGGTTGCAACTAGGGCCTCATTATTCCAGCTCAATTCAGCTGTGAGGATACGGAACTGAAGAGCATACTGTCCCATAGAAGCGGACTCTTGACGGAGACGAAAAGAGCGCTAGCTGCTGAGGAGACACGACTCGGTTCCTCGAAGATATTCCGAAAAAGTTTCAAGAAATCAGACAGGCTAGAAGCCACTGGATCATTCAGTTCCCACAGAGGAGCAGCCCAAGCTAGCGCCTCGCCGGACAGGAGGGATATGATATATGCTACTTTTGCCCGATCGGACAAGAAATTTTGGGGCTGAAGTCCAAAATGAATTGTGCACTGGCTAAGGAACCCCCTGCAAGCCTTGGAATACCCAGAGAAATGGACCGGAGCTGGTAGTTGTAATGAATGTGTGGCTACGACTGATGCGATAGGTGCAGCGGCAGATATCTGTTGAGGTTGTTGAACTGGGGGTCCTAATGATGCCTGAACCTGTTCAAAACGGGATGCAAATCCTGAAGGAATCGCATCATCTGGGTCTGATGCGATTCTTGGGTCTCAAGTCTGCGAACTAAGCCCTGCAACGGATCGACTGCAGGAAGCGGCACGTCAGCCGGGTCCATGACTGATCAAACTGTCAGGTCACCTTGAGGCCAGGTGACAGATGCACACCGTAGGGATCAGGAGTGCACCGCAAAGTTGTGGACCCTACGGCTGACTGCTGCGGACGGGGGTCAAGGTGATAGGAAGGCCGGGCCGCCAGAACACCAAGATGGATCTCACCGGGGTTAGAGCGTAAGATTCCCTGGGGCACGGAGTCTAAGAGCCAGCAGGTGTTCACCAGAGCCTCTAGTGGTGAAGATGGACTTGGCTGCAACTGGCTCCAGGTCGCGACCCCCAGGGTCCCCCAGCTCACACCCACAGTAGGCAACAGGAGGATAGGGATGGTGAGGGACAAAGCCAAGGTCGGGGCCACAAGCAGACAGGAATAGTCAGGGACACACCAAAAGGTCAGGATCACAGGCAAACAGGGATAGTCAAGGACACGCCAAAGTCGGTAACGGAACAACAGCGGAGCACACGGCAGGTAACAGGAAGCTAACACACAAAGGTTGATCAGCAGGGTTGGCCTGCAGTGCACAGGTTAATATAGAGTTCTCTGATAGTAGCTAGGGTGGAGTCTTGCCAGAGGATGAATTACAAAAGCAGTCAGGTGAGGGTCGGCTGGTCTCTAGAGATGAACACATGGAAACAGGTAAGCAGACAAACTCTATTGCAAAACCATGACAGTCCTCGCTGACTCCATCTCAGTCCAAGCTTTATCTGGGCTACCTGATAGACTCACAGGCACAGAGGGTGTTCTTACCAGCAGAAAAGTTAGCGAAAGTCCAGGGTGCAGTTATCACCCTCCTCGAAGGGGGGGAAGCCTCCTTGAGGTATATCATGAGACTGCTGGGTCTCATGACCTCTTGTATACCAGCAGTGACTTGGGTGCAGCTCCATTCTCGGCAGCTCCAAGCCTTCCTTCTTGCCTCTTGGGGAGGAAGAAAAGAAGCACTGGAGAGAAGAGTGTCTCTCACAGAAGAGGTCGTCTTCTCTCTACGGTGGTGGCTCGACTCAGACAATCTGTCGAAGGGGTCGCCCCTGGTCTCAGATAGACCCGCTGGTTCTAACCATGGACGACAGCACCTGGGGTTGGGGGGCTCACTTGGGAGACTGGTATACCCAGGGGTCCTGGAACCGCAGCCAAGCCAGGGAACTTCTGGCAGTAGGCAAGGCGTTAAGCTTCTTCCAAAAGCAGCTTCAGGGCAGAGAGGTACAGGTCCTCTCGGACAACCTGGTCACGGTTGCCTACCTGAACCACCAAGGGGGGACAAGGTCAGGCAGGCTGAGGAAGTTAGCGCAGGAGATCCTAGAAGAAGCGGAAGGGAGGATCCTTTCACTTTCAGCGGTGCATATATATAAAAGGGTCGCTCAATCTTCAGGCAGATTTCCTAAGCAGACAACCCATCCTTCAGGGAGAATGGGGGTTGAACAAAGAGGTTTTTGCCCTGGTGTGCAGGCATTTCGGCATGCCAGAAGTAGATTTATTCGCTTCCCGGAGGAATGCGAAAGTCCGCAGATTCTTCTCCCTCTACAAAGAACAGGGGGCAGAGGGGGTAGACGCCTTTGTACAGATGTGGGATTTTAGGCTGGCTTATGCTTTTCACCCACTACCTCTCATTCCCAGGGTTCTACAGAAGTTAGCTCAGTCAAGGACAGACCTAGTATTGATAGCACCCTGGTGGCCGAAGAGGGTTTGGTTCCCCGCCATTCAGAACCGCTCAGTAGCTCCCCTGCTGCGCCTGCCGGTACAACGAGACCTGCTCATCCAAGGTCCAGTCTTTCACCCTGACCTGGACCGTCTCTCTCTGACAGCATGGCTCTTGAGAGGGAAATCCTCCGGAGAGAGTGATAGATACTCTTCTCCTCAGTAGAAAGGGAGTCACCAGGAGAATTTATGCTAAAGTCTGGAAAGTTTTCTCCCATTGGTTACAGTCTAAGGAGGGGGCTCTCCAGATGATACCTGCCATCCTAGATTTTCTTCAAGAGGGGGTGGACCAGGGATTGGCAGTTAGCACTCTCAAGGTCCAGGTGTCAGCCCTGTCTGTGTTTTTTGACAGGAGGCTAGGACAAGAACCCCTGATAAAAAGATTTCTGTTGGCCAGGGAAAGGGTAGTTCCAGTCAGGTCAGTCAGTTGCCCTCCGTGGGACCTATCCCTGGTGTTAGATGCCCTGACAAAAGGGCCCTTTGAGCTGGTGGCTCAAATTTCCATTAGATTATTATCATTTAAGTTAGCCTTCCTTCTGGCTATTACCAAGGCCAGAAGGGTGGGTGATATACAGGCTCTTTCGATTAAAGAGCCATTTTTACGTATCCTAGAGGATAGGGTAATCCTCACTCAGGATCCCCTTTATTTACCAAAGGTAGCTTCGTTGTTTCACAGAACACAGGAGATTATTCTCCCGTGCTTCTGCCAGAATCCTAAGAACTAGGAAGAGGAAAGGTTCCATCTCTTAGACGTCAGGCGCTGTCTCCTAGTGTACTTAGAAAGAGTAAGAGACTTTAGGAGATCCGGTCACTTACTAATCACCTTCTCAGGGAAGAGAAAGGGTCTGCAAGCTTCTAAGCCAATGATAGCGAGATGGATCAGACAGACCATAACCATAGCTTATGGGCAGGCAGGTAAACCAGTACCAACCCACCTTAAGGTGCACTCAACCAGGTCCCTGGCAACCTCCTGGGCAGAAAGGGCAGGCGCCTCAATTGACCAGATCTGCTGGGCAGCAACATGGACGAGCCACAAGACATTTATGAGGCACTACAGAGTGAAGCTGTTGTCCCCTCAGGACTTGGAATTTGTCAGGAAGGTCATACAAGCGGTTGTCCCGCCCTAAGGTAGGCCTGAACTTCTTGCTCATCATCTCAGGTGTGCCGTCCTGGAAGATGACTGGAGAAAATGACCAGTTACACTTACCGGTAACGGGTTTTCTAGGAAATCTTCCAGGACGGCAGGCCTACTTCCCTACCCTTGTTTTGTTGGTGTGGTGTATTCACTCCTCACAGAATGTTCCCTCTGACACTGGTGTGGGGTTTTTCCTTTGCCATAACTGAGAGTCTGAGGGAGGGGTGGGAACTTTTAAACTTGTTGTTGATTGTGTTTCCTGTAAGGTGGACCAGTCATCTCTCAGGTGTGCCGTCCTGGAAGATTTCCTAGAAAACCTGTTACCGGTAAGTGTAACTGGTCATTTTTTGCCTTGTTTCTAATTTAACCACTTCCCACCGGCAGGGCATACATGGCGGGCCTCCGGTTTCAGTGGTTTTATCGGGATGATGCCTGCACCTACAGGCATCATCCCAGTATTGATCTTTTCAGCTGGAAATTTTGTACAAGGCAGAAGTGATCTGAGTAGCTAATTAGCCACTTGATCACTTCTGCAGGTGGCAGAAAGGGTTCCCACCCCCACCCCCCTCCCGCTGCCGCCTCTCCAGGGCTCTGCAGTCCCATCACAATGGCTGCCCTGTACAGAGAGAGAGGAACTGACGTTGTTCCCCTCTCTCTGTAACCCCAAAAACTGGGTGCAATGAGTAGTTTGTAATTTCCGGTTCCACCCCTTTGTTTACCTGGCCAGCAGTGGTCAGGTAAGTAGCCAATCAGACCGATCTGTGTCTGATCGGCTACATGGAAGGCCAGAGGAGAGATTTAGAGTCTAATAGACCCCAAATCTCTCCATAAAGAGGACCTGTGAAGGCCCATGCTATCACAAGGGATGTTGTTCATCCCTTGTGATAGGAATAAAGTTAGTACGAAAAAAAGTAAAAAAAAATATTTTTGTATAAAAGAAATAAAAATATTAAAGCGCCCCCGTTCCACCCTGCTTGCGTGCAAATGCAAACGCTTACATTACTCCCGCACGCATCTGTAAACGGCGGTCGAACCACACATGTGAGGTATTGTGAACGTCAGAGCAAGAACAATAATTCTAGCACCAGACCTCCTGTGCAACTCTAAACTGGTAACCTGTAAAAGCGTTTAAAGCATCGCCTATGGAGAATTTTAAAGCGGGAGTAAACCCGCTGACTTTTTTTTTTTTTTCTACACCTGTAAGGGAAAAGGCACTGCATACTAGCTCATTATGCAATACTTACCTTAGAACGAGGCGCCGGCATCTCACTCGGTCCACACTGAGGGAACTGACATGTTCCCTCGGCAAGTCTTCTGGGTGTTGCGCCTCTGGCACTGTGAGTGGCCGGAGCTGCGATGTCGTCACTCCTGTGCATGCGCGCAGGAGTTTTCTTCCCGGCAGGGTCTGGCGTCTGCTGGACTTTCAGATGAGAATCCCCAGAGCGCATGCGCCGCTGAAGTCAGTGGCTCATTGCGAAGGTAATATCTCCTAAACCATACAGGCTTAGGTGCAGTGGCGTAACTAGAACCTTCAGGGCCCCCCTGAACCCCAGCCAGGGCTCTTCCCTCCGAGTCGGGCGGTGGAACTCCAGGGCGTGGTCACAGGTATGACCTTTGTGAGCCCTGTAGTTCCACCACTGGCATCAGTAGTTTTTTTATTTTTTTTTATTTTTATTTTTAGGTGCCCCATTGGGGGACTCTCCCTAGGCAGGATGGGGTCCCCCGTCCCCAGAAGAGATGAGGTCCCTTTCTCCAGGGCAGATTAAGTTACTGCCCCCAGGTCAGAAGGGGTCCCTGTCCCCAGGGGAGATGGGGGTTGCTGTCCCCACGTGAGAAGGGGCCCCTGTCCCCAGGGGTAGATGGAGGGGGTATGTAATAGTGTGTGGGGGATGGGGTCCTCTCACTCACCATGACCAAGCTGCAGGCCGCGCACTCATCCATGTTGGCCTGGGCTCCATCCAGTGTGCTGGACGGGTGATCAGCATATCTCCCAGAAAGACCTTTCATCATCTGTGTATGATGGGGGAGGAGGGGGGCTGGCAGACAAGCCTGCAGTGTCCTCCGGGGGGCTCTCATAGGGCTGCACTGCATCTGTGTGCTTAAAGTTTGTTTACCCGGGAGAAGTATGCAGTGCAGTGTGGGCCGGACTCGGGGGGGGGGGCGGACTCTGGCTTGGGAGAACAGACATCGGACTGAGCGGCAATGCATGGAGCAGGAGAGGGGTACTCTGAGGAGCCGGCCGAGGACACAGGTCATGCAGGGAATGCACAACTAAAGAGCAGCCAGTGTGATAGTCTGCTAGTCACCCTCCACCTCCAGCCACCCATTTGCATGGTGCACTGGTTACCCTAGCTGCCTATGCTGCTGTCGGCCATATGTAGAGGGGGCTGCATGGGCCCCCTGCAGCACAGGGCCCAGTTGCGGTCGCAACTGCTGCACCCCCTATAGTTACGCCCCTGCTTAGGTGATATTCTTTTTGCATACAGGTAAGCCTTATTATAGGCTTACCTGTAGGTCAAAGTTACAGATATGACTATACAACCGCTTTAACCACTTGCCGCCCGCCCTATTACAAATTGACGGTGGCAAAGTGGTTTCATAACCCTGATCGGACGTCATATGACGTGATCAGGATTATGAGCTGCTGCGCGCCGCCGGGGGCGCGCATCGCGGCGATCGTTGTTGCAGGGTGTCAGTCTGACACCCTGCAACTACGATCTCGGTAAAGAGTCTCCGACGGAGACTCTTTACCATGTGATCAGCCGTGTCCAATCACGGCTGATCACAGTGTAAATAGGAAGAGCCGGTGATCGGCTTTTCCTTACTCACGTCTGTCAGACGCGAGTAGAGGAGAGCCGATCGGCTGCTCCTCTGACAGGGGGGGCCTGTACTGATCAATTATCAGCACAGCCCCCCCGAGGATGCCCACACTGGACCACCAGGGACACCACCAGGGATGCCCAGGATAAGGTATGCCACCCTAGACCACCAGGGATTCCAGTCAGTGCCACAATGGATGCCAATCAGTGCCCATAATGGATGCCAATCAGTGCCCACAATGGGCATCACTGATTGGCATGCATTATTGTTTGGCACTGATTGGCATCCATTAGTACAGCATATTATAATACAATGCCACCTATCAGTGCCCATCCATGCCCACCTGTGCCGCCTACCCATGCCCACCTGTGCCGCCTATCCATGCCGCCCATCCATGCCAGCTATCAGTGCCAATTTGTGCCACCTATCAGTGCCCATCCGTGTCGCCCATCAGTGCCACCCATCAGTGCCGCCTATCAGTGCCACATATCAGTGTCCATCAGTGCCACTTCATTAGTGCCACCTCATCGGTGCCCATCAGTGCCGCCTTATCATTGCCCATCAGTGCCCATCAGTGAAGGAGAAAATTTACTTATTTACAAAGTTTTGAAACTGAAACAAAACAAAAACATTTTTTTTTTTCAAAATTTTCGGTATTTTTTTATTTGTTTAGCAAAAAATAAAAACCGCAGAGGTGATCAAATACCACCAAAAGAAAGCTCTATTTGTGGGGAAAAAATGATAAAAATTTCATTTGGGTACAGTGTAGCATGACCGCGCAATTGTCATTCAAAGTGCGACATCGCTGAAAGCTCAAAATTGGTCTGGGCAGGAAGGTGTTTAAGTGCCCAGTATTGAAGTGGTTAAGCACTGTAGTTCCACAGGCAGGTGCAATTTTAAAGTGTGACATGTTAGATATCTATTTACTCAACATAACCATCTTTCACATTATACAAACAAATTGGGCTAACTTTAGTGTTTTTTTTTTTTTTTTTTTAAATCATGTAGGCAAAATAACTGTTTTTTGTGCATGAGGACTTTGTCACGTTTGCAACCTTTTCTAAGTAAAGCTTTAAAAGTTTGCCTTCTGCCTGGTCTGAAGTTATTAAAGGAGTGTAATGCAAGCAACCGCCACACATACTGTAAACTCCAGCTTTGGGTCACTAGACACATTGGGGTATGAAGACACCATTTAAAGAGGTGTAGTGCCTACCCTGATTTTCCGGGAGCCTGATGGTGATAGGGGTAGGGATGGCCACCATACATTCTCAGGGTGCAGGTTTTTGGTCATGGTGAGTGATGAACAAGAAAGGAAATTGGGTGCCAGTCACTTTTTTGCTTTAAACAGAGTGAAATTTAGTTTTGAACAGGAAAAATGTGTGAGAGAGGGGATCGGGCACAGGACATCCTTAATAACAATCAGCAACAGGCAGATTGTCAGACTCCTTAGACAAAAATAGGTGAGATAAGGTAGACCGTGGTAAGAATGTGGAATTCCCTTCCACAGGTGGTCTCAGCGGGGGGGCATTGATAGTTTCAAGAAACTATTAGATAAGCACCTGAACAACTGCAACATACAGGGATATACAATGTAATACTGACATATAATCACATATAATCACACACACAGGATGGACTTGTGTCTTTTTTCAACCTCACCTACTATCTATGTAACCGCAGAACAGGAATAAGAGCCTTTAACCACTTGAGACCCGCGCTATAGCCGAATGACGGCTACAGCGCGGATCTCCTTTTCCAGGACTACGTCTATTGACGTAGTCCCGTGCATGAGCGGCCTGCGCGCCCTGTGATCGGCGAGTCTATGAGACTCGCCTGATCACCGATCAGAGCAAGGGGTCGATCCCGACCCCTTATCACGTGATCAGCTGTCAGCCAATGACAGCTGATCATGTGATATAACGGAGCCGGTAATCGGCTATTATTCCTCCTCGCGCTGACAGCGCGAGGAGAAAAAAAAAGAGCCGATCACCGGCGGCCGTGATCGGGACATCAGTCCCGATCACGGCCAGCCCAGCCCACCTGCCCCCTGCCAGTGCCCACCTGCCCCCTCATCAATAAAGATGATTAAAAAATAAGTGCCCCCCGTTAGTGCCACCCAGCAGTGCCCACAGTGCCACCCAGCAGTGCCCGCAGTGCCACCCAGCAGTGCCCGCAGTGCCACCCAGCAGTGCCCACAATCTGCCTCAACAAAGGTGCTGCACCCCAGTGCCACATATCCGTGCCCATCAGTGTCATCTACCAGTGCCCAGCAGTGCCACCTATCAGAGCCACCTATCAGTGCCCATCAGTCCCATCTATCAGTGGTACCTATCAGTGCCCCTTAGTGCCACCCATCCGTGCCACCCATCCGTGCCATCTTATCTGTGCCCATCTTTGCCCATCAGTGCCACCTTATCTGTGCCTATTAGTGCCGCCCTAACTATGCCTATCAGTGCCCACCAGTTCAGCCTATCAGTGCCCACCAATGCAGCCTATCAGTGCCCACCAGTGCAGCCTATCAGTGCCCACCAGTGCAGCCTATCAGTGCTGCCTCATCAGCGCACTTCAATGAAGGAGAAAAATGACCTGTTTGCAAAATTTTATAACAAACTATTAAACATGATTTTTTTTTTTTTTGCATCTTTTTTTGTTTGTTTAGCAAAAAATAAAACTCCCAGCTGTAATGAAATACCACCAAAAGAAAAGCTCTATTTGTGGGAAAAAAATGATAAAAATTTCATTTGGGTACAGTGTTGTATGCCCGCGCAATTGTCATTCAAAGTGCATCAGCGCTGAAAGCTGAAAATTGGGGGGGTTTAAGTGCCCAGTAAGCAAGTGGTTAAACTGAACCAGCACATCTATACTTCATAGGACGGGCTATCTTCTCTAGTAACTGAACTTTACACACTGCTTCATCTCAGATTCCCTTGGATGAGTTCTCTTGAAGTTGTCCCAGCCACTTCATAGCCTCCAGCTCATGAAGAGTCACCTGTGGTGCTTCTTCAAAACTCCATTCCTCTAGAATCGTTTCTGGATCTTTGGCAGGCTTTTCTCTGCATAAACTTGAACACCCAGATAGGCCTAGCAGCTGGCACCCGCCTGGATAGGCCTTAGGCTTCAAGCCTAGCAGCCAGAAACTGTACACACATCCACCCAGGCCGAAACCTTGGGCGGGAAGACTGACCCTGATCACCTGACTTCTTTCCATTAAATAGCTTTTCCCAGCATGCAAAGCCGCAAATGATTGGCTGGGAAAAGTATATTTATCCATAAATTACATATACTGTAGCTCATCATACTAATGTCAAAGGCAACAGTGCCACCTACTGACAAAAGGGAGAAGCCACACTGAATAGGATTTGGAGCAGAAGTCATTTGACCACTAAACATTACAAATTAGCCAGGACTGTTACCACCCAGCACAACTAAATTTATCTGTAGCCCTACTTTTAGGACGAGGGTGCTACAGAGTCATCCTATTTTAGTACTACATACACTATGGTTGTCTTGGGCAATGGAATTCTACAGTCAGTTCAATTAGCCTGTCGGCAGTGTGTACCAGTGTCAGGTGGGATGGCCTCCTGCAGAGAGGGAGATGTCGGCACACCGTAGTGGTCTGTCTCCCACAGCAATGGGAGCAGATCGCCATCGCCAAGGTCCCCATTCTGTACAGAGGTATGGAAGATCCAGAGTTAAGTCAGGTGCATACATGGAACATACGCTAGGTGCATAGTAGAGCATAGTAGAGCCCACTCTGCTATTGGGAGAATAGTGGCAAATGCTGGGCAGGTGGATGGTGACATAAGCTCAGCGTGTCCCTCTTAAATGCAAGCTACAGCGAGTGGTGTACATTGACATAAGAGCTATCACAGACCGCGGTCGCTGCTCACCTTCTGCTGTGCAGACATGCCCATGTGTCCTCTCCCAGCTCCCCCACCCGCCTGGCCGACAATGTCATCCTATCAGCAGGGCAGTGGGGGAGAAATGCTGCTTGTTAACATGATAAGTTGGGCAGCTCCGGTTCTCTGTCCAGATCTGCAGCTCCTCCTGCCCTACTGATAGGATGACATTGTCGGCTGGGTGGTTGACCTGGGAGAGGACGCACGGACTGATAACAGCCTCTGCCCTGCCAAAGGTAGGAGTCCTGTACAGGGGAGTCACAGATTGGAATTGAGCAGTGGTGTTAGAGAGGAAAGGGGGGGCGGTTTTAGGTTACAGGGGCACTGTGATGAAGGAGGTTGTGATTGCTAGGGGCACTGTGATATAAGGGGGACTGCACTGTAAAGGGGGCACTGTGATATAAAGGGGACTGCTCTGTAAAGGGGGGCTGTGATGTATAGGGGACTGCACTGTAATCATTACTGTGCGCTTTACAGTGCAGTTCCCTTTATATCATAGTGCCCCCTTTACAATGCAGTCCCCTTTACAGTATCTAACAAAAGTGAGTACACCCCTCACATTTTTGTAAATATTTTATTATATCTTATGTGACAAAACTGATGGAATGACACTTTGCTACAATGTAACGTAGTGAGTGTACAGCTTGTATAACAGTGTAAGTTTGCTGTCCCCTCAAAATAACTCAACATACAACTATTAATATCTAAACCGCAGGCAACAAAAGTGAGTACACCCCTAAATTAAAATGTCCAAATTGGGCCCAATTAGCCATTTTCCCTCCCCGGTGTAATGTGACTCATTATTGTTACAAGGTCTCAGGTGTGAATGGGGAGCAGGTGTGTTAAATTTGGTATTATCGCTCTCTCTCATACTGGTCACTGGAAGTTCAACATGGCACCTCATGGCAAAGAAGTTTCTGAGAATCTGAAAAAAAATGAATTGTTGCTCTACATAAAAATGGCCTAGGCTATAAGAAGATTGCCAAGACCCTGAAACTGAGCTGCAGCATGGTGGTAAGACCATACAGCAGTGGTTTAACAGGACATGTTCCACTCAGAACAGACCTTGCCATGGTTGACCAAAGAAGTTGAGTGCACGTGATCAGCGTCATATCCAGAGGTTGTCTTTGAGAAATAGCCATATTAGTGCTGCCAGCATTGCTGCAGAGGTTAAAGTGTTGGGGGGGTCAGTCTGTCAGTGCACAGACCATACGCTACACATTGCATCAAATTGGTCTGCACGGCTGTCCTCCAAGAAGGAAGCCTCTTCAAAACATGATGCACAACAAAGTCAGCAACCAGTTTGTTGTAGACAAGCAGACTAAGGACATGGATTACTGGAACCATGTCCTGTGATCTGATGAGACCAAGATAAACGGATTTTGTTCAGATGTGTCAAGCGTGTGTGGTGGCAACCAGGTGAGGAGTACAAAGACAAGTGTGTCTTCCCTCCAGTCAAGCATGGTGGTGGGAGTGTCATAGTCCAGGGCTGCATGAATGCTGCCGGAAATGGGGAGCTACAGTTCATTGAGGGAACCATGAATGCCAACATGTACTGCGACATACTGAAGCAGAGCATGATCCCCTCCCTTCAGAAACTGGGCCGCAGGGCAGTATTCCAACATGATAACGACCACAAACACACCTCCAAGAGCTCCACTGCCTTGCTAAAGAAGCTGAGGGTAAAGGTGATGGACTGGCCAAGCATGTCTCCATACCTAAACCCTATTGAGCATCTGTGGGGCATCCTCAAAAGGAAAGTGGAGGATCACAAGTTCTCTAACATCCAACAGCTCCATGATGTCATCATGGAGGAGTGGAAGAGGAATCCAGTGGCAACCCGTGAAGCTCTGGTGAACTCCATGCCCAAGAGGGTTAAGGCAGTGCTGGAAAATAATGGTGGCCACACAAAATATTGACATTTTTGGCCCAATTTGGACATTTTCATTTTGGGGTGTATATACTTTTGTTGCCAGCGGTTTAGACATTAATGGCTGTGTGTTGAGTTATTTTGAGGGGACAGCAAATTTACACCGTTATACAAGCTGTACCCTCACTACTTTACATTGTAGCAAAGTGTCATTTCTTCAGTGTTGTCACATGAAAAGATATAATAAAATATTTACAAAAATGTGAGGGGTGTACTCACTTTTGAGAGATACTGTATTTTACAGTGCAATCCCCATTGCATTAATGTAAAGACACTGTGGGACTGCTTTAAAGGGGGGACTGTGATGTAAAGGTGGATGTGGTGGGAAGGACAGACTACGTGAATATCCCATCCTACGACCCCCCTTCCCCAGTCCCTGGGAAAATTGTCTGCCATGAAACCAGTCCCTGGTGCCAAAAAGATTGGGGACTACTGAACTAGTTGTTGCACAAGTGTACATATTGTACGTCCGTCTCTAAGAGTGCACTGACGGGCACCGACGGTGGGCACTCATATGCGGCACTGATGGGCACTGGTAGGCGGCACTGATGGGCATTAATAGGCGGCACTGGTGGGCACTTATGGGCACTGATGGGCACTGGAAGTCTGAAAAGATGGGTACTTTTTGGTGGCACTGATAGACGGCACTGATGGGCATTGATTCGTGGCACCGATGGGCACTGATACACTGCACTGATATGAGGCACTGATGGGCATCCCTGGTGGCACTGGCAGTGAATGGCATTGTCAGTGGGCACTGATTGGCAGCTACCTGGGAATTGATTGGCAGCTGCCTGGGCACAGGTGAGCTTTTCCTTGGGGGGTCTAAGGGGTGCATAACTGGTGGTCCAGGGTGGCTGGAGGTCCTGGGCGGCATGATGGTGGTCCTGGGCGGGATCTGAGGGGAGTCTGCCCTGATAAACAATCAGCACAGACAACCTCTGTCAGGAGAGTCGCCGATTGGCTCTCCTCTACTCGCGTCCGCTCACTGGCTCTTCCTATTTACATCGTGATCAGCCATGATTGGACATGGCTGATCATGTGGTAAAGAGTCTCCTTCAGAGACTCTTTACCTAGATCGGTGTTGCGGGGTGTCAGACTGACACACCTCAACAACGATCGCCCTTATGCACACCCCTGGGGCCATGCAATGGCTTAATATCCTGAGGACATCATATGACGCCCAGTCAGGCTATTGAAACCACTTTGCCACCGTCATTCTGCTATAAGGCTGGCGGCAAGTGGTTAAGCAGCACTTTTAGGCCACTAGCGGGTTGCTTTTAACCCAAATAAAATAGGTTGAAAACTCCCATTTTGTGGTGCTTTCAAAGCACTGCCCATTCATTCCAACAGCGCTCCCAACTCGCCCCAAAGATACTGCTTGCAGGACTTTTCGGAACGTCCCACAAGCGCACCGCCCAGTGTGAAAAGACACACTGGAATGAATAGGAGGTGGTTTTCAGGCGCTTTGTATAGGCTAAAGCACCTGAAAACCACCCCAGTGTAAAAGGGGTCTTAATCTGCAGGTATTTCCTCTCACTTCCTGTTTGGCTATGGGACAGGAAGTGAAGGGAAATCTCTGCAATGGGATACAGATGGCGAAAAAAAAAAATTCACTGGGGTTATAACTTTCCTATGTTCTATCCAAAATGAAAAAAAAAAAATAAGTGGCTGTACTGTTTAAAACCCAGTAATACACTGTCTCACCCTGCTCTGCACATGCTCAGTTGCTTTCCATTTTAAGGCTCTGCTGAATTTGAAGAGGCTGATCTGCTCACAGCCTAACCGCAGAATTAAACCCTCCTGTACTTTACAGCCAATGAAGCTGCTTCTGTAACTGCCATGGTGCTGCACATGTGATCAGTTATGACAGCAGCCATTTGATGGTTTGACAGTTTGGAAACAAACACATGTGACAGTTAGCAATCCCGGCATTCCAGGAATGTAACTTTTTTGAAACTGTTAAATCCGATGGGTTTAGTTCCACTTTATGATTTACTGCTGCTCAGGGGCTCTTGGCTTTAGCAAAATTTTAGCCTCCAGCAAAAAGAAACAGGAGCAATGCTGGGGGCAATTTACAGCACACGCTCATTTTGGTAGCATTATTATTAATGTGGATTGTATGTTTCTTGCTAAAGAACGTTATTTTTATTGTGTTCATATGGGTAAAGTTCAGCTTTAATACATCAAGAGAGTTTACTGGAGTTTGTTCATGTTTGTCATCTTCTGGGTGGTGAATGTGATTCAAGTAAAGGTACCCCATGTGTGAGGAGAGTGACCCTACTTCAGGTGCCTAGCACAGCCCAGAAAAACCTACCCCGGGGGTGGGGTAGTCCTCTTATATGACCCAGAACTTGGCACCCAAGGAGTTAATGGGGAACATGAAGAAAGGTCTGCCATCACCTGCATACCCCACCCCTTACAGCCACAATGACATCATCTTGGCCCAGCCAATGACAGCTGCTGGCAATCAAGATCCAGAAGCTGCCCACCCAAACATGCCAGTTGGGAGTCCCGGAGACGGCACATCACCGAATTCATAGTGAGTATAATTCCTCTTTAACATGACAGGCGTATTAATGAGCGTTCATGGTATCAATAATTTCAAAGCACCCCTAACTGAGCCCCCCTAATGAACACCTATGATAAATTAGATTAATCCTAATCTGTCCACATAAACTAGGGCTGCCATTTTTTCTTCATGCCAAACCCAAACCCTTTAGCGGCACACAGTAAAAATGTTTTGTTTTGGTATACACGACAGGATTTTAACAGACCTTGGCCACCTTTTGGCACTCCAAAGAGAAAGTAATGTGGCACACATAGCGCTCCCTCTGTTTTTTTTTTGTTTTTTGGGGGGGGGGTGGCAAACAATCACCCCCCCAGCGCCACCCACCCCCAGAGAGGCACGCAACCCCCCTGTTGTTTGCCAGTCAGTCCAGCACTTACCCCATCAGTGGCGGTGGGGGGGGGGGGGGGGCAGGCAGCATGGTGCAGGGGCTCCCTGTCCTCTCTTCCATGGCGGCTTCCTGCTCCTCCTCCTATAGGATCGCCTGTCCTTTCAGCCAGTCGGTTGACTGGTGTTAAAACGGGCTTCCTCATTGGCCGGGAGGAGGATCAGTGTTACAACAGAAAACATTAATTTGCTGTTGTAACACACCCAGGTGGGATTGGAGCACACTCTCTGCGTCCCGAGCCCACCCTATACTGAAGCCTATTACAGCCTCTGGCGCTAATCGTGCTTCAAAAAAACAGCCCCCATCGCATTGGAATCCATGCGCCGGCATCCTGAAAGGGGCTGGACAAATTGATGGGGGGCGTCGATTGACAAGGCGCTGCGGCGCCCATGTGCCCTTAATTGATGATCCTCCCCTGCCCATCCCCCTCCTGTCAAACCCTGTTGGGAGCCACATTCCTGTCTGAATAATGTGTCCGGGTTTCATGTGAACTGGAGCCTGGCTACGTGATTCAAAACCTGGACTGTTTAGGTGCATCCCGGACAGGTGGCAACCCTAACATAAACACTTCATGATATTATAGTAATGACTACAAACGAAAAACGTTATCAGGCACAGAGAAAGAGAATCTTCTATGAAATATAAAATTAGGGGTAATCTCTGGAATAGACTCTGTTACAAATTATGACAAATGGAACGTGAAAAACTTCTACAAAAGAACACAAAGCAGCGTCGTCCAGCCGTTTGTAACTATGGCAACGACAGTTGCTCTACACACGTGGCCGCCCGCCCGGAAGTTACGCCTGCGCACTAGAGGGAACCCGGAACTCCTGCCCACACATAGCTCCGTCCTTTATTCCTGAGTCAGACATGTTTTCGTAGACAAAAGCTAAAACGTCATTGTAAAAATCACCAGAAACATGGCCGCCACTGCTTTGCTGTATGTGAAGCGATGTGTAGGGCATGTGGAGCTCTGTCTCTGGCGGAAGTAGAGCAGTGGGCGGGGCGTGGTGTTAAATGCCGGGTTTGTCAAGCAGGTAGAGGCTGTGCTGAGGAGGATGGAGGTTCCAGGTACTAAGGGGATAGAGGTGAAGTCCCGGGCTAAGCAGTATGAGAAGCTGGATTTCTTGGGTGAGGGGCAGGTAAGTGCTCACAGCTCTGCATCCAGTATATGAGGGGAGACCCCATGCTTGAGGATAGGGCTGTGATAAAGAGGGCCTGTCCTTTCCAATAAGGGAAGAGCCATTGTATTCCCCACTGACTCAGGGCTCTTCTCAGCACCAGCATTGTAGGGGTTATGATATAGTCCACCTTTAGGGTTATGTCTCCTGTTACCAGGACTGTGCCCCCATGATAGGGTGATCGGATGTCCCTGGACTGACGACACTGTCCCCGTTTGCAGGGGCGGTGCCTGGGTGCCTGCTGTCACACAAGTCCCGCCTCCTGATTTTCTGCTTTGACAGACAGCATGCTTGTCCAATGCTGGGACGTGTGCTGTCTACCATAGGTAGGTGGCAGGACTTGTGTGACAGTAGGCACCCAGCGATTCAAAATAAATCTGACACAGTGGGCGATGCTGGCCTGAATGATAATCCCATTGCCTCTTCCTCTCTGATCCCCTGCACTGGTGAGGCTGCATTGCTGGGCACTGGTGAGGCTGTGTAGGGCACAGCTGAGCCCCGCCTTTTAAAAAATTTTTTTTTTTTTTTTATCTTCATAACGTTTGGTAGTCATGTCTTGAAAAATTCTAAAGTATATCACTTTTTTTTTCTTTATGGATGAAATGTGAGAAATAATGTATATAGCATACAATAATTCCATAAACACATACACTGCATATATAATTTGAGGAAAATATGCTTATAAAATGGTTTAAGCATTTGTCAATAAATAAAAAATGTTTTCCCAGGTTTCATTTTAAAAATCTGCTCCCCTTACCCTATGAGGCCAATGGAGGTGAATTGAGGCCATAGTGTCCATACAGAACACCTCTATCTACAGAGACAGCGAGTGGGGGTGTACATGTGTGGCACCTGTGATGCTTTGCTTTACACACCCCTCTGTCTCTTAAGTGAACGCACGCTGCTGTTTGCATTGAGTAGTCCGGCGATCAAGGGGTTAAAGTAGATCGCGAGGAGGCGATACAATGTAGATCTCTCTTCAAGGAGCAAAGCATGTGTAAATGAGTCCTTGCAGGTTCAGGGCTTGTTTACATTAGCTTCCACCCCGAGATGTGATCTGTAGTGGATCTCTTTTCAGAGACCATTTAACAGGTGGCTGGGACACGATTTGGTGCCTCCTCATTGTGATTTTTAACACTGTAAAGCCTGTTCAGAAAACCCAAATGTTGCAGACAGTTGCAATGCAGCTCCATTTGATGGAATGGGTCAGATTTATAACTTTCGCCACAGCCACAAAGAAAAATCTCCTCCAGCAGCTCTGATTTTGGGTCAGATGCAATGTGATTTGAGCCATGGAAAATGATTTCACTTGTGCTTGTACCAGGGTGGATTTGATTTAAATTGCTAGTAAAAAGGCTTGATTTAAATCAACTCGATTTTAAATCATAAATTTTAAAGCACTGTCAGCTCTGTCCCGCAGTGGCTCCTCCTCTGACCTGCTGTTGACTCACCGACAGTCCCATTCACTTTAATAGGACGACTGGTGATGCAGCAGTGACACAACAAGGTGAATGTGGCGGCAGCAGGTGAGTGGATGTCCGCTAACAGGCGCTGCTGCCATGATGGGTCTGAAATGACAGGTGCTCTTTTAACCCTTTCATGACTAAGCCTATTTTTGGAATTTGGTGTTTACAAGTTAAAATCCATATTTTTTTGCTAGAAAATTACTTGGAATCCCCAAACATTATATATATTTTTTTAGCAGAGACTCTAGAGAATAAAACGGCGATTGTTGCAATATTTTATGTCACACGGTATTTGCGCAGTGGTGTTTTAAACGCAACTTTTTGGGAAAAGGGACACTTTCATGAATAAAAAAAAATAAAAAACAGTAAAATTAGCCCAATTTTTTTGCGGAATGTGAAAGATAATGTTACGCCGAGTAAATAGATACCAAACATGTCACACTTTATAATTGCTTGTAGATTGATGACAAAGTACGGTACCTAAAAATCTCAATAGGCTACGCTTTAAAATTTTTTTACGGTTACCAGGTTAGCGTTACAGAGGAGGTCTAGTGCTGGAATTATTGCTCTCGCTCTGACGATCGCAGCGATACCTCACATGTGTAATTTGAACACCGTTTACATACGCGGGCGCGACTTCCGTATGCGTTTTCTTTGCTTCGTGAGCTCGCGGGGACGGCGGGCGCTTTAAAAAAAATTTATTTATTTATTTTAAAATGACTAAATTGTTTAAAAAATAAAAAAATAAATTGATCACTTTTATTGCTGCCACAAGGAATGTAAACATCCCTTGTGACAGTAATAGGTGGTGACAGGTCCTCTTTATGGAGGGATCGGGGGTCTAAAAGACCCCCCACCCCTCCTTTACACTTCAATGTATTTAGATCGCCGAAAACGGCAATTCTGAATACCGGATATTTTTTTTAAAACCGGCGCCATTGGCAGCCGAGTAAACGGGAAGTGACGTCATGACATCGCTTCCGTGTTTACGATGAGGAGACTGGAACGAAGCCGATTACGGCTTCGTTCCAGTTCCTCTGCAGCAGCCGGAGGCGTCGGATCTCTGATCGGTGCTCCCGATCGAGCGGGAGCACCGGTAACAGCTTTTAGCCGCATCGGTTGTTATGCCTGGATAGCCAATCGCCTGCTGCAAAAAACGGTACCGGGATGATGCCTGCAGGTGCGGGCATCATCCCGGTATAACCCCCGGAAGCCGAGTACGCATATTTGCGTACGCTCGGCGGGAAAGGGTTAAATATAAGGAATTATTCTTGCTGGTAGTTGGAATCTTTAATGTTTGCAAACAAAATGAAGTTTTCCTATTTAGAATAATAAGCTGTCAGGTTAATAAAACAGCGATATCAGAACTGAGTCAATCGTACAGTTTGTAGCGTACATAGATTTGCAGAGCAATGGGATGTAGGAATATTCCTGAACTTTGTTTTATCTCATAGTTGCTGTGAAATTGTGTGAATGCATCAATCCAGTGCATGTTATCTCAGCTTGCAGAGCTTGGATTCATTGAATAAGTTTATAAAAATGTAAATATTGCAGAATATACAGCCTCATGCTACATAACTAAGCTCCATTTCATGCTGAATAAACATAATTATTAATCTATCTTAAATAGAAAACTATCTTTAGATTTTTACTCCAAAAGCATTTTATTAAAAAAAAGTTAAAACTCAGAAAAATCGATTTTAAATAAGATCCGTCCTTCTTCTTTTTTTTTTTTTTTTTTTTTTTTTCTTTTATGATTTTTATCCACTCCACCCTGGCTAGTACTGTCCCTAACAGGTGGGGTACCTGTCTCTTCCCTGCCCATTTGCAAAAAGCACACCAAACCAGGGAGCTAGGGGCTTAAATGGGCTCTGCCTGACCCAAGATGGCTGCTAGTCACATGGGGCAGCAGCATCCAACAGGACAGCTTTCTCAGCGACCCAGGAAACCATAGAGGAACAGTGTTTCTCCTGACTTCCTCCCCAAACTCCATGCTTCTGCAGTGAGTGCCACTTGCCTACACCCAGGCAGCACCACTACCCCAAACTGTCTTTTTTGCAGCACAACAAATGGGGGTAAGGGGATATGGCCCTACATATTATACCTATATTTGGGTTGTAGCATGAAACGTGTTTGCATTCCCCAACCACCACCCCCCCCCCCCCCTCTCCACAATTGCCTGAATCACAGGGTGCTTCCCCTGGAGCATCCTGTTTAAATTTAGCATGGCTGTACCCACACAGCTACATACTTCATTCACAGGTGCTGTGCATGAGAAGACTACAGGCCCCATCTGCAGCAGAGGGACTCGTGGATCACACCGGCACAAGTGTGGGGATGATGCACTCTGATTCTGCTTGGGCAATGCACTTGTAAACAAGTGTTTACTTCCAGCCCCATAAGTGAGTGTCAGTTCCTCTGTACAGACATGGAGCTGGGATGTAAACAATGCAGGAGCTTGTGTATTGCACCCGTGATGCACCAATGGCAGTTGCAATGCTATGCAAGCTTCTGTGCAAAACTTTAATAAATCAACATTTTCTATCTTATTAATGTGGGTGCATTTATTTACATTCTTGCAAGAGGTGGGCTTAAATTGTATTAAATATTTTTGCCTTTCCCTTAGGCTTCCACTCGCAGTGCCTAGGGGATTGTAATATCGTGCTCCTACTAGTGAAATTCCAGGGAAGTGTGTGTGTGTGTGTGTGTGGGGGGGGGGGGGGGGGGGGCGTTCCTGATTTTTTGACAGGTACCCGCTCCCATTTCTGGTCAGATCACTGCGGCGATTCAAGTGGAAGTTCGCCTCCCCTGATTGACGCTACATGCATGCGGGAGCCGCCGGTCAGGGCACAGGCATCTGAAGAAAAGGCACGGGCGGCCGTTCCGAGCGCATGCGCCATTGACATCAATAAGGCTTATCTATAGGTACAAAGAATACAGGAAGGTTTACTTCAGCTTTAACATTTCTAGACGCTCCTTTATAACAGCACTTTCTCAGGTCCACTTTTATAAGCGGGCCCTTGCCTGCTAATAAAGGCCAACTCTGGACCCTCCTAATTCTTGATTCCCACTGACCAGGCCCCCCAAAGATGCACTATATTACCAAAAGTATTGGGACACGTGTGTGTGTGTGTGTGTGTGTGTGTGTGTGTGTGTGTGTGTGTGTGTGTGTGTATAATAGCCCACCCTTTGAAGTTTCAACTCTTCTGGAAAGGCTGTCCACAAGGTTTAGAAGTGTGTCTATGTGAATGTTTGACCATTCTTCCAGAAGTGCATTTGTGAGGTCAGTCACTGATTGGAATGAATTGGGAGCCAGGCCTTCTCATTCACAAGGTATTCTATTGGGTTGAGGTCAGAACTCTGTGCAGGCCACTCAAGTTCCTGCACCCCAAACTCTCTCATATCTTTATGGACCTTGCTGTGTGCAGTCATGCTGGAATAGGAAGGAGCCATCCCCAAACTGTTCCCACAAAGTTGGGAGTATGAAATTTCCTTCCCTTTCCTATACCCATTGAAGTGAACAGCCTCAGATGATATACTGATATGAAAAGAAAATCTCCCTACATAAGTTTTTTACATGTATATCTGCTGTCTTTGGCTTTCTACATTCTTTAGTGCAGATTGTGTTATAAATCCTGTTTCCTCATTCAGCAGTGGGTGTGTGTGTGAGCTAATTGGAGGAAAATTCCACCCCCCCCCCCCCCCCCACACATAGACAGAGGAACGAAGGAACATGCAGAGCTGTACTGTGAATAGAAAAGCTCCCAGCTTATCTCTTGGCACCCTCCCTAACACAATTTTTCAGTTGCTGTTAAATCATCTGTCCATGAGCTTGTCAGAAGTGACTCTGCTGATAACAGAGGCACTGTACGGCGTGGCAGAAAGACACGGCACTTAGGGCCGGTTCACACTGCGACGCGAGGCGACACGGCTCGCCTCGCCTCGCTCCCGCAAGTCGCCCCCATTCAGTGCTATGGAACCGTTCTGAGAGGAGCGACTCGAGTCGCTCCGACTCAGAAAAAAGGTTCCTGTACTACTTTGGGGCGACTTGCATTGCACTATGCAGAAGTCCTCTGCAAGTCGCCGCTGAGGTCCGTGCAGGTCGCGGCGAGGCAAGTCGGAGACGCCTCGCCGCGCATCGCTGTGTGAACCGGCCCTTAGAGGAGAGGGATAAGTAAACACTACAGATATGTTAAAGAAAATAATAGTTTTCATACCACAATCTCTACGCAAAACGACTGCAATAAACCATGTATTAAACATAAACAAATCAACATAATTAGTTGTGAATGAATTGACTAGATATGTGTAATGTCCATACACCGCCACCAGATGTCTCCAATCAAGTGAAAGTGATAACATCTAAAAGTCCATACAATGGGATGTGAAAAATATAAAGCAAATTTACTGCGCCGCCTGCAACAAATTTAAGGAAGCAGCTAGCACAGCAATAGATCAATTGCGAAAAATGAAAACGTGCAAAATAAGTGCAGCGCTCAAAAAAAAAAAAAAATCAGAGTAAACTGAAAAATAGTGTACATATTAACAGTGCACATAAATAAGGTAAGAAAAAAAAAAAAAAAATATATATATATATATATATATATATATATATATATAATATATATTCTTACCTTATTTATGTGCACTGTTATGTATTTTGTATATACAGTGGTGTGAAAAAGTGTTTGCCCCCTTCCTCATTTCCTGTTCCTTTGCATGTTTGTCACACTTAAGTGTTTCGGAACATCAAACCAATTTAAACAATAGTCAAGGACAACACAAGTAAACACAAAATGCAATTTGTAAATGAAGGTGTTTATTATTAAAGGTGAAAAAAAATCCAAACCATCATGGCCCTATGTGAAAAAGTGATTGCCCCTTAAACCTAATAACTGGTTGGGCCACCCTTAGCAGCAACAACTGCAACCAAGCGTTTGCGATAACGTGCAATGAGGCTTTTACAGCGTCCTGGAGGAATTTTGGCCCACTCATCTTTGCAGAATTGTCCTAATTCAGTTACATTAGAGGGTTTTCGAGCATGAACGGCCTTTTTAAGGTCATACCACAACATCTCAATAGGATTCAGGTCAGGACTTTGGCTAGGCCACTCCAAAGTATTCATTTTGTTTTTCTTCAGCCATTCGGTGGTGGACTTGCTGGTGTGTTTAGGATCATTGTCCTGCTGCAGAACCCAAGTTCGTTTCAGCTTGAGTACACGAACAGATGGTCGGACATTCTCCTTCAGGATCTCTTGGTAGACAGCAGAATTCATAGTTCCTTTTATCACGGCAAGTCTTCCAGGTCCTGAAGCAGCAAAACAGCCCCAGATCATCACACTACCACCACCATATTTTACTGTTGGTATAATGTTCTTTTTATGAAATGCAGTGTTCCTTCTACGCCAGATATACTTGGACACACACCTTCCAAAGAGTTCCACTTTTGTCTCATCGGTCCACAGAATGTTGTCCCAAAAGTCTTGGGGATCATCAAGATGTGTTGTGGAGAAATTGAGATGAGCTTTGATGTTCTTTTTGCTCAGCAGTGGTTTTCTCCTTGGAACTCTGCCATGCAGGCCATTTTTGCCCAGTCTTTTCCTGATGGTGGAGGCATGAACGCTGACCTTAACTGAGGCAAGTGAGGCCTGCAGTTCCTTGGACGTTGTTGTGGGGTCTTTTGTGACCTCTTGGATGAGTCGTCGCTGCGCTCTTGGGGTAATTTTGGGCGGCCGGCCACTCCTGGGAAGGTTCACCACTGTTCCATGTCTTCGCCATTTGTGGATAATGGCTCTCACTGTGGTTCGCTGGATTCCCAAAGCTTTGGAAATGGCTTTATAACCCTTTCCAGACTGATAGATCTCAATTACTTTCTTTCTCAATTGTTCCTGAATTTCTTTGGGTCTCGGCATGATGTGTAGCTTTTAAGGATCTTCTGGTGGACCTTACTGTGTCAAGCAGCTCCTATTTAAGTGATGCCTTGATTGTGAACAGGTGTGGCAATAATCAGGCCTGGGTGTGGCTAGAGAAATTGAACTCAGGTGTGGACAACCACAGTTATAGTATGTTTTAACAAGGGGGGCAATCACTTTTTCACACAGGGCCATGATGGTTTGGATTTTTTTTCACCTTTAATAATAAACACCTTCATTTACAAATTGCATTTTGTGTTTACTTGTGTTGTCCTTGACTATTGTTTAAATTGGTTTGATGTTCCGAAACACTTAAACATGCAAAGGAACAGGAAATGAGGAAGGGGGCAAACACTTTTTCACACCACTGTATATTATACAATGCACATCGTGTAATTTATTTTGGCTTGATCCAGAGTGTGTAGATTGAAGGTGTGGGTTTTTTTTTTTTTGTTTATATTCCTAATTTATTTTATTTTGCTCTACAGATATATGCCCAGGTCAGTTTTAATGAATGGGGTTTACAACCACTTTAAGAGTTCTCATTCACTGAAACTAAGGGGCCAAGCCCAACCCCTGAAAAAGAACCCCACCCCATAATCAGTGCTGTACAAGCATGGCAAAACACCGTCGGATTGCTTTCTAGTGTCAAACTGTACATTGGAATTGAACCTGGGGATTGTGAACTAGGGGGTCCCCCATTGTCTTCATTTTGTGTCCCTGAGATGATTGTGGTTAATTGGGTTCAGTTTGTATTGTGTTTTGTCCTCCGGTCTTTTTCTTCTTGCCATTTATAGTGTTTTTTTTTTTTTTGGTTTTTTAACAGTGACTGACCTCTCTAATTTGATACCAACGTGCATCTTTTCTTTTTCTTTTTATAGTTTGCTACAGTCTACAAAGCAAGGGATAAGATCACAGATAAGATTGTTGCAATAAAAAAGGTTGGTGTGATTGCAATATTCCCGTATACAGTATAATTAGAATATTCTGTGCAGTTTTTAAATTGCATGCAAGGTTAAATCGGATTGTTAAAATACAGCATTTATACTGCTGTGTGTGTGTGTGTTGCCAGTGAAGATTGGTATCATTTTCAAAGGAGATATATGGGCAAAACTTTTTTGGTCATACTTCTGCTGTGGATTACAGGCATGCACTTCGCTCTGCACTCCTGTGACCCATTGTCAGCCGACATCGGCTGACGTAAATGAACCAGTCCAGGCATTATTATGACCAAAAAAAGTTTTGCCCATGCTTCTCCTTTGAAACCGATACCAATCTTCACTGGCACCACACACACCTTACAGGATAAATTATGTATTTTAACAATCTGATCAAACCTTGTGTGCAATTCTTTAAACTCTTCTTATTGGCGCACTTCTCACACATTCTCCTCTCAAGGTCTATTAAGTTACATAGTTAGTCTGGTTTAAAAAAGAAACCAGTCCATTCAGTTCAACCAATAGATGGAAATACACAATGTGTGTAAAGTACATAATATAAACTCAATGTTGTTCAGAATCCATCTATATCCCAATGTGTGGAAAGCCTCCTGTTCTTGCTGTCTTCATGCCTTTCACTGCCGGCTTTTGTTGTCTTATGACAATAGATCTGCTTACAATCATACCAGAGGTTACAATAAATGTGTAAAGCACCTCTTGGCTTTGGTATAGATATCTGCAAGATCCGTTTCGTTCTAAGGAGTACCTCTGGAGCCGAGTTCCAGGCACTCTACTATGCAGATTTGCTCTTTTTCTTAAGAGATAAGTCCCATATCTGTACCTTGCTGATACAGTGAAGGAGTGGTTGTTGTTGTCCTCCTATGACAAGTACCATATATAGAAGCACACTGTAGTTAATTTCTGTGTTCATATTATCTTATTTTAGCCTATTTATCTGAAAAAGGGGTACATTTTGCCTTCACCACTGTTATACTGACTTTAGCATTGGGGGATGGGGCAGTGCCAATGAGTTTCATGCTTTGGAAAAATGTCATCACCCTTCTTTTATGCTACCATTTAGCAAAGCAGAGGTAGGTGATTCTTGGTATTGACTTTTCTACAAATCTTATGCCAAGGTTAAGTAGTAACCCTCTTTCTTTTAATTGTACGTTTGGCAGGAATACTTGCCAATATCAACCTTTCCAGCCAAGTAATTTATGGAATAAACTGTTGTATACCTGCATAAGATGTGAGTAATGTTTGTTTTTGTTCTCTCCTGAAGATTAAATTGGGTCACAGAGCTGAGGCCAATGATGGTAAGTTAATAATTTAAAGTGATATTAAAGCTTAATTATTTTTTTTATTTTTAAAATAGTTAATAAACCTGTCATACTTACCAGCTCTGTGCAATCACATTCACAGAGAAGCCCTGATCCTTTTCTTCCAGGGTCCCCTGCTGGCACTCCTAGCTCTTCCTCTTCAGCAAGTACCCCCATAGAAAGCGGCTTTCTATGGAGGTGCATGTGGAGTCTTGCTCCTGGGCCACTCTGTCGCTATAGATGGTGTTCCTCGGTCCCACCCCCTGCTCCCTCATCACAAGATTTGATTGATGGCAGCAGGAGCCAGTGGCTCCCACTGCTGGAAATCTCCCCAGTGAGGAAGGAGAGAGCTGGTGCTCTTGCGCACAGTGCTGGATCTAGATCTGGCTGAGGCAGGTGGGGTGGGGTGCCTGAACAGAAGGGTTTGGTTTTTTTTTTTTTTTTTTTTTTTTTTTTCTCTTAATGCATAGAATGCATTAGGGTCAATTCACACTGCAATGCAGAGCAGCAGGAACGATTCACTGCTCCGGCTGTGCTAGGGGGCAGTTTGGTGCACAATTTATCCCATTGCACTGCTTCCATCTTATTTTATTTATTTTTGTATGAGCTTTAACGTGTACAAAACATACAATTAATTTACTGCAATGTCTGGCTGCGCTGTATGACATTGCGGTGCAATTTGGGCCAGTGACTGTCATAAAATGCAGCATGTCTATTTTATTGCAACATTCTGCAGCACAAAGCTAGGCTGCGTTTCAGTATGAATAGGACACGGGAAGTAATTGTTCCTTGCAGTGACAGACGTTTTAGCATGTGTTAAAACATCTGGCACCATATATAGCGACGCTTAAGGTAAAAAAAAAAACCTTAGTGGATCTTCACTGCATCTGAGCAACACAAACCAAAAACGCCATTTAATTCATTTTTTATATTCAAAGCAAAGTCACCCATGTATTCATGCTGCATTTTTGTTGAAAGATCACTTTGAAAAACACCCCCTAGTGTAAATGAACTGTAGTGCGTTTCTGCAAAAAGGACCAATAAACATATAGATGTGAACCAGGCCTAAGACGTTTAGTAACATAATGGGGTTAAAGACTAAAATTGGCCCTTTATAGTACAAAAAAAAGCTGATAATCACTACTGGAAAGGGTTTATTTTTTTTACTGTAGAACAGTGAAAGTAATATTTACAGTAGTGATGATACTTTTGTACTATAAAGGGCTCAGTTTAGTGTGTTTTTTTCCCCCCCCATTATATTGCTGGCCGATTAATCGATTATGAAAATGGTAATCGATTAATTTCATAATCGATTAGTTGTTTCAGCCCTAGTTCTAAGTAATTTTCTAGCAAAAAAAAAAATGGTTTTAACTTGAAACCAACAAATGTCAGAAAAAGGTTTAAGGTTCGGTTCACACAGGGGCGGCACGACTTGCAGCGCCGCGACCTGTACACGATCAGCGGCGACTTGCAAAACTACTTCTGTATAGAAGTCAATGCAAGTCGCCTGAAGTAGTACAGGAACCTATTGAATGAAATACTTGTATAGCGCACAATGCGAACTGAATCGCCTCTAGTTGCTGTGGCGAGCTTTGATCGTCTGCTAAAAGAGGAAGGTCTTGAGTTTTTTCCTAAAAGCCAGGTGATTTTCTTCCAGGCGGATGTTGATTGGTAGAGCATTCCATAGCCGAGGCCCTTGGACAGCGAATCTTGGATTTATACCAGGCTTTGGGACAACTGTTCCATTGTACAGAACGGAGCGCGACTTGTCAGGCGGCTAAGTCGCCTGACAAGTCGCCCCTGTGTGAACCGAGCCTTAGTGGTTAAACTTTTTTCACTTGCACAATGTCTATTCCTTTGACAAAGGCCTCTTTCACACGGGGCGGATCAGTAATGACCGTGTGTCCGTGTTCGTCCGATCCGCTCTGCAGACGGATAGAAAAATAGGATTTTCCTCCGTCTGCAGAATCGGACTGTTGCGGAGGCGGACGAAATCGGGTGTCTGCGGATGCTCATCCGCAGACACCCGCTATCCCATAGGGATGAATGGATGTCCGTATTTCATCCGCAAACGGATGGATGAAATACGGACATACCATCAGCATGTGTGAAAGGGGCCAAATTGTTACAATGTTTATACTTAAGTTCAACTGATAAAAAAAAAAAAAAAAAATTTGACTCTTGTCAGACTGCCCAGTTTTTCTTTTGGTGGCTTCAGAAGAGCAGAGAGAATTCTTTGCATAGAAAGAATTGTGAAATACTTTAGTCGTGATAACGATTCTTCACGATTAATTGTGCAGCTCTAATAGTGGCTATGATTAATGCTGTGGTCTTTCTCTGGTTTTGTGATTGAATTGATTGTGGTGGGCTTCTTGCCTTTATGTACCTAGCACGTCTGTGGTAACACCACAAAGTGAGCTTTAAAAAAAAAAAAGTTGTTTATGTGACTCTGACACTTGGTATTTGCTGCTATCGTTTGGTGATTCTTTGTAATATTTGTATAAGATGCCCTCGTTTCCCCACAATCTTCACTTTATTGCTTTTCTGCTCTTTTTAGGAGCAATCTATTTTGTTGCTATTCTGTATAGTGTCCTATTTACATGTAAATGATGTGGTCATCACTGTCTTAGGCTTGTAAGACTGTTTCCAGTTTTATTGGTTTTCTCTGAACCTCTCTGTGGCAACTATGGTGAGGTCTGGGAATGTTCTGGTCAGTGACCTCGGTATCTGTTATACCAAGACACACACACACACACACACACACACACACACACACACACACACACACACACACACACACACACACACACACACACACACACACACACACACACACACACACCCACACCCTTCCTGACAGCAAAAAAAAATTTTTTGACCGTTTGGGCCAGTTCACACCAGATGCAGTTTTGTGCGCTTTTTATTTTTTATTTTATTTTTTGCACAAAATACATGCAAAGTGTTTTTCATGTATTCTAATGGCTCTAGTTCACACCATGCAGTCAGTTTCTGATGCAGAAACTGAACAGAAAATGAGTGCATGGTGTGAACTAGAGCCATTGGAAAACTCTGCATGCATTTTTTAGTGCAGAAAAAAAAGCACACGGAACTGCGTCTGGTGTGAAACATATTGTGCAATACCTAAAATGTAATGCCTGAGCATGCTTGGCTGGGGTTTTCTTTTCTATTTTCTTACACTTTTTGGAATATTTTTAATTCTATTGCAGTTCTTCCTTTTTTTTTTTTTTTTTTTTTTTTTCGCTGGGGAATCCTTTTGAATAATTCTCTCCATCTAGGGCTGCAACTTGCGATTATGAAAATAATCGTTTAGTTTCAATTAATCAGTTAATCACTTTAAAAAAGTGTGATGTATAATTTAGTTAATATGTA
Organism: Lithobates pipiens; assembly: GCF_037356315.1. NCBI lineage: Eukaryota > Metazoa > Chordata > Amphibia > Anura > Ranidae > Lithobates > Lithobates pipiens. The sequence goes on along the minus strand of NW_027507790.1, from coordinate 185,379,973 downwards.
AAGCAAAAAGAAAAAAGGAATTTATTCTTAAATGTCTCCTATGCAGTGGTAAATATAAATGACTATATATGGTTAGGGAGCAAAATATTGAATCCACTCTGAGAATAACAGACAGAAGAGATGTACTGTATATACTATTAAAGGGTGAATCTGGTAAATATCAACAGACTAGAATCAAAATTTTTTTATAAAAAAAAAAAAACAAAAACAAAAAAAAGGTTTTCCTTAAAGTAATTTTAAGAATGTTGGTTCAATTTTCTAATCGTTAGTGGGGTCAAATTGACCATTTTTCAACCACAGTGATGAAAAAAATGTGAAAATATTATAACTTCTTGGTCAAAGGAATTTTCAGACAGTATATGTGGTTTTCGTTCAGAAATTAGACTCCTTTAAAAAACCTAATGAAATTTTCACTTGTTTTTACCAAACATTCTTTTATTCAGAGAATGTGCAAAGTTTTTTCGTGTGAATATATTTGTCTGAAAATTGATCCGTGTGACCTGCATAAGGCTTGGTACACACCTATGCAGTGTGCTTTTTACTGTGCGTTTTTTAATTTAATTAATTATTTTTTTTATTTTACGCACGTGATTTTGCTGTGACTTTTTTTTTTTTTTTTTTTCAATTTGTTGTTGGGCAGATTAAAGAAAAAAAAAACACCAAATTGCTGCAAAACACATTGCATGCTTTTCTGCAGCTTATCCATTGAAGTATATTGAACCAAAAAAGCACAGTTTTGCATTAAAATAAGTCCCTGATCCTTTTCCAATACACAACAGCTGAAAAAAAGCATAGATGTGAATTTGTCCCGTAGGAATCCATGTAAATGAACTGTAGTGCGTTTCTGCAAAAAGCACCAAAAACACATAGATGTGAACCAGGTCTAAGATGTTTAGTAACATAATGTGGTTAAAAAAACTAAACTAAAATTGGCCCCTTATAGTACAAAAAACAGATAATCACTACTGTAAGGGATTCATTTTTTTTCTGTAGGACTGTGACTGTAATATTTACAGTAGCGATTATCTTATTTTTATTATGATTATTTGCTCACTTTTTTTTATTATAAAGGGCTTATAATTATTATTTTTTTTAACCCCATTATGTTACTGGCCGATCGATTAATTTCATAATTGATTAGTTGTTTCAGCTCTACTCTCATCCACAGTTTGTGTTTTTATTAAAGGAGTAGTATGGGCTTTTTAAAATACAAACATCCATACTTTCTTCCATGCTGCAGCTGTTCCACACTCACTCTAGGGCCGCGTACACACGCGCGGACTGTTGGCCCAACCTTGTCCGCTGAACAGTGTTTGGGCGGACAGTCCGCTCGTGTGTGGGCTTTCAGCAGACAGTTTCAGCGGACAGTTGGACGGACAAGGTTTTACGGAAATTCCGAAAAACTGTCCGCTGAAACCTTGTTTCAACGAACAGTCCGCCCGTGTGTAGGCTTGTTCGTCAAACTAAGTTCCGCGCATGCTCAGAAAGGATTTTCAAGCCAAAAGTTATAATGCAGTGTATAGGACGTCGTATTTTGCGTCCCGTCGTACGTGCCGTTCACGTCATCGCGCACGGTTTCAGCAAACTGTTCGTTCGTCGTGTGTGGCCATGTCCGTCCATGCTAAGTTTGAGCGGACTGTTCGCTCAAACTGTTGGACGGACAAAGTTGGGCCAACAGTCCGCGCGTGTGTACGCGGCCTAGTGCTGAGAGCTGAGCGATCACATGACTGCTGATCACTGTTTAGTCTGTCAAATCCTTTTAGTTTCTATCTTTGCATTAGTGGTTGTTTCCAGCCATACATGGGCCGTTGGTTCATTGGATAAGGCTGGCTGGGGCTGTGGTTTTACAACCTGAATGAGCCAGCCCTCCTCCCGGGTTCTTGTGCTGAAAATGCGCTCTGAAAAAAAAAAATGAGCACCTTGGTCATAAACATATCTGCATGAAATAGACTTGTGTCCATTACATCAGTCTTTGTCACAGCAGGCAAGAGCAGAGACTGGTTAACAGGAACTGCTGGCTACTCGCCTCGTATTGTTCTCCAATCTGCCTGGGTTAAGACTTTAGTAGGGCTCCCACTGCGCATGCACTTGGGGACTACACTCAGCCTGGGCTGGGACTGACTCATGCATGGATGCTGGTCAGTAGTTGGTTGTTAAAACGATGGGATTAGTGTAACCTCATACAATTCAGTGAGTACCAGCACTGTTGCTATACAAGTGTGGTGGTGTGGGTTTTTTTTTTTTTTTTTTTCTCCCCCTTTGCTTTGTCTGCAAAAAAAAAAAAAGTTAAGTCTGTTCCAGCCATTCAATCGTCATTTTGCTCTTAAATGTTTTGTTTCCTGATTTTGCTTTCTGTCCTGCTCAGACTGGGTGTGTTTTCTCCTTGTTGGTTAGTAATGACACTCCATTTTTCATATACAGGGATAAATCGCACTGCCTTGAGGGAAATCAAACTTCTTCAAGAATTAAGTCACCCTAATATTATAGGTGTAAGTATTATTTCCTATATAGAGACTTTTATTTACTATTGTGCAGAACGGAAGGGGAGGGTGGGGGTCGCGCATACCATCTTTATGCTCTAATAGAGAGGCTAGTTGCTTGGTTGTTGTGTAGATCTAAAGCAGGGGTGTCAAACTCAGTTTCGTCATGGGCCGCATCAGCATTATGGTTGCCCTCAAAGGGTTGGCTGTATCTTTGAGACTATAGAAAAAACTATCCAGTAGTTTTTTGTTTTTCCTCAGTGAATAGTGCAGGAACTCAACTATGCTCAACACCAATTGCATCAAACGGTGGGTGTGGCCAAACTGTACTGAGGGTTCAGGGGTGCACCATGTATGGAGTGCAGGGTTTAGGTGTGTGTGCCATCCCCCACCTCTGCACACCCTTCCCTCCACAGTCCTCCTCTCCAGAAGGCTACTGTGTGTACAAATGACAGTAAGGAGCAGAGGGCAGGAGCCAGAGGTGTGGTTCTGGCTGAAAAAAAAAAAACCTTAGCTTCGAGGGCCACATAAAATGCCCTGGAGGTCCAGATTCGGACTGTGGGCCGCGTGTTTGACACTTTATCTAAAGGCTTCAGTCGTTTCTAATATACTTTCCAACAGCAAGGATGCAGATGGAGTGTTCTGACTTTACTGTGTTCTATTTTCCTAGAAGCAGCATATTCACACAGTCTGAGCTACAGATATATTCTCCTATTTTCTGTGCAGGTTGCAGTGATCAGGACTTAAACCCAAGAACAATAATATAGTTATTACATCTTACCAGTTGGTAAGATGGCGATATTTTTTTTTTTTTTTACATTTTCTGCTCCTGAATCAAAAATATTCATTCATTTTAACTTGTATAAACTGAAATCTCAAACAATTATATCAATTTTCCTAACTATCTTCTGCAATCTACAAATAGTTGAAATCAGGACTAGGGTGACAACACCTCTGCTTTGAAGATGCAGTAAGTGAGTGTTGTCCTCCTAGGGCAGGAAATGTCTTACTGGCAGAATCACAAGGTGAAGCTAAATGAAACTACTAATGCATCCACCTCCTTTAAAGTGGAGTTCCAGGCTATTGCTAACTATGTTTAAACCTGCTTGCACCCCCCCCCCCCCTCCCCTTTCTGACCCCTAATCTAACCACCCTGTGATAGGAAGATGCTTATACTTGCATATTCTGAGGGCACTGCAGTCTGGTCACGTGATCGCCTCTCAGCAGCAGTTTCTGGGGAGAGGAGGGACAGCTGACAACGAATGCCCAATAATAAGTCTATGGGTGACATGACCACCCAGGCATTTCATCTGTTGTCAGCAGTTTCTCTTCTCCCCTGAATCTGGCTGTTGGAGAGATCACGTGATCAGACTGGAACACCCTCAGAATAAGTAAGTAGAAGCCCATTTCTTTCATACTGTAGTTAGAGGGTGGGCGCCAGTGTAAGCCTGGTTGGCAATAGCCTGAAATTCTACTTTAACCACCTGACATCTGCGCTGTGGCCACGCGCGGACCTGAATTCACCTGGAGGCCCTCATGATGGCCTCTCCTGTGCACGCTCCCTGCACATGCCCTGCGATCCCCGAGTCAATGAGACTCGGGTAATCCCTGGTCTGAGTAAGGGGCCGGGACCGGCCCCTTTCCCTATGATCAGCTGTCAGCCAATGACAGCTGATCACATGATCAAAACAAAAGCTTGGTGATCCACTGACAGCAGAGGAGAAAAAAAGCCAGTCACCGGCTTATCTTAAAGGGACATCGGTCCTGAAATGGAAAAGGCAATTATGCCTCATTTATGCCGTCTAACAGTGCCCAATCAGTGCTGCCTATCAGTGCTCATCAGTGCCTCCTCATCAGCGTACATCAATGACGGACAAAAATTACCCGTTATAAAATTTTCAAACAAAATAATTTTTTTTTTTTTAATCGGTCTTTACATTTAAAAAAATAAAAAATAAATCGCACGGGTGATCAAATACCACCAAAAAGCTCTGTTTGGGAGGGAAAAATTATAAAAATTTCATTTGGTTATAGTGTTGTATGACCGCGCAATTGTCATTCAAAGTGCGTGCGACAGCGCTGAAAATTTGTCTGGATAGGAGGGGGGTTTAAGTGCTCAGTAAGCAAGTGGTTAAAAAAAACTAAATAAATGTTCCTTTTTTAAAACAAACAAAGGTATGCTTACCACCTCTGTGCAGTTGGTTTGCTCCCGTGCTTTGCTGCTGCACCCATTGACGCAGACAGCAGGACTCGGCCCTGGCTCCCGCTTCACTGGCTCCCACTGCTTGAGGGTTTACAACCCCTTTTTTAAAGTGTTTATTAACCCCCCCCCCCAAAAAAAAAAAATGCAGATCCCAGTCCATTAAAGCAGATTGCACAGCACTTGTGTAATTTGCCCCCCTTTAAACTTGTTAAAAAAAATAAAAATAACCTGAATTTGCCACTTGTATACCCTCTCAAAACAGACCACGGATGTCAGGGGTGCTCCTCCCTGATCACCGTGGTCTGATTG